>NC_133449.1:99793401-100393401 GCF_048565385.1 Saimiri boliviensis | reverse complement strand
CTGCTCATGTACTGCGATGTCTCCCTTATGAATGTAAAGCAGCTGTCGCATCTGTATGACTCAGCTTGACAAGCAGGAAGAAGGGGATAGATTGTGCTACTCCTCACAATCTCTCTTTATCAAGAAAGTATTTGCTAGACATTTTCCTTTTGCATTAAAATGCTCATTACTTCTAATTGGCCAGAAGTCTCAACGACCACATCAGAAAAGAAGAGGGCGGCCATGAATGGCTTTCACCAATGAAGACTCATGCACTCATTCATTCATTCATTCATTCATCCATCCACATTGCCTCCCCATAATACTTGCAAAAATTTGGGGTTCTGTCAGCATGAAAGGAGGGGGATTGGATGATGGACTGACAACCAGTAACATCTACTGGAGTCTACCAGACTCACCTCTGATGCTGTCATTGCTGCTATCAGATTTTGGCTTGAGAGCACAGAGGCAATGCCATCCTCACATCTGGGGTCCATGTTTCCTGTCTGTACTACTAAATCTGCCACCAGAATATCAACTGTCCAGCTCTGTCATGAGGCATAATTGAAACAGGACACTTGCCAACCCTGGTTTCTCCTCTACCAAATTTGCAACTTCGGGCAAATTCCTTGGTCGCTCTGTGGCTCGGTGTTGTCTTCTGTGAAACATGAATAATGATACGTGTGGATCCAGCATTGACCCCAACTCTACTCTCCCTCTCCTTGTATCTTACTTCCTTTGGCTTGTACCTTCTCGGTTCCTCCATTGTAGGTTGCATACACTCTCCTATGCCTTGACTTGGGGAGATGGCTTGGGAGTTAACTTGGCCAATGACTTGATAGCAGGGGTGATATAAGCAGGGGTTTGAAATGAATTTGCAGTGGAGTTTGCCTTCTTGGTCCTTGGCCATTGTCACAGAGGATCATTCCCCAGGTAGTTGGTGCCCCTTCAGCCTTGGCCCCAGAATGGATAAACATGGAGGACATCTGAGCTTAACCAGCAGCGAGGAGCCATGCCCAGCTGGACTGCCACCTTAGGCAGAGCCACCTTGGCCAGTCCACCCTGACTTGACTGAGCTCCCCACCCATTCTGTAGACACATGAGTAGAAATAAATAATTGCTTTTTTAAGCCACTAAGTTTCAGGGTGGTTTGTTTCACAACAAAAGCTGGCTGGAACATGGCTTTGCTTTCCTGAAGGGCCTTTATGAGGATGAGAGAGGGTCATGCACACAAAAATTGCCTGGCCCACAGTGTGTCCAATAAATCTTAAGCCCTGTGTTAGCATTGAATGCCATGTCAGAGAGGCTCTAAGGCATCTGTTTTTCTTTATTTTAGCAATTAGTGCTCCTGACTTGAAGAAGCTGCCTTTACTGACCTGACTGTGATTACTCACCATTCCTCCATGAGACGTTGTAAAGAGAGAGAGGTCACTGGGTTAGGGGTGGCTCATTGACCTGCTCAGCTCTGTCCTCAGACTCCTGGCTTGGTGCTGGGGTAGCTGACTGAGTCACAGGCTTATCCTGCACCTCTGAGCATCTGATGTGTGCATGAAGCTAGGAGGCATTTCAGAGGCACTGCAAGAGACATCCTGCAGACAAATCCTCATATTTTAAACATTCCCCACTCTCTGAAGAGCACCATATCTACAAAAGCAAGCTTAGGTCATATTTTTAATCTCTCAGGCCCCAACGACACAGTTGCTAAAATATGCTTTTCCACATGTCAGGGCTCACTGTGTCTTTCTGGTGTCCCGTGGTTGTCTTTCTCATTTTCAGAGTTCAACAGTTCTTAAATAAATCCGCATGTTTGCCAATCCAGCTTTCTTTTGATTAGTGTTTTCATAGTTTATCTCTCCTCATCCTTGAACATTTAACCTATTTATATGTTTACATTTAAAGTGTATTTCGCCTAAGCAGAATGTAGTTGGGTTTTGCTTTTTTATTCAATCTGACAGTCTCAGCCTTTTAGCTGAGTTTAGACCATTTACATGTAATGTGATTGTTGATGTGATTGGGTTTACATATACCATCTTGCTATTTGTTTTATGTTTCTTCCATCTTTCCTTCATTTTGTTTTTCTTCTTTTCTGTCTTCTTTTTGATAAATCATGTATAATTCCATTTTATTTCTTTTTGTTGGATTAAAAGCTGTAACTCTATTTTGTCATTTTAACTATTGCTTTGGGGTTTAGGATATCTTTAACTATTTCCATCTACCTACAAGTGACATTATATTACTTCACATATGAGTACGTCATAGCAGCACATCCCCATTTGTCCTCTTTTTGCTATTGCAGTTGTGCATTTTACTTCATATATTACCCGCCCCAAGATGCATTGTTATTATTTTGCCGTAAACAATCACTTATCTTTTAGAGAGATTTAAATTACAAGAAATATGTCTTTTATTTTATCTGGGGTTCTTCATGCCTTTATATAGATCCAAACTTACATCTGTTATCATTTTCTTTTAGCCTGAAGGACTTCTTTTAATATTTCTTATTGTGTGAGTCTGCTGATAATGAATTATTCCAGTTTTTGTATGTGAATAAGTCTTCATTTCACTTTTGCTTTTGAAAAATATTTTGTCTGAGTATAAAACTCTAGGTTGAAAGTTGTGTTTTCTTTGAATATTTTAAAGTTATTTCTCCACTGTTTTCTTGCTTATATTGTTTTTATAACAAATTTGATGTCATCTTTATCTACTGTCTGTAATTTTTAAAGGTTTTCGTTTGTTTTTGGTTTTAAACCATTTGATTATGATGTGTTTTGGTGTGGTTTACTTCATACTTCTTTTGCTTGGAGCTTGTAGTGATACTGGTGTATAGTTTTTATCAGATCTGGAAACATTTCAGCCGTTATTTTTCAAATACTTTTCCTATTCCTTCCTCATCTTCCTTGGGGGCCTCCAGTTACCTGCATATATTGGGCTAACTGAGATTGTTCTGTGCTTTTTCAATGCTCTGCTCATTGTTTTTTCCAGTCTTTATTCTCTCTGTGTTTCATTTGGGATAGTTTCTGTTGTTATGGCTTCACTTTTTCCAATCTTTTCTTCTGCAGTGTCTAATCTATCATTAATCTCATTCCGTGTATTTTTTCATCCTAGACATTGTTGCTTTTTGTCTCTAAAAGTTTCATTGAGGTCTTTTTCTTTTTCTTTTTTTTTCTTTTGAGATGGCATCTTGTTCTGTCACCCAGGTTGGAATTCAGTGGCATGATATTGGCTTACTGCAGCCTCTGTCTCCTGGGCTCAAGCCTCCTGAGTAGCTGTGACTACAGGCGTACACTGCCATGCTCAACTAATTTTTTTAAGGAATAGAGATGCGATCTCACTATGTTGCCAAGGCTGGTCTCAAACTCCTGGCCTCAAGCAATGCTCCTGCCTTGGCCCCCCAAAGTGCTGGGTTTATAGGTGTGAGCCATCATACCCAGCCTTGATTAGGGCCTTTTCAAAAAAAATTGCACATCTCTATGTATCATGTTTAACCTTTCTCTAACTTTTCAAACACAGTTATAACTATTAATGTCTTTATCTACTAATTCTATTATCTATATTATGTCTGGTTATTTTTGATTGGTTGATTTCTCATTATAGATTGTATTTTCCTGCTTCTTTGCCTGCCTAATAATCTTGGACTAGATACCAGATATTGTGAATTTTACCTTGTTGGGTGCCGGACATTTTTGTACTTGTTTTGGTTAAGGACACAGTTAAGCTATTTGGAAGCAGTTTGATCTATTCAGGACTTTGAAGTTCATTTGTTTCCCGGTTCTCAGACCACCATCCTTCATTGCCTGATATCCAGTGTCTTGAAGCCTGTAGTTTCAAGTATTTTATTCATTTTAAAAATGTATGTTTTGGGTGGGAGGATCATTGTGAAGCCAGTTAATCCATTTTAGCCAGGGGCAGAAGTCAGAATTCATTTTATATGATCAAAAAATGAACAATTTTGGTAATCATTTGAGCATTTATGATGTACACAAGGTGGGTTAAGTTTTTTTTATGAATAAGAAAGCAGGCAATTGACTCATGTTTTGAAACTAGTGTGTGTGTGATTCTGAGCTAAGTTATTTTCAGGTCAAGAAATCAATCTATCATAGGTATCTTTCAAGCACTCCTGAAGCTCATTTATTTCAGGATAGCTCCTTTTTTAGCCAACCAAGAGAGCAAATCACAGCCGTCTTTCTCCCACCTATTATGGCCTGATTCCACGACAATTTTCTCTGATGTCATGGAACCAGCCAACCACAGCCATCTTTTGGGTGTCCATGTGTAGTGTGAAGCATGATTTCTTCCCTGAGATATAGATAGGAAGCCTGGCCTCCACTACATGACAGAATGCTTCAAGGTAAGGGGGTGAAGCCTGATGGTTCCTTTTGGACAACTGTGCAGAGTCCAGAAGGTTTGTGTCTGCCATGAAAAAAGTGGGTTCTCTTGTGGCTTGGGAGTGTTCTCAGCAGTGCTGTATATAAAGCATTTGATTGTTTTTTTATACGGAATCTTGCTGTTTCGTTCAGGCTGGAGTGCAGTGGTGTGATTGTGGCTTACTGCAACCTCCACCTTACAGGTTCAAGCAATTCTCCTGCCTCAACCTCCTGAGGAGCTGGGATTACAGGCACCCACCACCATACCCAGCTAATTTTTGCATTTTAGAGAAGTAGGGTTTTACCATGTTGGCCAGGCTGGTTTTGAACTCCTGACCTCAGGTGATCCACCCTCCTCAGCCTTCCAAAGTGCTGGGATTACAGGTGTGAGCCACCATGCCAAGCCCATATGAAGCATTTCTAACACAGCTAGAGCATTTTCCTCTCCAAAGCCTATTTGAATCTCACAGGGGCCATTTTGTTTTCTAAGTTAGCAATTTCCTTTCCTCTCTGCTACTCATGATCTCATTCAATCCCTGCATCTTCCGTATCCAGTCACTATTTGTGTGATTGTCACTCTGCAGAGGAGAAAACAGGCTCAGGAATGAAACTCTTCCCAGGCCATGCCCACCAACCACAGCCGAAGCAAGACAGGAATCTGGGTATGCCTGACTCCCACACACGTGCCCTCCTCTTCCACCCCGACCCACCTCCTTTTAAAGTGAGTCACAGCAAGACAGCAGCCAGAGAGCTGGGAGGGTGGGGAGAGCCTCTGTCCCAGCTGTAGGATCATTAAATGCAGCATTGTAAAAGATCACTTGGCAAAAGATGAGCAATAAATTAAATTACTCAGAGCACACACTCTGCAATCAAAGGCATTGTGTCGGAGCAGAGGAGCGATGGCTGTTCTAGGCTAGGCTCAACTATATGCCACAGGGAGACTCCATTTCCCCTGGATGAGGGTCAAGGACTCCCAGAACAATCCTCAGGGGGCTTTCTGGGCCTTGCCTTTTCCACATCATCCCTTCGAGGATGGCGGCCCCCAACCTTGGTTCTGAGGACCCACTGGGAAGAAGACCTGGTCATGCTGCCCTCTCCCCGCTGAGGCCTGCTTTAAACACCACTCTACCCAGAAACCACAAGTTTATGAATCCCAGAAGTTTCCCTGCTCAGGTCTGGCGGTGAGCTTGGCTGACGTTACAGGAGACATTTTTCTCTGTCAGGCAACAGAACACAGCACAAAGAATCCAGCTGCGAGGCCTCAGAGCCCAAGTCTCTAATTAAAACAGTGGAAAATTAGATAACTTCACAAATTCATCACTGCCGCCACTGGCTGTCAGAGGAGAGGCTCGGGGCTGCCCCCCACCTTTTGTTTATATGCTAACAGGGTCCCTTCGGTTGGCCTTTGCCTCTGTGTGTGTGTGTGTGTTTGTGTGTCTGTGTGTGCACACGTGGGTGTGTGTCTACATATGATCTTCCGCCTGTTCTCTCACTTTCCTTCTCTCCGTCCTCCTTCTTCATCCCAGCCAGTAAACTCTTCATCGCTGAGTGGTTAACCAAGGAAGGAGAATTTAGTGAAACATTAAATTTTATCATCTCTCCAAACTTGAAGAGACACTGTTCAAATGATTTTAGGCAACATCTCTTTTAGCTCTCTCAAGAATCCTGAGAGGTGGTTCTATCACCTTTATTTTACAAAAGAGGAAACTGAGGTTAGAAGGTTCCCCAGTCAGAGGTCGAGCTGAGACTTGAACCCAGCCCTGCTTGGCTGAGAAGACCTTGCTCTTCACTGTACCGTATCTGACTGCAGCATAGACTCTTGGACCTTTTGGATATCCAGCCCACAGCAGAGGTTGCAAGAAGTCCCAGGGACAAACACAGTGGTAGCTCTGAGAGTTAGCATTTATTGTTTTTTCTCACCCAAAATATAATGAGTTTCTTCTCATTATATTTTATTATAGTTTCTCATAATCTGTTTTTTCTCATCCCAAATATAATGGGTTAGGTGCTGTAAATATTCCCATTTTACAAAGAGGGAAATTGGGGCTTACATATGGGAACAGACCCCGTGGGGCAGCTCTTGTTCCTCAGCCCTCACCACTCCCAGCACCCAGATCTCCCAGCTGGAAGTTTTCTCCGGTCCCTGGAGGCTGCCCTGCCCCACAGGCTTGGCAGACCGTCATGCCAGGAATTTAACATCTCTGGGAGCATAAATATCTCAGCTCCCTTGCTTCAGATAAAACAACTCTGAGGGATCCTTTCCATGGTTTCACAGAAGTCCCCAGCAGAACTGAGCTCCAGTTGCCCAAAATGGTAAATGCCTGGGTAAGGCTCTCTTTGTTGGCCGTCTTCCCCATCTCATCTCCCTGCTCCCCTACAGATGTTTCCTGGCATCTCCTCCCAAATAAAGTACTTGCGTTAGAATCCTCGTCTCAGGAAGGACAATGGCTAAAAGAACACACAAAGCCAAGTCTGCCCGATTGCTGAGAAGGGGTTTTTATTCTCATATGTCAGAATTCCCTGGAAGCTGTCAGTTGGCTTCGTGAAAGTAATTCAATGTATTATTTTTAAAATAAAACAATTATGTATATATTAGACTAGTAAAGCCCACATAAATAAAAAGAAAACATTGATACTAGTCAGAAGAGTTAATGTTTTCTGAGCATATCCTGAGTACTGGACACGATTTTTAGTGTTGTAAATGCATTATCTCATTTAATCCCCACAGATATTCTCTGACATAGCTATAATAATCACCCGCTTTTAGTGGTGAGAAAATCGAGGCTCAGAAAGTTTTCAGTCATTTCTCAGGATCACAGTGAATGGCAAAGCGAGGGCCCAAAATCAGTACCATGCAACTCCAGAATCCACAGTCTTTACAACATGGCTTCTAATACCATGCTCTTTTCCTGAAAATGTCAGTTCGACTCAATGGAAAGTAAATGAAAAACGTGAACACAAACATGAAGGTATTGTAGAATACAGTACGTATGTTCGTATTTCTTAAGAGTTACAAAGGATCTCGAAGATACTTCGAGTTTGTTCTTGCCCTGTGTGTCAATACGTCAGGTCTCTGATTGATGATTCAGCAACTCTAGCATTAGGACACTTCGTTGAAAGGTTTTCACAGATTAGGAACTGGATTGCCAGAGACTAAGGAGCTCGTGTAAAGGAATGATGAGGATGATGATGACCACAAGACAACAGTGATAATGATGGTGATGATGGGGATGGTGATGATCATGAGGATGATGGTAAGGATGACAGTGATTATGGTGGGGATGATGGTGATAATAGTGATGGTCATTATGACGATGGTCATGGTCATGATGATGGAATGGTGATAATGATGGTTATGATGGTGATAATGATGATGATGATGATGGTGATATATAATGATGATGATGGTAATGGTGATGGTGATGATGATGGTGATGATGGTGGTGATGATGATGATGATGGTGACAGTGATTATGGTGGTGATGATGGTGATAATAGTGATGGTCATGATGATGATGGTCATGATCATGATGATGGGATGGTGATAATGATGGTTATGATGGTGATGATGATGATGATGGTGATAATAATGATGATGGTAATGGTGATGGTGATGATGGTGATGATGATGATGGTGACGGTGATTATGGTGGTGATGATGGTGATAATAGTGATGGTCATGATCATGATGGTCATGATCATGATGATGGGATGGTGATAATGATGGTTATGATGGTGATGATGATGATGGTGATAATAATGATGGTAATGGTGATGGTGATGATGGTGATGATGATGATGGTGACGGTGATTATGGTGGTGATGATGGTGATAATAGTGATGGTCATGATGATGGGATGGTGATAATGATGGTTATGATGGTGATAATAATGATGTTGATGGTAATGGTGATGGTGATGATGATGGTGATGGTGGTGGTGATGATGGTGATGTTGATGATGGTGACAGTGATTATGGTGGTGATGGTGGTAATAGTGATGGTCATGATGATGATGGTCATGGTCATGATGATGGGATGGTGATAATGATGGTTATGATGGTGATAATGATGATGATGGTAATGGTGATGATGATGATGGTGATGGGGATGGGAATGATGGTGGTGGTGATGATGATGATGATGAAGAAAGTGATGATGACATAACAACACCATTTGGCCCTTTTCTTTGTCCTTCCTGGATGCTCTTTCCCTACATCACCTTGTGGCTCCTTCCTTTGCTTCCTTCAGGTCTATTATTTCAGTGAATTCTACCTCCTCCAGGAGTCCTTCCTTGGCCACCCGGTACAATTGGTATCCCTTCTATCCCTTACCAGCCTCATCCTACCTTTTACCTCCTCATTGCATGTGTTCCTAGCTTGCATTATATCACACAATTTGTATATTTATTGACTGCCTCCCCACAAAAGTGTAAGCCCCACGGGTAGGGGCTTTGTTTTGTTTAATGACTAAAGCAGTGCCTGACATACTGTACAAGAAAGGTTGTCTCAGGAGAACGTGAATGAATGGAGGGGTTTATGGAACCCTCTGCAGCAAGCCCTAGTACCCAGGCTCTCACCCTTGGCTACACATTGGAGTCACCTGAGGAGCTTTAAAAAATAACCACTGTCTTTCCTCTGTCCTCCAGAAATTCCAGTTCTAAGTCAGTTGTTCTGAGGTAGGACCTATGCAATGTCTTCTTTTTTTTTTCCTGAGGTGGAATCTCTCTCTGTTACCCAGGTTGGTGTGCAGTGGCGCGATCTCAGCTCACTGCCATTTCCACCTCCCAGGTTCAAGTGATTCTTCTGCCTCAGCCTCCCGAGTAGCTGGGACTATAGGTGAACACCACCACACACAGATAATTTTTGTATTTTTAGTAGAGACAGGGTTTCACCATATTGGCCAGGCTGGTCTCAAAGTCCTGACCTCGTGATCCGCCTGCCTTGGCCTCCCAAAGTGCTGGGATTACAGGCGTGAGCCACCATGCCTGGCTGCAATGGCATTAAAAAAAAAAATCATCCCAGGTCATTCTAATGTATAGCCAGGGTTGAAAGTTGATGCCCCAGGCTAAAACACCTTATAGACAAAATCTCATTTAAAAACTCCATACTCACAAATATTTTATGGGTTTATTTTCTTATTCATTTTATTTTACAGATGGGAAGACAGGTACAGAGAGATAAGGGACGTGAGCAAGGCCATGAACCTATCAGTTGCAGTTGTAGATCCTGTCTGTGTGGCCCTGGAGTCATACTCTTAGCTATTGCTCCATGCAGCCACTGAGTCAGAGAGTACCTTCAGAGTTCTGGACACATCATACATGTCCAGGAAATACTTGTTGACTGGATGAGGTACTCAACCCATGGTCCCCAACTTCCGGTCGAGAGCACCTTCCCTTCCCATCTTAATATCTTTCACCTACCCCAGATTAACAGCCTGCCTTTAAAAGACAAGAGTCCGGAAATGCCGCAAGATATAGAAAGGCAACAATATCATTATGGCTGTTGCTGTGCTTCCTGTGTCATCATTGAACCCCACTCAGCGCAACATTCTAAGAGGCATTTTTACATCTATTAATTTACCACAATCATAAGAGGGGACTGCCAGTCATTTTCTTAGGTCTTTCAAAGGTGCAAACCTAAGGCACAGAGAGATTAAGAAGCTTTTCCAAGGTCACACAGCTAGTAGGTGGCAGAGCCAACATAATGCATAAATGTTGACTTTCTGGGACTCTGGCCCCCATCTTCTCCACTCCTCTCCATCACATCCGCTTTTGAAGGAAAAATACAGCATTGAAGGCTGAGGCTGCAGGCATGAGCAGCTCTGAGCTATATGACTCACATGTTTCCTCGTCTGTGAACGGGGGATGGTTTTTATGCACCCCTTGCTGATCTCATGGGGTTATTGTGAGACTAAAGGAGAAGGAATGTGGCAGTGTTTTGTGAATTTGCAAGTGCAGTGCATGTCTACAGCATATTTCCTGTTACCATGGACACAGATACACGCAGGTCTCTGAGCCCAGGTAAGCTTCAGCCTCTCTTGGCTCCCTGGGCACCACGGCCCCTGTCTGCTGAAAGAGGCAGTTCTTCTTTTAATTTGCCTGCAGCGGTGTTCAGTCTTCGAGCCCCCTTTCGGTTAAGGCCTGTGCATGTAGGGGGTCCTGCCCTCTATGCTTCCCCACCTCACGGTTCCCGCTCGCCCTGCAGGGATGCAGGAAGACAGATGTGGAAGATGGGCATGAGCAGGTGACAAGCAGGACAGGGATGGGCGGGGGCGCGGGGAGGGACAGAATCAGAACCCGACGCGCTCACTCTAACGCACACTCTGGAGCCTACCGCAAGGGATGCTGTGGGGATCTGCATCCAAAGAGAGCTCCCCAGGCACTTCTGCTGCCAGCATACTTAAGACCTACTAATTTAATGTTTGTTTATTCAACCAAATACATCTCTTGGCCACTACTCTGTGGTGTGCCTTGCGGTTGAGCTGGTTAAGGGATCAGATTGGGAGCTGCCATGTCTGGGGTCTTACCTGGATCTTTCACAACCTGGGAGAGTGATTTCATCTCTGTCTTCTTCCGAGTAACAACAATAGTAGCTAATGCATATTGACGGCCGAATGTGTGCCTGTCATGAGGTCGTTGCAGTGGTGTGCTGGGGAATGCTTACCACCCAGCTTTCCAACGTTGAGAAACCCCGAGTCGCAGCATTTGCCAGTCTCCATGGCGTAAATCCCATCCTTATGTCTGATTTCAAGCTACCAGTGTGAGGCCACTGAGCATAAATTTGGGGAGCCCTGTGCAAGCTCAGCATTATCGGGTATTTCCACCTAAGTGATTCAATAAACATGAGTATCCTTAAGGACAGAGAGGAAAGTAAAACGTGGGGAAATAACTAGGAAGTGATGACTTTTGAGTGTTTGTTGTATTTGTTTTTAATACAGCTTATTCCACGCTAAGTGTGCATAATGGGATGTTGAATAATGACAAGATCCTTTGAGCTTTAATAGTTAGCTCTTGCTGGAGTTGGCTCCAGCCCTCACTGGGTGGCTGCTGTGGTTGTCCCCATGTCACTGAGGGTCCTGAGGCACAGAGAGGCTGAGTAATTCACTCATGGTCACAGGCAGAGCCAGGCTTCAAATGCAGGTGGCCTGGCTTCAAAGCCTACACACTTAGCCCTTGGGAATAATAATCACGCCAGCCTCCCACGGTGTTTTAAGGATTAGTGCATATGACGTCATTAGGGAAGTGCCCAGCACACAGTACGTGTTCAACTAGTGCTGTCTGTTACTAGCATTGTTCCTGTTAATGCAAACTGGTGTCCACAGGCACATCGAACACAATTCCTGTCCTTGATGAATGTACCATACAAAGAGTGAGCCACGTACATTCAAGGCAAAGCAGTCTGTGTCAAGACAGAAGCATTCACGACACATACACTGCAGGGGCACAAAGAAAGAGTTGATTGACTTTTTATGGGGCAAGGAAATCTTCCTGGTGGAAAGAATGTTTAAACTGGGTTTTGCAGAATGCATAGGAGTTCACCAGGCAGTTTAATGAGTCAGGAGGATGAGCTAAGCTACCTGTCTAGCTAGAAGAGCCTTTGATCGAACTGCTGCCATCACATTCATGTCAAGATCCTTCTTGCCATGAAGGTTAATCCAAACTCCATCTCCCAACAGGGCTCAGTGTCTTGCCTTATCCAGAAAGGTGAGCTCTTCACACTTTCAGGTCCAACCTTCCCTGAGCTTGGTCAGCTGCATCTCCCAAGTAGGCTTCCACGTTGAAGCAGTGAAGCCTAGTGCTTGTGAGTGATGGAATCTTTGGGCTTGAACCTTGGCTCCTCTACTTACTCCCTGTAATGGGCATATCAAGTACCCTCAATTCATCTTTGATTCCCTGTCCATAAATCAGAGGGCATGATAGTTCCTACCTCTCAAGGCTGTGCAAGAGTCCTGAGACAGTGCCTGAATGCTGTGGGAATCTGTGTCCAAACAGAGCTCCCCAGGCACTTCTGTGGCCAGGAGATTTGAGATCTACTAATTTACTGTTTGTTTATTCAACCAAATACATTTCTTGGCTGCTACACTGTGGTGTGGCTTGAGTTTGAGCTGGTTAAGGGACCAGATTGGGAGCTGTCATGTCTGGGGTCATACCTGGATCTTTCATAACCTGGTCGAGTAATTTCATCTCAGTCTTCTTCCTAGTAGCAACAATAGTAGCTAATGCACATTCGAGGCTTACTGTTTGCTTGCTATGAGGTGGTTACACTGGTGTGCTCCTGGTTCTGCCTGTGATCAGTAAGAGCCAACTTCGCCGCATGGGGAAGCTCTGGGTGCAGGCCCTGGTCCAGGCTGCCCACACCTGAAATGGTTGCTTTACGTGTGAGCCTGTTGAGCTGGGGTGGGGTGTGTGGGGAGCTGCAAAGCCCACCCAAACCCAGCCCTGCAGGCCTGCGTGCCAGAATCAATGTGGGCATCAGGAAGCCGGTGGCTGGGTCACAGTAACCTGACACCGTGTCTTGTCCCCACGTGATAAAAGCATCATGGGGTAATGCTGCCGCCTGGCACCCTCCGTGTCTCAGCCCTGCCTTTGAACTCTGACAGTAATTTCACATATACATGTAGCTGCCAAGCCAGCGTGTTTGATGTCCTTTCCGGCTTTTGTAATGTTATTTCCTGTCGTGGATGGGGAGATGCGTTATTAATGTAGAAGAGTCGCTTTTTGGCATGAAATTGCCGACACGTAGAAAATCAGCATGAACCGACCTTCCGATTCAGATGCTGTGGGCAGTTTAAGAAGTTGCAGGGGCGGGGGTTGTTTCTTTTTTCTTTTTTTCCATCTTCTTGTTATGGAGTCACTTTGGGGATCATCCAGTCTGAAAACACACCTGTGGAGATGGAAACACAGTGAAGGCCATCATGGTCAAGGGGTACCCGCTTCCTTGTAAACTACTTGTTGGTGGGTTTTACTTGAGGATCAAATGTAAAAAATTCTTAAATTATACATACAAAGCCCTTAAGTGTCTGATATGAATGGCAACATGTGCACTGAATAGAATAGATAACATAGTATCGGCAGTGTAGAGCGGAGCTCAGGAGACATTTACATGAAGGGCCAGATGACAGGTATTTTAGGCTTTCCAGGTCCGACTACCTCTCGCAATGATTCGGCTTTACCTCTTTGCCATTGCAGCAGGGAGGCAGCCAATGGGTGTGACTGTGCTCTAATTAAACTGGATGTGTTCTCAGAGAATTCTTCTGTTTTTGTGGCGGAATCTGGCTGTGGTCACAGCAGATGGGCCAGATTTGTCCTACACGCTATGGTTTGCCCACCTCTGGCTTGGAGCACTGGCTTAGGCGTTAGATTACATGACATTAAAATCTTGGTCTCATGATTTACTGGCTGTCAGACCTTTGAGAGACTATCTGACAGCCTCAGTTGTACCACCTGTAGAATGAGGATAAGGATTTTGTGTACATCACTGGGTTGTTGAGAGGGTTAAATGAGTGGATGCATAGTGCCAAGGAGCAAGAGTCCAAGTTCATGGGAGTCGTGGCTAAGATTAGGATGATGGAGGTGATGGGGGGCTGCGTCTCAATGGAGCACTGGGCAGGGAGTCAGAAGTCTGGCTTCTATACTCCCCTTAGCTGCTGACTCTGGGGGACTTGGGTGAATCCTTTCCTCCTCTCTGGCTTCAGTTTTCTCACCTTGCAGGTGAGGAAGTTGGACTGAGGAATGTCCGTGCTTCCTTCCTGCTCGGTAACTCTGAGATTCTGTAGGGCTCTTTAAATGACCTGGCATTGTGCGCGGAAACTCACTAAAACCAGTGCTCTTTTAACCATTGCACCCACCGACACTGCAAAGCCAAGGCCTCTCGTCACCTGAAAAGCTGGTTTTCATCAGAAAGTCACCGTCGGTTGCTCCATGGGGCTGGTCATTCATTCACTCATTGGTGTGTTTGCTCAAAAGGGATCAGACCTCTACCACATGCAGCACAGATACTGAACCTCGCAGGGTGAGGATAACCAAAATCTCTGCCCTGGCGTGACTCACTCTCATGAGAAATCTCCTTTATGGGGAGCAAGTCTGACCTGGCCGTGGTCACTGCAGTGGGTGAATGAGTCTGATCCAGCTGTGGTCACCGCAGTGGGGTGAATTATGTCTCTGAAAAAGATGTGTCCACATGCTAATCTTCTAGACCACACAGATGTGAACTTATTTGGAAAGAGAGTCTTCACAGACAAAATTAAATTAAGGATCTTGAGATGAGATCATCTTGAACTCAGGGTGGGTCGCAAAGCCGATGACAGGTGTCCCTATAAGAGACAGAAGAGAAGACACAGGTCACGTGAAAATGGAGACAGAGAGGGGAGTGACGCAGCCGCAAGCCAAGGGATGTCTGCGGCCCCCGGAGCTGGAAGAGGCAGGAAGGACTCCCCCCGGAGGCTGCAGAGGGAGCAGGGTTCTGCGGATGCCTTGACTTCATATTTCTGGCCTCTGGAACTGGGGGGAATAAATTTCTCTCATCTTTTGCTGCTCAGTTTGTGGTCAATGTTTTGGCAGCCACAGGCCACTCACGCAGTCACTGCGTGTGTGCTGCTGAGAGCTCTTCCCCCAGACCCTCCCTCTGAGTCAGTCTCGCCTCACACAGGATGCTCACGTCCCTGGAGGAAATGCCTTCTCTTGATAAGTAGAAATACTTTTTGGGTGAAGAAATTGCAGGCTCACACTTGTTAATGAGGTTCAATGCTCTGTTTCAATTCCTGGGTCAAAGGCTGGTGCAGAAAGGAAGTTTCAGATTCAGGGTGATGTGTGGACCAAGGAATTCAGCCAAGTGTGTGTTAAGCCACAAAGTGATTTCTGTGTGTCTGTGTTGATATTTAATTTAAAGATATGTTAATATTTTTATTAATAACATCAATGAAAATGTTATAGAATATTATTACCATATGTATTCATTTTTTTCATTAGGAATCAAAAATAAGTTTTTGTGAAGTTATAAAAGCCTTACAACCTAATGTAAAGTATAATAACATCGATTATAATCAATTAGCTTTTCACATTATGGCTTTGTCTTCTACTTGTTACCTTTTTTTTGGTTTGTTTTGGGCTTTATCATTAATGCATCCACTCATTCATTCATTCATTCAATTTTGATCAACAAATTCTTATGATGGATGCCCAGAGACCTCAGGAAACCTGTCATTATTCCAACTTGGAAAAGTGATTGCCCTTCTAAGCTTCAATTTCCTTGTTTGTGTAATGGAGCTGGAACAAGGGGCTCTAGGTGTGTGAAGAGGAAACGGGAACCCGCATCTCCGGGTGTCCGGGTGCTGTGAAGCACCAGGAGGACCCCAAGCGTATTTCCTCCTTGCTTTTCTGATTGGGACCGAGAGTGGTGCTGCTTACTGAAGTACCACCTCTGGTGTTTTCTCAAACTGTTTGCTGGTTGGGGGTCTCAGATGCTGGCTGTACTGTTCAAGGTCAAGGTCAGACCTTGGTGGAAGTAAGTGGTCAGGTGGGATTGGGACCTAGCTGTGCATGACTTCTAAGAGGCACAGCCCTGCTCCCTGAGATCCCCCTAAGCCAAGCCGCTAGCCAGAGCCCAGGGCCACGTTGACATCTCCCATCTTGCTGGCCGTGGGCTCACTCGGCTGGCACGGCCGCCCTCCTCTGGATGTGAAGTGTCTTTCTGTGAGCCGGGCAATGTCTAAGACTCTGTGTTGATTTTAAGATGCATCACTTACCTTTGATTGTTAGACACTCACTGGGTACCTCCTCTGTCCTGTGTGGGGCTGAGAGGCTGAGGCACCCATTCCTGCCTCCCAGGCTGTAGGGGACATTGCGGGGCCTTCAGCCCTCCCTACAAGTGAGTCTCCACCACTCTTCATGAGACAGGGTCATTCCCTGAACTCCGAATCCTGGGGCTCTGTGACCCAGGAAGAGGCCATGCCTTTTTAAAATCTGATGCTGCTGCTTTTAATCAATGTGCATACGTTTGGCAGGTTTCCGTTTTCTCTGGTTTCCCTGCACTGTGGCTGTGTGTTCAGTAATTAGGAAACCTTATTACTCACTCCCACCCTCTTTTTTTTTTTTTTTTCACTGAATATGAGTAAGGATATAGAAAGATGAAAGATGAAAACAAAAAAGACCCACGATCTCACTGGTCTGACAGAACCATCACTGGCATTTTGGTCAAAGCTATTTCCACGTTTTTCCTGTGCACGGGTGCGAGAGGGAAGGTGTATTTGTACGTGTGTGTATAGTTTTTCTTTCTAGGATCGTGCCCTGATTCTGGCATTTCTTGTTTCTTAGCTGTACAGTCAGCCCTCTGCATCTGTCGCTTCCACATCCGTGCATTCATCCTACTGTGGATCTAAAGCATTTCGAAAAAACAATAGAAGATAATGCAACAATAAAAATCATACCAATAAAAAACAATAGCATGTAACAACTCTGTGCATAGCATCTACATTAGATGTTATAGGCAATCTGGAAATTTAAAGTCCATGGGAGAAAGCGCATGGTTATATGTGAATATTGCACCATTTGATATCAGGGTCAAAGCATCTGCAGATTTTTGTGTGCAAGGGGGTCCTGGAACCCACCCACAGGCTGAGTGTTGAGGGCTTAGAGGCAACAATGGGCTGGATTTTTTTTTTTAACACCTGCAGGTGTCCAGAAAAATCCATTATCTACATTGTTAGGGAATAGAACGTTTTCACGGAGTTTTTAAGTAAAGTCATGTTTACCCAGCTGGGCACCATGCACGGACCCCTTTACCCCCAATGTGCTCAAACAAAGCAAAAGAAACAGAACCCAAGTTCACTTATGATGAAAGTGGCTCTAACGGGACATCCTAGGCCACGTTCAAGCAGAGAAGCCCTTGCTCACAGCTGATGTTTAGCCTGACAGAGGCCAGACCAAGAAGGTCCCAGGGCGAGGGTACAGGGACTCCCTCCCCTCCCCCCTGCATAAAGGTGCGAGGCTCCTGAGGGTGCTGACACAGTCAAGGGCCTGACTAACAGTGGAAGAAACCCAGGAAAGGCAGCCAGGCCCTGGGCTCTGTGGGGCTCCTTTCGTGGGAAGCATGTGGGCTCCACACTGGGAACTCAGGCCAGGGATGGGTCAGAGCAGAGTGCAGCGCTGTGAGCCATGGGGGCATGGGAGGGCTGACTCTGCAGCAGCACCCATCTCAGCATGGACTTAGCTCCCCAACAGAGGCAGTCATGTGACTTCAGTGGGCCTCGGTTTCCCCAACTATAAAACAGGAACAGAAAACCAAATACCATGTGTTCTCACTTATGAGTGACAAGAACATATGGACACTCAGAGGGGAACAACACGCACTGGTGTTATCAAAGGGTGGAGGGTGGGAGGAGGGAGAAGATCAGGAAAAATAACCTAACAGGTACTAGGCTTAGTACCTGGGTGACGAAAGAATCTATACAACAAACCCCCATGACGCGAGTTTACCTATATAAAAAACCTGCACATGTACCCCTGAACTTAGAAGTTTTTAAAAAAGTAGCTTGACAACAAGACAGACCCACAGACTGCTGGGAAGATGGAATGAGACAAGGTCCATAAAGTAGTGGACACAGAGAGGTGCTCTCAGCAAACATAAGAACTCCCCTGATGCCAGCAGCCGAGACAGTGCGACAGTAGCCACCCACACATGTAGTGAGTTCCCCATCAGGGGAAGCATTCAAGCACCTTTGTGGGTGCTATAGAGAAGATTAATGCAGAGAGGAGAGAGTTAGCCAGATGACCTCAAGTTTCCGCCCCTCTACGGTCTCTCACATCCTCAGGCACCATTGAGCAATAGCTCTTTGGAGGACTGAGCCCAGCTATGCACCCAGCTCTGCTGGCCCAGCCTTTCCCACGCTCCCTGCTCAGTCCACAGAGACAGTGACCCTATGGCCTGCGGCTGGGTCTTACCCATCTCACTCTAAACCCATGTCTAAATAACGCAAACTACGAGAACAGAAACAAGTTAATTTTATAATATTTTATTTGGGTCACTTCAAAAATTGCTTCCCTTGGTTTAAAAAGCTGTGAATGTCAGATCAGTCTGCTTTTATATCTGTGGCAGTTTCCTGGATCAGAAGCTCCCAACATTGGCCCTCTTGTGACGACACCCGCTTGGATCTGAAGTTTTGGAACTTTTTTTTTTTTTTTTTTGGCTACCAAATGATGACAACTTCCTCATTCTTTACTCATCACACCACACACTTATGGCGGCCAATCAGAGCATGAGATAACCAGCAGAGCCATTGCCAAAAGCAGAGAGACTTGACCTTTAAACCAGTCTGATTTGGGTCCGTGTACAATTTCTATTAGGGTCTGTGAAATTATGAAAACAGCTCCTGGGTTACCACCATAACCTATTTAGAAAGCTGGAGGAGCGGCCGGACTGCCCTCCCTTCGCCCTTCTTTCCCTCCCTCCCTTCTCCCACTGTCCCTCCTTCCCACTCTTTCTCCCTCCTCCCCTCCTGCCTTCCTTCTTCCTTTCCGTCCTTGCTTCCTTCCATCTTCCCGTCCCCTTCCTGCCCTCTTTCTCTCCATCACATCCCTTTAATCATGTATGTAATTGGACATTCATTCCATGAATCATTTTATTCTCCATCCATTTGTCTGACCAGTCTGTGTTGGCTGGACGCTCTCTGCCAGGCCCATGGTAAGGTCCTGCTCACGGGATGCTGCTGGGTCCTGGGGATACGGTGAGAAACTGCATGAATAATCAGCGTTTTCAAGGAATGAGATGAGCGATGCCCTGGGTCCATGGCAGGACAGGAATGAGCGCTGAGGGCGCAGGAGTAGGGAGGGCTGCTCGTGGAGTCAGGAGGGTGGTGCTTGAGTTGGCCCTGCCGGAGGAAAAGAGGAGCTGGAGTTCCCCTTGTGGGGAAGGGCATTTCAGCAGGGGAACAGCATGTGCCAAGGTTGCACGGCAGGCCGTGGGGGTTGGGAGCGGGGTAGCCACTGGAGGGGAGGACATGGGCATGCAGATGAATGGTGAGAGGGATGGGCAGGAGTTACACGGCATGTGCCTTCGTGAGCCAGGGTGCTGGGCCCAGGGATTGTGGGCAGGGTCTTCTGATCAGGCCCTTGGCTGTGGATGAGAGAATCACAGAAGGCTGTGGCCAAGTGCTATGGAGCTGTGGAGCTGTGGTGGCTCCAGAGCAAGCTGCAGAAGCACGGTGACTTCCAGTTGAGGAATTAACAAGTCCCTGCTGGCTCCGCCTCCATCCAGAGGGGAAGCCCCCTTCTTCCCTTAGTGGGAGCTCAGCTCTCGTGTCTGTAAACATCAGGGCCTTCGTGAGTTCGCTCAAGAAGCCGAGGTCTCAGACAGGAAGCACAGAGCTCAGGAGGACATGGTGAGGGGCAGCGGCCACTGTGCTGGGGGTGTCCAGTGCTGTGTCCTCTGAGATGTTCACATACAAAGGGCACCTAGGGGTGAGCACCCCAGGGCCAGGCAGAGGAGGAGCTGGGTAGGATGTGGTCACAACCAGCCTCAGCCGACCCCACAGGGAGCTCTGGGCCTGGCATGGCCCTCTAGACTGTCCTGCTGAGGGACAAAGGGGGTCGGGCCTTTGTGCCCTGTGTCTGGATCCTGGCAGGCCCTGGGGGATGTGACTCAGCGTGAGGCGATGCCTTCATCTGGGAGCTGTGGCTGCAGAGCATCACGCAGCCGACACCCCAGCATCAGGTCGGTGGGGCCTGGACGATGCCAGATGGTGGTCTCCATAGCACCCAACTCAGGAGCCTCCATCGGCCTCAGGGAGGCAGAGGCTGGACAGGCACTCAGGAGGTTCCACTGGGTACGTGTCCCCAATCTACCGGCTGGGAACGCTGGCCCCTCTACTGCTTTGCCATGGTATGAGGTGCCTACCCTGCCTCTGTCCCTCCAGATACGACCTGAGGCTCCTGCCTCTGCTACCAACTTTTCAAGGCTCTGTCTCAGACACTGTGCCTCTGGAGAAAGGATCTGGCTGGTGCTGAGTCAGCATCATGCCTGTGGGCAGAGCCTTCCAACAGGGACACCTCGCAGGCCAGTCAGTCGCCTGGCTGGTGTCTTTGAAACCAGGGGCCAGTTCTGTTCCAATGAGCCCTGGCTAGAGTGGATACCTTTGACTTGGGACAAGGTCACGGGTCCAGGGACTCCTTCAGAGGCAGCTCTTGGTGTGGGATGTGTTCTGACACTTGGCTCGTCTAGTACAGTCTTCCAGAATGCAGGTTCTAGACTTTTCTGGCTGACTCTAGAAACAGCAAATTCCTTAGAAGCAGCTCACATCTAACTACCTCTAATACATAGATGCCCTGTGTTATGTCTCCCTGAAACCTCCTAGAACAGGAAAGCCACATTAAGTGTGTCAAGTTCTAAATATAAGGCCAGCGTGGCAAAGACAGCAATACCCTCCGGGCACATGAGCAGTGCATAGCCCCGTCCCCTTGGTAGGAAAGCTCATGGGACTAGTTCTGGTCAATGAGCTATGAGTACAGGAATGCACGCTGCTCCCAGGTGGAGGCAGTGGAAAACCCTTGTGTAATGGGCCTCTTGGACTCTTCTCCAGCTTGTGGCTCCCTGGGTGGCCATGGCTTCCAGATGGTGCAGGTGCAAGATGGTGACACCACCAAGGGTCTGCGTTCCTGAATGACCACCTGGAGCAGAGCACCCTGCTGCCCGCACTGGACATGCAACGTGAGAAATAAACCTTTACTGTGTAAAGCCTACGGGGCTCGGGGTTTAATTTATTCCCAAAGTACACACAATCTAGTCTGGAATCTTTGAGAAACTGGTGTCAAAATGGGGATGTCGCTATAATGGAAACTGGAAACAGGCTGCATGGGTTCAGCAGCGGGCAGCAATAGACAGGGAAGTGTGGTGGATGCTGGAGAGGTGGCACCCTATATTAGGGGGTAGCAAAATGTTTTCTAAGAGTGCAGTTCCTCTGGAGGTGGCCAGTGGGCAAGATGGCCTTGCAGCTGTAAGGAAAGAGGTTGGAAACACAGCACAAATGATGGGTGCTGTGATTGGTTACCCTTGGCTGCCTATTAAAAAAAAGGGGGAGGAGCTTGGCCAGGTGCAGTGGCTCACGCCTGTAATCTCAGCACTTTGGGAGGCCAAGGTGAGCGAATCACTTGTCAGGAGTTCGAGACCAGCCTGGCCAAAATGGTGAAACAGGGTCTCTACTAAAAATACAAAAATTAGCCGGGCATGGTGGTGCATGCTGGTAATCCCAGCTACTGGCGAGGCTGAGGCAGGCAGGAGAATCACTTGAACCTGGGAGGCAGAGGTTGGAGTTTGCAGAGAGCCAAGATAGAGCCACTGCACTCCAGCCTGGGGGTTACAGCAAGACTCTATCTTGAAAAAAAAAAAAAAAAAGGAGGCGATGAAGGAGGAGCTGACTTATTTGTAGCAAAAATGAAGGAAAATGAAAGGCCTTGCAGTATGGAAAAGCCAGATGCATCTCTGCCCCAACCACACAAAAGCAAGGTTGAAAGGACTTGAGAGACAAAGACCTGGCAAACCTTTCAACGAAGTTTCACTAAGTCCCTTCAGGGCCAAGTGCAGACTAATGGTGCGGCGCCCAGTAAACCTTTCAGTTGGATAAAATGATTCATGGCAAAGATTAGTGGCGAGACCTTCCCAGCAAAGCCTAGCAGCTTCCAGGCTGCCTGCTCTCTGTCCTGAACGAAAAGTGGGAGAGGTGAAAAGGGAAAGAAGTACGTCTGGAAACATGCTCTGTGCCTCTCTGGGGATCTGTTTATTGCTTTGTGAGATCAATTATAATCAAATAGGTAAGAAGCCTATTAGGTTTTTTATGAGGCTTGTGCTGCCAGCTGAAGACTTGGTCTCCCCTCCTTCGGCAGGCGGACTGCGGCCCTCAGCGCTGCGCAGACAGTCAGAGGGCAGGGCTTGCCCCCAGTATCCACCTGAGATCCATAGGGAGCTCAGGAGAATGAAGGGTGAGGAAGAACCTCCCTGAACCATGAAGAAGAGCAGGCAAGGGTGCTCCTCTCGGAGAGCAGAGCCACACCTGGTCAGGGAGCAGTCCCCACTCCAGGGCGGCCCCTCCGGGGTTGACCCCTGGACTTCATGAGTTCACAGGCCAGAGGCACATGCCCCTCCTTCCTCATTCTGATGTGATTGTGACCGGAGGTGTCCGTTCCTCTTCATTGACTTTGCTCCAACCTGCCCACTGGATGTGTATGGAGGGTAAATAACTCATCTTAGTAATTCACACTTCCCACCAAGAGCCTCTGTGTTCAACTCTGTCATAGAGACCACCACACATCCCCCAAAGATCTTGGCTTTGGGCTGGAGTAGCTTTTAGATGAGGCTTTCAAGTTGTCTAGCTTGGGGAGTGATCACATGATATATCTGGGAAGGAGGGAAGGAAAGAGGTATTTGGTGACCAGAAGGGCAGACTGCAGCAGAGACAGTAGCACTCACTGTTACATTCATCTATTGCTGTGTAACAAATATCCCCAATGCTTAGATGCTTAAAAGGGCTACTTATTATCATTATATGTCCCTCTTTTGTGAGTTCATAATTTAGACAAGAGATGGGAAGTTTGGTTCTTCTCTGCCTCGGGTTGTCTGGGGCTCAGTTGGAAAGACTTGAGTGGCCAGGGCTGCAGCAGCTGCAGAGTGACCCAGAAGCTCATTCTGGCCCTCTCTACTTGATGACCTGGGACTTCTGTAGGTACAACGGCATCGAGGAAGTTGGATTTCTTAAAGGAGCTGCAAGTGTCCTTTCTGGCCAACCCGACTGGCAAGGCAGTCAAAGCCCACCAAGATTCAAGGGGAGATGCACCAGCCCACCCTGACAGGGAAAAGCGCCAAATGTCAACAGTTTTATAGGCTCCCCAACATTTCCAGCCCCCTGGCAGTCAGCGGGTGCCCCAGAGCTCTCCCTTGGTGACTCTGTGTGACTAACAGTGTCCACGTGGCAGTGGCCGCAGCAGCAGCAGCTGAGTACATTACTCCATGAGTTTTCTCTTTCTGGGATTCTCTTTCATAGCTGTAAAGAGGAGAGAAGTTCTGATCCATGCTACCACATGGATGTACCTGGAATGTATCATGCTCAGTGGAAGAGCTGGACTCAAAAGATCACATGTCACATGCTTGATGTGAAATGTCCAGGATAGGCAGATCCACAGAGATAGAAAGTACATTTGTGGTAGTGATTGCTAAGCATACTGGGGGCTTTTTTGGGGGTGACAAATGTTCTAAAATTGATTATGGTGATGGTTGCACAGATCTCTGAATATGTAAACCAACTATGGAATGGTTTGCTTAAAAACGGTATCAGGGCCGGGTGCAGTGGCTCACACCTGTAATCACAGCACTTTGGGAGGCCGAGGCAGGTGGATCAGCTGAGGTCAGGAGTTTGAGACCAACCTGGTCAACATGGCAAAACCCCATCTCTACTAAAAATACAAAAATCAGCCGGGTGTGCTGGAGGGCACTTGTAATCCCAGCTACTCAGGAGGCTGCAGCAGGAGAATCACTTGAACCCAGGAGGCAGAGGTTGCAGCGAGCTGAGATGGCACCACTGCACTCCAGCCTGGGCGACAAGAGTGAAACTCGTCTTAAAAAATGAAAAAAAAAATTTTTTTAAAAAAGGTATCAAAGGTAAAACAACTACCTTTTGATTACTCAAATAAAGGATTGACTTTAAAAAAAAAACCAGCAAGGTATTATCACAGCCTTCTTTCTGTCCTGCCCTTGGGCCTTTGTGTAAGACAAAAATCACAAGTGCTTAGGTTTTGTTTCAAGTCCTGAGGCTGTATGTAGCATGCCGTCTGGGTCAGTTTCGTAACTCCTCTAAGTCCCACCTGCTGCATTTGGGTAAGATAAAATGACAATAGCACCTGCCTCATGGGAATGTTACGAAGTTTAAATACAGTAGTCCAGGTAATCTCCCTGAGCAGGGTCTGCCCACTGGAAGCTCTCAAGTGTGGTGTTTCTTGTGCCTGTTTTGCTTTTGCATTTGGCAGAGGTAAAACTAGGGTCCACAGGGGTGACGGGATGCTCCTGGGGACTTGGAGCCCAGCCCTCCCTTTAGGACTCGGGCAGCAACAGCTTCCCCAGAGTCAGATCGGACTCAGCCACGGGCCCAGCATTTTCCTGGTGCCAAGGTCAACTCCTCGGCAGGCTCTGAACTTGTGGTTTGGAAAAATAAATGACACACTGATTGCTTAATCCTAAAACAACAGAAATTTTCTCTTTTTTAAGGGGCAATGACAGGAAGCTGGCAACGTTGCAGAACCAGCCACAAACGTCTTGGGCTAGGTTCTGGGGGACCGATTCGGGTGGGGAATGCGGGGCAGACCCGAGCGGGGGTTCCAGGCTGGCCTGTCCCTGGCCTCCCTGCGTTCGTGTCTGGAGGCTCCTCTCCATGCCGAGAATGCAGCTCTGTGCCATCCACTTGGCTGGTCCCTCCTCCCGGCTCTCCAGGCCTCCTGGTGGCTCTGGAGCCCTGGGGATGGGCTGCGTCTTCGGAAGGAGATTCTCTTGGTGGACTGCTCCCCTGGTCTCCAGACCAGGTTATGTGGACTTGACTTCAGGCTCCAAAAAAGTTAATGGTTCATGAAGGGAAAATACCAAAGAACCCTGTCTACCAGCCACAAAGCAGACCCAGAGGCTCAGAGATCGTTGTCACTAAACTTTGGTTCTGTCTGTCATTTGGACCTTCCATCATTGGATAATGATGCGTCACACAGTCACAAAACCTGGGCCAAACCCTGTGTGTGCCACTGGGGACTGAGGGCTGAGCAGCAAGCCTGGTCCTCTGGGAGCTCAGAGTTTCGTGGAAGATGCGGCCTTGGAAAGTCACCAGGCAGCCCCAGCAGGAACAGCAGCTTTGAATAAACGAAAGCCAGGGCTGCGAAGACACGTGACAGCAGGCCACTTGAACACTTCAGCCACCATGGAAGTGTGGGATGGGGGCCCCAAAAACGTTCCCCATCTTAGCCTGCAGAACCTGTGAATGGAACCTCAATTAAGACTAGGGTCTTTTCGGATGTGATTGAACTAAGGGTCTCAATGTGAGCTCATCCTGGGTTTACAGTGGGTCCTAAATCCAATGACTAGTACCCTTATAAGAGATAAGGGAGGGAGACTTAAGCCCCAGAAACCCAGAGAAAAAGGCCCTGCGGAGTGGAGGCAGAGGCCAGGGTGAGGAGTCTGCAAGCCAGGAAACACCTGCTGCCGTCAGCGGCTGAAAGAGACAAAGAAGGACCCTGCCCTGCAGCCTGCGGGGGAGCACATCCCTGCCCACACCTGGACCTTGGACTCGTGTCATCCAGAAGTATGAGAAAGTAAATTTTTATTGTGTTAAGCCCCCAGTTTGTGGTCATTTGTCACAGCAGCCCCAGGAGACTCGTACAACGACCTAAAGAAGAAAATCCGTCTCCCACGGGAGCCATAGTGAGTGTGCACGTCCGTGCCTCTGTGCAAGCATCGCGTTGCTGCTGGTGCTGTCCTCCCTCCCCTCGGCCTGTGGGGAAGGCACCCACAGACACGGCTCCTGAAATCTGGAGAATGAGCCTCGGACAGTTGAACCCTGTCCTCTGCCCCTCCTGGCACCTTCCCACCTGCATGTCGGTCAGGCTTCCTAGCGCTGCCCAATTCCCTCCGAGAAATGGCTGTAGCATTGCAGGTTGGAAGGACCCAGCAATGACCGCTTCCACACTCCCAGTTTTTCAGAAGAGGAGATGAGGCTCAGCGAGGTTAACTCACGCAGAGTTGTTCAGCTAGAGAGTGGGGAAGCAAAGAGCCAATTGCACACGGAGCTCCTGGGGCACGCGAGGCCTCAGGCCTGTTTTGTGTCCTTAAATCCCTTTGAGGTGGATCTAGGGCTGGGCTGGGCTCCTCTTCAGGCTGAGCGAGCCACCGGGGTTGGCCCCAGTTATCAGCCCTTTCCCAGGTTCCTCCGTGGCTCCTCACAGAGCAGCTGGGGACCCTCTGGGCGGGGAGGACGGCGGGGGTTGCACAAAGACCTCTGCGTCTTTGACAACCAAAATGTTCGGTGCTGATTGACAAACGAGCTGGTACCTGAGCGTCTCAAGCGCAGTAATGACACGGAGTGTTCGCTTGAGGGCCGCTGGTCAGGCCAGATAAAACAAAGGGCCCAGACGGACTGGGGGGCAGCCTGCCGGCTCAGAGTCCGCACTCGGGACAGGGAATCAGTCACTCCCGAAGGCTCGGCCCAGGCCTGCGGCCGCGTGCTGGGTGGTCCCATGCAAGCTGCTTGTCAGCTCCTGCTTCTCCCACACCTCTGCTCCTTTCTTTGGGTCCTGCAGATGTCAGCTTTCCCACCCGTCAGTCAGTCATCAACTCAAGTATTTGTTAAGCCAGACACTGCCCCAGGCTGCTCATAATAATACCACCAGTGAGCAAATGGGAAGGAGGTAAAAACTCCCCGCGTTCAACTGCATTCATAACCTCATTTAACTATCACAACAGCGTTGTGAAATGGGTATTATTGTCATCAGCTTTTGTAGCTGAGAGAGCTGGGGCAGAGAGATGAAAGGACTCACCCACCATCATGTAGTAAGTGTTGGAGGCTGAGTTTGTTAACTTCCACAAGCCCGTCTGCCCAGCTCCACACTATTCTGGCTCTTCGAGGGACATGTAGGTGGAAAGCACAGAGGGCTGACTCTCGAGGCTTTATTTCTCTTAAGAAGAGATGAGAAGAAACAGTTTGTCTTCTTCCACTGGGAATCATGACAACAGCAAATGACAGCTGGAACCATGGCAGTCATTTTGTGATATCGAGGAAGTGGCTGACATACTGAAGATGGTCATTTATGGAAGGAAATGGGCCAAACTGTTTACACACAGCAGAAAAAAGCAAGGAAGGGTAGGGAGAGAATTAATAAATAAAAATATGAAACAACAACAACAACAACAACAAAATACAAGACTCTCTCTCTTATTGACTTTGAAGACAAACTGCCATGAGTTTTATAGCTGCAGGGAAAAGAATTCTGCCAATAATCTGAGGGCACTTGGAGGAGAACCCTTTCCCGCTTGGGCCTCTGATGAGAATGCACCCCAGCTGACACCCTGACTGCAGCTTGTGATATCTTGAACCAGGCACTGGGAAAGCTGCACCCACACCCTTGAGCCACAGAAACTGAGACAATGAATGTGTTGTTTTAAGCCACTAAATTTGTGGTTAATTGTTACACAGTAATAAAAAAAACAGTACAATGCTCATGGCTAGAACATTTAAACAGTGCAGAAAGGAAGACCATGGGAAGTCCAAGACTGGCTCCTCTCAGTCCCCTCATCTCTCTGCAGGTCCTGATGTCCGCTTTCAGAATGTATTTAACATGCATGGCAGCCTCAAAGGTGAGTAGGGGTTTGTTTTCATGTGTTTGTAAATTACTTACCCCTTTTACCAGAATAGAATATATAATACACATGCCTTGAACATTTTTTTTTTCATTTAACAATGCATTTTACAGTTGTTTTTATTAACTCTCTCGGGGCCTCCTGTCTTCTCTAATGAAAACGGATTTGACTAGACCTCTTCCTCCTCGATTAAGGCCATTTTCCCTGGAGAAATGGACCACAGCAAAACAATCCTCCCATTCCAATTTCCGATGGGTGAAGGTTTGGCAGAACCATGGATAACTCTGACTTTCAGGTCTCTGAAACTGATTAGGTCAGCTAATGGGTGCTTAGACTCTATAAGATTCACAAGGCTTCAGATTGTTTCCAGACATGAGAGGGCTGAGCAGTGGAAGGATCGTGAGCTTCAAGGCTGCCCCAGCAGAGGAGGATGATGTCAAGGAGGCAAGACAGGGAGAGAGTGAGTGACCCCACTTTGCTGCTGGGGTATTTTGGCAATTTGAATGTGTTTTATTGGATTTTTTAAATTACAAAAGGACCGTCTGATTCTTTAATTAGCCCAGCAATTCAGAAGCAGATAACTTTTAAAAGATGAGCTAGGAATTTGCCTAGATACTGGTGAAAGCACACTGAGGAATATGTTTAGGAATATAATTGCAACATTGCTGGTCATCACCCCTAAACAGCAAGTCTCCCAATGTTCATTCAAAGAGGAACAGTTAAATAAGGCACATTACACCCACGTGTTAGAATACTGGCCAGCTGTTAGAGCCAAAGGTGTGATGGTGTTTAGGAACGATTATGAAGAGCAAGACTGAACGATTCGTAACTGCAGGCTGCAGCATGAATGCCTGTCACCTGCTCAGTGCTGAGTCAAGGAATCTAGAAACAAAAGAACACACCGTATGATTTCATTTATATGTAAAAGCATAAACATAGGCAGAGGGAACGAATACCATTGGAAGTCAGGATAGTGGTTACTCTGACAGGGCAGATTTCAGAGAAGAGAGGGCTTCTGGGAGCTGGTGATGTCTGTTTCTCAATTTGGTTGCTGGCTACCTAGGTCACAGCAGCCCCAGCCAGGAGACCCATACAATGACTTAAAGAAGAAAATCTGTCTTCCATGTGAGCCAGCATGGCACATCCATGGCAAAAACTGAATGTGAGCATGTCCAGTTGGCAAAAATTCATCCTGTGGCACATTTATGATACCTGTACTTTTCTGTACTTCAGTTAGAAATTTAAAAATATGTCATCTCTCATAATGACAAAAGGTGTCCACATTTGTAATTCAAACAGCCCATTATTTTAAAATGGTACACTTGGAAATCCAGCAAAAATGGTGTATGGATGATTACAAGTCCCAAAATAAAATAGTTTCATTAAAGAAAGAATTCAGGAGGCCCAAGGGAGCTAATAAAAAAGAGTCATAAGATGTACCCTTAAATGGAAACAGCAGGTTGCTGCTGAGCCAGGAGGAGCAGAAAGAAATATCAGGGAAATACAGGTTTCCTAGCAACAGCCCCAGCTCACATCTCATTGGCTAGAATAGTGTCACATGACTACTACTTCTAGCTGCAAGAGAGCCTGGGAATGTACACTGCTGAGTTCTGTTGATGAGGAGATGACTCAAAGGATCTTGAAGACATAATGAAATGTCTCCCCCACACCCATAAAAAACAAGACTCCCGAATGCATGTTTTCAGTGGGTCACCAGGGATGAGGAAAAAAGTTGACTTCTGGTTTGAAGTCTGGAGTCTTAGAGGCCTGCACATATCTCCCTGACCACCCCATTCATGGGCTCCAGCCACCAGGACCTTCCAGGACTGCCTGATATTCAGTGTCATTAGGAATTAAAACAATTTAGGGCAATTGAGACCAAGAGGAAGAGAAATGGCCATTTTTCAAGTACCTCCTGCTTGTAAAGCAGTGTGCTTCTGGAGGCTCTCACAAAGCCACCTGGAAAGTGATTTTATAGAAGAGGCCACTGGAAGTGAGCACCACATGCCAATGAAGGTCATTTTTATCGGTGGGTATTTTTATCAGGTGATTATTTTCAATGGGGTGGGTATTTCATGCTGGGTGCCTCACATCCATGCCCTGTGCCTGCATCCCCCCGTAACCATGGTTCTGTGCTAGACACAACCCTTGGACAAGCAAGGAAAGGAATCTGAGAGGCAAAGAGCCTGCACAAAGTCAACCAGCAGCAACTGAGAACTCAGCTCTTCCTCCAAGTGCCAACTTCCACCCTGCGGCCCCCCACTTGACCATCAGAGGCAATTCAGCAGGTTCTGGGCCAAGGGACCAATACCCTGGAAGACTCTGGAAAGAAACCGAGGGCCCAAAAGGTTGAGGAAGTTGGACAAAGCCACACAGCTGCTGGCAGTGGGAGTCAGTACTGAAACCCAGGTCCACTTGACTCCACAGATTAGACTTTTCCCACCATGTTCCTGCACCTTTGCCTGTTCATTCACCCAGCCCTGGCAGAGCCCAGCCAAGCCCTCAGCCCTAAGAGACATGGAGAGCCTGGTTCTGCATGGAGAATGAGTCCCACATTTCCAGATGCAGTCAGTCCTTAGGCATATTCGGGGTCATCTAAAGGGCTCCCCAAAGAGACCCAGAGGTCTGGATTCACAGCAAGGACCCTGTGCCACCTGCTCCTCCCTGGGTCAGATCTTTTGGGCCTCCCATGGTCCAGGATGCCACTAGGGCACGTGTTGTGCATGTCCACATGTGCGGGGCCTGTGCTGCACGCCACATCCCTCCTGGCTGAAAATCTACCAAAGTTGGCAGAGACAGCACCTGCAAACGGACCCATGGCATCCTGCAGCTGCTCCGCGCTGTCAGCTTCTGTCTTGGGCAACCCTTGCTAAAGCGGAGCCCAGGAAAGCCCAGCCGTCGTGCCTCACTATCTTCACTCCTTCTCCGGAAGATCAGGTTTCCCCTGGTGTCTTGCCCTGCCCCCTCACAGGCTATCGTGGAATATACAAGGACTCAAAGCTCTTTCAGGATGATTTATGACCCCCTTGCTGGGGGCCCATCTGTCTCCAGGAGACCACAACTCCTGAGGCCAGGTATTGCTGGGGTCATGACCCTGAGAAGGCCACCAGAGGTCAGATAAGGATGGTGTTGAGTCTATCAGTGACCCCTCTGCTGGACAGACCTTGGCGTGATGGGACTCTGCTTGAGGAATTAGTGAGATTTGTCATGGGTGTGTGAGGGAGGGGAGGGGATGGAGCATTGCTGGCTGGGGTCACAGGGTCACTGTGCTTTGGTGACTAGGTGAATTTTAGGTCATGAGCTTGCCCCGTGGCTCTGCTAGGCTACTCAGGGATGGAATGGTGCAGGATCTATCTTACCCCACGGAACAATCTTGAGAAACTATGGAGGCAGGGGCTGGTGATTTGAGTTCAAGTTCTAGCACAGCGCCCAGCACACAGTAGGTGCTCAATAAGGAATAGTGGAATGAATGAATGCAGGCATGAATGAATGACCTTGCTGCATAACCTTGAGGTGGTGCGTGACTTGTCGCGGGCATCCCAGTCCCCCCGACGCCTTCCTTTGGTCAGAGCACTCGGATCTCCTTTAGGGGAAATCATTTCTCTGGCAGATGAAGCCCTGTTCACTCATGGCCTGCCCTCCCCACGCCACGGGGTCTGTCACAACTCAAGCTTAGGCAGCGGGTCCTTCCCCCACCTAGGAAATGGACTGTGGGCAGAGGGAAGAAAGAAGGAGCAGCAGTGGGAATATGTTCATCACTACAGAGGGGACGCCGGGGGTGTTTCTTGTTGTGAGGCAGCCCCAGTCCATGCCCGTGTCCACACTCAGCTCTCCTGCCTTCCAGTTCTATACTCAGTGCGTTCCACCAATTGCCCCTTTTCTTTTCTGCAGCTAGAGTTGGTTTCTGCTGTTTGCAACCCTGAACAGTTATTCCCCAGCTGCTTATACACATAAATGTGATGTGTTCAGTTGGCTGAGCCACTTCACCTCCCCGGGCCTCGGCTTCCACATCTGTGAAATGGGCATCACGAGTCCTCCTCCAGCATCTTTAGGAATCAAGTGAGGGGATATTTATGACATCACCCCTGGCTTGCACCCTTGGTGTGCAGTGCGTGTGGCATGTGAGTGGGCACAAGCTGACTTCCTGGCATGGACCCTGATGCCCTGGGCAGCCAGTGCAGAAGGGGATAGGCAGGTCTTGAGGGGTGCTCAATGGGGCCCCCTCCCCTTCCTGTGCACCTTGTCTCCAGGGTGCACAGTCCACAGAGAGACCCAGAAGCCAGAAAGCTTGAGCCTCATGATTCAGAGCCTGGATCGTGCAGCCCGATTACCTGGGTTCAGATCCTGTCTCTACCACCTGCCAGTGCCATGACTGTGGACAGTGCATTTCATCTCCCTGAGCCTCAGTATCCCCATCTGTAACAGAAGAACAAGAATGAGAGCATGACCGCCTCACGGGGGGCCGGGATGGGTTGAAGGAGATGGCATTTGGGAAGCCGGTGCCACTCTCCGGAGTCCTTGGTATTATAAGCCAGAGTTGAGTAGTATGGGGCAGGGAAGGGTGAACACTCAGGGCCTAGATGGGACTCCTCAGAGGACAGACAACACTGGAGCCTCTAACAGGCTTGCTGCCCAGGTCAGGCTTCCTGGAGCACATGGAGCTCAGGCAGGCGTCGCTGACTGGGAGGTGAGTCAGGAGGCTCAGGCAGGGGAGCAGATAAGGCAGAGGGAGCAGGAGCCAGCAGGGCACCCTCCCGAGGGTTACCCTGTGGGACCCGGTGCTCAGCCCTGCTGGGGGCTCAGGAACGGTGCGGGGTGCCTCTCAGAGCTGCTGTCTGGGTGGAGGTGGCCTGGGCCACAACTCCCAGTGCTTCCAGTCCATCCCTTCCACTGAACAAGTGTGGGACAACAGCTAAAAAATCACAAGTGACCCCAGAAAGAGTCATCAGCCCATATTGTCAGGCATGGGCAGGGCCTCACTCCTTCACTAGTGGCTCTCACAGACACTGGCATGCTGTTCCCAGTGCCACATGCCCTGGGCCCTGGCAGAAACACACATGAGTCTGGAGTGAGCCCCACTGTCCACGGGCTCACAGTCCAGTGTGGTGACAGGCCAGGCGCAATCTGGTTATAGCCAGGGCGACCAAAGCAATGGCTATCCCGGCTCCGGGAGCAAGGGGCTGGGGTCAGTCATGGCCGTGCTGAGGGGCAGAAGGAAGGGCAAGGACACATGGTTCCCAGTCTGGAGGAGTCCCAAGCTGTGCATGGGAAGGGGGGTCCGGGGATGCCACGGTGGACAAGGCTGGCAGTGGAGACAAGAGACTGGCTGGAGAATGCTCCCAGCTGTGTTTTCTGCCCCTACATGACCCTTCACTTTCATCTGGAGATGTACAAAAACCATGCAAAGTCCATGGAGACCTAAATTCACTGCCTCCTGCCTGCATCCCTATACCCCGCCCAGGTCAAGGCCTAAGCAGCACACTCTGGAAACAGCAGCAGAGACTGTGAGCACTGGCCCATCCAACCCAGGGAGTGCGGTACGGACGCCCGCGGGAAAGCATTCTCTTCTACGTTTTGTTTTCTTCGGCATCAGCAGCTCTTTGAAAGGGGATTTTTGTCGCCACTTCTGCTGTGTGCTGTTTTGTTTTTCTAGGGGTCTGGGGGCGGGTGAGGTGCTGAATATGGGAGTCTCTTTGAAGGCTCCCCCATGACCCTTCTAAAACAGCCCCACGGCCATGCAGGACCCGGTGCACGTTTCTTGGAATTGTCCGGTTCGTTCCATTATGTTACAGAAAATGCAGCACCGGAGGCATTTTCTTAAGAATCAAGATCTGAAACCAACATTATCTTACTCTCTTATTGTTGGCACAGGAAGAAACCAGGCCCTTGCCAAGGGAAACATGTCAGCCTTCCAGCAAGTCCCCGAAGGTCGGAACCTTCGAGACGGGTGAATTTTGATTTCATCTTAGGAAAAGCACAGAATGTAGCACCAGGCCATGGTGGATATTTTAAGTCACTTTATATATTAAGTCACCCCCCGAAAAACAAATAAACAACAGCAGACAAAGGAGATTCCCTAGTTTGAAACCTCCGTGGGTGAAGAGGTTGGGGTGTGAAAAACAAACTGCAAGAGGTCCCTCAAAATGCCGCGTGTGTTCTCTGCTCTCCGGGTCTTGGCTCCACTTTTTCTCTGCTCGCCACCTGTCAATGTCTTATTTAATCCTTATGATGCTGTGGCCTCTGTGACAACTTATTTGGCCCTCTCCAGTGCACACTGGTGACTCTTCTTTTCATATTCACGCTGACTGGTTGCATGGTGTACAGTGTTCATTATTGCCCCTTTTGCTGGTATGATGATGATTATGAGCACAGGATTCTCCCTCAATAGACCAGGAGTTCCCTGGGGACCAAGAGCGGTACATCTGCCCCTTCCTGCGGGTACCTCGCACATTGCCAGGTTTGTGGCAGGAGATCGATAGCTGCTCGTTTCATTCATTCATTTAAAAAATGGGCCAGGCGCGGTGGCTCATGCCTGTAATCCCAGCACTTTGGGAGGCTAAGGCAGGTGGTTCACTTGAGGTCGGGAGTTTGAGACCAGCTTGACAAACATGGTGAAACCCCATCTCTACTAAAAAGACAAAACTAGCTGGGTGCAGTGGCACTTGCCTGTAATCCTAGCTACTTGGGAGACCAAGGCAGGAGAATTGCTTGAACCCCAGAGACAGAGGTTGTGGTGAGCCAAGATGGTGCCATTGCACCTCAGAGTGGGCAACAAGAGCGAAACTCTTTTTCAAAAAACACACAAGCAAACAAAGGGGCTCCTCCATTCTCAACTGCGATTCCGCTGGCCGAGAATCAGTGACCACAGCTCTGCCTCCGTGTTGCTGTGGTGTCTATGTGTGTCGTTCTTCTGTAGCATCCACCAAATATAAAAATTGGAGCTGGCTCACAACCTTAAGACACACACACCCCATGGGAACACAATGCTCGAGGCTGATCAGAAAGAACTTAGAAGCAGACAGATTGAGTCCCGGGAATCTGGAATGCATGAGGTCTTGTAATTAAACATGAATTTTTACTCTGAGGGCTGATGCGGTGGTTGACGCCTATAATCCCAGCACTTTGGGAGGCCGAGGCAGGTGAATCACTTGAGGTCAGGAGTTCGAGACCAGCATAACCAACATGCTGAAACCCTGTTTCTACTAAAAATACAAAAATGAGCCAAACTTGGTGGCTCACACCTGTAATCCCTGCTACTTGAGAGGCTGAGCAGGAGAATTGCTTGAATCCAGGAGGCGGAGGTTGCAGTGAGCTGAGATCATGCCACTGCATTCCAGCCTGGGTGACAGAGTGAGACTCCGTCTCACAAAAAATAAAATAAATTTTATATATATATATATATATATATATATATATATATATATATATATATATTACTCTAAGCTTCCTGGCAGGCGAGACAAAATGGAAATTGTTTAGTATCATCTACATCTTCCTGTTGCTCAATTCTAGGAGGGTGTTAGGGAGTGGAAACATTTTTGACTTCTGTTTGGTTAAAGATACAAAATGTTAATCATATACTGTATTTCATTCTGATGTTATCGAAAATAATACAGAAAAGGGGTTCAGGAAAGACAGAGGCATGGAGGGCTCTGTCTTTGTGGCAATGTGGCTTTGGACCAGGACTGTGTTATGATCATAAGGATTAGCAGCTGCTGGGACCATGAGCTCCCCGAGTCTCAGGGAAGTAAGAGGCAGTTTCTTGCCCAGGTAAGAGCTGTATGCAGGTGGTGTTGGTTGATCACTGTTTTCCTCCAAGAGGTGAGTCAGGGACCCAGGATTCTTCCCCGGGTGGCCCTGCCACCTTGTAAGCCCTGTGGATTTTGTCATCCGACTGGTGGTTGGGAAAAAGGAGAGCAAAGCAAGCACACCCTCTTCTAAAACCTTTGACTGGGAGGTGACGCCCTTAACATTTGCTCATGCCACCATGACAGCTTGTCTCAGAGCCACCTTCAGATATAAGGGGGCTGAGAATTATGGCTCCTGGTTCTGCAGCTGCCCCCAGTGACAATTCCTTCCTAGGTTTGGCGGTGTCGGGGTCACAGGTATATATTAGACTCTCCAAGGAAACACTTCTACAGCCCACGTGCCGTGCCCACACCCAGACAGTCTGGTGCAGGTGGTCTGGCAGGCATCGGCATGTGTGTTTTGAAGGAGCTCTCCAGGTGATTCTGAAGGCATCCCTGGATGGGAGGATGGACACTCAGGCCATCCCCTCTAGCATGGGACACTTCTCTAACCACATGTATTTGGTCGAATAGTGTCCCTCCAAATCCATGTCCTTCTCAGAAACTCAGAATGTGACTTTATTTGGAAACAAGGTCTTTGCAGGTGTCGTTAGTTAAGATGAGGTTATGCCAGGGCCAGGAGGGCCCTAGTCCAAATGACTGGTGTCCTTAGAAGAAAGAGGAGAGGGACAGACAGAGACACACAGAGGAGAAAGTCAGGAGACCCACAGCAGGGAGGCTGGTGAGGATGGAAGCAGAGACTGAGGTCATAAAGCTGCAAGCCAAGGAAAGCTGGGGACTGCCACCAATAGCCAGAAGCTGGCGAGCCTTCAGAGGGGTCTCTGCCCTGCTGGCACCTTGACTTTGGACTCCTGGCCTCCAGAACTGGGAGAATGCATTTCTGTTCCAGCAGCCACAGGAATTTTACATACCACCTGATGCCATGGCCATTCTGAATAGGGACACACAAATGAAGAATTTGGGAAAATCGGATGTTCTGCAGCAATGCGGCGTGGGAAGTTTGGAGGCTTTCTCCCATGACTGCAGGGGCCTGAGAGGGTTGTGATGGAAATTAGAAACCAGGCAGCGAGTCTGGATTTGGCCTCACATTCTTGGGGCAAGAACCTAAAAAGCAGATCTTCCCACTTTTGATTGGCCTGTAAAGGGAGTTCCCAAAAGGGTTGAGCATGAACCAGCAGCAGCGGCAGCTCCTGGGAGCACTGATGAAAATGCAGATTCCCACGCTCCACCCAGCCCCTTTGAAGCAGAATCATCAGAGGCGCAGCCTGGAAGTCTGTATTTTCACGAAGTTCCTGGTGATTTTAGAGCATGCGTGTGTGTTACGTACTGACCCGGAAGAGGTTCAGCGCTTTTAGTGATAAATTAACTTCTACGAAAGTGAACACAGTCTCAGAAACACCCCCAGGTGGGCAGCACCCTGACCTGGAAACCGAGTCCTTGGGAGTAGGGCATCAAGTTGTAACTGGGATCCTAGTTCAATAAGGTGATGTTGGCGCCCCCTTTACAAAGAGCTCAAGCAAGACCCCATAAGGCAAAGGGTATCGCCCGAATGTTTGAGGGAACCTCTGGTTCCTCATGATAGAAAAGCAGTTTAAGTATTTTAACAGCTGTATGTTCCTTTATCTGGGACTGAGCTATGAAAACCTCCATGTGGATATGCTTAAAGAGATACTCTGATTATGAGGGGAGGAGAGGAAAGAAATCTCTTATTACATTAGAGTAACAATTTCAGCTGCTGTGCCAAGCGAATCTGAGAAGGCATTTTTTAAACATAGATGCATTATTCAGGAAAAGAGAGTTAGTAAACAAAACACAAAGCCTGAGCTCAACTGGAATCTAAAAGCCAAGTTGAACTTTTTTTTTTCTAGTACAGGTTATGATGTTATCTCATGCATTTCTTTTCTGGATCAAGGTGGTTTTATTCAGTCTTAATATCTACTAAATTTTTCCATGCCAGGTGGGGAAAAGTGGCTTTTTCATACCTTTTGAATGTTATAAGTAGAGAAAGAAATCATTGAAAACATATTGGACTATGTAAAATCCTTTTATTAATCCACCACAAAACTAGAACGTCAACAACAAACTGGGGGAAATGTTTCCAACATCTATGAACGGCAGTGACTTTCTCACTGGCCTCTGGAAGGCTAAGAGACCAGTTATAATGAAGGAATAAGGCAAATCACTGTCCTTAGAATGCAGATGACATTTGTAAATCAGTAAGATAAAGTCAATCACTCTCAGAGGTAAAGGGCAAAAAGTATTGTCAAGCAATTTATAAAAGAAGAAATCCCACTGGACAACTAACATGGAAACTATTCATCTCCAATAGCAAGGAAAGCACACTGAGACACAGATGTTCTTTCTTTTTTGTCTGCCAAATTGGCTAAGTTTTTAAAATTACAGTATTCAATAGGAAACCTTTGAGAAAAGTACTCTTATCTTATATTGCTGGTAAAAGTGTAAATTGTTACAATCTTTTTGGAGGGCAATTTGGCAAACAGTATCAAATGCCTTAAAAAGTGGATACCTTCAAAAACAACCATATTTGTAGGAATTGGTTCAAAAGAAATAGGTTCTGCAAATATTTACAGATAGATAGATTCATTACAACATTAAATATGTGTGTGTGTGTTTCCTAAAAATGGCAGTTACATAAATAACTAGTAACCAGGAATTGAGCAAATAAAGGATGGGCTACATCCACAAAAAAGTGCTTTAGACGGTGAGAAATTACGTTCTTAAAAAGTATTTAGCTGGGTGAGGTGGCTTACGCCTGTAATCTCAGCACTTTGGGAAGCTGAGGTGGGCAGATCACTTGAGGCCAGGAGTTTGAGACCAGCCTGGCCAACATAGTGAGAACCCTGTCTCTCAAAGAAAGGGAAAAAATATTTAAAGTTATAAAAAAAAGTGTTTGCAAAACATCGTTAGAGGACAAATAGGTTACGAGGAAGTACGTGTGTTATGATTTAAAAATGAAGTGTTTCATTTGGTGACCTGGAACAAATATAACCATTTGAGATAAATTCAAGTGTAAATGACAACAATCTTTTGTTTACAGATACACTGAGGTTATTTGCGGAAGGCGAGACAGAGGCCACTGAGCCATCTGCCGCATCTGATTTTGTTTTAAAGTGCTTGTCTGTGGTTTCTAAATTTCCTACGATGAACATGTGGCACTTTTCAAAAAAACCAAGATAGGAAATCCTTCTCTGCCTAGTCCCTTCTCCTCCACTTTGCTTGATGGTTTGTGAGCTAAGGTGGGCTTTACACGTGAACTTGGAATATTTGAGGAAAGAGGGGGCAAGGAGGTGAGAAATAATTGCTGCTTGGCGGCAGAATAAACTGGGAAGGTCCCCTCCTGGGATGCTTCACTCTGCAGGCCGTGGACCAAGGCCCCTGGCACCCAGCAGCCTACGGAAAGAGAAGCCTCCTGGGCGGTCCAGGCTTCACCCCGCTCCCCTCCCCACTGCAGCTGCCATCACAGCTGTGCCTCTGTATATCTGCTTGATGTGTTAGGTGTTCTGGAAATACACATGAATGAAGGGCTCTGTGGATTTCAGCGGTTTCAGATGAGTTGCTCTGGAACACGAATCCATCTTTGATCCACCAAGGAGTGCCAGCTGGCTCTCTTGGACTTGGTGTTAAAAGGTTAAGAATCTAGAACCCCAAACCAAGACATGGAAGTATTCAAGTATAAGGCCACATTTATTGAGTGGGTGCTGGGTTTGACCTTTAGGAATAGCAGCTTTTAAAATTTTCACAATAGCCCTAGGGAATAGGCATGATGATTATGCCTACTTTACAGATGAAGAAACTGAGGCACAGGTAACATAAATGTTAGAACCAGGACTGGAACTGAAGGCTGACTTCAGAGTTCCTGCTCTTGACGGGTCTAAGACTCATGCACATCTGTGGGATCCAGGACCTCTGGAGGCCAGATGGAGAGGGTGTCACTGGTTCCCCAAGGTCTGGATGATGTCTCCTGGGGGTGGATGGGTGGCTGAACTTGGAAGCACTGGGTCATGCCCTGGAATTATGAGTTGGAGCACGTCCTGGAAAGAGATGGACATCTGCCCAGGTATAGTGGATTGAATGGCAGCCTCTGGTAAGATATGTCCATGTCCTAAACCTAGAACCCGTGAAACTGACCTTATTTGTATAAAGGGTCTTTGCAGATGTCATAAAATTAAGAATCTCAAGATGAGATAATTCCAGGTTATCTGGGCAGACACTAAGGACAATGGTCAGAGACACACACACACACAGAAGAGCAGGCAGTGGAGACAGAGCCGAGACTGGAGCCATTTGGCATGAGCCAAGATTTGCCAGCGGCCAACTGATGCTGGAAGAGGGAAAAGGAGCCCAGAGGGAGAACAGCTCTGCCTACAGCCTGATTTCCGACTTCTAGTCTCTAGAACGGGGTGAGAGTACATTTCTGGTGTTTTGAGCCCCTGGGTTTGTGGTGGTTACAGCAGCCACAGGAGACTCGTACCCAATAAGGAGACCTGATAAGGCCATTCCTGTACCTATTTGTGTTTCTCTGAACAAGATTTTTCCAGCTCTTGGTGTCCGGGGAGAAAGCCTATGTCAGATGATGCCAGGCGGAACACTTCACTGTGCAGGAATCCACAGGGCTGTGCCTCTCTGAGCCCTGGCAGGGACCTTGAAATAGCTCAGGCGCAGCACCCTTTTTTGGTTAATTGACTAGGCTCGCGGTGCCTGCCACTTAAACAGCTACGCCAGGCGGGAGGCTGCAGGGAGCCCGGCTCCTTCCCTCCCTGCCCCTCCTTATCATGATGGATTGCCTCTCGGGAGTGAGGTGGAAACTTAAAAATGCTTCACTCTGCACAGCTCCGGGCAATGCTTGGCTGGTTTTCCTCGCAAATCCAGGGTCATAAACTTTTAAAAATAGGCACAGGGCTGCCAGTCTCATTAAAGGAGACTCTGATTTATTGAGGTGCATGGGCATCATTTTCAGATGGTTCTAGAACTTTTTGGAAAGATCCTCCTTATGACAGTCGTGAGTTTGCCCTCCTTCTCCTCTTGGATGTTAGTTTTCTTCTCTGCAGGAGCAAAGAGAGGGTGGTAGCCTTGAAGACTTTCTGGACACCCCTTATAGGAGCAAACATCTGGTGCTCTATAAATGCTTCCCTAATGGTTTGAGCTGAAGAAGTAAAAACCACTCTTCTGAATGCCTTAGAGGAGCCAGTTGGATTGATGAGAAAGCAACCGTCTCTAGTTATGTTTTTACTGAGTGTCAGGATGAAAACTTCCTGCAAAAGGGGATTTTTCCCCTCAAAAAAGATGGTGAGTGGGGCGGGGGCGAACTTGTGGCACTCATAGAGCCCTGTCGTTAAAAGTGTATTTAGTCGGTTCTGTTTGGATCGTGGTGGAAGATAAAATTTGCTATGAACCCAGCTGACCTCTTTACAAGTGAAATCGGATCCATGAATCTGTGTACAAAATGCAGAGGGGACTTCCTTACTCACCGCTCTGCTCTTTCTGTTCTCCAGGCAACAACCAATGAAGGGAGCTATCACTTATAATCCCACTAAAGAAAAATGTCTGTTAAATGTTGAGTATAACTCCCTTTTAGGGTTCCCCCCCCCGTTCTGTATATTGTTTGTACTTAGGATCCGCATTCTACATGGCTGTTTACAACCCTTCACCCCACTCAATATGTTATGAACTTTTTAACATGCATTAAGTATTTTATGGCATAATTCTGAGTAGGTTTCCATCATAGGAAGGTATCCGAATTCACTTAACTAGCCCCCTGTTGTTGCATATTTGCTATAATAATCTGATTAAGCACTAAGTTTTCATTCTAGGGCTTGAGCAAGAGGTAGATTCTGTTTCCTCTAAAATCTTTGTCTCTGACACTGAGTACACAGGCCACGTTGGATGCCAGTTTTTGTCTTCCTGCTGGGATTAGATGTGGTAGACAGGGAATGTTTCCTCACCAGCGTGGTGAGTTAAAGACTGTCATTTCAGACCCTTCTAGGCAGGGGCTAGAGCATGCTGATGACAGAGGGAGACATGGAATTCTTCCAACAGCCTGTGGGTCCGTAGGAAGCCGGAACATTCTTTGTCTGATTAGAGGAAGAATGGCATTTCTGAAAGTGGGTTTTGTGGGTGAATCAAAAGCCCAAAAAGGGCCTGTTCTGGAAAAATGGCCATCAGAACCTTCCCTTGATGTGATGGGGTATGCCAAAGAATCACATTTGAGTGCCACTAACAGAACCCCGCAACCTTACCCCACCTTTACCAATTGGTGGCTTGAATACACTTGGAATGTTATTTTCCTCAAGTGCCGAGAAATCCCAAGGTCGCAGTAAATGGCATTGGTTCCATACAATGCCATCAGAGCTGAGATCTTTCCCGTTTTCTCAGACTTTCCTTTATTGTTACCTCATGGCATCAAAATGACTGCTGCATCTCCACCAGTGCATCCCTGCTTCAGGCAGAAAGAGGGAAATAAGTGAAGGTCAAATGAATGGATTCTGTTTGACTCTAGGGGTAATGTTGCTTACAGTCCATTGGCTCTAATGGTGTCACATGATTATACATATTTGCAAGGGAGACTGGGAAATGTAGTTTTTTTTAGATGCTTGTTAAACTAGGTGCAAGAGCCCCCTCCACCTGACCCGTGGGCCAGCCCTCACGCCCCTGCAGCAGCGCTTCCAAAACTCCAGTGCTCTGCATATCACTGTACGAAAGTATCTCTACAGATACTTCTGTTTAAAATCTAAGCAGGCTGATCCTAAAGAGAAATTTCAAGTGAATTTTACACGTGGTACACCAGTAACGCTTGCCACATGTAGACGGGTAACTTTCAGAAATAAATGTAACGGGGCCACATGACATGAGAGCTGATGCAGACCCCTGTTAGAGCTCCAGGTCAGGCTCTTGTTGCAGAAGCGAAATTACCAAGTGTCAGCTGTTGCAGACACATCAGCACGCACCTGTGGCTTGCTCTCGTCCGTGCAAGGACAGCATTTAACATTCCTGTGCCAGGAAAAGAGGAAGGCACTGCGTAAGTTATTGTGATTTAACACTACATCACCTGGGGTTTGTGGCACCTACACCAGCTGCCCTCTACCCATGTGGCTGCCCCTTTTAGGACCCTGGTGAAGGAAAATGGTCTTCCTTTGAGCAAACTGTTTCTCCAGACAATTGCACTTCCTCCAACACCGGGCTTTCCCTTGGAGTTCAGCTCCCAATATGTGAAACCTGAAGAAATGAGTTCTGTGGTTCCAGGCTTCAGGCATGAGAATAACAAGGCTGGGCCCCAGTTCTTGTGCTGAATAGGAGGGTGTTGTCAGCACTGCTAGGGGTGCTGGTCGTGGACTTCCATGCTGAGGTCTGGGCTGGAGGTGCTGTTGCCGTGACAACCATGATAAAGAAGCATCAACAAGTCTCACAGGGGAGTCCCTCTCCCCGCAAGCTGGGGTGGTGACACAACCTTGACACACTGTATGGCAGCACCCACCAAAGCTAAACGGGCGGAGACTCTGCACCCCAGCAATTCCACTCCCCAGTGTGCACCCAACACAAATGCCAGCATATGTCCATAGAAAGTCACATGCTAGAATGTTCAGAGCAGCCCTGCTTGTTCACAGCCCCCACATTAAAAATAAACCGAACACCATTCACAGCAGAACAGATAAACCAGGATATGTTCATGCAAGAGGATTCTGTTAGCACTAAGAAAAAATGGTCTACACCTGTGTGCAATTCGAATGAGTCTCTTAAACATCATGTTGCATGAAAGAAGCCAGACACAAGAGACCCCATGCCGTGTGAGTTCATTTATTTAAATTACAAAACAGGCAAAGTTGGTTGATGATGTTAGAGGTCAGGTTGTGCTTTATCTTTGAGGGGAGGAATGATGAGAAGGGGCTCAAAGGAAGACCCTTTCCTTCCCTGAGTCCCAGTTTGTTCACCTGTGAAGTGAGAGAAATAGCCTGTAGAGTCAGAGCCGTATAGATCAGGGGTGCTAATGTGCACATCTCCTAGGATGCTGGTCACGTTCTGTTTCTTGGTCTGGGCTCTGGCCTCACAGGTGTGTTCTATTTGTACAGATGCATTGAGCTTATCATATATGCCCTTTTCTGCATGTAGATCACATGACTTAAAAATAAAAACTAAAAGCCCAGAGGAAGGACTTAAATGATCTCTCTCCCTCTCCCTCGGTCATCCTTGAGACCCTCAGTCGTCCCTGAGACCCCGATGACTGGTACCCTGGCTCTGAGTCCTGCACTTTGGAGGGCTTTACTCTGTCTGCAGAGCTTCATTACTCCCTGAAAATGCTGTGAGCAAGGGGATAGAGAGAGAGAGAGAGAGAGACCAACCAAGAGAGAAAAGAAAAAAAAAAGTTACAGTGATTACCACTGCAGAGCATGAAACCCCAGTAGAGAAAGAAGCTGACACCACAGGTATCCTTTGTAAACAAAGAACCCCTCAATGTGTGTGCAGTGCTCTCTCCATGTTATGAGCCTTGAAGTTGGGGGAACCCAGAACCGGGGTTGCAACAGAAGCCACTCAGAGCTGAACCTCGCTGCCCTTCCAGAGGTCACAAACCTGTGGTTTTGTCGCTCCACACAGTGCTATGATTAATTTTTAAAAATTAAATGTCAATATCCAAAAACATGAAAGTGGGACCTACAAGTCTAGATACCCAGTTTCTTTTCAAAACACCAGAAAATCTAGCCACACTGAACTTTCCTCCCAAAATGCCCCAGTCACCTGAAGCCAAGAAGGGGCTATTTCCCCCCATTGACCTCATGAGCCCTTGGTCCCTGGATGACGCTGAGACCTGTTCTATATAATTGAATCTAAGAACTCGGTGAGCGCACTTTCATGCATAACCATTCTCACTATTCACCCTGAGTGAATACATATCCTGCAGGCAAACACATTCCAAGCCAGGTTACTTGCCCATGGGGATTTGAGTGTGAGACCCCTGATCTTCATAACTGAGCCTTGAGAAACATTCTAGAAACACATGTACACACTTACACAGAGTTACCCGTGAGCCCAGGTCATTTCTTCCCAAGAGCGCCCCTAGCTACCACCCCCATGCTCTGGCATGCAGCACACCCTCAGCGTTATCATCCATCCACCATTGCAGCCACTTCTTCTGACTCTCAGGTGCCAGTGGAGGCCGATGCCCATCCACGAGGAGCGGGCTTCCAAGCTGGCACAAGGGAGGGACGGGGCACCCAGGAGGGCCCCTGTGCTTGTTTCGGAGCTGCCCTAACAAAGTGCCACCGATTGGGCAGCTTCAACAAGAGGAATTCATTGTCTCATGTCCTGGAGGCCAGAAGTTCCAGATCCAGGTATCGGCAGGGCGGCTCCTCCTGAGGCTTCGGGGAGGGGACTGTTCCAGGCCCCTTCCCTGGCTCCTGGGGGTTGCTGCTGATTTTTGCATTCCAGGCTTGTGCAAGTGTCACTCCGACCTCTGCCTTCACTTTCACGTGGCTTTCTCCCTGTGTGCACATCTGTGTCCAAATTCTCCTTTCTATAAGGACACAGTCATAGCAGATTAGGGACCACTCTATTCTAGAGCTGCCTCCTCTTCACCTAACATTACATCTGTAGTGACCTTCCAAATAAGGCCATGTTCTGAGCTGCCAGGGGCTGACTCCAATCTATAAATGTTGGAGGGGCACAATGCAGCCCACACTAACCCCCGTCCCAGCATCAGGGAAGAAAGCATTCAGCCTGGGAGATGGGCAGGAACCAGCTCAGCTTCCGTCCATCTCCTAGGCTGTGGAAGGCGGACAGTGCTCCAGGCAGAGGCAACAGCAAGTGAAAAGGTCCTGAGGATACAGCAAAGAAAGAAGGACCTTCTGGAATGATGTGTGCGAGGGGACTGAACAGTAAGAGGTAGCCAGGACACGTAAGAGGAGTGCGCGTATAAGTGTGTCTTGTAAACTCTCAGACACATTCATCTGTCCCCAGGGAAAAGCAGCAGAAATAAAGATGCTTTGGTCTTCCCAGGGACCATCTCTGGGTGGTGTTGGGGCAGCACTTGGGGCTCAGGGGTGTCTGGGAGTGGGAGGAAGGGATCACATCCCTCAATCGCTCCATGGGGCTGTGCCTCCTAGTACAGAACAATCCAGGCTGAGCAATTATGAAAACTTTTAAAGGCTTATGCGGCAGCCTCTTCCAGAACGCTTCACTTCAGCCCTCCTCGTAAACAGATTGTAAAGGTGCAATCAGTCCAGAGCCCACTCCACTGTGATAATCTGATGTAAGCCAGGCACTGATTTATATGCGCCAGTCCAAACAAACATACCTGTAGACCATCAAACTGGAGTTTCTTTCATACTTTCTTCTTATGCATTAAGGAACTGCATTTATTTCTCTTTTGCCAGAGGGAAGTGTTGTATTTGTTTCACAGAAAAAGAGAAGCAGTGTTGCAAGACACTAGGTAGAGGGGCGTGCGGAGGGCTGCAGGCTGGGTGGGGGCTACCATCTCTCTGCAGACAGAGCCAATTCAAATGGAGAGACTGAGGAAGCCTAGTGTCCTGTGCGTGCTTTATTGATATTTAAAAATGACTTGCTTTGTGTTGCTATATGCCGGGTGCTGTTCTGAGCACTCACAAATATCAGGTCAGAGGCTCTTCCATTTTGGAGATGGGTAAACTGAGGCATCAGTGGTGTCCAGTTCTCCTTAAACGAAGACCTTGGTTTTGGTTTCTCTCCGCCTTCTCCCCCCATGCTACTGAGCTCTTAGGATGTGGGTCTGGAGGTGCCTTCATCATCCTGGATGTCTGACTCAACACAGGACTGTATTCCACCTACCTTTTGAGGGTACTGGCAGCAGCCTGATTTCCAGTTCCTACACCTCCTCCTCCTTGCCCTTCCTCTCCAGTCACATTCCTGCAATGCTCACGTTGACTACGACATTGACTGACATTATTCACTCCTCCCCACGGACCCCCATGCCAACATCGGGAAAACAACATTCAGCCTGGGAGATGGGCGGAAACCAGCTCAGTGACCTTTGTCATGAGACATTGCAGTTCCCCAGCTCCAAAGGGACAGAATGTATTTCCCCTCCTCTTAACTTTGAGCTCATCATGTGACTTGCCTTGGTCAACAGAATTCGAAAGAAGCAGCAGTGCCCCGGTTCCGAGCCCAGGCCTCACGGGGCCTCGCCCACTGCTTCCGTGTGCCTCTGCTATCGCCATGACAGGAACATACCCAGGTTAGCTGACTGATCCCAGGGGCAGGATGAGCCAGACCAGCTGAGCCCAACCTGGAGTAGCATGCTGCTAAGATACTGTGGTCATGTCTTGTGCAGCACTTTATGAGCTGTAGATAACTGCTGCAATCTTTATTGTAGAAAATTTGATCATTACAGAATAGAATGAAGAAGACAACGTCATCTGTAGTTGCATTACCCAGAGCACGTCTCTGAGCATTCTGGTGTTTTTTCTTGTGCTGTTTTCCTCTGTGTATGTGTGAATGCAGCTGTGAGTTTACAAAATAAAATCCCACTGCATGCATATTTGATGGATGTGCCCCATCGACCTCATTAGACTGCTCCTCCTCCTTAGCGTTTCCATCTGAAGTCATCAACCAGGAATCTCTTTTGGAATTTCTCCAGATGCACTCACACCCTTGGGACCTCGGTGCGTGCTACCTGGCTGCCTGGAACTCTCTCCTCCGTCTTCTTTAGCTGAGTCAACTCCTGCTGGTCTCTTAGGTCTTGCCCACTTGGGTGTTGCCTTCCCTGACCCCTTCAGTCTGGGCTGCAGCACTCCAGACCTCAGTGTGCCCACAGCTCCCTGTCCTCACGATTTCCTTAATTACCTGCCTGTGTGTGCCTCGGGACTTGTCCAGATCCTTCTCTAGACTATGGGCTCTGTGGTGGCAGGGACTATGTCTTGTGCGGCACCTCTGTGAGGGCAGCCCCTGGCACACACAATGTGTAGGCACACGCTATTTGAGAAGTGGAGTTGTGACCTGACAATGGAACATGATATTGATGGAACATGATAAAGTGAGCTATTTTTCCCGTCATTAAAGGCCAGCTTGCTTCTCAATGGAAAATTGCCCTAGGCTTTAAGAGATGCCTGGCATTTCATGTGGCTAGAGGGAGATCTTTCTGCCTGTTTTCTTAAGCCAGGCCTTGAAGAATACTTACATAAAATGATGGAACACTTTCCCAGATAAACAGTTCTAGCATTGTGCCCTGCCGTCTACCACTTCCAGCCATCCTGGCTGCCAGCTTCTGCAGCCTAGATCACCTTCATCGTAGTGCTTCCCCTGCTCAATAAACTTCAGTGGCTCCCCATTTCCCTTTAGAGTGTGTGCCCTGACTGACCACTTGGACAGTGTGTAGGAATGGAGTCATGGACAAGGTGGAAGCTGGGAGGAGACAAGGTGAGCAGGGCTGTTCCTTGTGCTCGCTCACTCTAGGGTAGCTCTTTCTTGGGACTGAACAGGAAGCAGGCCTGTTGTTTCTCTATCAGCAGGGCTGGGAGACCTCCGGAAAGCTGTGGTGAGCACAGAAATGAGCAGCTGCTTTTCAAGGAGGGTGGCCACTGCTGACTCTGAACCAGTGGCCCTGCCGTGCACAGGGTCCTGACTGTGAGGCAACCAGAACTCTGGTCCACTCTGGCCTGTGTGCTCTGGGACCCCAGTGCTCCTGCCTCTGACTTTGGGAAGCCATAGACTACATAGCTTTAGTCTCATTGGCCATCATCATCATCTTCTTTTTTTTTTCTGAGACAGAGTCTTTCTCTGTTGCCCAGGCTGGAATGCAATGGTGCACTCTTGGCTCACCGCAACCTCCACCTCCCAGGTTCAAGCGATTCTCCCGCCTAGCCTCCCAAGACCTGGGACTACAGGTGCGTGGCACCATGCCTGGCTCATTTTTGTATTTTTAGTAGTGACAGGGTTTCAGCATGTTGGTCAGGCTGGTCTCAAACACCTGACCTCGTGATCCACCTGCATCGGCCTCCCAAAATGCTGAGATTAGACGTGAGCCACCACACCCGGCTCGTCTTTGTTCTTTACCTGGCAATCCTTTCAACCTTGAGGTCTGCCTTCCTGGTGGGATAGTGCCATCCTGACTCTGTCCTGCTGGAGGGCTTTCCTGGCTATTGCATCTGAAGGAGAGTAGTTTGGTGGTGAGTATGGGGGGCCCGGAGCTCTGGTTAGAATGTGGCTCTGAGTGTGGCAGGTGCCTGCCCTGTCCTTACCCTTTCCATGGCCTTCCTGGTGGTTGCTGACTCAGTGACCCTCAAGCTGCTACATGTACACCCACTCATGGAGAGGTTGCTAAAATACAGATTCTGATTCTGCAGGTCTAGGGTGGGGCCTGGGACTCTGAATCTCTATCAGGAGGCTGATGCTGCTGGTGTCTGGCTATTCATTGAGTGCCAGGCTTGGGCCCATTTCCAGCGACCATGATATTTGCATGTCTGCGCTTGAGGACTTTTGGCCAAACCACACCAGGCTGCTCTGCCAACACCCAGAGCAGCCGGCCTCGTGCCGTGAGGAGCTCGTGATTCTCAGGCCTCATGAGGAGAGGAGCATACAGCTCTCAGGAGGTGGCCTGCGATCACTCCAGCACCCTCGCCCCCTTGGGCAGAGGAGTCTAAGACACGGGCTTTGCACCATTTCCCCATTTCCCTGCAGGAAAGAGCTCTCATCGCCCACTGGGCCAACTGAGTGAAGAGCAATGCCTGCTGGGCTGCCTTTACCTCTGCGCTCATGTCCCAGTCCCTCGGGGCGCCCCCGCACCTCCTGAATGAATGACTTGTGCTTGAATTCCTGCCTGCTCCTGGAAGAACCCAAGCTCAGATGCTGCTAGGGATTTGTGTCCTGCAGTCCCCCAGTCGTCGTGAATGTGACCTTATTTGGAGGCAGGGTCCTTGCAGCTGGAACTCAGTTAAGATGAGGTTGCACTGCACGGGATGGGCCTTTAGCCATGGACTGGTGTTCTCATAAGAGGCTTGTGCAGGTGAATTCTTATGGAGTAAGAATGTCTGGGAGCCACTGAAAAGCCAGGGGAGATTCACATGAGCTGACAGAGGAGATGTTCATGCAGGACTCGGCAAGAGAAAAAGGAAGTTGGAGGAAAAATGTGCGTGATGTGACAGGATTTCTGTTCAAATAAATTCCATGCGGGTATCTTTCCGTATGAATAAAACAGTAGGCAAGGCAGGACACACAGGCACTGTTGAGCAAGCAGGGTGTAGCTTGCGGTGAGTGATGCCGAGTGCTTCTCCCTTGCTTAACTCAGCCCCTCCCTGTGTGAATTCATACCCAGCACGACTCTCCTTACAATTTAAAAATCAGTAGGGCCAGCCACGGTGGCTCACTCCTGTAATCCCAGCATTGTGGAAGGCCAAGGCTAGTGGATGACTTGAGGTCAGGAGTTCGAGACCAGCCTGGCCAATATGGGGAAACTCCGTCTCTACTAAAAATACAAAAATTTAGCCAGGCGTGGTGTTGGGCTCCTGTAATTCCAGCTACTTGGGAGGCTGAGACAAGACGATCACTTGATCCCAGGAGGTGGAGGGTGCAGTGAGCCAAGATAATGCCCTGCACCCCAACCTGGGTGACAGAGTAAGACTCTGTCTCAAAGAAAAAAAAATCAGTAGAAAAATACCAGTGATGCCATAGATTTAAAAAGCTAATGGCATGGTTTCAAATTAGTATATAAAGTTAAAGAATACTCAGTAGCTCAATTTAGTAAAGTAGGTGGTAAAACAGCCTACAGAGTGTGATTCCATTTTCACACCATTTCACGTGTGTGTGCATCTATACGGATGTGTCAGTCATCCATCTCTGTCTTTCAATGATCTGTATCTATCTAGCCATCCACCTATCGATCTGTCTGCATCTAGGGAAGAGAAAGAGCTCAGGATCTGCCTTCGGTCGCTCACATACCAAAATATGGACTGGGGTTTTCTGGGTTCTTCGTTCAGTGCTTTTCTGCATTTAGATGTGTGCACACTGAGCATTTGACACTTGTGCCCTTTTTACAAGCTCTTGGGCCCCCCAGCTCCTGGACGCATGGGTGTCAGGCACCTTGGCAAGACCGAGAGCAGGAACACGGCCATCTTCTTGGTGCAGCCGTGAGGGCAGCCATGGCCACTGGACCCCCGGGGTTTGTTGTGTCCGCTGATGGAGGCAGATGCCACTCCTTGGCAAGCAGCTCACCCAGCTCGTGCTCTCTCCGGACACAGGTTCAGGGTCCCGGGTCACAAAGCAGCGTCTCAGTTCTTCCTCTTCCTTATCAAAGGTGGTTGAAGATGGAGAGGAATGGGGTCTTTTGGGGAGGGCTTCTGGCATGAGAAGAGGATGAAGCCAAGAAGGCAGGGGACCTGCCACATGGCAGGGGGAGGAAGGAAGAGTAACGAGGGGCAGGTGGAGAGGGGATAAAGGAAGAGGAAGCTTCCAACAGCCACACTGGGTTCTGATCCTCTCCACCCATGCTTCATGCACTCAGGCACTCATGCACGGATCATCCTGTACCTCAGACTCTGCCAATAGCTGTCCAGCCCCAGGCCCTTTCCACATGCTGGTCGGACTGCCTGGGATGCCCTCTCCCAGCTCACCATGTGGCTGGCTCTTTCTCATTCATTGGTCTCAGCCCAGTGGCCTCCTCCTCATCAGAGAGCCCATCCCTGCCCACCTTGACTGGCCACCCTAGCCCCCACAATGACTCTATGACATCATCGCGTTCCTTCTCCCAGGATCCCTCAGAGCCCTCTGAGATCCTCCGGTCTGTGTTTTGTTCCTTCCATCTCTATCTCTTTCCCCACTAGAAGGCAGGTCCCAGGAGGACAAGCAACTGGCCTGTCCAGCTCCCAGCCGTAGCCCCAGGGCCGGGCGTGCCATCGATGCTCAACAAGGCTTCGCTCCCTCTGCCACCAGCCTCTCCTCCTCAAGGGCAACAGGACTTGGCGGTGTTGTTGGGTCTAAACGACAACGCAAAGGAAAGAGATGCTGAAGTGGGTGAGCTGGCCCCGCACTGCACTTCCTGCTGGAGTTCAAAGTCAGCCCTGCCCCTGGAACTGCCATGGCCAGTTTAGATTGTTCCAGAAGCCCGCTGCAGGCTGTTCAAAAGGCTCCCAGCTGCTATCAGGAAATAGCTCAGGAAGGTCTCTGTTAAACACCAAGAAGCTGAGATGCAATCAGCTGGCCTGGAATTCAGGAAAGTGCTTGTTCTGAAATTGAGGACAGAGAGAACGTCTCGGGGTGAGAAGCCATGAACCTGCCAACCAGGCTGCATTCTTCCACCTGTCGGACCAGGCCACATCTGTGCCTCCTGCCCCACCATCACCCCAGGAGGTAGCAGGTGGGGACCCTGCTCTGTGGGGAAGGGAACGTTCAGTGACTGCTGCCCCCTGTTCGCTGGCGTCCACCCGTAATCTCTCAGTTGTGGTCTCAAAGGCCAAACATGAAGCAGGATTTTCCATTATGGTTGCAATTTTGGCTTGTAATTTTATCACTCGAATCTAAATCCACTTCAGAAATGCCGTAAACTAATTGTCACTGAATAAACTGAAACTTTTGAGGAGTTTATAAAAGTGATTTAGTGAGGGAAAAGAAAGGAAAATAGAAAACAAATGTTGCCCACAGAATTGTTGGCAAAAAGGTAAAAACTCTCTGTTTCTTTTGAAAGCATTCCCTCGTCTGGGAGCAGTCCCTGCCCATCGTGGCTTCAGTCCCCGAGACTGTGTTTGTCTTGGAGCTGGTGGGGGTTGATTTCACGTTTGTCCCTGGGAAGCTGTGGAGGCAGCCTCGGCAGTGAGGGCAGAGGTAGGTTCCGTAGGAAACAAATGGCCGCAGATCAGATCCAATCCTTATCCCGCGGAATGAACCTTGTTTCCTTGATTTAAAAAAATAATAATAATAACAAAATGAATGTCGGGGTTAAGTAAATGTGAGTTAATTACTAAGCTGTGACCACGTTCGCAGTTTCTGAGGCTAAACACTTCAACGCGTCTTGTCAGTTTACGTTAGGCAATAATTTGAATGACTACTGGTTAGCTGTTTCACTTCATTCATATTAAGAAACAATATACAAAGGGTATAAAGTGATCAGCTCTGTTTATGCTGAGGAGGAAGGTTATAAAATCAGCTCACAGGGAGCGGGGCAGAGGGGAGAGTGCTCAGGGGTTTTGATGGGCTTCTGATGATCGTTTACGAATGAAAATCTTTGGAGAAACTTTTAAATGTAGACAATCTGAAAACGGTGAAATGATGCAAAGCCCTCAGGGGAGTTTCCAGCATGGACCGGGGCCAGAGGAGAGAGTTTCCCTGGGATACGTAGCTTGCCGATGAGAAAGAGCCTACGAAACACCCCAGGTCAAAAGGAGCAAGATTCAGGATCAGCTGAACTCCTGTAAGACCCACAGGTGCTGAATTACAGCATTCTCGGTGCCTGCTGAGCTGGGAGTGGGGAAGGTTGTGGAATTCTGAGCTTCCCAGTTGGCTGAGGAGAGAGGGCTCAGGGGAGAAGTCTTCCTCCCACCACGGCCTCAGAGAAAGCCCAAAACTTCTTAGCCTCAAACCCCAAAACTGTCAGGTCGTCTGGTAAAATGCAGATGGACTGGTGTCAGACATCGGAAATCAGCCTGGAGTTCCAAGAGCAGCATCTCACAACTTTATGGCAACACAAAAAAAACAACACAAAAACTGCAAATGAAAAATATCTTCTGAAGGATAAGCCTCAACTGAATGAGCAGGGAGGGGTGTGTTCCTTAAACCAGTGGTTCTCAAAAGGTGGTCTCTGGACTGGAAGCAGCCGTGCTACCTGGGCACAGACTAGAGGATTCCAGAGCCCTGAGGGCTCCCAGGAGAAGGAACACGATGATATCATAGAGTCATTGTGGGAGAGTGGTCGGCCAGCCAGGGCAGGCAGCCTCCTCCTGATGAGAAGGAGGCCACTAGGCTGAGACCAATGAATGAAAAGGAACCGACCATGTGGTGAGCCAGAAGAGGCCATCCCAGCCCTCTTCCCAGCCAGTGGGTCCAGTGTGTGCAAAGGTCCTGGGGCTGGACATTTGCAGGTATTTGAGTTACAGGGTGATCCCTGGATGAGCTCCTGAGAGCATAAAGCACGGGTGGAGAGTGTCAGCTCCCAGCATGGCTGCAGGAGGAAGTTGTTTCATAAATACTGAGTTTCAGCTCTTCAGGATGAAAAGAGTCTGTGTGTTAGCTGCACATATCCCCAGTCCACCCTAGCCCTATCACACGCCCTCCAGGAACCCCATGCAAACCAAAGTCTGAGGTCTGCTGCTCTCAGCAACCAGGTGTTTGTCCAGAACCCGTCTGGGTGAATCTCAGATGTAGTGTGGGCAGAGAGGATACAGAGGCTGACCCCTGGCAAACCCTTCCTTCTGATCCTCAGTATTCAGTTCCAGGAAACGGGCTCCCTACGTCCAACCTCACAGACCCCATAGGAAAGAACAGATCAGACTTCCAAGCACACCAGCTGTGCACGGTGGCAGTAGGAACAACATGTGCTCTCAACGCCACTGTAGACCACAGGCCAGTGCCATCTGCCAGCCTGACCTTCATGCCTCAATCGTCGGTCCTTTCCTAAGATGGGCCCTTTTCTGTCCTCCTCTTTCTCTAGGCCTTTCTCTGTCCACCATGACTGGCCTCACCCCGTCCTGGGCTCTGCAGGACTGGTCCATGGCTCTGCGAGGGGGAGAACCCTAGCGGTGCCCCTTCCCTGACTGAGGAAGCTGCTTAGCCTTTCTAAGCCTCAGCTGATCTCTAAAATGGGAGTGAAAATCTCTGAACTCATGGGCCACAGTGAGAATTAGAGGCGAGGCAGCACCCTGCTATATGTCTGGCATGGTCGCCATCCACCAACTGTGCCTATCAGACGTTTAATGGACTCACAGTTCCACATGGCTGGGGACGCCTCACGCTCATGGCAGAAGACAAAGGAGAGGCAAAGGCACGTCTTACATGGTGGCAGGCAAGAGAGCTTGTGCTGGGGAATTCCCATTTATAGAACCATCCGATCGTGTGAGACTTACTCATTACCATGAGAACAGTATGGGGAAATCGCCCTCATGATTCAATTATCTCCACTTGGCCCTGTCCTTGACACATGGGGATTATCATAATTCAAGGAGAGATTTGGGTGGGAACACAGTCATACAGTATCAGAGCCTTTGAGAGGTGTTGAGGCTGCCACCCCCACTGAATGCATCAGCAGGATAGGAAGGGGGCTGGGAAGGACTGTAACTTTCTTGCTCTGTGATCCAAGCAGACACAGAAATGTTTGTTGGAAGAGGCCGCTTAAGACAAGCCTGGGTTCAAATCCTGTCCCACCCTTACTTGTTTTGTGACCTTGGAAGTCAGTTCCCTCTCTGAGCTTCCATTTCTTATCTATAAAATGGGGACAAAATGTCGAATGTAAAAATACAAACCAGGAAGTTGGAAGTCATACACTTTCTGATTTTAAAAGTTACTAGAAGTCTGCAGCAATCAAAACACTGTGGTCCTGACATACAGACAGACAGACTGACCAGTGGGGCAGAACACAGAGCCTAGAAAGAAATCCTTTGACTTTTTTGACACTGAAGGGTCTTGAGCTGAGACCATTATTCACTTATTCACTACCCTGAGAACAGTTAGGGACATTGGCCTCATGATTCCATTATCTCCACCTGGCCCTGCGCTTGACACATGAGGATTATCACAGTTCAAGGGGATATTTGGGTGGGGACACAGCCGCACCATGTCAGAGCCTTTGAGAGGTGTCGAGGCTGTGCAAGGGTCTTGAGCCAAGACTTTCAATGGGGAAAGGATGGTCTCTTCGACAAATGGTATTTGGAAAACTGAATGCCACATGCAGAAGAATGAAATTGAGCCCTTATCTTACACCAGATACAAAAATTAACTCGAAATGGATCAAAAGCATCACCGTAACAACTAAGCACAGAAATTAAAATTATAAAACTCTTAGAAAAAAACGTAAAGAAAAAGCTTCCTGATGTTGGACTTGGCAGTGGCTTTTTGGCCATGACACCCAATGCAAAGGCAAGAAAAGGAAAAAACAATTAAATCACTGCTGACATGTGTGCACACATAACCACAGAGCAAAGCACTGTTCCTAACAGCCAAACGCTGAGAGCAACAACAGTGTTCACTGACAGGAGAATGGACAGATTAAACGTGGTCCATCCACACAGTGGAATATTATTCAGCTTTAAAAAGGAAGGAAATTCTGACACATGCTAAAACATGAGTGAACCTTGAAGATATGGTGCTGAGTGAAACAAGCCACTCATAAAGGGGAAGTATTGTATAATTCTACGGACATGACTTGCCTAGTGTCAGCAAATTCACAGAGATAGAAAATAGCAGGCCGGTGAGGTGCACAGGGTTATGGGGAGCGGGGTGGTGCTTAACAGAGACTTTCCTGAGCTATTTCCTGATAGCAGCTGGGAGCCTTTTGAACGGCCTGCAGGGGGATTCTGGAACAATCTAAACTGGCCATGGCGGTTCCAGGGGCAGGGCAGACTTTGAACTCCAGCAGGAAGCGCAGTGCGAGGCCAGCTCGCCCACTTCACCATCTCTTTCCTTTGCATCGTTTAGACCCAACAACACCTCCAAGTCCTGTCGCCCTGGGGAGAGGAGAGGCTGGTGGTGGGGGAGTGAAGCCTTGTTGAGCATCTGTTGCATGCCCGGCCCTGGGGCTACGGCTGGGAGCTGGACTGGCCAGGCTCTTGCCCTCTTGGGGCCTGCCTTCTAGTGGTCAGAGAGATAGAGATGGAGGTAACAAAACACAGACCAGAGGATCTCAGAGGGCTCTGAGGGCTCCCAGGAGAAGGAATACAGTGACGTCATAGAGCCCTTGTAGGGGAAGGGCAGCCAGCCAGGGCAGGCAGGGATGGCCTCTCTGATGAGAAGGAGGCCACTGGGCTGAGACCAACGAATGAGAAAGAGCCAGCCACATGATGATCTGGGAGAGGGCATCCGCTTGCAAAGGTCCTGGGACTGGACAGTTCTTGGTGAGTCTGAGGTACAGAAGGATCTGTGAATGAGCGCCTGAGTGCATGAAGCATGGGTGGAGAGGGTCAGAAACCAGCATGGCTGCAGGAGGGAGTTGTTTAGTGATCAGAGTGTCAGTTCTGCAGGATGGAAACAGTTATGAAGTTGGATGGTGGCGATGGTGGTGCAGTAATGCCAATGTACCCAATGTTAAAATGGCAATTTTTACACTATGTATGCTTTGCCGTAACAAAAGGAAAATGAAAAAATATGATTACCTTATGAAGTTGAGATGAAATGATGCAGCCAATAATTTAGTTCGTTTCACAAAGAGTAGGCACTCGGGTATTTAAATATTACCATCATTATGATGGCACTCCGTCAGTGCTGGGTGATGCTTTATGAGGGAGGTGGAAGACAAGGAGGAAGAAGAGAGAGGAAGAGAATCAGCTTCTATTATCCATACCAGGACGCCTCTGGAGTTGTTTGAGGTAGAGAGGTACTCTGTGTGATCCCGTTTATATTATAACATTGATTAACCAGGTCTTTACAATTACAGAGTACAGGATAAACCTACCTCAGCCCCATCCTAGTCATCTCGACTCCTTGAGTATTTGTGAGGCATCTAGTACATTCTCTACAGTCCCAAAGTTGGAACCGACCGAATCATGTGTTGTGCATTAAATCCAGGATCCGGGACACCTCCCGGATCACCTCCGCCATTTCACAAGAGCCAGGTCATCTTCTTAGGGCTGTGAGCATCCCTTCACACACGATCCTCCCCACACACCTGCCACAGGGAATGAGGTGGGAACCACCTACGGATGCCCAGAGACGCCGAGAAAGAGGCAGTGTGGTCCTCGAGCCTCGAGGCTGTTACCATTTGGGACACCCTCCCCCAAAAGTAAGACCACCTACCATCTGGCCTTCTGTCTCACACAGGGCATAGCCTCTCTCAGTGGCCAACTGTTTTTAATAAGGGTCCACCAATTCTGCTGGTATTGCACAGACGAGGGGAAGGGGAGAGAGGAGACAGGACTTTGTCCATGAGCTGTTCATCCCGCTAACGGCAGTGCCGCTGTCATGGTTGATGGGCAAAATTCCTACAGACGCCTTCTCTTAGAAACTCACTTCCCCCTGGAACCAGACGCAGGCTTCTCCAGGAAACAGCTCACTACCTGACACAGTCCCCAACCCCTCTTTGTCTTTCCCCTGTTGTTTGGGAGACGGTTTTGTGCCACTGCCAAGAGAGAGACCTTATGTTGTGCACCGGGTCCAGCATCTATGTTTACTAAGGAACCCAGAGTCCCTCTCTTGAAAAATAGAACAGGATTTTTTTTTTTCTTTACTGTGAAAGCCATTGCTGTAGCTAGGGCCATCAGACAAGTACAGGCTTTATCTAAAGCCACCCAAGGACCTGCATAGCCCACTTTGCTTTTCCATGGCTTAAGGGGACTCCTCAGGCACCTCAGGCTTTTCCTCTGGCCTGAAACAAACCCCTGCTGTCCGTGCGGATCTGGACTGTCATCCAATCCCCCGTCTGCTGAGACCCCTAATAGGATATCTGGCAGGGAGAGACCGCATCTGATCTTATCAGCCTCTTCTCTGGCAAGCCTGGCTCCACCAAAATAACTTTTATCTGGAAATAAAATAATGCAATTAATGTCCTGACTGTCTGATACCCTCTGGAGTGATCTCAGCTCTGATGATTTAATGCCCCCCCCAACTGCTAATTGCCCAGAGCATTTATTAAGTCAAAGACATTTGGTTTGCAAACAAAGCCAGTGAACGCACAAGCAGATCTTGTGCAATGAAATGAATACACAGCGTGGGGTTTTTTTCGTTTTCTCTTTCTCTATTTGGATCTAAAATGGCTCCATTCCCCACACCCCACCCCTTTCCGGGGCAGGAAAAGTGCATGCCCCTCACAAACGTTCTGACTGCATTTACGTCACCTAGGAATTTTCTTTTTCTGGCTTACTCTCTGGCATCACCCGGCCGAGAGGCTCCAGGAAAATCGTAAACGCTGTTGAATGGCACCGCAGTAACGGCCGGTCCCACGGAACGGGCTTGTGCTTTTTGTCTTCTAATGTCAAAGTGAACTTGGCCAGGAACCTGAAGCTGCCAGCTGTGTGCCAGCTTGGCGTTCTGTGTTTCTGAAAGGAGGTGGGCTGCAGAGTGGGGAGGGCCGAACAGGCCCCAGCAAGCTCGCTCCAGGTCCTTGGGGGGCTCAAATCAGGCCGGCTGGCATCGGATGGCCCTGACGCCTCCAAGAGCCCATCCAGAACCTTCTTTTAGTCACTTAGGGCTGGTGCGGTGCACCCAGGAAGCCTTGGAGGCAGAGAGACTCGGTCCGCCCGGCTCTGCTGGGAATAGCTGTGTGACCTTCAGTGAAGCAGTTTGTCTCTCTGGGCTTCGGTTTCCTTGTCTGTAAAATGAGGAGAAACTGGAATGGGTGAGGAGTTTTTCAGCTCATCTCATCCTGGAACCTTATTTTCTAAGGAAATCTTCCCAAGATGTGTCATTTGTAAAAGAGAGAAAAGTTGAGCTCTTCTGTTGAAAGAAGACGGCTGGTAGCTCGGTTGCATCTGCTGAGTACTCGTGCCATCTTCTCGAGGAAGACTCTGGGGGGTCACACCACCAAATGCTCTCTGAGATGAATTTCAAGCTTGTGCCTCTGTGTTCTACCATTTGCCAAAACCAGCTTCATTCAATTAGTCATTCTGTATCTATTGATCGATCTGTATCAAGCTTGTCTAGTCCAAGGCTCTAGGGCCACATGTGGCCAAGGACAGCTTTGAATGTGGCCCAACACAAATGCCTAAACTTTCTTAAAACATGATTTTTTTCATCATTCTCTCTCTCTCTCTCTCTCTCTCTCTCTCTCTCTCTCTCTTTTGTTTTTGGACATCAGTTATGGTTAGTATGAGTGTATTGTATGTATGGCCCAAGACAATTCTTCTTTCAGTGTGGTCCAGAGAAGCCAAAAGATTGGACACCCCTGATATATATCTCCTGTCTGCATATCGACTAGGTTTGCCCTTACTTATGGCCAAACTTAAACATATCTGAGAATCCTCTGGAGACTTGTTTACACACAAGCTTCCAGGCCCCAGCCCTGAAGTTCCTGATTAGGGTCTGGACTGTGGTCTGGACTGTGGTCTGGACTGGGGTCTGGACTGGGATCTGGGCTGGGATCTGGGCTGGGGTCTGGGCTGGGGTCTGGGCTGGGGTCCGGACTATGGTCTGGGCTGGGGTCCGGACTAGGGTCTGGGCTGGGGTCTGGGCTGGGGTCCGGGCTGGGGTCTGGGCTGGGGTCTGGGCTGGGGTCTGGACTATGGTCTGGGCTGGGGTCTGGACTGGGTTCTGGGCTGGGATCTGGAGTGGGGTCTGGACTGGGATCTGGACTGGGTTCTGGACTATGGTCTGGACTAGGGTCTACACTATGGTCTGGGCTGGGGTCTGGACTGGGGTCTCAGCTGGGGTCTGAGTTGTGCATTTCTAATGAGCTCCCAGATAAGGCCGGTGCTGTGGTTCCAACTCACACCCTGAGAATCCCAAATCATCTTCCACATTTGCTCACAGAGAGGGTTTCTTCACTTTTTTCAGTTGTTTTAGCAGAAACTAAAGTGTGAAGGACAGGAACAGTTCTCTGCAGTTTCTAGGGGCAGAGCAGAAGCGCCAGAAGGGAGCTGTGTCGTTTCGAAGGCTGTGTGCTGGAATTTGGGACCTAACAGCGTTTGTGTCATGGAATACTTGCATTTGCTAAATTAATTTTTTCTCTCTTAGAGTTAGGTCGTAAAAGTCTGACTAGTCATAGTTAATCAGATAACTGTTTGAACAACCTATCACCCAGTCTCATCCCATCCTTGGCGAGCATCTAATGGAATTCTCACGCATCCGTAAGGAACACAAGCAACCGTGTTGCTCATGGTGTTGTTTGTGGTGGTGAGAGCTGAAGAGCCCACCACTGGCACAGTGGACAGACAGTACAACGTGGGGGCGCCCTCCATGAAGTCAGAGGTGCCAGCTAGGGACAGCGCCTATGGACCCAATACAGTGGGCGGATCTTAATACTTTGGTGAGGGGAGGCGTGGAGAGGGGAGAAAAACAGAATGAAATATTTAACACAAGACCATTTATGCAAATTATTTCCACACTAAGGACACACTTTAGACCGGTTGGAACTGTTGCCCGCATGGTGAGAAGGGATGGGAGTAGGAAACCCACAGGAGGGGGCCTGAAAATGAAACGAGAGAGGGGCTCCCTCGGGCCAGGGGGAAAGTGATGTGCCAGCTGCCAAGGGCTGCGGCTCGTTGGCTGTCTGCACCCGAGTTAGGAAACCAACACAGAAAAAGTGAAAATATGAAAATGTGTGTCTTGGGCATCCACACACAGCGCTAATGACTTCTTTCGCACCAGCGTCTCTACCTTCGTCAACCTCAGGTTGCCCGTTTTCATCACAGCAGTACAACTAAGCCCTGGCTCTGTCCTGGTGCCCGCCCTCCCTGTGTGTCCACAGTGGCCAGGGAACTCAGGGGCATGGCCAGTGGAAAATTAGAGAAAAGAAATGACTCATCCAGGTTCCTTTTTCCTTTGTTCTCATTCCCCTCATGATCAGGGATGACGGGGATGACTGTGGCTAATTTCCTTTGTGCAGTTTTAGGGCAACGTCGGTATGTAGTGAACTCAGGGGTCACGGACCTGGCTATATCAGTTTCAATCAAGGGACTTGCTTAAAAAAGTCAACAAAACCACTAAATTCCCAATCTCCACTCCATATCAGGTTCTCTGGGACTGGGATTAAAGAATCTGCAGTTGTGTTTAAAAAATAAATAAATAAGTAAATAAATAAATAAAAGAAAAAAAGTTTCCTTAAGTTTTCCAGGTGTTGGGAATAAACCCAAGTGGGAGCCAGGCTTGTGCCCCACACCTGCGCACTCTGCAGGTACTGAGATGTTGGGGGGAGGGGGCTGGGGGGGGGGTTGGCTTTACTGCGCCCCCTGGTGGTAAGGACAAGGGGCACGCCACTCTCCCTGGTGGGAGAGCCAGGCCAGGGGCAGGTAGGAGCCCCACAGAAGCCCAGTCTGCTATGATAGCAGATGGATGGGGTGAAACCACCGCTCCACTGTGAGAACATTCGATCTCTTGCTTTCCTGCCCCACCCTGTATTTCACTGCCACAGGCATTATGTCCTTCAATCTCATTTGTCTTCCATGTGTGCCTTTCCAGAGTCTCGAGGAGTGATTTTATGGAGGAACTTAAGCCTGTGTGTCAGGACATCAGGGAAATGTTTTGTGGGAGCTGCTTTTTCTCCCTTTCCCTCACATCTGTTCAGGCCTGTGCTCAGGCCAAGAGGCCTAATAAACAGGACCTTGATTCTACCGACATCTTGGCTAATGGGAAGACACCACCGCTGCATGGGAGAGGGGCTTCCAAACGTCTTGTCCAGAGGGCTAGATTGCTACTACATTGTTTGTTATGTCCAGAAAATGCAGAGACTGCCTGTGAGCCAGGGCGTGCTGGGGGCAGGTATCCACCCCTGTGTGTGAGCAGACATGGGCCTGCCCTCCGGACGCTTAGAGTCTAGTGGGGAAGTGGTCAAATAACCAGATACATAGATCATTAGAACTGGAGGGTCTGATGAAGTTTAATCTGAGATCGGAAGGTGAGGAGCTGGCCACAGTGACAGCTGGGAAAAGAGCACCCAGGAGGAACAGCATGTGCGAAGTTCCTGCGGCAGGAAAGGGCCTCTCATGTGGAGTGTGGCTGCAGCAGAGGCTGCAGAGGGAGGCAGGGCCAGGCCAGCATGGCTCAGCGTCCACAGGGAGGACCGGAGATCTGCTCTGGGAGCCCCCATGTCATTGGATGGGCTTCAGTGGGGCGTGGCATAATCCCATTTGTATTGTTCTTTTTCCTGCTGTAATAAATGCACGTGGTTAAGAAAAATCAAAGAATCCTAAAGAGCCTTTAATGGAAAACACACTGTTGAAAGGAATGTAAATTAGTGCAACCACTGTGGAAAGCAGTTTGGAGGTTTGTCAGAGCACTTAGACTTCCCATTTGACGCAGCAATTCCATTAACCGAAAGGAATGTACACACATGACACACATGCATGTGTGTGTTCATCATGGCTCTAATTCACACTAGCAAAGACGTGGAACCCACCCAAATGTCTATTGACAGTAGACTAGGTAAAGACAATGTGGTCTGTACACACCGTGGAATACTACACAGCCATGAAAAGGAGATCATGTCTTTGCTGCAACACGATGCAGCTGGAGGCCATTATCCTAAGCAAGTTAACACAGGCACGGAAAATTAATTACAGCATGTTCTTACTCACTTCTAAGTGGCAGCTAAATGACGCTAATACATGGACACCTAGAGGGGAGCAACACACACTGGGCCCACTCAGGGCGGAGGTCAGGAGGAGGGTGAGGATGCACACATTGCCCAGCAGGCACGATGCTGATTACCTGGGTGGTGACATAATCCGTACACCAACCCCTGCAACATGCAGTTTACACGGGTAACAAACCTGTACACGGACCCTCTGAACCTAAAATGAAAGTTGGAAAGAAAGCGAAAACACCAGCTTCCTGCTCTACTCCTCCCCACGCCCAGTGCCACTCTCCAGGGTAACCGTTTTGAGTTTTTCATTTTTGTCCATTTGTTCTCAGCTCTGTATTTTCACTCTGCTCATTAGAGCAGAGAACATTAGTTATCACAGAATGAATGAATAAGCTCCCACCCAAAACCTACCTGGGTACGCTCAGGAAGAACGTCTGGAGGCTTGGAAGCCTTGGGGCAGCCAGCAGCCTCCCTGCTGAGCGAGTCCAGGCACACTGCCCGTGGGCATGTGGGAAAGGGCACCTGGTGTATAAGCAAGAGTGTTGCCACCTCTTGGGGGCTGAATTGCAGAGGGGCAGAGAGAGCTGTGGGCCCCGTGGGGTCTGGAGTCTACAGCCCGTGCTGGGCCAGGCCGGCTCTGCCAGCCAAGGCGGTTCGGGTCCTGCCCTCTCTTTGCAGGGCTTGTGTTGAGACTAGGCAGCCTGACTGCTTAGAGGTTGCAGATGCTATGAGGAAGTCACCGTGTAAGGGCTGGCTGTGAGGGAGGTAAGGGGAAAGGAGAAGGGGGTTGTGAGGAGGGAGGGAGGGGGAGAGCAAACACCGTGGCTTCGTCGTCCAGACCTAGCAGCGGGAAGGATAAACCCGACTACGTTGCAAGAACTTCCGCTGTTCTCACACAACCGGGTAAGTGGTGTGCAGGTGGGTGGCACCCAGGTGAGGGGTATCCAAATGAGTGGCATCTAGTGAGTGGCACCTAGGGGAGTGACATCCAGGTGAGTGGCATCTGTATGAGGCATCATCTAGGTGAGTAGCTTCCAGGTGAGTGGCACCCAGCTCAGTGGTACCCAAGTAAGTAACATCCAGGTGAGTGGTGCGCGGGGGGGTGGCACCCAGGTGAGTGGTGCCCAGGTGGGTGGCACCCAGGTGAGTGGTGCCCAGGTGGGTGGCATCCAGGTGAGTGGTGCCCAGGTGGGTGCCATCTGGATAAGTGGCATCACTCAGGTGAGTGGTGTCCTGGTAGATGGCACCATCAAGGTGACAACAGCTAACAGTTATTGGGCTCATTGTGGACAGGCACTGTGCCAAAAGCTTGACATCACTGAACTCAATTCATCCTCATCAGGAGCTTATGGGCCATCCTCTGGTCACCCCCACCTTACAGTTGAGACAGTCAGAGGAGAAAGGACTTCCACATAACAGCCAGCAGCTGGAGAGCAGCCTCCTACCACCGCCAGGCCCCCAGCCCAGCCCTGCAGATCGTGAATGAATGACTGGATCCCCACAGGCCAGGAGGGCTGGGAGGGTCTACTGTGTCCTGGGACAGACGCGTGTGAGCCGCTGAGTGTTTCTCCTTTCTCAGGCCTGACTTCCCGCAGCTCTCCCCAAGCACACTGGTTTACGCTGAAACGCCAAGGCACCCGAACCTTCAGGAATCTTAATATGTGAGGAATCGATGGAGTCCCCCCTAGGCCAGGCTGCAGGGAGACAAGACGGTGGCCTGGCCCTCCAGGTGGTGGAAATGGGACCAGCAGGGGCCCTGGCGGATCTGGGAGGCCTGAAGAGTGGAAGCTTCCCCCCTCTCAGGTACGACTCAGCCTCTGCTGGGCACTATGCCCCACTCCCTGCCTGTGCACCTCCCAGCTCAGGAAGCAAGCCCCCACGAGTCACTCCTGAAGCTCCCATTCTAGCCTTGAGGCCCGCACAACCTTCAGTCTCTGGGCTCAGCCTGCGGTGAGTCAGGGGTTTGCTTCCTGCCCCCAAGCTAAACCTCCTCTATGTGGGGACCAGGAGGCTGAACCTCTTCTATGTGGGGATGAGGAGGCTGAGCTCCCTCTGCATGGGGACGAGGTGGCGGAGCCCCTCTGCGTGGGAATGAGGGGGCTGAATCCTTCTGCATGCAGACTAGGCTGCTGAACCTTCTCTGCGTGGGGAGGAGGAGGCTGAACGCTCTCTGCTTGGGGACGAGGAGGCTGACCCCCCTCTGCATGGAGACGAGGACGCTGACTCCCCTGTTGCTGTTCCCTGCAGCCTGGAGGCCCAGGCTCCCCGCGGACGCCGAGGGCTTCCGGACCAAGGGGCATGAAATAGGTTCTGCTGTCCCCACAGGAGGAAGCAGGTGGGAGATGAAAAGGGGTAGGAGGCAGGCAGGAGTGGGGAAGGGAGAGAGAAAAGGGAACTGGACGGGGAGGGAAGGACCCTGAGCTCAGCTCCTACTTACTTTTCAGACAACTCCCTGCTGTCCACCCTTCCCTGGAAAGCCTGCAAAGATGAGGGGTTGGCTCATTTCAGAGTAGAGGTTTATGAGAAAAGGGAGCTAGATACAGGCTTTAACAGTCGCCAGGTCCCAGGGTGTTCACCCCCCATGGGCCTGTGTGCTTCGAGGGACGGCGAGTGGGCCAGGGGACCTTTTGTCTTGGGAACACGGGCCCTTGGAAGTCTGGCAGGAAAAGGCATCTCCCAGGAGAGCATCTATTCACGTTCATCGGAAATGGCAGCCACTGGCCCAGACGCCACGGACAGCGGGTGGAGGGAGCAAGGGGCGGGGCAAGGATGAATCATTCATTCATTTATTCATTCAGCCAGACAGCAAATATTTCTTCAGCAGTTACGGTGCATTCTAGGCCCTGGTCTCTGTGCAGGAGGCGCCAGCAAAGACCCCATCCTCAGGAAGCTTCCACTTCAGTGCAGGAGGACCTGCAATCCATGAGGCTATGAGCCTGATGTGGGCATCAGGTCCTACGAAGGAAAATAAGGCAGGTAGCAGGATGGAGACTTCAGGTGCTGCTGTTCATGTAGGGCCTGAAGGGGAGGAGGGGTGGCCACCATGGGATCCCCAGAACTCTGCACTCCTGGAGAGACACGGGAGGTTGGAGTGGAAAGAGCGGCAGGGAGGGGCAGGTGGGGTTGGCTCGGGAGGCCCCGGGCCCTGTGATGAGCCTCAGACTGCAGCTCGCTGAGCTGAGAGCTGTTGAGGGTTCGAAACAGGGCCGCGATGAGACCCAACTCAGGTGTTACAGAATCACATTGGCTGCTGTGTTAGAACTGACTCGTGGTAGGCCAGGTGCCAGCAGGGAGGTGCATTCTAGGCTACTGTGATGAGCCAGGTGACAGAGGGTGATACCAGGGCCTGGACAGAAAGTAGAGGAGAAGGTGGTTAAATACACATAGTATACAAATATGCGTGTGTACATGTCAGTTATATATAGAATCTCATATATAATATATATGCTAATTATATAAAAATTATATATATATATATATATATATATATATATATATATATATATATATAATTTGCAAAGAAACTTATTTTGTGTTCCTTCCTAGACAGGGATCCTTGGGAGATATGGGTTTGTCCATCTCGTTCATTGTGCCTTGGCTCAGAAAGGACAGCTCCTGACCCATAGCAATCTTCTTTCAGTAACTGTTGAAGAAACAAAAGTCATTTTTTAGCAGGAGGCTGAGACCCTAGAGGCTGACATTTTGTCCAGTCAGGAGAGTCAGAGTCCGGAATCCTCCTGGTCTCCACCCACCAGTCCCAAAGTGAGGGGCTTTTTTCACGGTTCCTGGAAGAGCTGATGGGAAAGTGGTTTATGAGTTTCTGAGTACTGTCCCTTGCTCTGGGCAGTGTCCTCTGAGATAAGAGACTCTTAAAAATGTAAAGGACAAACCACTTAGGGCGCTCCTCCCAGGGAAATGGGAACCGTCCCTTCCCCATCCCCATCCCCATCCCCCCTCCTCCCAGACCCCTTCTGTAGCAGTTCCCAGCTGTGAGCACCCACCCTCCTAGCGGACTTCACTGAGCCCCGCCCTGGGCTGGGGACCAGCCGGGCCCTGGGAATTCACAGAAGATAAGGCGTTCCCTGCCCCGCTCATCCCAGCACAGAAGTGTGCCAGACCCACCAAGTGGAACTGTTTTCTGTGCCTTCTGCCTCTGCTTTGGGAACTTAATATGCATCCTGATCAAAGTAACTGTGATAGCAGAACACCCTTTAAAACACCCTTTAAAAACTGCGCATTGAAATACAACAAAGATGCAGAAAAGAATACAAATCCCAGGCATGCAGCTCAATGAATTTTTGTGAAATCATCCCCACCCTGGAGCCAGCTGCTTAGCCCAGAAGCTCCCGTGCCCCTCCTGGCTGTCACTCCCATCTCCTGATTATGCTTATCAGGCCCCGGCCAACAAGGGAGGCAGAACTACTCTGAGTGGTATGGAATAACAGATTTATGACAGGGATTTAGACCCTCCTCAACTGAGGGAGGAGCTGGGGGTGGGGGTGCCAGAAGCAAATTCCTCCCTGGGGAGGTTTCCAGAAACATCAGTGAGTGCAGCTTGCAGGGCAATCCAGAAAGCCAGCTGGCATGTGGGGAACGGGGACAGGAGGCAGTGGAGGGGAGGAGGTAGTGGGGGGGACAGGAGGCAGTGGGGGGGACAGGAGGCAGTGAGGGGGACAGGAGGCAGTGGGGGGACAGGAGGTATTGGGGGGACAGGAGGCAGTGGAGGGGAGGAGGCAGTCGGGGGGACAGGAGGCAGTGGGGGGGCAGGAGGCAGTGGGGTGGACAGGAGGCAGTGAAGGGGACAGGAGGCAGTGGGGGGACAGGAGGTATTGGGGGGACAGGAGGTATTGGGGGGACAGGAGGCAGTGGTGGGGACAGAAGGCAGTGGTGGGGACAGAAGGCAGTGGAGGGGAGGAGGCAGTCGGGGGGACAGGAGACAGTGGGGGGGCAGGAGGCAGTGGGGTGGACGGGAGGCAGTGGAGGGGGCAGGAGGCAGTGGAGGGACAGGAGGTATTGGGGGGACAGGAGGCAGTGGGGGGGACAGGAGGTATTGGGGGGACAGGAGGCAGTGGGGGGACAGGAGGCAGTAGAGGGGAGGAGGTATTGGGGGTGACAGGAGGCAGTGAGGTTACAGGAGGCAGTTGGGGGGACAGGAGGTATTGGGGGGACAGGAGGCAGTGGTGGGGACAGAAGGCAGTGGTGGGGACAGAAGGCAGTGGAGGGGAGGAGGCAGTCGGGGGGACAGGAGACATTGGGGGGGCAGGAGGCAGTGGGGTGGACGGGAGGCAGTGGAGGGGGCAGGAGGCAGTGGAGGGGGCAGGAGGCAGTGGAGGGGGCAGGAGGCAATGGCGGGAACAGGAGACAGTGGGGGAGTCTTTGGGGCACAGCTGCTTCTGTGACTGGTGGTCCCAGGGTCACTGGTGGTCAGTGAGGCTCGCAGTTGGGAAGGGGACAGAAGAAGACCAAGCTGTCACCAACCAGCACTTCCTTGCCCTTCTCTCCCCGACAGCCAAGGAATTATGGGGGTGGTCATGGCAGCTGCTCCACTTCTGCCTTTCAGATCCTGCTCACCTTCCTCTCTCCGCCAACTCCAACCTGAGACCAAGCAGGGGAAAGCGGCCCCAGCCCAGCTTGACGCCCCTGCAGATGCAGACCTGTGCACCTGGCTGTGAGCATGTTAAAGGGCATCACACAGGGCATACCCTTCGGTGCCTGGATTCTTTTGTAAGTGTTACGTTAGGGAGGTGTAATCTTGCTGCTGTGTGTGGCAAGATATGTGCATTCTCATTTTCTCATAATATTCCACTGTATACCTAGCCCATAATTCAGTGATCCGTCCTGTTGAAAAGCATTTAAGGCCATTGGCTGTTACACACAGTGCTGGCTAAATGCTCTGGTGATGGTTATTTTGTGGACATGTACACATTTTTCTTGCAACTGTGACTAAACGTGGAATCTCCAGGTGGAAGGCTGTGCTTATACTCAATTTCAGTAGATGCAGTTAGTTTCCAATTATGTTTCATGTGTTGCAAGCCCTTCTCACTCCTCCTCTTGGGTTCAGATGTTGACTCTGTTACTTTCTAGCCATTTGACTGGGAACAGTCTATGTAACCATGCAGAGCAACAATTTCCTGCTCATCTGTAAAACGGGGATAAGAATAGTACCTCCCACATGGGTCCCTGTAAGGAAATGTGGTAGTCCAGGAAAATGTCTCAGAACAGTGACTGTCACGTACAAATTATCAACCTATTAGCTGTCATTACTTTTTATTTTTAATTTTTATTAATTGATTAATTTATTTTTTGAGACAAGAGTCTTGCTCTGTTGCCAGGCTGGAGTGCAGTGGCGCAATCTTGGCTCACTGCAACTCAGCGTCCCGCGTTCAAGTGATTCTCCTGTGATTCTCCTGCCTCAGCTTCCCGAGTAGCTGAGCCTACTGGTATGTGCCACCATGCCCGGCTAACTTTTGAATTTTTAATAGGGATGGGGTTTCACCATGTTGGCCAGGATGGTCTCAATCTCTTGACCTTGTGATCTGCCTGCCTTGGCCTCCCAAAGTGCTGGGATTACAGGCATGAGCCACCGTGCCCGGCCGACTAGTTTTCTTTCTAATAATAGTGATGACCTTACCAAAGTCATAGAGGCAATCTGACTTTATCTGTAACTCACATAGGTAAAAGGGCAGAGCTTTGAACCTAAGTCGCCTTCAAGCCCTCAGCACTTCACCCAGAGCCTGGCACACAGTAAGAGCACAGAAAGCTTTGTTGCATGGAATTCAGCACTTGGGCTGGAGGGTGGACGATGCTTGCTCAGTGCGCTGATTCCCTCCCATAGCACAGCACAGCACACACCACAGGATCATGCCCCACAGACCCGTGGAAGAGACTGGGTGCAGAGTCTTACTCCTGACTCCCGTCTGCTGAGGCTTTCAATGTCTCAGGACCCCCTTAGATAACCTCATTGAGTCCTCACAACAACCCTGCAAAGTGGGCTATTTCGACCCCCGGTTGATGGATGACGAAACCCCCATACCCTGTCCCATGGGTATACATACAACAGGAGTTGGCCCTGAGCTCTGAGTCTAGATCATTGCTCTTGGCTGAAGCAGCCTCTCTGCTCACAAAGATGACGACCATGGTCCCTGCTTTGCGGAAGCTCATGGTCCTGTGGACGGCGGTGTGCAGGAAAAGCTTGGCATTCTGAGCCTGGAAATGCATTACATCCCTACTCACTCGGGCTGTGTGAACCTATCAAGTCACAGGATCACTGGGCGGTGAAAGAAACACAGGAGTGTCTGTGCATGGAGAGCTGTGCGGTCCATCACTGTGACTGTTACTGCCATCGCTATCACGGCTGTCACCATTGACATCAGTCGAGGACTTCTCTGTAGACCCGGAAGCCAAGCTGGTGCCTAGTCCCCCTGGTTTGGGAGAGGGGCTGGGAAAGACACCTGCATCGGAATCCCTGGAACTTGGGATTCCACTAGTTACATAGCAAAGGAGGATTAAGGCGGCAGATGGAATGAAGGTGGCCAAACAGCTGACCTTAAAGTAGGGAGAATAGCCTGAATGAGACGAAAGAGAGAACCAGGAATGGTGTCGTGAGAACGACTCAAACTAACTGCCAGATTGGAAGGTGAAGGGGTTACAAACCAAGGAACGCAGTGGTCTCTGGAAAAGACAAGAAATGGACATTGCCTTGGGGCCACCAGAAGAAACCAGCCCTATCAGCACCCTGATTTAGCCCATTGAGACCTGTGCCAGACTTCTGACCTCCAGGTAAAATAATGAATGTGTGTTAATTTGTGGGAATTGGTTAGGGCAGCCGTCCGAAACTGATAGTGTCACTACAAGTATCTATTTAACGGCTAAACATCGAGAAGGAAATGCTTTGCTGAGAGCCTGCTGTGTCCCAGTTTTCTGACACACAATTTGAGTTGCCAGATTCAGCAAATTAAAATACAGAATGCCCAGGTACATTTGAATTTTACATAAATGACACACCACTTTTATAAAAGTATGTTTCATGCTATTGTGAAAAACTCATTTGTTATGGCTTGAAATTCAAATGTACCTGAGTGTCCTTACTTTGTCAGGCAACCCATGCAGTCACTTCCCAGATGACCCAGCGAGCCCTGATTCATAGTTGGCAGGGAGAACCAAGGTTTAACAGCAGACCCCGAACCCCCTGCTTCCGCCCTGATGCCCCCTACAACTTCCCAAAGTGATGGAGAAAGAGCCAAACACCTCATCGAAGGGTCCTTCATGGGACAGGCAGGAGGCACCACCTCCCGTCGGGTCCTCATAAGCTTGGAGGAAGCACATTTGAGGGCTAGCTCCCTTGAGCTAAAGCTGAGACCATCCGATCGCTGATGATTCCATGCGACAAAGCCCTCTCCTCTCCTTCAAGAGGAATGGAAAGGACTCCAGTGGGCTCCACAGGCAGATAGTGAGGGCCTGGGGCAGGCCTTGGCCGCGGGTGTCTTCCTGCTGAGTCGGCATTCCCCTGAGCAAGGGTCTGAGGAAACCTGTTAAGGAAGCAAGAGGCCAAGGGAAGTCCTTCCTTCGGAGGGTGAGAGCGCTCACGGAGGGAAAGCCACCAGGATGCAACATGGGACAGAATCTTGCCTTGCTATTTCAGGGAACGTGGTACAAAAATAGGGTCCATGTGGAATTCTCTTTCCCCCACAGTGCTCTGCTGGAGGAGGGGCTGGTCAGTTCCTGAGGTTCAGCGACCCCCTGGCTTGGATGGACTTTCACAAACACCTCCAGGAAATACCTTATCAAATACGGTCACATACATGCACCCGCACACAAAAATAACCTCTGAAAAAAGCACCGAGAATGGGATTGAACTTGCTTTGGCAAAGGTCTTTATGTGTATTGTTATTAGTGAAGGCTCCAAACCACCTCCGATTTTTTCCGAGGAAATTAAAATGCAAGAGATCAAGGGATTTGCCCAAGGTCACGGCACACAATAGACACTGCCCCAGTCTCCAGTTTCCAGGCAATTGCTTGCTCTGGGAAGTGGGATGGCCTCTCCTTCCAAACTTTTTCAAAAATTTATATTATTATTATTTTTTGAGAATGATTAATTTTTGAGAATATTGTTCTATTCTGGAGGCTGGAGGGCAGTAGCATGATCTCAGCTCACTGCAACCTCTGCCTCCCAGGTTCAAGCGATTCTCCTGACTCAGCCTCCCGTGTAGCTGGGATCACAGGGGCCTGGCACCACACCATGCCCAGCAAATTAATTAATTTAGTTAGTAAACACTGGGTTTTGCTGTGTTGGCCAGGCTGGTCTCGGACTCCTGGCCTCAAGTGATCCGCCTGCCTCAGCCTCCCAAAGTGCTGGGATTACAGGTGTGAGCCACCTCAACTGGCCTGTATCACTTACTTTAAAATAAATTGAGGCCAGAGAAGAGAACTGACTTGCTCAAGATCACACAGTTACTCCCAGCACCAAGCCCTCTTTCCCACCCTCAGCGAATTGCAGGCTGGAGGGACACTTCTAATCTCAAGAATAACGTGCTTGAAAACCCAGCTCATCTTTCAAGAAATTGTGACTTCTTCTGAAATGTTATATAAATGAATTTACATAAATAAAACCACACATATAAGTGAGACCTATTTTGTCTGGACTTTTTTTTTTTCTAAGCGGAAGCATTTTGACATCCATCCCTGTTGTTACATAAATCAATAGTTCATTTCTTTTTATTGCTAAGCAGTAGTCAATTAATTACTGTAACATAATTTGTTTATTCATTCACAATGAATAGGCATTTGGATTGTCATTTTTTTTCTTGCCTTATGTCACTGTCCAGAATTTCCAAAACAATGTTAAAATCGCAATTGTAAAGCAGATGTCACTATGAAGTATGTCAGCTATCATCTTTCACAGATGCCTTTATCAGATTGAAGACAAGCCTTTCTATTCCTTGTTTGTTAAGAATTTTTATCAGAAGTCAATGTTAAATCTGGCCACATACATTTTCTGCATCTATTGAAATGATTGTGTGTGTGTGTGTGTGTGTGTGTGAGTGTGTGTGTGTAATTCATTAATATGATGAGTTACATTGATTTTGAGTGTTAAATCAACCATGCATTCCTGGGATAAACCTCAGGAATTCTCCCTGACCCAGTCCTAGTTTCTTGTCTTTTTTTTTTTTTTCAAACTTCTGGGCACAACAATTCTCCTGCCTCAGTCTTCCAAAGTGCTGGAACTACAGGCATGAGCCACTGCACCTGGTCAGGCTGTCTTCTGAGTAGTGTTAGTATAATGTATCCTCACCCATCCTTTTAATTTTAACCCATTTGTGTCTTCTTTGTTGTTGTTGTTTTGTTTTTTCCTTTGAGACAAAGTGTTGCTCTGTTGCCTAGGCTAGAATGCAGTGGCCTGATCTCGGCTCCCTGCAACCTCTGCCTCCTGGGTTCAAGCGATTCTCCTGCCTCAGCCTCCCAGGTAGCTGGGACTACATGCGTGTGCCACCACATCTGGCTAATTTTTGTATTTTTAGTAGAGTCAGGGTTTCACCATGGTGGCCAGGCTGGTCTCAAACTCCTGGCCTCAAGTGATCTGCCTGCATCGGCCTGCGAAAGTGCTAGAATTACAGGCATAAGCCACCAAGCCTAGCCAATTTTCTTTTTAAGTATATTTTAATAATAGGAAAACATTCTTATCTTTACTCATGTAGTTACTATTTCCAGTGATCACCATTCCTTTGCATAGGTTCAAATTTCTCACGGCTGTCATATTATTCTGCCCGAAGGACTAACTAATTCTTGTACAGTGGCTGCGCTTGTGATGAATTCGTTTACCTTCTGTATGTCTGAAAGTCTCTATTTTACCTTTGATTCTGAAATATATTTTTGCTGGCTGTAGAATCCTAGGTTGATAAGTTTTATTTTGTTTTTGTCTTTTCTGTAGTTTTTCTCCTCATTACAGACAATATTTTCCTCTCGTTGAATGCCGGCTGATCTTTGACTGGGTGCCACATGTTGTGAATTCTACCTTGTGATGCACTGAATACTTCTGGATTTCTATCATCATTATTCTTGAGCTTTTTGATGCAGTTAAGATACTTAGAAACAGCTTCCGGGTCTTGTTTTTAAGATTTGTTGGGACTGAAGCGGTACAGTCTGGGACTGTGCCCCGATTTACCACTGATCGAGGGCGATTAATTCATCACTACCGAAGAAGCACCCTTCTGTGGACTCTCCCCAGTGCTGCCATGGGTTCATGCTGAGGTTCTTCACTCTGGCTGGATGGAACGGGCATTGTTTCCAACCATGCATATGTGCTGGTCATGGCTACCTCACATCCTTTACCCGGCTGTCTCAGTTCATCTGCGCTGCTTCAACAGAATACCACAGACTGGGTAATTTGTGAAGAATATAAATTAATTTCTTATCATTCCAGAGGCTGGGAAGTTCATGAGGCTGCCAGCAGATTCACTTGTCTGGTTAGAGCTGCGTCCCCTTGAAGGGAGGAACACTGCATTCCCACTCAAGGTAAGGTGAAAAAGCAAGAAAACGCAGACTGAGTAGAGCCTTTTTGTTTCTGAGATGGATTCTCCCTCTGTCATTCAGGCTGGAGTGCAATGGCCTAGTCTTAGTTCACTGCAACCTCCCTGGTTCAAGTGATTCCCCAGCCTCAGCCTCCCAAGTAGCTGGTACTACAGGCTCCTGCCACCATCCTTGGCAAAGTTTGTATTTTTAGTAGAGACAGGGTTGACCATTGGCCAGGCTGGTGTAAACTCCTGACCTCGTGATCCGCCCACCTGGGCCTCCCGAAGTGCTGGGATTACAGGTGTGAGTAGAGCCTCTTTTATAATGGTCTGACCACCCCTTAAAGGCCCCACTTTTAAATACCATCCCATTGGCAATACCTGAATTTTGGAGGGAATACTTTTGAACTATAATACTGGCCTTGGATACTTCACTTTCCTTGCACATTGGTACTCAGCTGAGTAATGGAGGACGGTCCTCTGTGCATCTCCAGAGTCTGCTCCTGGTGACGTTCCCTCTCCCTGAGTGCCCTGTTCCTAGAACTCTAGCCACGTTGGTCTCCCTGGGCTCTCAGCCCTGTCTTCTCAATACAGGGAGTCTGCTGTGCTGGGCTGTAGCCTGGAAACTATCTGTCCTATAAGATGGGGGCAACCACAGGACTCCTCTTACTGGTTTCCTGTCTCTCAGGCATCACTGTTGTTTGCTGCTTGATATTCAATGTCTCAGAACCATTATTTCATCTATCACATTTTCCTTCTTTTTTGTTATTGTAGTTGTTTCTGATGGGCGTGAATATCTGGTTCCTGTTAGTAGTATTCTTGGTGATAAGATCGCAGCCATTTTGGAATTCTCTCTCTTGCTCTCACTCGCTCTCTCTCTCTCTCTCATATTCTCTCTCTCATATTCTCTCTCTCTCTCTCTCTCTCTCTCTCTCTCTCTCTCTCTCTCTCTCTCTTTCTCTTGCTCATTCGCAAACTTCATTTTCTCATGACATCAGCTGTCACATGCCCTGGCTTGTCCTACCTCCATCTCCAGCCTTGGTCTTTAGGGTCTCATGTTTACCGCCATCTGATGATAGTCTTTTTGTCTCTTACTTCACATTTTCCTGAGAGTATGTGATTGGCTAGTTCACAGTCAATGGATGGCCCGTCCTTGATCCACTCTGCCAATGAGGGTTACAAATGCGGCTGCCCCCACCAGATTTTCAGAGGATATTTGAATGGAAAGGAGTGCACATTAAAGGGGATAATGAGGTGTGGATACAATCTTCATTGAATTAGAGGATGCAAGAACCCAGCTACGTTTGAATCTTGCCCATTTTGACTGTCCTTTCACCATCTTGGCTTATCAAGAGAACAGTTTCCACATGAAAGGGCAAAAAAAATGGAAACATAACTCGGACCCAAGAATCACTAAAGCAAATCTCTGGTAAACTTGGGTTGGAGCAGACAGCCCGTTCCAAGTGCAAGTCCATCTTCTGATCAGTATCGTGGTACAGAAAAACACGGACAGGACCTTGTCGGTACAGTCTGCTCCAACGTTCAGACGCTTGTACAAAGACAGCGGGGAGAGGTGGGGCATGACCTCTTAAATAGTTAATAACCAGTTGAGAATAAAACAAAGGAGTAAAGTGGAAGGCAGATCAAAATATCTCTACTGGGTGCGGTGGCTCACCCCTGTAATCCCAGCACTTTGGGAAGCTGAGGCAGGTGGATCACCTGAGGTCAGGAGTTCAAGATCAGCCCGACCAACATGCTGAAATCCCATCTCTACTAAATATACAAAAGTTGGCCAGTCATGGTGGCAGGAACCTGTAATCCCAGCTACTTGGGAGGCTAAGGCAGGAGAATCTCTTGAACCCGAGAGATGGGGGTTGCAGTGAGCCACCGCACTCCAGCATGGGCTACAGAGGTAGTCTATGTCTCGGAACAAAACATTCTATGTAAAAATTGATGATGAATAGTTGATAAACACAAACATGAGGTTTATCAGGGCAAACAAAACCTTATACCTGCAGAATCAAAACGTTTAAGCTAAAAATGCTGTCATGAGTGTTCCTTCTGAGGAACTTTCTGAGTAGGCTGAGCTGGGGCTGGACGTGAGTTTTCACTGAGGATTTAAGCTTTGTGAGGGCAGAAGCTGATTTTCTGTGTCCACGGCTGCAGCCCTCTCCCCACCCTGCACACTGCACATGGCAGGTGCAGAAGTGTCAGTAGGAGGGAAGAAACACAGCCAGCCACCTTGTTTTCCTGATAAATCTCCATGAAGTGAGGAAAGCTCTACTTAGTACCTTAAGGATCTTCTACGTTGGTTTGAAATGAGGGTCATCAGTGTGGAAAATGCATGCTGCTGATTCAGTGTTCATGAAATGACCTGGAATGTCCGTTCTGGGTACTGGGGCAGTTTCCTTGGACGAACAGGTTTCTCTGATGTGGTCCTTGCTCCAGGCCCAGCTGAGTCATGAAACATGGACACGGTGACTTACCAGGGATCACAGTTCACAGGGCATGGCGAATCTGTATTTGGTTCTTATTTTGGAGTTCTTATTCATAATAAGCTCTAAAAGTGAGTGTCAGGCTTGCGGGGGAGGTTGCAAGTTGAATCTCTTCACGGGGGGGGGGTTTCCCAGAAGAAAGGGGGCCACAGATTTGGCTTCTGAGAGAGCTGGGACTAGATCCTGCATCCCATAGGCGGGGGCTGTGGGGCCCTGGCTAGTACATTTAAACAGAGCCCAGTCTCTGCTCCTCTCACCTATAGGGTCAGTGGGAACACTAAAAGAAATGGTATTTCTAAAGTGCCAGGCACATGGATGACTCTCAGTAAGTGTCCAAATTGGAGACATTTACATTTTCTTAGCTAGAATGGAATCGTCATATTATTTGAGGGTAGCTGTTAGCCATGAAAATCCCCCATTTTTTTGTTTCTGCAACACGTCATGAGCAAAGATACTTTATGTGTTCATTTTCATCTTCCCAACTAATCAAAAACAAAACAGATGCTAGGAAGGAAGCCAAATGCCCTCTGATCTGTTTCCTGATCCTTCCCTCAAACCTTAAGGCATCTCCTTTGCAGGGTAATGTAGGAATGAGGTCTTGGACCATCAACATCTCATGGCCATCCACTGTGCCAGGAGTCTGGTTGCTGGGGAAACCTCTGGTCTGCTTCCATATGGATGAAGGAATCATCCAGGACTCTGTTTCCAATGCCAAGTCAGACCAGTCATCCTCCAAATCCAATTACCTGAGATTATCGGTGGCTTTGGACACATCCCCAGTTGACTGTTCACACAACTTGTTGCTGGAAAGTAGTCACACAAGGTAGTCATTAGCTCTGGGACTCAGTCCTGTCTCTGAACTAGTTAAGTTAGTTAAGTAATTGGTTAAGTAAGTTAATAATCCCATGTTTGGGGGTTTTCAAGTCATTACTTTGCTAATGGCTATTAAGAGAATTATGGTAACCTCCTCATCTAATATGGCCCTATGGCCATTACACAGGCAATTCTTGGGCTATGAATCATTAAACTAACTTGGTTGACTTCTGTTGTCAGTGAGTCAGAGTGGCTGTTTGGAGAAAGGGTTTGGAGGAACATTTGAAGATAGCTGAGGTAAGCCGGGGAGACCAGTTAAGATTCTGAGGAATTCCTGCGTCCTCTGCCCACCACACTCTTAGATTCTGGTTTCAGGTAGAACCTTTTGCTTTTTGCTTTTTGCTTAGCTGCGTTTAGTAGCAGTAATGATACAAGCTGCAGTGCCTTTGTATGAACTGTGGACTCAACACTCTTCATCATGGGTAATCCTCCCAATGACCTTGTGAAGACGGGATGAACACTCCCATGGAGAAGCTTTGCCTCCGTGAATTCGATAAGAGCCAGACATCAGGGAGGGGCAGAGCTAGGGTCCCACCGGGTTTTAATTTTACTATGAGAAGGAGCTTTTCCTTCCCCTCTACTTATTTGTTATATGGATTCATGAATTCCTGTTTTATTCTCTGGGTTAGAATCCCTTACGGCCAGTATTCGTTCTGTTGCTCCAGTTGTCCTAGATTTGGCCAGCAGGCGTGAATTTTGATGCAGGTGGCTCATGTGGCTGGTGGCTGCCATTCTGGATGGTGCAGTTCTAGAGCTAGGCAGCTGGAGCATCACCCAGCTGTGCCACCGGCCCGCCCAGTGACCTTGGGTACACTCTTCACCTGTTTCATGCTTTTGAATCTTGCTCTGTAAAACAGGACTGGGACAGCCCTGGTGACTGATAGATAGATAGATAGATAGATAGATAGATAGATAGATAGATAAATACTACATGTGAAAGTGAATGTTGTATTTTTAAGTGTTCAAATAACAAAGGGATAGATACAAATTTCCTATGAATAAAAACAATTAATATAATCCTACTGTGCACTAAGGTAAGGTTAAAATTTAAATAACACAGCTGAGCATGGTGGTTCACGCCTGTAATCCCAGCACTTGGGGGTGGGGGCGAGGCAGGTGGAACACTTGAGGTCAGGAGTTCGAAACCAGCCTGGCCAACATGGTGAAACCCTGTCTCTACTAAAAGTACAAAAATTATTCATGCATGGTGGTGGGTGCCTGTAATCCCAGCTACTCGGGAGGCTGGGGCAGGAGAATCGCTTGAACCCAGAGACAAAGGTTACAGTGAGCTAAGATCACACCGTTGCACTCCAGCTCTGGGTGACAGTGAGACACTGTCTCAAAAAAAAAAAAAAAAAAAATTAAATAACACAAGAACGCCGTCATTGAGAAAAAAAGACATAATCAAATAAGAAAGAGAAGCAGGTGAACAATGTAACAGCATGCAGATGCTCTGTCCAATGGCATAGGCTGCATTTGGCTACTGCTATGTACTGTGTGCCTTACATGTATCATCCTGCCTCACTCTACAGGTGTCATCCTGCCTCACTCTGCAGGTATCATCTCACCTCACTTTACATGTATCATACCATGTCACTTAATCATTGCAGTGTTCCTACTTTTTTATGGATAAGGGATTCAGTTGGTAGCACTAGGTGCCAATACATTTAATTAAAACCCCAAAATAATAGTGGTCTTAAAAACTATGGTTTACTTTTATTATTTTGTCTATCAAGTCTAGGGTCACTGCTGTGGCCCTGCAGCCATCAGGAACTCAAACTTCTTGTATCTCTTGCTTTACCATCCCTAACACCTCATGGCTCAATGGTTGCTGGAACTCCAGACATCATATCTGCATTCCAGGCAGCAGGAGGGATAAGGGATTGAGCTAACACTTGTCTGCTCTTTTCTCAAGAAGCTTTGTCAGAGGTCCTCTCAGCAATGTTCACTCACATGTCATTGACTAACCCTAGCTGCAAGGGAGGCTGGCACATTATGGTCTCCTAGCTGAAAACGTTAGTTTCTCAGCTAAACGTGGGGTTCAGCTCCTAAGTGTTTGAGTCAGGGTATGCCAAGTGGTGAAATAAACAGTTTCCAAGTCTCAACATTAAATAGGACTAACCTAATCAGAATAACTTAACTAAATAATGTTATCTTGTGCTCAAGTAGTCTATAATACAGGCTGGGGTGCTGTGATTATCTGCTCCCCAGAGTGACCTGGGGCCAGGCTTCCTCCATCCTGTACCCCTGCCCTCAGGCACCTGAAGTCCTTCCATTCTGTTGGCAAGTGGGGAAAGATGCTGAGGATTGGACACAGAGGTTTCTATGGGCCAGGCCCAGAGGTGACACGCCCCTGGCTCACAGGCCATGGCCAGAACTGGGTCACCGAACTGCAAAGGAGTCTGGGAAATGTGGGCTTTCCATGTGCGTAGCAGGCTCGGGGAGCCTGGGTATTGGGGACCATAGCCAACCCTGGAGAGCACTGCTCTGGGGTAGACAGTGAGCACTGGACAAGCTGCAGACAAGTCACCCTGGAATTCAGACCCAGGGCCCAACAAAGGATGTTTCCATCCTCAGCATTCAGAGGGCCAGAAGCCTGGACCTCGCTGAGAAGGAGGCCCAGGACATGGTGCCATCTCTTCCCCTGGGGGTGCGTGGCAGAAGGGTCTCCCTCGAAACTCCAGCTCCAGCAAACCACCAAACTGCGCCTGAAGGATACAATTAGTGGAGCTCTACAGACAGGGGCCGCACAGGTGGCCTCCCCTTGTAACCTGAAAGAATCATTTGTGGCTCCAATGACAGACAAATGCAATCATTAGGCCTATTTAGTAAAGAGGAGGTGAAAGGTCAAATGCGAAGCCACCGTCTCCTCTTTCCGGCCCAGTCACCGCGTTGGAGACTTGCAAAGGCTGCTGCTTCTGCAGCCACCGACACTGGCCAGCACCGCCCAACAGACCTCACTGCTGGCCACCTCTCCGGGCTTCCAGAGTCCGTGGGGCTTCCGGGAGGCCCACACCACAGCCTATGGGTCCAGCTTCCAGCCTCCTTGCAGGACGTCAGCCCTGAGCAGGCGGGGCCAGGAGGTGGAGCTCTCTGAAAGTGACGGTAGTGGTGCCATGAAGAGCCGGCTCAGGAAAAACAAGCTCGGGCCATCCCTGAGCGATGGGCTCGGCCCTCACCCTACACACCATGTCCCTCGCTTACCTCTCTCTTCCTCTTTCTTTCCCTCCCTCAAAATCTGATTTTGTTTTATTTTAACCCAAAGCAGACGATTCGGCTCCTCTCAGCCTGTTAGCATTCGCTGCCTGGGAGGTTTTCCTGGAGTCCCTGGGGCCTGAAGGGTGGGAAGGCCAGGACCTGCCGGGAGTGAGCTGCGATCAGGCCTGGGACCCACGTCCCGGAAGGAAGCAGGTGGCCTGGACTCGTCCGCCTTCTCACAGAGCCTGCCCTAGAGAAGACGGTGCCTGCAGGAGCCTGGGAGCCAGTTCCTCTGCAGCTCCTCCTCCTGCACTTCCCCTTCCCTCCCCTCCATCCTGGAGTCTTTCAGATGACGACGAAGCCTACAGTGTCCTTGGTGTCCCCGCCTCTGCCACTTGTTCCTGAACCTGTAGGATCCCGGAGAAGGGTTGTTTGTTGGGCTCATAAAAGGGATTCTCAGGAATACATGGGCATGGTGAAAACGCTCCTTAGAAAACTGAATTTGGCATCTTAAGCCAGAGGACAGGAAGATGGGGCACCCAGGATGCGGCCAGCAGCAAGCCCCCTCTCCTTCTGCCTCCAGGTTCACCCAAGCTGGGGTGGAAGAAATCCTGAGTGAGAGAAGGAAGGAACACGCCCAGTGGGTGGGGACATTCCGTCTCAACCTGGCAGATGGGGGTGTTGTCAATGCAATTCCGATGTCCCCATTAAAGCCAGGAACTCAGAGGCTTGGTAGAGAACGCTTCTAAGAATAAACCAGAGATGATCTTACCCCCAAGCCCTCCTCCAAGATGGGGGTCACTGGCAGAATCCCGCATTTCGTGATTGGATCCACACGCCCAGCGGAGTCCCCGTGCGTAGCACTGAGGGGCTCATGGTTCTGAGGTCGGACTCTCAGTAGCAGGTTCTGGGCAAGTCTCCCAGCTCTCGGGGTCTGTTTCCCCCTCTGTGAAATGGGGATGAATGCAGAACTCAGGTCCCAGCGGGGATGTCGGGGTGAAAGGCAGGCCATGCCCCCCAGCACCTGAACTCACAGGGGCTCTCGTTCTCTTTGAATGGTGGTAAAACCTTCCCAGGACAAGGTATGCTCCTTCTTGCTTTAGGGCACCCCCCTTTCAAACTCCATGGCCTTCTCTCCCCTTTCCTACCTGGTCATTTCTACCCACAAAGGTGAGCTCAGCGGGGGAGAAGGCAGGGGAGAAGTCGCCATCCCTGAGAGGACGGCTTCTCAGTCCTGGTCCCTCGAGAAGAGGGGCTGACAGCAGAGGAAGGAGCCCCTGACATTTCAGCCTCTCAGCAGCCAGGAGACAGAAGGTGCCGGCCAGAGCTGGGCTCGGTCCAGCTTGGCAGATTCTGCTTCTCAACATGCAGTCTTTGCGGGATCCAGTCCATTTGCCCTTGGAAGGATGAAACATCCTGGTTCACAAAACAAAATGCTTTAAACATAGATGTGTGTCTTTTAAAGCCTCAACCCCCTTCCTGCCTGACACTGTCCAAAGCAATGGAGGGTGAGAGGTGAATTCAGGGTACAGGGATCAGATATCAATGCATGTATTTTCCTTTAGAATGCTGGGCTAGGGGGTGCCAGGCACACCAGATGTCCTTTCTTGGAGTGTCGGGGACCCACAAGCATATAGAAAATAGTGGCAGGATGGGCTGAGATGTTTGTAAGAGAATCCGGGCAAACCTCCCACTGAGACTGGAAGAAGCTGTGGGAGCCTCCGATGACGATGACACCCTGGTCAGGGAGGCTGGCATTGTTTACGCACCGCACCGTCGTTGGAAGGAGAACCGGAAGGAGGCCTGATTTATTTGTTTGTTTGTGGAGGAGGTTATTGTGTGCCCTCCAAAGCTTGACTCCAGGGGAACTTCTGGGACAAGCCTGGTCCCTTGGGAGGGAATCTTTTGTTTTATTGTGCAATTAGAGCCCAAGTGTTGAAGCCACCAAAATATATAGCCCTTGAGAATGAAAACACTGGAGATAAATTGTGCTAAGTGGGAAAAAACAACCCTGTCCCCCAAAAAGATGAAACTCAAGTCAAAAGATGGCTGACAGGAGCTCCCGAACAGCCTGGGTAACAGAGCAAGTCCCCCATCAAAGAAAAAAAAAAAAAAGGAGAGAGAGAGACAGAGATGAATGAAAGAAAGAAAGAAACAGAGGAAGGAATGAAGGAAGGAAGGAAGGAAGGAAGGGAGGAAGGGAGGGAAGGAGGGAGGAAGGGAGGGAAGGAGGGAGGAAGGGAGGGAAGGAGGGAGGGAGAAAGTTGTTCTAAAAAATACGGTTTAGAAATTTTTTAAAAAGTGATGGCTGGGACCCTCCTCGAATCAGTGAGGGTTTGACTACTGCAGAAAATAAAATTCATCTAAGTAAATATTTGCGATATGCAAAAATAAAAGATCATTTTTATAACTGGCAACCAAATTAGCTTCTTGTTTTCAGGGACTTACCTTTGAACCTAGCGTACCAGGGACTGAAAGTGTCAAGGAACACAGGTGTTTGGTTTTTGGCGGAAGTTCTTCCCGGCCCAGCTCCCTAATCTGAAGGACAGAGGCAGCTGTGTGTGGCGAAGGGGCTAGAAGGTTTATCTGAGCAGGACGCCTCCTCGGCCGGAAGGGGTGGGGAGATGTCGGGCAAGCCACTGGCATGGTGTCCTCTGGTCTGGAAAGTGCTGTGCCTGCTGGCTCCTGCAGTATTGGGCAACATCCTAGGCTCTCCACCGCCACCACTTCTTTCACTCATCACGCCCCTGTTACCTCCATTTCATAGTTGAGGAAACTGAGGCACAGAGAACTACGGCCACATGCTGAAGGCTACAAGGTAAGTTTTAAGCCGGGCACCAAATCACATCACAGCCTGAGTACCAGATTGTCTTTCAGGAACACATAGGCTCTTCTTTTTGTGGCTGGTACACATTTGCTTGAACCCTACAACACTGCCAACCTCCAACTGCTTTTGACCAACCAAAAAATGGCCATGTTGTGCAGTCTGACCTAATAGCAAGCATCCAGTAAATGGAGCCTTTAACAGGGGAACAGGGTGTGTGCTATTCTCAAATGTCTAAAAAATGCCTCGCCAGCTGGTGGCCCTGAGTGGAGTGAGGTTGTGGGCAGGAATAGTAGAGGAATTACGGCAGATGAGAGAGGAACAGAGTGACCCTGGGAAAAGAGTGTCTTTAGCAGAGAAAAGGAATCAGCTGGGGCTAGGTGACTAAGCCGGTTTTTGAGCTAACAATTTGAAAAGACCACTTCATCTTAGATTTTGCAGGTCTTTTATTTTGCTTAATCTAGCATTAAGAAATCAGACTTTTAGGGTTAGTTAAAAGGTATTAATACTTACTAAGCTACATATACTTTGATTTTGGTTCTTTGCATCTGACATGAGTGTTACACAATCAAAGTCTTTGCAGCTTTGAGAAAATAATCTGAGATTTCTGTCGCAGTTTTAAAGATGATGACATTGAGAGGTGGAAGATGTCTGCTCTCTCATTCCAATGAGTCATAACGGCTTTCTTTTCTGCTATTACTTTTTCCTAAAAAATTCTGTTTCCGGCACAAGGTCACTGAAACCAATTAAAACACTTAAGCAGATACCTCACTCTGAACCTGCTGCAAATCAGATTTAGTAATAATCTGATCTCAGCTCTCCTGTCAAGGGTGAAAAAGAAAACTCTCCTCACTGTGAGATGTTGTTTTCGGTGCCTAATTGGGTTGGTTCCACCATTATTGCATTTTAAGAGTAAAACATGATTTCATAATGAACAGTGAAACCACAGACAAGATGGTGTTGCAGTTGGAGTCATTCGGATAAGAAAGTCGAACCAGATGCTCGCACGCCGGGAGTAGGAGGGGCGGGAGTGTGCCCGAGATCAGAGGCAGCAGAGGCCGAGATGCTGGGATTGTCCCCAGAACTCCATGTTTCAATGGCTGGCTCCTCCCTTGACATTTTACTCTATTTGAAGAGAACATTGAGATTGGAAGGGCAAGGATGGATCGAATTAATCAGAATCCTCTCCAGAATCCAGCTCTGACTGTGTCTTTCTTTTCTGACTTAAGCTCACTGGGCTGGTTCTTGGCAGCGCTGGTCCCACCCTCCCCACATTCCCTGTATTTTGGCCTGGTGCAGATGCACGTGGTGGCCAAAGATTTGAACTCTGCTCCTCACCGGAAGAAAGTTGCACAGCAGCTGCTTTGCATGGGGACTTTCTGCTCAGGCCTGCAGCCTGGATGGGGCAGTGTCTCAGTTACGGGATTTCTGTAGGGTGGGATTTCCTGGAATTTAGGGGTGCTTGCCCTGAATTAGGGATGTGCACACCTTCAGAGCTCAATTTGCTTTGAGAACACAGAAAAATTTGGCCTGAGCGCTATGATGAGCTTGGAGGTAAATGCAGTTGGTAAGAAAGCCAGCTCTGGCCAGGTGTGGTGGCTCATGCCTATAATCCCAGCACTTTGGGAGGCGGAGGCAGGTGGATCAGTTGAGTTCAGGAGTTCAAGACCAGCATGGCCAACATGGTGAAACCCCGTCTCTACTAAAAGTACAAAAAATTAGCTGAGTGTGGTGGTGGGCGCCTGTGATCCCAGGTACTCTGGAGGCTGAGGCAGGAGAGTAGCTTGAACCCGGAAGGGGGAGGTTGCAGCCAGCCAGGATCTTGCCATGGCTCTCTAGCCTGGGTAACAAGAGGGAAATTCTGTCTAAAAAAGAAAAAGAAAAAGAAAAAAGAAAGCCAGATCTACCTGGGGCAGGAGGAGGTGGAAGGGAAGCTGACCAAGATAGGAGTTGGGTTTAAATTTTTCTCGGGCATGTGAATGTAACAATTTAAAAAACACTGTAGCAACCACATTCCAGTGACTTTCCTGGCCCTTTCCCTGCTTCTAGATTAGAACTTTACACTAAAATGTTTAAAGTCTCCAGAAAAGGAGAAGTTCCTTAGAATAAAGAACTTTTAAAATAAAATGCACTAAATACACAATATTTATTGCAAGTTGATTTAATAATCACCTAGTAGATACAGGATAATAAAATGTAACAAGGAACTAGCTAATCTTTCGTTTATTTTGCAAACATTTATTGTGCATCTACTATGTCTTGGACACTGCACTAGGCGCTGGGGATACAGACAGAAATCCCTGTCCTTGCAGAACTTTCACTGTGGGATGGGCAGAAGGGGGAAGATGATAAAGAGATAAATAGGAAGAGGCTGGATGGTGATGCGTGTTTTGGAGAGATGAGAGAAGTAAATGGAGGAGGGGCGGGCAGCCACGGTTGTAGATGGGGTCCTTGGAGAATGTGCATAATGCCTGCTGTGTGCTCTGAGGTGAGGATAGTTATTTCTGCCCATTTTACAGGTGAGAGAACTGATGCTCAGCTGTTAGTTGAATGAATACCCTAAGGTCATCCAGATCGTGGCAGGCTTCAAATTGTAATAATGCAGATTTGCCTGATGCAGTATTTAAACTCTCAACTATCTGTACTTAGCACATCATGTTTTTTCCTGATAGTTTAACTTGCTTTCTCACTTAGTGATTGCCCCGACCCCCAGCCCCACCCCCAGCATAAATGATTGTCCCTTTTATTGATGAGGAGATGGAGGCCCAGGAAGCAATCTGCCAACAGCCCTGCCAGGCCCAGGCAGCCGGCGGGACCTCTGTGTGTGCATGTGAGGTCACAGATGGTCCCACTGGCTCCGTCCTGCTGGGGCCACTGGGGACATCTGATAGGGAAGGATCCGTTCGCATCTCTGCCCAGAGTGACCTCTGACATGGTTCAGTCTGCAAAGCTCCAGCATGGGCAGCCATAAAGCTGAGAGAGTGCAGATTCCAGGGAAGATTGAGGCCTTTATCACAGGAAAGCCTCCCTAATTGCTGTCAACCTAAACCTCTGGCACCCTGCGTGACCCACAACTGCAGATCCTGATCTGAGCCTCCAGGCTCTGGGATGGAGAAAGGGGACCCGGTCCGCCAAGGCAGAGTTGAGAGAGCAGCGGCAGGCACTCCGCGTCTCTGCCACGTGCTTCTTGGTTTGTTTTGGATTTTTTTTATTAAAAAAAGAGAATGAAACAGAGTCTCAGACAGGCTTGCTGTGCTCGGGTCACCAGCACCCACTCTCAGGGTCAGGGCTGGCTTAGGCGAGCCAAGGGCAGCCTCATCCTCTGCAGCCTTTTTCAGGATCTCATGAAGCAGAAGGGTCCTGCCTTTTTCCCTGAAGTCCTTCTCAGGGTGGTTCACCAAAGCCAAACCTACCTCCACTCTGAAAAAGGTCTCAGGGGAAGCTTTCTTTTCCTTGTCTACACTTTGGTTTTCAGGTATATTTCCAGTTTGATTTTTATTTTTCTAATTAGGAAAAGAAGAGAGGTCTCTGAACAAATTGGCCCGTAGAGATGAATACAAGGAAAAGGTCTAGACCTCCTCCTGACGGCACGCCCTGCAGGGCGCGCTGCTGTTGGCAGGCTGGGGGGCATCATGCGGAATTCTCCAGGTGCTCAAAACTTTTTATTTTGTGCTTTCAAGGAGAGTATTACTTTACACATTGTCCTTCAGCTTATTTTTTTCACTTATCTATTATGGAAAACTCTCAAAATCACTATTGGAAAGTCATTTTTTTTTTTTCAGTCAGAGTGTTGGATTAATTTAGTGAACCAATCAGTCAATGCAGTTTCTTAAAGTCCAGTCATTTTGTTTGAGCAATGAGACTCATATAACCCAACCCATTTCATCTTTTCCTTTGGCTGCCAGGAAGCTCAAAGTTAAATTTCATTAAGAGCTGAGGTCATGAATTCCCTCCTCTGTTCTCTCCTGGAATTAGATAGGTAACCCATCCCCTTCCATATTGTAACAGATTTATTTTTAAATGCAGCTCCTTCCCACTCTGGATTATAAGTGTCTCACCAGGAAAAGACTTTTAATCTTTGTCCTTTCTCCCTCCATCCAGTGCCCAGCATATGCCCAATGGGTTTTGCTTAATGATTAATGTAGGTGCCCAGGAAGCCCAGAGTCTTTTGCTCCTTTCTGCTTTTTCACTGGCTTTGGGTCTGGTAGAACTTTCCAATTATCCTGGTTTCTATTCTGCTTTGTTTTAAAGAATGTGCAAAATTATTCTTGGCACCAGATGGGATATCAAACTTAAATACATTTAAAAGCACAGAAAGAACTATCGAGATGATGGAATGAATTGATAGATTAATTCTAAATCACCCCGGAGGGACGGGTACTCCTGCTTCTGCATTTCTTTTTCGGTTTAGGAAATTATGTCCCAAGAAAACAATGACATTTACAAATGCTTAATTATTCTCTACTAAAGAGCTATAGCAAGAAAGTAGAAAGTAGAGGAGAGTTTCCTCTGGGCAAAAAAAAAAAAAAAAAAAAAGTTGACAGAATGCAGTTAAATGAAGGAAGGAAATAATCGTAGAAATTGCTCCCAAAACGGTGATGTGATCCTGATGCCAGGCCAGCCTGAGCAGAGAGGGGCCTAGTCGTGCTGATCTAATGACAAGTTGGCCTGGCACAGTGGCTCATACCTGTAATTCTAGTACTTTGGGAGGCTGAGGTGGGTGGATCACTTGAGTCCAGGAGTTCAAGATCAGACTGGCCAACATGGTGAAATCCCATCTGTACTGAAAAAAAAAAAAAAAAAATACAAATCCAAAAATAAAGCTGGATGCACCTGTAATCCCAGCTACTTGGAGGCTGAGGCACAAGAATCACTTAAACCTCGGAGGTGGAGGTTGCAGTGAGCCAAGATCATGCCACTGCACTCCAGTCCCAGGTGACAGAGTGAGGCTGTCTCAAAAAAAATAGTGACAAGTCCTGGGTGCCAGGCCCTGACCAGCTGCTCATAGACAGATGTACAGTGTCCCTTTAAGCCAAGCAACTTCTAGACTTCCTGCATCAGAGGGACTGGGGCATCAAGTTTGTTAGGAAGGAGCGAACCAGCCTATTGGTCTTACTTAGGCCATTTAGGAGGACTCTGGGGAGAACCCCAACCTCGTGGAGGTTGAGAATGAGGCTGTGCTCCCCCAAGGCCACTTCTGAGGTCACCAGTGCCCAAGGAGCTTCACATCTAGTAGGGTAAATTGCACTGGGAAGTGCTTCCCCATCCCGAAGCCCCCAAATGCCAGGGTCTCTAGTGGATGGGCCCCACCCTCTCAACCAGCTCATCTCTGTGGAGAAGGCCTGGGGGCATTGTCTGCCCAGGACCACACTCCCAACCCCTTTTCCATCACCACCCCTTGTCATAGCCTGCCCCTATGCACGTCTCCTCACTGTAAGCATCAACAACCCAGCTGTGTTGAAAAGCCAAAGCTGGGCCAGAGGATCCCTCCTCCTGGCCAGGTCACTAGCTTCTCACAGCCATGATGCACCCATCAGTGATCCAACGTCTAGTGATGCTCAGTGATGCCCAGAGATATCCAGATGCCCATTGAAGCCCAGTGATGCCCAGTAAAACCCAGTGATGCCCACTGATGCCCAGTAAAACCCAAATGCCCAGTGATACATAGAGATGTCCAGTGTGCCCAGAGATATCCAGATGCCCAGTAAAGCCCAGTGATGTCCAGTAAAATCCAGTGATACCCAGATGCCCAGTAAAGCCCAGTGATATGCAGTGATGCCCCAAGATATCCAGAAGCCCAGTGATGCCCAATGATATCCATTGATACACCATGATGGCCAGTGATGCCCAGAGATATCTGGATGCCCAGTAAAGCCCAGCGATGTCCAATGATGCCTAAAGAGATCCAGATGCCCAGTGACATCCAATGATGCCCAGTAAAACTCAGTGATAGCTAGTGATGCCCAGAGACATCCAGATGCCCAGTAAAGCCCAGTGATGTCCTGTGATACCGAGAAATACCTGGCGATGCCCAGTAGAGCTCAGTGGTGTCTAGTGAGCCCCAGTAATGTCTGGTAAAGCCCAGTGTTGTCCAGGGATGTCCAGTGATGCCCTGAGTTGCTCAGTGGCATTCAGTGATGTTTACTGATGCCCAGAAAAACCCAGTGATGCCTGTGATGGGCAGCAGGAATAGTTCTTCCACAGTCCCAATGCCAGCCGATTCTGAGCACACTTCACTTGCCCCACAGCCAGGAAGCTGCTAGTCTGTCCCACAGACTTCCCTGGGGTCTTCTCCACGGGAGCACGGCAGTGCCCCTCCCATGCTACGGTGCCCAACACCCCTCCTGCTTGCAGACACTTGTCATCACTGCAAGCCTCATGTTTAGCTTTCATAAAGCCTTCCTGACAAATCTGTTCCTCTCTTTCCTTAATCATTCCTGCTGCAATTCTCTAAACAACCCCCGATTTGTTGACATCTCCAGGGATGTGCAGCTAAGAGCTGTACACAGAATCCAGGTGCAGTTTCAACAGCCCCAGATAAAGAGGGATCAAGGCAGCTGAGCTCCTCGGAGGCCAGGGGGCTCCATGGCCCATGTCCACACCCTTAAAGCCGAGTGAGAGGAGCCGAACGGTCATGGATATTTTTACCAGTGTGACAGCACTGTGGATAATGCTGGCCAAGGAGATTTCACCTGTCCTCAGTGCTGAGATAGTTTTACTGTTTCTTTGCTTATTATTCTGTTGACATATGCTCACTGTTTAAAAAAAAAAATGAGAGTACGTATCAGCAAAAAGAAAAAGGAGGAAAACACCATCTGTAATCCCAACCCCCGGGGACAGCAACTATTGCTAAAAAAGCCCTCTCATCTGGTCCGGGGCAGGGCTCAGCACGGAGATTCTGGAGTTAGCCACAGGAGTCTCAGTCCTTCCATCTCTCTCTGCCTCAGTTTTCCTTTTCCTTTTTCTTTCTTTCTTTTTTTTTTTTTAGACGGAGTCTAACTGTCACCCAGGCTGGAGTGAAGTGGTGTGATTTTGGCTCACTGCAACCTCCACCCCCTGGGTTGAAGTGATTCTCCTGCGTCAGCCTCCCAAGTAGCTGAGATGGCAGGTGCCTGCCACCACGCCCAGCTAATTTTTGTATTTTTAGTACAGACAGGGTTTCAACATCTTGGTCAGACTGGTCTTGAACTCCTGACCTTGTGATCCACCTACCTTGGCCTCCAAAATGCTGGGATTACAGGTGTGAGCCACCGCACCTGACCGGTTTTCTCATTTCAAAGAAGATGCTAATAATAGTACCCACTGCTGTGAAATTCAACAGTTCCTACCATATATACCACAAGAAGACCCCAAGCTAACAAGATAAACAGTGTTCAGAGGATCCTACGGGTGGTTAGGAATCAATACTTACCTCCTTCCAAGAGACTTTCTCTGTGCATTTGTCATGTTAAAAAAAATGGATTATACTGTTTGTGGTTTCTTGCTCAACCTTGCTTTATTATTATTATTATTTTAAATCTTAATGCCACATTATGGGAGCTGGTGCTGTAATTCTCGGTACTTAATGCAATCCCCAAAGATTCTGCCCCCAGCTGCCAAGGGGTCCTGTTCTCCAGACACCTTCACTGTCAGACCCTCCATGCTTGTGCATGGGGAAGGGAGGAAATGTGAGCTCTTTCTTTGGAATTTTCCTGAGTTGACTTCTCAAAACGTTAAACACAACAAGCCCACATATCTGGGCTTCAGCTGCAAGTGCAAAATGTGTCCCTTGGTTAAAGCAGGAGATGTGTTTTGCTAGAAGAAAGTCCAGTGTTAACAGAGACACATAAGCTTATTTCTTTTTTCTATAATGTATTATTCTCCTGTGAGTGAGTGGTTTGTGCATTTTTGGACTGGATGGAGTTGGCCAGAGCCAAGGCGAGGGCTGTCCAAACTTCACTCATTTCCAGATGAAGCCTCCTGTATTAGTGTAGGCAGCTGGGAGGCTCCAGGCACTTGTATGCTGGCGGCCAGGGCAGAGTGTGTTGAAGAAGGCAGGGGACCCTAGGTCTGAGGTTGGATGCTTGGTGCCAGAGGGTGGGACAGATGGAGAAAGGCTGAGGGAGACAGATAACTGCGGGGAGGAGACAGCAGAGTGGGGAAGACGAAAGAAAAGACAAGGGACAAAAAAAGAGAGACAGACAGAGATATGGACGGAAAGAAAGATGGAGAGAGAGATCAAGACAGCCGGAGAGAAGACCCCAGAGTGAACCTGGATCGCATTTTCGTGGTCTTCAGTCCACGAGCACAATAATTTCTCCTTTCTACTCAGTGTCCTGCCCTCACATGTAGTGTGTGCGTGAGCTGTAGCCCCGTCATTTGAAGTAGGAGTTGTAGCTGCGGCCTTGGAGAGGCAGAGCCCACCCTGGATCCCTGCAATCTGCTGACGTGGTTTCCAACGGCAGCTCCGTCCAGTAGGGTTTCAGCTTGCCTGTCCGTACTTCCTTAAATACTGGGGTGCCACCCCTGAATTCACACACACAACTTTTGGGGATCCAGGGCACTGGCTCCCTACCCCAGAGCCCTGGACCTGAGAAGAGAAGCTAGTGTCCAGGTGTCCAGTGGGTGCCCGGTGGAACCACCCAAGGTAGACCAGAGATGGCCAGAAGCCCTCACATCGGGTCTCCAGTAGCCGGCTCCTGGAACAGGGGCTCAGTCGGGCTTTAGGATGCTTTTTGTATATTCAGACTCTTTTGGAGTCTTCTTGGAGGAGACAACCAAAGATAAAGACACATCTTATACTTGGTCATCTTTGAAGCTGGGCAAAGTGAAGCCAAAAGTTAAATGACTTTCAATCAGTTGAAGGTAAAACCATCCTCTGATAGGAAAACAAAGGGCATGACTCTGGGTGTCTACCCCAAGACCCAGGCACACTGTCACCCTCCTCAAGTGCTTCCGGAGGTTCAGCCAGAAGGAATGCCAGGTTAGAATAGGCACCAGGTATCCCAAGAAGGCCGGGCAAGCTGACTCAGCTAGAAGACTGAGGTTGCGTATGGGCAGTAGGGCATTCACCGTAAGTGGGTCGGGATGCTTAGGAGGAGAGGAGGTGGGAGAGGATAAAAAAGGAGGAGGAGGAAGAGGATGGGAAGGAAAAGAGGGGAGTGCCAGGAGGCAGAGGAAGGACCAGGAAGATGATGGAGGAGGAGGAGAAAGAGGAGGAGGGAGAGAAGAAGAACAAGAAAAGAGGAGGAAGGGAGGAAAGGAGGGAAGGAGAGAAGGAAGAGCAAACGTGGGCCTCCAGCTTCCTGGAAACACCTCCATTCAAGATGTCCTGGAACCTCCCAGAAGTTAACAGTGAGGTGCTCCTAGGCGCATGAGCAACGCTACAAACCCTTCGTGAAATCTGTGAAGCGAAGAAGTGGGGCTTGACGTGACTTCGATTCCTTCCAGCTCCGGGATTCCAGGATTCAGTGAAGTCGTCACCGTATCAGATCACGCTCAGGGCTCGCAGCGCTGGTCGCATTGTACCTCCTGTGCACACCGCATTTGCAGCAAATGAATATTACTTCATTATAAGAACATATTATTGCCAAGTGGAGGGCAAGCAGGGCCCGGGGCTATTAAAACCATACCTCCTGAGGACCAGCAGCTCCTGGATGAAGACATTGATCTCTCCTCCTGGGCAGCTAAGCCTGAAAAAATCCGCTTTTAATTACCAGTCGGCATTGACTTAATGTGCCATAGCTGTCTTATCACATTTAGAGTACATGTCTACTTAAGATAGTTAATTTAAAGTGATATCCCTAATTTCCTCATGGTTTCCAAAGTTTATGTTAACTTTAACCTGTGAGTTTGTAAATGCATTCTCTCTTTGATGACCTCAAAGCAAATTCTACACTTTGGTCTCCAGTTACTTCAGGGGTAATACCCAAGCTTAGGGTTATCATCAGTGCTCTGTCTGCACTGAATACAAGTGATCGTGGTCTTTCGCATGCTCGTGGCACTATGATTCGGAACAGGAAGCACGTGATCAGGACAAGCTGGCTGGTGCAAGTTTGCCCCATGCCAGGCGTGAGGAAGTGTTCTGAGCCCATCATCTCACGGCATGGACCCAACACCTACCTAGTGGGCAGGTATTGTGATGTGCCCATTTTGCAGAGGAGGAAAGTGAGGCCCTGGTCACACAGCTGGGGGCGGGGGGGGGGGCAGTAAGACAAGGAGCCTGACCTGTGTGTGTCTGCTTCCTGAAGTTGTACTTTTTGAAATTCGTACCCATCCCTTTAGACATTGTGCCATGATCCCACCTGACAGCAGAATAATGGTGAACATTCAGGGCACGCAGGAGAATGCCAAGTGTTGGGAAAACATTGGCTCATTCATCGCATGTGCTGAAACTCTGGGGTGGCCAGAGCAAGCAACATCTACTGCCCACTTTGCAGATGCAGGCGCATGCCCAGGATGAGTGTCCCGACCAAGGTCACTTGGGTAGAAGGTGAGGGTGATGGGACCCTCGGTCGACATGGGATCCCTCTGTGCCCCTCTTCCTCGCTGTGCTCTCTGCCTTAAACAGAACCCCAAGTTGAGAAAAGGATGCCCCTTAGGTCCACAGGGCCTGTGCCTCACCCCAGGGAGTGGGTGCTCATTGGAAGAATTAAAGTTAGAGGACAGGGCCAGTTGCTCTCAGCAGGGACCACCTGAGGACTGGGGTCCTCACCACTAAAACGGAAATACGACGTGCTTTACAGAGCTGCCCTGGGAACTGAGGAGAGGACCTTGTAGTAGGGTAGGGCTGGGCCAAGGCCGGGTCCATAGTAAATGCTCCATAAAGACGCCTCCCTCTTCTCTTCTGTCTTCTTCCTTTCTGTGGTCGAAGCCCAGTGGTCAAAGAGTACCCAACAATAAGACAGTCACAACATTTGTTCTGAATGTCCTAGCGCTCCAGGGAAGGAAGAAATTGTTATTGCCTAATTTCCAATTTTACTGAAAGGAAAAAACAATCGTACACTTAGGAAAGCACAACTTTTATTAGCAGCACTTCTGCTTTTCTGAGACCAGGCCTTGCTCTGCTGCCCAGGCTGGAGCGCAGTGGTCTCATCATGGTTCACGGCAGCCTCAGCTTCCCAGACACAGGTGATCCTCTCACCTTAGCCTCCTAAGTAAAGGGGACTACCGGTGTGTGCCACCATGCCCAGCTAATTTTAATTTTTTTTTTTTGTAGAGATGAGGTCTTGCTCTGTTGCCCAGGCTGGTCTTAAACTCCTGAGTTCAGGAGATCCTGCTGCCTCAACGTCTCAAAGTGCTTGTGTTACAGGAGTGAGCCACCACACCCAGTCCCAAATTGTTAAAAGCATTTCCCAGATGGGGACAGCCTCCTGGTAGAGTGAGTGAGTGGTCAGGCCTCTCCATAGACCTAGGTTCAAAGACTGGAGTGCATTAGAATAGCAATGGTTGCAAATACACAGAGAGTGTCGCTCCGTGCTGGGCGGGACCACGATCCATTTCCAGCATCTCAGCACAACCTTAGGCAGTGGGTACCAATGGCCTGATCTGGAGGTGTTGCACAGCACAGCACAGAAAGGGTGGGACCAGGGTTGACCTGCAGAGTCTGACCGGAAGGTTTGAGGGCTCAAGCCCCACACGGCTGCTGCTGCGCCGTCCACCCATCTCTAGAGCAGCCTGAATACGAGAGGAGAAACCATCAGCCCGAGTTCTGCCTGTGCCTCATGGATTATTTGATTTGAACATCTTTCCCCAAAGAAGGCACGAATTGCGTAAATTCACCACAGTTTATCCAACTCCTCGTGATCAGCGCATTCTACTCAGCCTTCTAGGTTCCTGCATTCCAGGGGAGGAGTCACCTCTTTTGAATTTTATAAATATTTGTCAATAGATTTTTTTTTTCTAGTTTAGAAGATAAAAGCTAGAATATATTAGGATTCCGGCAGAGCGACTGAGAGCACGGATTGGGGACCTGAACTGCTGGGTTTGATCCCACAGTCCTGGGACAGGCTGCGGAGCCACTCTGGGCCTCTTTTCCTCATGTGCATGGAGAGGAGGACAGTACAGCTCTCTCTCAGGGTTATCGTGAAGATTAAGTGAGTTATTATACACACAGTCCTTAGTACACGCCCGGACACTTGGCAATTGTCATGTAAGTGTGAGAATTTAAAAAATAGTGTTAATGAATCAACACGTGTACTGCTTTGCTCCAGGTATTTGATCGAAAGTGAACTCAAAATTTGGAAACCTAATACATTGCTGGTAAGGTTGTAAAACGGTACAGAGGCTTTGGGCCGTGATTCAGAATGTTAAACTTACGGTGACCCTATGACTCAGCAGTTTTACTCCTAGGCATTTATGTAAGAGAAATGAAGACACAAGTCCATACAAAAACATGCACATAAATGCTCACAGCAGCCTTACTCATGCTAGCCAAGAGATGGAGACAATCCAAACGCCCATTGATTGATACATAGATGAAAGGCAGTCTCTCCTTATAGTGGAGTATTATGCAGCCGTAAAAAGGAGCAAAGGGCTGATGCACGCTGCAGCAGGAGGAACCCTAGAACTATGGTGCTCGACGAAAGAGGCCAGACGCAGAAGACCACAGTGCGTGCGATTCCATGTCTGTGAAATGTCTATGGGACAGGGAAGTCCTTAGAGATAGAAAGTAGATGAGTGGTTGCCAGGGCTTATGGAGTGGGGAGTAGGGGAGTGACTGTGAGTGAGGACGGCTTCCTTTTGAAGTGATAAAATGTTCTAGAATTGATTGTGGTGACGGCTTGTACAACTCTGGGAATGTACCAGAACCATCAAATTGTGCATTTTTTAATGGATGGTTTTTATGGTATGTGAATTATTTCTCAACAAAACTGTTTTAAAAAATGGCAATCTCCAGGCCTTACCAGACCCTGACGGTGAGACCTTCGGTATCTGGCCTTGTGTCAAAGATTGTGTGGCCACATGGTGATATTTATACATGTGTCCTTTGAGCCTCGTCACTGTTAGTGATTTGAAGGGGATGTTTGGGATCATTCTTGAGTTCCGCCTTTTCCAAAGTAGGAATCCGTTTCCCAAGCTGGATTTGACTAAGCCCAGTCAGTTTCTTCACTGCAGGACTTCTCAGGGCCTTTACTTTCTCAGGTGCACAAAGACTCACCAAGATGAGGAAAGAGTGAGCAGCATTTCCAAACTGATCCCTCCAGAGAAACTCCTTGACATTTCTTCAGGGGGCATCTAATGGGACTAGTGCTTTGTGAAAACCTTCTTGAGAAAGCTTCTACCCCTCAATTTTTCAGCTGTCTCTCATATATGAATGTGGGTGGTTTCTTGGTTTTTTTTTTTCCCCTCTTTTCTGGACAAATGATTCAATGTATAATAGGAAATTGTAGCATAATGAACCCCAAACTTTTAGTAATATGAATGTGATCATGATGTATTTCACCCATTCTGGTTTAAGGCTTCAGGCACTGATCTTTATTTCAACCTTCTGTTTGTATCACTGAACGTTCTGGTGAGAACTAAGAAATAATCCTGATTAAGGCAGAGAATGTTCTTTGCACGCCAGCCCGGGTGCCAGGGGCTTTGCATGTCTCATTTCCTTTAATGTTCACAAGAGTTCTATGAGGCAGGTGCCCCACTGTACAGATGAAGAAACTGAGGCTTTGGGGAGTTGCGTCAATTTTCCAATGTCACACGCAAGTCTGTGGTGAGCCAGTGTGCTGTCCACAGAGCCTGAATGCTAACATGCAACATGACGTTAGAAAGGAGTGAAGAAACAAATTAACAGCTCAGGACCACAAATATCAGAGGACATGCTGCACTAATGTTTTCATGAAGAGAAAAAGGAACCATGCCACTCCTCATTCCATCGAATAGCTTATAATACATCAAACCACATGGAACGAGCGTGTGTAGCTGTTTTAGGTCCTGACGGACTGAAGCTCTGTTCCTTTGGCAATTCTTCTGACAGCGCTAAACATATGCTGTGGCAGATTTGCAAAACTCATAAAATAACCTTCAAGTTTCACTTTTTGGTAACTCCTGCCTTTGTGATATGCCCAAAGTCTTAGGTTTCAGGAAGAATTTTATAGTTTCCCGACTTCTGCAAAAACAAGTTTTCTCTGTTAAATGTCAGCAGTCAGTGCTCAGAAAAAATTTTTATGATCTTTGAGTTCTAGACTGAAGGAGTCCAAGGATGTGTTTGGAGCTGGTCACAGGGGCCCCAGTAATTAAGCCCTGTGGCCTGGGGATCCCAAAGGGCCTCCATAAGGGGTGAAGGGTTGGGGACCCCTGAAATTTTGTGTGGACTCTGGAAACAGCCTCTTCTAGACAGACTCTGTGCCTTCCTGTCATCTTGTTCTCAGTACAGCTCATGATTCATAAACACCAAAGAATGGGGGCCCCAATTCCCTCCTCCATTGAGGGGTGACTTGATTTGCCACCATCACACAGGGACATTGTTCTAGAGTCAGCTCCAGGCCTGCCTCACATCTCCCAAGGAAAAGGTCTGGGTGCTCCCCTCCTCTGGTCCCCATCGGGTCAATATTTGGAATCCGCCAGGAAGTAGGTACTTGGGTTAACAAAAAACGTCTAATGTTTTTTGACCTAACTTCAGGAAATCACAGATAACCATTCCAGACCAGACCAGCTATTTCATTTTCTTCCACTGGGAAAGGAAGTTTGTACATGTTAAAACACTTTTTTATAATGGGGGAATAATGGAGAAAATTACGGCGCATTCATAGGTCAGTGTATTAGGCAACCATCAAAATGATGTTTATAAGGAAACTTCAATGACTTGCAAAGTATTTATGATCTATTGATAGGTGACAGCAGTACCGTTTAAATTCCTGATACTAGTTTTATAAAGGATGTATTGTAGAAAACAGACACACACACACACACACACACACCCCTACATACACACACACATTTACACATATATACACAAACATACACACATACACTCCCCACAAATACCCCCACACCCCCACATATACACACATAGATACACACACACATATGCACATACATACACACAAGTACATACCCACATATATACACATATACACATGTAAACACCTATATACTCTTATTTATACTCACAAATACACACACACACACACACACACACACACACATTCAAACACAGATTGAAATCTATAATGTTAACCCAGGCTAATTCTCACTAGTGAAATTTCACGTCACTTTTATGTTCCTTTTTATTTTCTCCTGCATTTTCCCCACAGAAAGAGTATTATGTTCCTAACAGAAACCAAAGAATGATAAGAAAACCTTGTCTCTCTAAAAGAAAAGAGTGTTGAGTGAGGGAAGAAAGAGAAAATGAATAGTGATCCTGTTTTAAGGAAGAAAGGTTTCAAAACCATCTTTAAAAGTTTAAATCCAAGTCTTCAAGTTTTATTCATGCTCTTGAAAAATAACAGATACCATTACACGGGCTTATTTATTTCACATTTAAGATCCAAGTGGAGGAATTGGATTATAGTTTCCTTGTCTGCCGTAAACTATCTGGATGGCTTCGTTTCAGAGAGTTACAGGGTGATTTCTGTTTGCTTCTCAGTTTAACTTTTATCCCCATTTTCTCCTGTGTGTAAACTCGGTGTGAAAGGCAGGGGGGATAGGGATTCAAATCCGATTTGCGGCAGGGCTCACAAAGAGACAGGGGCGCCCCATGCAGGCGAATCTCCTCGTTTTGTCTGCAGAGCAAGAGAGACTGAAGTTGGCTGCAGGTCAGTTTCCAGCGTCCGAGGATGGCGCGGCCGGTCACGCAGACCTGCCCTTCAGGATGTTCCCGGGAGCAGTGAGCCCGCCCGCCACCCCCACACTCCCTGCCTGGGCGTCCAGCGAGGAGGCTGTCCTGGCCGCCCCACACCACACGGCCTGGGCCCTTGCCCCAGCCCTAGCGCAGCCCCTCGCCAGCTCCCAGAAACTAGCGAGTGTGGATTGCGGGTCCCCCAGGGTCAGTGCCAAGGCCTGATGCAGACTTCGGGGAGCTCACGCAAGGTCCCTGGGCCTGCAGCTGCAGTAAACACACTCCCCGTAAAGGTCACTGCTTCAGGCTCCAGCTCTGTGGCTGGAGGAAGCTGCAATCATTTTTCAGGGCTGTAAATGCCAAGAGAGAGACGCTGCTAGTCACAGCTCTCCTCCATGCCCCTGGTCAGCCAAGCGCCTCTTCACAAGGCATTTCCTTGCCAAATCAAGCTGCTTTTTTCCGCCTGAACCTGAATGGACCTCGAGTAACCTTTGCTCAAGGGTCTTGGGATGCAAGCTTTTAAATTTAGTTTGCAAGCGGTGGTGGCTCCCAGCCAGTAGTCCCCAGCCCCAGAGGAAACCCGTGCACCACCTCCGTCCTCCCCTGCACACTGGACTGATGACGAGGAAGATTCGGACCACAGGGCAGGTTCTTTACATTAAAAGGGATTGCCGTGCCCCACCCCCCACTCCACGTGTTTTCCTTTTGGTTAAGTTTTGTTTGGTTTGCTTTGAAACTTAACGAAAGATTTCATTTCTGTGGCCTAAGCTTCCTCAGATGAGAGGTAGCCCTTAGCTTGTTACCTGTATGTCCAAAGGACAGATCAGCTCTCAAGAAAGGTAAGCTGTCCAGAAAAGGAGGATGAGATGAAATTTAAAGATTAATTTTGGGAAGCTGAGAAGCCTCCTGTCCAAATCACAGACATCCATCTCAAGAATGAATAAGCCCCTTAAAAAAAAACTCGTGTGTTCTTTGTACAGTCCAACTATTTAGATTGTGGGGTTGATTCGTACTAAAGTGTGAATGGCTGGTGCCGGAGCCTTTCCTCAAGAGACCTGAGGACTGGACACCCTGAGAATGATTTTTAAGGCAGCAGGACATCAGGAAAGGAGAGCCAGGTGGGGTCATTGCAAATTGGGTCTCTGATTTGCCTAAGGGCATTTCTGCACCCAGAAGATCTAATCTCTAAAACCAGCCCCCCTTGGGAAAAAAATAGAGGTGAGTGCTTTGAACTAATGTGTGACCTCTAGTAATTAAATGAGACTTTTTTTGGGCCTGATAATCTGTGAGCCATAAGCACATAGGCCAGTGACACCCAAGTCAGCTGGAACATCTTTGAGGCCAGGCCTCCTTGCTTTCTGGTAGCTCCGAGACTAGCACAGCCCTCACACAAAGCCCAGACCCCACGGGTGTCTGACAGTTGCTCTGTATCCTTGAGCAGCTGAAGACAGTGCCTGAAGGAGAGGAAGTCTTTAAAGAAATCTATACTTTGAGAACTTATTTTATTTTTCTTAGATCTCTAAACAGCTTAAAGTTTCCTCTGCGAGCCTTCAAGTGGTGCATGCTTTCCTCAGGTTCAATTATTTGTCCTGCTCCTTTATAGCTGTGTGACCCTTGGCAACTTACTTAACCTCTCTGCATCTAGTGGCCTTGATAGAACAAAGAAGGAAAGAGTGACACATGTTTGCAGCACTGCTTGAGGTTGGAGACTCCATTCAGCAAAGGGCTTCCTGTTGCTCCTGGCCCAGCATGGTGATTCCATATGTACTGTCTTTTATAGGTTAATAAATTAGAGCTGGGAACACAGTGAACCATCTTGGGCAGGGGTGAGCTCCTGTGGATGGGAGTGTTCACACAGAGCAGAGGCAAGGCCAGCTCTTTGGAGACAAACAGTTGAGACGATCCAAGCGTGTGGATGGTGGGTGGATGGAGGTGTGGATCCAAGCATGTGGATGGTGGTGGACGGAGGTGTGGGAGTGGGGTTGCATCTGCTGACTATTAGCGCTCTTGCAGCATGAGGATCTCATTTTAAGTAGCTGGGCTAGTTCACAGGTGCATAAATGCCTGATAAATGTGTGCAATGTAGTTTTTTAAAGACCAAAGAACGACAATGAAATGCTAGTTTCTACTGTTGGAAATAGCTCAGTGAAAGAACTGGGGGCTTAGTATGATGTGGGGCTGAGAACTGGGACCCAGTGTAGATGGTCTGAGGGAGGAAAATGGGCACTTCCTTGTTCACAGTCTGCTCAGAAGGTCACTGTGCATGTGAATGCTCCATGCTCCAGCTATCCCGACTGTGGGCATTGATCCCAAGGAAATATTTACACAAATATGCAAAACATGTTCATTGTGGTGGTGTTTACATCATAGCAAAAAAAAAAAAGAAAAAGAAAGAAAAAAGTTTAAATGCCACACGTGGAGATTGTGGAATGCGAAACAAATATTTCTAGATGATGTGGATCTGTTTTTATTGACATAGAGACACATCCCTGCCATATTGTAGCATCAAAAAGAAAAGCAGCTCAAACGCAGCATGGGAGATCCGATTCCATTTTTGAAGCATACACGTGAATCTCTCTGGATGTAATTTGCATAGACAGATGTTTAATGAAACATTACCAAAATATTATTTCTGAGTGATAAGGTGTTGGATGATCATTACTTTCTTCTTTCTGCTCTGATGATTTTTTGGAAATTTTTCAAAAGAGATTGTTATTAGAGTTTTAAAAGACTGTATGCCTCTTAATTTTGAAAAAGTAAAATAACTAGCCGAGTCCTGCAGAAACTCTCCAGTTAACACATCAAGGCCTGATCCACCTAATAAGATGACATTCCAGGACAGAGAACTTTCAATTACAGCAGAAGACAGTTGACGGATGGCAGAGCCCACCAGCCTATCTCTGCTGATAGGATGATAACCCCTCGAGCCCGGCTGGCTTCAGACCACAGGGCTGGGTGCAGACCCCACAATCCCAGCTACTTGCAGAAGTAAACAGGAAGCAGAGCCAGTGCTGAGAGCTGGCGGAGGGCATGCCCTCCTGGGCCCAGAGCAGGAGACCGACCTCTCACTCCACAAGGACTGAAATTCCCAGGAAGCAGGCTGCAGGCATGGACGCTGGACGCTGTGGGAGCATGAGTGGTGAGCTGGGCCCGTAAGCCTGCACTGGAGGGGAAGGACCGGCAGCTAGAGGGGAAGGCAGACAGAGACCCAGCAACCAGCAGAGACAGAGGGAAGGAGGAGGCTGGACCCACCATTGCAGGGTCGTTTTTCAGGAAGTAATCACCAGAATTAAAACTACAGAGTTACTTTCCTCGTGGCCTCACTCAGGGCCACCACCGATCCGTTGACAAGCACAGACTTACCTTGCTTTGGCCTACTCGCCCGCTGGGATTCGTCCGTGTTTGTGACTTGGCTGCGCTCCGGCTGCATGGCGGGGAAACACAGTTCTATTTTCTGTACTTAGCACGTGGGGTCTTAAAGGAGATGAAAACAGATGTAAAAAGCACATAGACAATATAATGTTGCCCCATTACCTATTACATTTATATTCTAGAACTACTTTAAGTAAGCTAAATTTTAGATTACTTCAAGTTTAAAAAAAAAAAAAACCTCTAAGAAATTATCTAGCCAAGAAAGTATTCTGCAAGAAAACTCACAGAAAGTACACTGTTCATAAGGTTTATTTCAGCCTTCTTTCTTTTGTTGATGCATTCATAAATTCACAACGATGTGCTGAACTTCTCCTCAGCTCCCTGCTCTGTCCTACTGCGGAGGATGTTGCGGTAAACAGAAGAACGAATCCCTGCCTGCCCAGGTTCACATCCACAAGGAACAGCGGCCACAAACGACACATTTGTAGATGTGTTCCCAAGAAGCCCGGGGCAGCCAATTACTAGGTTGGTGTGAAAGTAATTGAGGCTTTGCAATCACTTTGCATTTTAAATAATTTGTGAATGACCAATTCTGAGTGAGGGACAGTTGCAGGTCACCACTATCCCAGAAGAAAGGGAGGAGTGAGGGCTTGAGAATAACACGAAATGGAAAACCAAAAGCCCGAACTGGCTCTGTCATGTCGAGTTTCTGAGTCCACACAACACTGGCAGGGACTCACAGGAGGACCCCTAAATCATCTGCGATGCCCAGGGCACAGGCAGGAGGTGTCCCACAGAAAAGGGGAAAGCCCAGCCCAAGCCACACGGAGCGCATTTTCTAAGCTGGTATTTGTCCAAAATGAACAGCTCTAGAAGCTGTTCTGTGACGAAAGACACAAAAACTTCTGCATATTCCAAAAACACCTTAAAACAAGATTTATTAGAGCAGGTTTCATCAGACTTTAAAAAAAATTGTCAGTATTTTTGACACACTGTTATTTGTGCAATATTTTTAAGTGGCTTTAATTTGAGGGCTTGAGAATAAAAATTCTCCCTGAAATGATTATAAAAATAGCTGATGTTAAAGCCGCACAAACACCAACATATTACAAAAATATCTTAAAATAGGATTGAGGTTTTTCATTTTTCTTTTTACTCATATTTGCTAGGCTATTGTTTGTGCAATAAATATTTTTAAAATAATTTTAAATCAAGGATTCCAGAATAGCAGTTCTCCCTGTAATGGCAACAATGACCCACTAGCTATGAGTCAGCCAGTAAATGCAAGACAAACCTTGCATTTATTAATGAGTTTGGTCTTCACAACTGTTATGATCCCTGTATTGCAGATGAGGAACCCAACTGAGACACACAGAGAGGTTAAGTAATTCACCCCAAGTCACACAGCTGATAAAGGGCAGAGCTGGGATTTGAACCCAGACCACTGAGCTCTGTCTTCTGCGTGTTCAGCTGTGTTACCACATGGCCTTCGACTGGGGAGGAGAATGAAGTTGGTGACAGGCACCAGTGCATAAAGCCAGCTTTGGGGCGGAGTCCAGGCTGGGGTATCTGCACTCTTATTTCTAATGTGCCCACATTGTGTGGGGCCAAGTCCTATTCTGATCTCCTTTTACTAGTGAGAGGACGTCAAGCAACCTACCCCAAATCACAGACCTAGTACGTGGTGAGGCCCGGAGCCACTCTCAGGTCTGGGGACGCTCTGAGGAGGTTTATCCATGACTGTTCGTTGTGTTCTTCCAACGAAACATAGAAAAACCAACTAGCGTCTCTCTGTTAAGTAACTGTGATTCTGTGTGTCTTGCTTGAGTCATAAGAGAAGATAAATTTATGGAGAGAAAAAAAATTTAAACTAAAAAAAAAACAAACGCAACTTAGCTTTGCTCCCAGGAAGACCCAGTTTCTTAGCTCTTACTCGAAAGTACTGTGATGTGCTACAAATGATCAGACATCGTTACCCCACAGAAATGCCAGCTCCAGGGACCAGTGTAACCCAGTCTGCTCAACTCCTGGAAGAGAATTCATCCAGGAATGCTCCCTGAGTGCCTGCTAACGATGCTACCCTATATGCCTTGAACACAGAGACCCTGGATAAATACTGGTTTGTCTGCTAAAGTCTGCATCCAGCGAGTGGCACCTGGGAGGCTCCCTGCTGCAGGAAGCCACTGTCCCGTCCTCCCAGCACCGATAGGATCCCATATTCAACATGCAGCCAGTGAAACCGGTTTCTGAGGGGCCAGGCACCCTCTTTTCTCTCTCTTTCTGCAATGTGCCAATGGCCTCTGGATTGCATTAAGCTGCATAAATAACAGGGCTGTTGTCAGATGTCCCCTGGTGAGGAAAGGGCAGATGGGGAAGCCAGTAGGTCACGACCTTCATGTTTCTCAGCGGGGGTCAAAACGCCTTCCACGCTGGGCGAGGGGAGAGGAGGTCTGTGTTATGCTTGCACTGGGCCCTGACAGGCGAATGTGATTCCTGCCGCGGCTGCAGGGCATGCTGGGATTTGTTTTACAGCCTGGCGCAGCTCACTCTGTCTGTTCGACTAACATCTGGTGGGAAACGGAAAGGTCCCGTGCTGGACCTTCCAGGCTGGGATGACTGGTGGGTGCTGGCAGCAGCCTCCCCACCTTGGCATGGGGCTTCGTTTCTTCTCTGTGTCTTGGTTTCTCCAGCAGTGAAAGAGGGATGTGGGTGGTTCCTGAGTCCTACTGAGGAGAGGGATCCGTGCACGGGAGCCCACACAGCTCAGGGGGCTGGCACGGATTCAGTGCTCGGTTGTTCAATTGATGACAGTTGTCCCTGCCCCTTGACACTAAAGACAGAGGGGCTGTACTTTCTGAAGTCACCAACCCAGGGGCCTGGTTTTGGGAGGGCGTGGAGCCCAGGCACCGGCAAGACTGAATGTAGAAATGCAGCATTCAGAGCTTGCATTTCAGACTTCCCGTCCTAACCCAATTCTGCTTCTGCAGACAGAGGGGACAAACTCTGACCCTCACTTTGAAGTCGTTGCTTTCCGTGTCCTTGCTGGTCATGTCTGGTAGTTTTTGAGTCCCTCTGCAATATATTTTAGTGGTTTAAGAAAATAGGAGGAGTGAGCCACAGGAGAAGAAAGAGAGGGAAGGGAAAATAGAAAGCAGATTGGCAGAATGCCAGCGACGTGCGTGGTGACACACCTCCTTCTTTTAATTCAGTCGTTGTAAGCCCACTGGTGATTGGGCCCATTTTGTGGATGAGTGCATTGAGGTTCAGGGAGATAGGTAACTTGCCTTGATCTCACCCTCATATGGGATCGAGCCAGGATTCCAACCCTGGAAGTCTGGTGTGGGGAGACCCTGGAATTTAAGCAACGGCGACCACGCGACATTGCTTGAAGCTGTGTCAGTGGATTTCCTCGTTCTCTAGCTGCAGCCTCTCTCCAGGACGCCACTGTGGGTTTGTCCTCTTTATGACTCTGGGAGGCAGAAAAAGGAAAACGATGCTAGGGTCCCTCCTCCAAGGAAAGGCTTTCTTCCACTTAGAATTGTCCGCTGGTAATATCATGCTGTGCCAAGGAACAGGGCAAAGGGGGTGGAAGAGTCCTGAGACATGGGGCCCTGACTTTCCTCCCTGCCCAAGACAGCAGAGCTCTCCCGTCGGCGTGTCGTCACCCACAGATTAAATGTGGAGATTCTCACACAGTCACTGTCACTGCAGCTGGCATTTCTCCAGGTCTTGCCATGGGCAACATGCTGGGCATGCTTGATCTCACTCAACCTTCTAAGCACCTCTGGGAGTTAGGTGTATTTATTACATCCATTTTGCAAACAAGGAAACTGAGGCTGGTGTGCCAGGCAGAGGCCTCAGAGGCAAGAAAGGCTAGGGTTTGAAGGCTGACTCAGTGACAGACACACGGATTCTCATATAATGCTGTCTCTCCAGGAGTTTCTGAGATCTGAATGCAAATGGGGCCCCCGGAGAGGGCTGTCCTAACTGCTGGCCCTGACGTCCCACTGTCTTCCCGCAATCCTGGTTCGTCGTCCTTGGTGTTCTCTTCCCAGTCCGGGAATCCGGGATTTCTTCAGTCTTTGCTCCTCCCTCCAGACTAGGAGGCTCCCCACAGTTACGTCCTCAGTGCCTGGGTTGTACCTTCTCATAGTAGGTGCTCAATAAAAATGAACCAGGTGAGGGATATGAACGAGCAGAGGGCAGAGGCCAAGTCCACACCCGACTCCCCCAGGGAGGGGTGCTTCCTGGTGCCCCAGGACCAGACATCCCCCATTGTGTAGAAAGGGGCCTGGAGCTGCATCCGCATGGTCTGGTCTGCAGAGCAGCAATCTTCAGGAGCCTTTAAAGCACCTCTGCCAATAGGTCAGCGTTCCTCAGCCATGGCAGCCCCCAGCGCTCACCTCCCACGAACAAACCCACATAATGAAGACAGATGGCCCTGGTCAGCCACTGGCCGTGCTGGGAGTGTCACATGCCTCGTAGATGGCGCAGTGGGCGGCCACAGGCCACATAGTTCATCCTGGAGCAGTGTTCGGGGTGTCCCCTGGATGGAAATTTTCTTAGCCTGTGTTCCCCCCCGTGACCCTGATGAGTGAAGTGAGTCTGGGGAGATGAGCTTCCTTCCTCCACTTTGGCCAGCGGGCAGGGGCTTTATTTGGCTTCTTCCTCATTAGGCAGGTGTTGGCACCTGGGAGTCCTCTCGGAGACATGGACTATTTGGGGATGGGAACTGGACTGGGGGGTGTTTAACAAGAGGAGCTGAACAGTGAGAAGCAACCAATTCTTAGATCTCTTTCCTTGGCTGCCTACCCATCCATGCCACTTGAGGGGGGTATCTTCTTTTATTGGAGTGGGGTATCTTCTAACATGCTGGGCAGGATACAACTGTTAGCATGCCTCTGCCAGAGACCTCCCCCCTCGGTGACTCTCTCAGAGCATTTTCACAGCAGACAGGACATAAACTCCCAGCCTCCTAGGAGGGGTGCGGGTTTTGAGGGAAGCACAATGGGAAAAGGTTTAAGGGAGTCACTGTCCAGGTGGGAGTCCAGGCTGCCTTTGCACAGAATAGTGGTAGCCTAGAAACAGCTGTGGCTGGCATCCATGGCCAGCATTTGTGGCTGGCATCCACAGTCAGCATCTGTGGGCCAGTATCCCTGTCCAGCATTTGTGGCTGGCATCCGTGGCCAGCATCCGTGGCCAGCATCCGTGGCCAGCATTTGTGGCTGGCATCCATGGCCAGCATCTGTGGCCAGCATTTGTGGCTGGCACCAGTGGCCCGTCTTGTTCTATCTGCCAGGTTGCCTGTTGCTCTCCCTGCTCCAGAGTTGCTGAAGCTGAGGCACAGAGAAGCGGAGGAGCCCACCTCGGGTGACCAGGTGGCGCAGAGCCAAGGCATGTGAGCTGGAGCCCTGACCCTCAGGCCTTGGGAGGGACACAGACGCTTGTTTGAGGTGAAATCATGACAAGGCTAGAGTCCACACAGGAAGCCAAGGACACGCGAGACGGCCATCCATGCCTTTGCGCAGCAGCCGCTGTGATCACCCCAGCCCCACAGATGGGGAGACAGAGCTCTCGACGGGTGAAGGGACATGCCCCTGGTACCTACAGAGTGTGTGACTGGGAGGACCCTGGCCCTTTGTTTCTTCAAGGGGACCTGGCTCGGTGTGGGGGCGCCGGCAGGACCAGCATGGGCTTGGAACTCGTGGGTGTTGAGAAGACACCTCTCCAAATGTCCCATGGCAAAGAAGAGCCGTGCTGGCACGGCAAGGGCGTCCTGTGTGTGCCTCTGAGCGTGTGCGTGTGTGTAGGCAGGGTGAGCAGGCACACGCCTGTGTGGTCCGAGGGGGCTTTGCGTGTGTGGTCCTCCCCCAGCCCAGCGCTCATCATCTGTCCAAACGCTGCTAACTGCCTGCCCGATGACCAGCGTGTTTACTTTAATCCTGTCTGCGCGGACTGAACTCGGATCCCTGTCTCCTTCCAGCTGGGCCTCCTCAGGGGGAGAGGGAGAGGGAGAAGGGAAGAGGAGGGAGCGGGAGAGGCAGGAGGGAGGAGGGAGACACATGGGATTCTAAAAGAAAGATGAAAAAGACGATGTTCACTGAAGCTCCACAAGGGACAGGCTGCAAATGTGGTTCGGTATAAATCACGATGACCATTTATGGGCCATTTCACACCCGTCCTCTCTCCAGCACCCTCCAGCCTCCCTCCGTGTGCTCCGGCCCCACCCTTCCCCACCCAGCAGCACACATGCACTCAGACGCTCCAGGTCCATAAATCGCCCCTGTTGAGTGCTGGCCGAAACGTTGCTCATGTTCCTACCCACTGAAATAAAAATATGCATGCTTGTCTGGTCGGGATGTGTGTCGTCTGTGTGTGTAAGGGGCCCATTGTGTGTGTCTGTGTGCGTCCCTGTGTGTGACGGGCCCGTTGCGGTGGCACGTGCGAGTCTGCTGTATGTGGGTGAAGACATGACTTGGTCGGTGTCGAGGGTTTTGGTGAGGGCTGGCGGGGGGCTACGGGTTCCCCGTGAGGGCTGGTGGGCGGCTACGGGTTCCCTGTGAGGGCTGGCGGGGGGCTACGGGTTCCTCGGGGTCCACCCATCACATGCAGAGAACTTCAGCCTCCATCCACCTCCCAGGAAATTCTTGAGGGTAAAATGAGTGAATGTCCTCTGGAGGTAAACACGCTATATAAATAGAGAAGGGGGGTCGAATGCATGACCTGCCACAGCAGCTGCGCGGAATTTCAGAGCTTTGGTGGATGAGTTCTAAATACTTCCTCTCTAAACCTCGATATTCAACTCGAATTTCTATTTTCCTGTAGTTTTCTAATTTCAGTGTATTCTTGCATTGATGATTTACTCCTTTTTAATACAGATTTCCTATAAGCTGTCCCAAATATTGTATGTAATGAAGAGGAATGGAAGAGAAAGAGAACTTTTTAGTGAAAAGAACGTGCTAGAAGTTCTGGTTTCAGTGGATGTCAGGCTAGAACTTTGTACTAAGGAGACATTAAAAGCCACATTGACTATAAGAAAATGATCAGATGTTATACGTGGAGAGGGTTTATTCTTCTGAATACTCTCTTTTTGTGAATCTAAAGGAAACTTGGAAATTATTTCTCTACATCCCATTCGTTAACAGTCAGTGCCTCTGGGTCCCACAAAAGCAGGCTGAGAAAACAGGTTCCTGCCTCAGGGCAGACCAGTCGCCTGTCTGTCTTGAGCACCCACACCAGCATACTCCAAACCAGGTAAATTATTACATAGAAAACTAGAAGACATGTAGATAATTGATTAGGTGACTTCACATAACAGGAAGTTAACCATCTCAAAGTGTCCACTTCAGGGGCATTTAGTAAATGCAGAATGCTCAGTGTAATCACAATATACACCAGCTCTCTCTGGTTCTCTAACATTTTGTCATCCCAAAAGCAAGCCCCGTGTGACTGAGCAGCGTCTCCTGCTGTCCCTTGCTCCCAGCCCCAGCATCCAGGGTTCGAATACTCTATTTATCTGGAAAACCCTGCACTTCTTAGTTACCAAAAATGCTCCATGGAAACTTATAAGTAGCCTAGATGGGTTTTTTTCTTCCTTTTTCTTCTTATGAAGACAATGCCTACCCATGTCAAAAATTCAACCACTGCAAAAATCGAACAAACAATTTTTAAAACTAAACCCTCCTGCCGTCCCACTGTCGGTAACTGCTGGCAATATTTGGTGGCCTCCAGGCCTCTCCTGCCCCAGACATCTCTGTATTAACACTCATCCAACACGCCCATTTCAAAAGCTAGTGCAATCATATTAATCTGCTTGTTTGGAGCCTGACTTTTTTTCAACTTAGCAATATATGTCACGGACATATTTCCATATCAACATGTCCCATTCTCCTTGATGTTCTCATGCCCCTGGAGGGCTCCTTTCCGCCACCCCACAGTTGGTCTAACCAGCCCCCCAGGGAAGGATGATCAGGTGCAAACCCATCGCTTTCCTGCAAATGGATCCACTTTCCGGGCTGTGTTAATTGATTGGATTTAGGTAGCTTGCTAGTGGGCTGGGGGGATTGAGGAAGGATTTAAGGGTTCTATGGAAGAATTCAGGGCTTACTGACAACCACTAACAAGACCTGAGGGAAGCACAGACACACCTACTCGGCGCCCCTTGACAAATGCGGGTTAGAAGCAGACTTGAGGGCAGAGGACAGGACTGATGGCTAGAGCTGCCCCGCGGCACAGGACTTGCCAGCAGTGGGCCCAGGAAGGAGCCATGAGGGGGCCACATGTGCCCAGCACAGAGCGTGTGCTGCATGGGGGCTTCATGGCAGGCCTAGGAGCCGTGGAATGAGGGAGGCAGCAGAAAGGCTGAGGGCACCCTGGGATGCTAGCTGGAGATGCCCGGTGGGGCGGGTGTGTGTGTGTGCATGTGCGCGTGTTTATATGTGTATCAGCCAGCACAAAAAAATAATCCCCTTAAAGGGAGGGCTGTGTTCATTTTCCAAAATTCTCCTTAGTACCTAGTAACTCAACTCCACACTTCGCTTTAGTGACATAAGTTGTCACATTTGGAGATTCTTCTTAAGCCAGTCTTTTTTTTTTTTTTTTTTTTCTCCCTGTTATCCCAGATACAGGCTCATTCTCATTTTCCTCTTCAGATTCTTTGAGGTCTGGATAGAGTTCCCCTGGCGAACCTTCCTGGGTGCCTCTCTGTCTCTGGCCAGGGTGAATCCCCATGCATTCTGGTGACCACTCTGGTCCCTTTGCACACAGCCCTGGGACCTCCCGTCCTGTGGGTTAACTTTTCCTGTCATATTCCTGTCGCCCAGTTATACTGTTTGCCCTCGGAGCAGGGACTTCACAGGACTCAGCCCCGGGTCCTTACAGCAGGATGCCTGTGGTGACCTTGTCTCAGACAGACAGGGACGGATGAACTGGGAGTCAAACCTCCCTCACAGGCCCTGGTGCCCCAGAATTGCTGCGTGGGTCTGGAAAACCTCTCCGTTTGGATTCACAGTGGGTGGCAGGTGGACTGCCAGCTTCCACAGGCACTCTCTGTGGCCCTGGATTCATGTCAAGCAGCTCCAGGAGGGGCAGTTATTACTTTGCCTTTTAGACAAGGAAACTAAGGTTCAGAAATGTGAGATTATTTGCAGCATGGGGATGACGGCGAGGCAAGAGAGAGCCCCTTACCTTGGGCGTTGAAGGGGGCACCAACAAGTTCAGTTGTCAGGACCAAAAACATCTAAAGCCATGGGGAACCAAATATCAAATTTTAAATAAAGATGGAACACAGGGTCAGGATCAGGGTAGAGCATACGAGGGAGCGCGGGCAGGTGCCAGGATGGATCCCATCTGTGTTTAAAATGCTGATATGTTGTGCATCGCAGATTTTTGGCATTCGTGTTGATTTTTTAAGATACTGCATTAAAATGTGATTTCTCTTGACGGCTGCATGTTTTGGTGATGCCTTGAATGTTGTACCCAAGATAAGGGCCCTCATTCGCTTTTCCCAGGCCTCGCCCTGCTGGGATCATCTCACTAGTGAGTAGTGGAGCGGAGATTTGCGCCCAGGGCTTTCGGCTGCTGGAGCTTTTCCACCCCCGTTGGTGTAGAACTGTAGCTCCTAGCTGGATCCCTGACTCTCGCTACAGCATCTGTCTCTGTTTGCCGGCACCTTGGGTTTCTGAGTTGAGGGGCTAGAGGGAGGGGCGGGGGCTGTGCACGGGGCACCTGCACCCAAGGCATGCAGTCACTGCTCTGGCGTTCCTGTTGTTCAGCCCTTCTCCCTCTCTTCCCGGTGCCTGTCACAATAAGTAATTCAGTGTTTGAGGTTGCAATCACTGGAATCACATTTCTGTCAATGCAGGGTATTTGATGCTGGGCACAACCATGCTAACATTTGAAACTCACAGACTAACACTCCTAGAACACAGAGTTTTGTGAAGAGGAGCCGTGCCTGTTATGTGAAATACATACATCGCCGAAATATTGATGATACAACATTTTCCACTTTTTACTTAATATGCAGTTTTTTCAAACAAAGTATTTCCAGAACCCAGATTCCCAGAATCTGGAGAAGGAAAAGTTTATAGGCTGCTTGGAAGGGTCATTTATAAATTAATTTCACGGTTGACCAAGTAGTTTTGTCTTTTTTTTTTTTTTTTTTTTTACAAAATGATGACTTTTTTAAACCAAGATACTCATGCATGTATGCACAGGCACACACACACACAAAGACATGTACACACACATACACACACGTACACTGCACACCCACACATATACCAAGATGGAACTCTGTGTTGCTAAGGGTGTGGCTTACAGTGTCCCCACCTCCCTGGCCATGAGGGGCTATTAGCCTGCCTGCTTTAATTAAACGGATTGACCAATTCAGTTAAAACAACAGTGCAATTATTCGGCGGAATTGAGCCATTCCCTGGGCCGAATTAATCTACCATTAAGACAGAGGGGAAAGGAACTGCAATAGCAACAGAGAAGGGAGGATCTGAGACCAGCCCCAATACTGGAAGCTCCAAGGGGAGCCCTGCCCTCTTTCCAGAAGGTTCAGATCAGATGGAACAGGACTTCCTCCTCCCCACCTTCCATCCCAACAGATACTGTGCAGAAAGGCGAAATCATTCCAGAGGAAGAGAAAAGCTACCTGCTTAAGGGAGAAAGGTTTTTGCTGGGCTTGATGTGGCTGGGGAGGTTAATTAAATCATCAGTTTGGAGACGTCTTATTTACTGTTGTTTGTAGATGATCTAGTGTAGGCTCAGGCCTCTGCTAAGCTACTACAGAAAATCCCAAGATGAATCCCTTCCAATACAGCAGCAGTCACAGATGGAATTCTGAGAACTCGTCCTGAGGAAGAAAGGAAGTCAGCTATGACCCCAGCTAGCCATTTCTTCAAGGGCCGCAGCATCCAATACCAGCTCTTCTGCTTCAGAAGGGTGCTGGAAATGGACTTCACATGATTTTTAAAAATCTTCTGGGAACAGTTTACAAAGTAAGACACGTTTCTTGTAGCATATGGGGACCATACACAACTACACAAAGAGAGAGGGACATGACAAAGTCACCACCAACAGAACCACTTGCCACAGTTTGGTGCTTTGGTGTGCAAGTTACACACACACACACACACACACACACACACACACGTGGAAGCAGTGCCTGGCATTGGGTCGCACCCAGTAACCATTAGCTGTTGTTGTTCATTTTATTTATTTTACTATGTCCTTATAAGAACAGGATCACGTTGTACATGTGTTGTTTTGCAAATTACTTTCTTCATTTAATTGCCTGAACATCTCCCTTCACCCTTCAGTATTTTTCGACAACGTAATTCTTCATGGCAGTAGAATAGAAAGCCACCTTAAAACCTCCAGCCTCCAGGCTTGCTCAGATCTGGAGGGGTGCGGGCATCCCGCGGTTGGGCTGGCATTTCAGGACTCCATACGTGGACTTTGCAGAGGCAGCAAGGCTGAGATATTTTGGCAAATCGGACATAAATCAGTGCAATTCAGTGAACGCTGTTGTTTATTTGAAGCCGTGTCCTGCAGGATGCTGTCCAAGAGAAGGAAAACACAGGAGCAAAGCAGTGAGGACCTGGAGCGGCTTGGATTTTGCGACTGAGGTTGGGCCAGCAGCAGAGAGTTGGGAGCTGCCTCCCTTGCGGGAGGCTCCAAATGCAATTGTCAGCTGTGGCAGACCCAGGGCAGGCTGGCTGAGTGCTAGGGGAGGGGGCAGTTCCAGGGGAGGGAGCAGCACTTCCCACCCAGGCACCCCCACCACTGTAGATAGATGAAGCAGCAGCTTATGATCAAACACAGTGCCCAGTGAGAGGCAAGAAAATCACATTTCACTTCATCATGGATCAAGTGGTGAATAAATACCGTAACAAGAATGACACTGACCAACTCTGCCTCCGAGCCAAGCAGTGTTGTAAACTCTCCTGCAGGAACTCAGTTTAAACAACTACACTTTCAGGCAGGTGGGCAGGTGGGCATGTCAGGGGCTCCGTACAGCACAGAAACGCCCTGCTGATTCTATATAATCTGAGGTTGCACAGAATTCCATCCCATCCTCGGGCACCCATCCCTGTTCATTTTATTTGAAAAGAACAATGTCCACAGTATTACTCTTTTTTTTCCCTCTTATTACAAAACAGTGAATTCAGTGCCCACATTTCAAGCATCACAAAGAAATGACTTAAGATCAAGGTCAAGAGACAGTTCTGTTCCCAGTGACCCAGAGATGACCATTGCTGAGGCTCTGGGACTCCTTTTCAAGATGCTGTCCAGGGAGGGATGAAGTCAGAGTTTGGATCTCTCTAAAGAAGTTTGATTTCCCTACCAAAGTACCACGTTTCTATCTGTCCTGAAAATGTCCTTGGCTGCGCTCACCATGTTGCCTGTGGTCCTCTGATTGGAAGTGGGTTTTAATGAAACAAAGGGAATGGTGGGGGGGGCAGCCCCCTCCAGACAGGTAACATTTAATCGCCTGGTTCTGGTTTTCTGCGACTTTCATTCTGACCCGAATGCTGTCAATGGGGGCTGTAACAGCACCGCCCAGACCTAGCCCAGCAGGTCGTCACCCAGGATGGCTCAGCGCTGACCCCACCTTCACTTCCCCCCCAAGGCGGGCTCCGGGAGGAAAGCCTGAGGAACACCAGCTTCACCAGAACTTGGCCTCTCTGGTCACCTCCTTCATCAGCTGCAGCCTTTTTCTCTTTCCAGCCTGAAACAAACGCCACAAACATTGGCCATTTCTTCATCTTCCTCCCTTTCCACTAATACTGGACAAAATGGGACTATCTGTAATTTTTGCCCATTCTGTTAGGAATTTCTCCCCTCTGCTTTTAAAAAAATTAATATCCCGCACACACACGAACACACACATGAGGAACTGAGTCAAGGCTCCCTCTGACCATCCCCATCGCGCTCTCTTCCTTTCGTCTGAAGGTCTGGGCAGTGATGGTTGTGCTTCTGGGGTGAGAGCTGTGGCGTGGGGAGATTCTCAGCGGAGGCTGCGGCAATGGCGGTGGGGTCCTTCCTGGTCCTCCGGTGACTTCTCTAGCGCACCATCCCCTCCACCAGCGGGAGGCCCCACAGAATGAAGGCGGCTGACCCCGAGAGGGCCCAGGCGGGAGGAGTCGGGAGTCGAGGGGCTGGAGCACTGGCGCTGGCGAGGGGCACAGGAGAAGGGGGAAGGGGCGACGGGGAGAGGGGAAGAAGGAGGAGGAGAGGGAAGCCGGGAGAAGAGGAGAGGTCAGAACTGAAGAACGGGGCAGAAAACTGCGGGCTCCGGCGGTGGTGAGTGCCGCCCAAGGGCGCTTCGTCTCTGCAGCAGCTGCGCTGGCGCTGGCGGGAAGGAGGGAGCTTCGTTCGCTCAGGCAGTGGGTTTCGGAGGAGCGAGGGGCCAGCAGCTGCAGGGGACAGAGGGATAGAAGGACCGGGACGCGGGGAGAAGGTGGATGGGCGGCTCTGGGGAACTATTTTGCTTCTGGGCACGGGCATCCCCCTCCTTCCAGGACGCTGCCTTGGGTCCCTGGCCCCAGGTCCCGTGGAAGGCAACTGTGCACCCCAGGTCACCAAGGAGGCTGCTGCTCCCCACACGTCTGGCTGGGCTGGTTCTCCCTGCGAGGGTCGGGGGTTTCTGGTGACCTGCGCACCAGGCTCCCCTTGCCCGCGGCGCCCCTGTGGCCCCCTCCTCCCGCGGGCCTGGGATCCCCCTAAAGACACTGGACTGCCTCCGCGCTCGGAAGGGTAGGGGCGTAGGGTCCCTGGGGCACACCTGCCCACTCAGCCCTTCCTGCGTGGGGTCTTTGCTGATGCCCACTTTACAGGTGAGGGCATCAAGGACCTGAGACAGCAGAAAGTGTAGGCCTTGCAGGTGCACGTGGGAGAGGTTGCACCGGAGCCACCGCGCCAGCCCTGGACCACCAGGACACAGGGCTGGGGGGGTGACTATGGGGCAGCCTCACCTGTAACAAGTGAACAAGCATTGATACTCCCGCAGGCTTGGGTGTTCCCACCATGGAGTCCTGTTAATCATCGCTGCCACTTAATAAACAGATCCTAGAACCCGGAGCCTGGACCTATCGAATCGGAACCTCCCAGGGAGCCGCACAGCGATCTGGATTTCCAGTGCATACCCTGGGGCGACCCTCACTCCAGAAGGCTCAGACCCCACTGAACTTGTGTTCTACCTCCAGACGTGGATTACACCCAGGACTACACAGCCGGACAGTGAAGTTGTGCTGAGCCACCGGGTTGAGGGTGGTGGTGAGGGCAGTCTCAGACTGGAGCCCCGTGGAGCTTTATTGCTCTGTTTTAGCCAAGGAGCTTTTGGATTGTCCCCAGAGGGGTCAAGGGTCTTTCCACTGTCCTGTTCAAAGTGTTTTAGGGTGAAATAATCATGATAATAGTCACAGCACCTGCTATGAACGAAGCAGGCGCTTACTATACAGTCTTTTGTGAACATTCTGTTTTAATCCTCACAGTTGACCTTGGGAGAAAGGTGCTATTTATCATCCCATTTTACTGATGTGCAAACTGAGGTGCCACTGGGTTCTTTTATTTTCTCCAGCTCGTGCACTGGTGAGCTGGGGCTCCCCAGGTCTACCCACAGGTACCCGCCTCCCTCGGCAAGATGTGGACAACACAGTGGTGAGCAGGGCCAGCCCAGGAGGGGGGGACTTTGTGCTTCCACAGGAAGGGGATACCAGAGGCCTAGCATCTGGCTGTCCACCTAGGGAGGTGGGTGTGGGCATGAGGTGGTATCTCTCTAGTCCCCGCAGCTGCTGGGAACCCAGATGAAAGGCAACAGTGCGGAGCACAGAGCATGTGGGACTTGGGGTGTCTGCAGAGTGCCCTGAAGGGTACCAGGAGCTAAAACTACATGGAGCTGGGTGGGCCTGAAAGAGGAGAAGGGAATAGGGGAGGAAGATTCATGAACAGTCCAGAGAAGGGGGATGGGAAGGGAAGGAAGGAGGTGATGGCTTTGAAACAGAGCTGCTGAGAGAGGCAGGCATTGCGTCTCAGCACCACAGCGTGCCTTCGGTGGCCCTATGCTCAACACAGGAACCCTGAAACAAAACAAGGAATGCCCTACAGTGGCACCACAAATACTCCCCCAGGCTTCTGGCAGCTCAGCAGTTGCGCAGGGGGTACTTTCCTGTGCCCAATTCCTGGCACCCTTCCTGCACCACGCCCACCTCCGTAATGCAGCAGTGGAGAACCTCTGTCTTACAGATGGGGAAACGGAGGCCCAAAGAGGTTGAACAGGGAGCCAGCGGCCTGGAGCTTGCCTCCTTCCAAGGCTGTGAGTTGAATGGAATGGGCCAGAAGCCGGAGGTGTTCGCTGTGGATCACCACGCTAACACCAAAGCGGCAGCAGCGTGACATTTATTAGATTCCTCTGAAATGCCAAGAACTGTGCTCACAACTTTGCATTTTTATCCTGTTGAATTCTCATGACGCCCCTATGAAGCCCTGTTGGTCTCCCTGTTTCACGGAGGGGGAAACTGAGGCTGCACCTGGAGGACATTTCCTGCACACTGGCTCTTTAAGAGTCTTTGCAGGTGCTTCCAGCAGAATCCTAAGTTCTCCTCTTGGCATCTTACCCCACCTCCCCCATGAGCTGAGTTCTAGTTGGGAAATTTCCATGAGACAGGGTAGCAGATGGGTGTCGGGAACCCAGATCACAATGCTAGTCCCACCTGCCACGGGGGTCTTGCCATACCCCAGAGTTTCTGCATCTGGCTCCTACTTTTTAATTTCCTCCACAGCCTCTTGCCCGGATATTTTTTAATGGGGAGACTGAAAAATTTGTTAATGGGAAGAGTTAAAAAATTTTAAATGGGGCCATTTAAAGATACGCAGAGGATTCCGCCTTCTCCTCTTATGAGAACTGTCTCATATCTTGCTCTCCTTTGTTAAGAGAGTTAAATAGCAGTTTGTAAGTAGTGCCTGGAGACCCTAGGATGCCAAATTAGTTGATGTGTGTTCATTAGCTCCTTGGGTAAAAGCCAACACAAGAACATTCAGTGAAATCGGCATTATGTAGCTAATAGGGACACAGACTCTGAACTCCCCCTGACCTGCCTGCTTGAATATGGCAGTTCAGTCTCTGTGAGCCTCAAGGTCATGGCCACTGCCAGCAGCGGAGCTGGGAATCTGGCACGTGGAAGGCTCCTTGGGACTTCCCTGTCTTTAGCTGCAATCGGGGTTGAGGTTGGCACTGCTCAACATTGCATAGAGCTCGCCAGAGGTTCCGTGAACATTCAGAAGAAACAAATGCTGTCAAAGGTATTTCCCTTGAAACGCAGATGAAGTGCACCATATCTTTGCTTGGGGAAAGACAGGAGTGAGAATTCCATTTTTCCTGAAGATTTAGTGTAATTACTGTCAGCCTGGGGTAATAGAATGTCCTGAGAGAGCACAATTCATTTTCTTCCTTTTTTTTTTTTTTGAAACGGAGTCTTGCTCTGTTGCCAGGCTGGAGCACAGTGGCACAGCCTGAGCTCACTGCAACCTCCGCCTCCTGGGTTCAAGCGATTCTTCCACCTCAGCCTCCTGAGTAGCTGGGACCACAGGTGCATGCCAAACGCCTGGCTAATTTTTGTATTTTTAGTAAAGATGAGGTCTTACCATGTTGGCCAGGATGATCTCAATGTCTTGACCTTGTGATCCACCTGCCTCAACCTCCCAAAGTGCTGGGATTGCAGGCGTGAGCCACCGTGCCCAGCAATACGTTTTCATCAATAGCATACTGAGTGTGACAGACAATTCCTTCTGTTCTAGTTGTTATTGCTATGTGAAAATTACCCAAGAATTTAGTGGCTACAACAACTATATGATGTTTCTCATGGTTTTGTGGGTTAGAAATCCAGGAATGTCTCAGCTGGGTGGTTCTCACTAGGGGTCTCTCATTTGACTGTGGTCGGATGTTGACTGGGTTGGATGTTCTAGATGACTCATGTTTATAGCTGCTGGTAAATGCTGTTGGGTGTCTGTGAGCCCAGCTGGAGTATGGATTGATGCATACACATCAATCCATACACACACACAGCCCCCCCAGCATGGAAGCTCAGGGCTGTCAGACTTCTTATATACCAGTGGCTTCCCCCAGAGCGCCAGGCAGAAGCTGTGTGGTGTTTCATAAGCTGGCCTGAGAAGTCACACAGTGGCATTTTCACTGTATGTAATTGATTTAGGGGGTCATAGGGCCACCAGATGCAAGGGGAGGGGCACAGACCCAACCTGTCGATGGGAGGAGAACATGTGGGATGGCGGATGGGGCGCTGGCCATCTTGAATCTGTCTTCTCACATTTGTCTAAAACAAGTGGAGATTATCACAGCTTCAAGACTGGGAGATCAATGCAATATAGGATGTAGGTCTTCTTGGCTTTTCATGAGCTGCCATTCATACTGTTTGAAATCCTTGAAAAGAAGCACGTACTGAAAATCCAGTCCAGAACAACAGAACATATTCACCTTGGGAGAAGCCTGGGTTCCTTGGGTCTGGTATCTCTTTCCAGGAAACAGGAATCAGGAACTATGCTAGGCCAGGGAAGGGCATCAACAGTCAAATGCCATTTTGCCTGAGTCTCTGTCAGATCACTAGGATAATTCAGTGAGGCCGGGCACCCACCAGATTGGTGAATTGCATAGAAAATCTAACTAACAAGTGATTTCTCTCTTACAACAAGAATCCGATTTAGGGAGGTCGCAGAGGGCACAGTTGCTTAGCCAGCTGGTCAAGGCCCTGCACCTTTTCTTCTTTTTTCTCTGCTGCATTCTGGTGTGTGTGGCCTCATGGTTGCAAAAGGGCTTCTCCGCCTGCAGAAATGTAACAAGGGCCAACACCCTGACAGCCTTTCTATTTGCTGATACTGCTCCAAGGGCTTTGGATGTATTAATTCATTTAACCCTCCCCAAGAATCTACATGGAAAGTGCTATTTTAGACAAGAAGACTGAGGCGCAGGGAGATTAAGGCACTTGCCGGGGTTCCAGGACCTGCCAGTGGCAATTCCTAGGAACAAACCCAGGAGACTGGATCCAGACACCTGGACTTAACCACCACTCCAACAGTATTTCAGGCAAAATCACCTCTGTCAGCTCTATCCAATAGTATTGCAGGCAAAAGGAGGGCAGAGGGAGGAGAGTTCAGGATCCCCAGAGCCCGCCGTTTACACTTCATTGGCCAGAACTGTGTCACAGAGCCACTGGTAACCTGGAGGAATCTGGGGGTGTTCGTGGGCTCAGCTGGGCTTGTTGCTGCCCTCCAACAAAGCTAGGGTTCTATTAGAAAGGAAGAGTGAAGAGTGCTGTGGGGCAGCAAAGAGTGGCTGAAATGTAGCCCATGGATATTTCTGGGTCTCATTTTCCCTAGGTTCACCCTGCAGGAGTCCAGAGCTCAGGTCTTCAGAAGAGCTTTGGTCCATACAGCGTAGGGAAGGGTCAGCTGAGTGGCCAGCCAGAAATGTGGGTGGCTGAGGATCGAGGCCCAGCCTTAGCCATCAGGTAATCTATGAGCCGTGTCAGATGTTCTCAACAAACCCCATTCCTGTGAGCCTGTGGCACCTGGACATGTCAGCAAAAGGGCCAGGCAGACAGCCCAGCCACCCTTGGCTGAAGCATGGGGATTGGCGTGCAGAGCTGTGCGCCGGCTTAGGCAGGCATCTGCAGCAGTGCTGGTGCTCTGGGAGACAGCTGGTCCTTCTAGCATCCTCCTGGTTGGCCTAGAGCACCCCATGCCTGGGGCATGCCACTTCTAATGAGTGATGATCTGTAGCCTCCGTCTGGTAATTTTTTAACTCCCCTACCTCAGAGCTATGTTGAGTTCATTGTGTTTCGACATGTTAGGGAGAAAAGAACAACTTAATTATCTGATTTCTAAAGCAACCCTTCCTTTCAAAAGGATTAAGGTCTTTAAAGCTGACATCCCATATGAGCTGGCTGGGTCTGAGAGCAAGTGGTTGGAGTTAGGACGTCCTCTGTCACCTCGAGAGAGCCACTTAAACTTGGGGAGCCTTCATTTCATCATCTGTAAAATGGATATAGGATGTCTCTTTAAATTTAGCACCAGCCCGAGGGGGTGGGACTTGGGGAACATGTGCTCCTTTCCCAGCAGGCACGATTGTCTCATGTCCTGGTGACCATCGGATCTGGAGACGTGAGCTCAAAGTTCATTTCTGCTGCTGGCCTTTTAGGGAGAGCCTAAATGTGCAAATAGAGCAATGGATCTGTTGGATGGAGCTCTGGCCCCTCATTTTCTTGTCAAGTGGCCCTAGTCATTTGATTTCTCAGTCTCCGTTTGGAGATGAGCCTTCAGTAGCTGTTCTGGGCTTCTCTATGGGAGAGACGTGGTCTTACTTGGGAGAGCAGCTAGGGACCTGGTCTCCAGGTTGGGGAGGCAGAGGAAACAACCTGTCTCCATTTAACTACTTATTTGAATAGCCACTACCTGAGCATGAAACAAAACAGCAACAAGACCTTTCAAAAAAGTGAGATGAAAAGCAATCACTGCACCCCAAGCCCTGTTCTCAATGAGCCAGTTTCTGGAGCTTGGAATGCCAGGCACCTGCAGCTGGCAGCCCTCTGCTTGGTTCACCAGCTATGAAATCTGTTTCACACTGAAGCAGATGTGCATTAAAGCTCCCTTTTGCATCTAAGCAGAATTCAACTGCCTCTGAATGTTGCTCTGAGCAGATTAGCAATGATGATTCTTTTTCACATCCACTCTCCCCACCCCTCAGTGCACGCAGACACTCCTGCTGAAAGCTGCCCATGCTGGCTCCTTGACCATGACTTTCACTCTCTTTTTTGGAGATTCTTGAGACGAGGAAATGCACTTGGGAAGGGACTAACGAAAGTCCCCTGTTGCTATGGTTTGACTCTGTGTCCCCACCCAAATCTTATCTCAAATTATAATCCCTACATGTCAAGGAGGGATTTGGTGAGAGGTGATTGGATCATGGGCGCGGTTTCCCCCATGCAGTTCTTGTGACAGTGAGGGAGTTCGCATGAGAGCTGACGTTTTTAAAAGTGGGAAGTTTTTAGCGAAGGCAGTGGCTCACACCTATAATCCCAGCACTTTGGGAGGCCGAAGTGGGTAAATCACCCGAGGTTGGGAGTTTGAGACCAGCTTGATCAACATGGAGAAACCCCATCTCTTCTAACAATACAAAATTAGCTGGGCATGGGGGCACATGGCTGTAATCCCAGCTACTTGGGAGGCTGAGGCAGGAGAATTGCTTGAACCTGGGAGGCAGAGGTCGTGGTGAGCCAAGATCGTGACATTGCACTCTAGCCTGGGCAACAAAAGCAAAACTCTGTCACAAAAAAGAAAAAAGAAAAAAGAAAAAAAAAGCGGCAATTTTTCCTGCACTTTCTCTCTCTTCTGCCACCGTGTAAAATGTGCCTCGTTTCCCCTTTGACTTACCCCGTGATTGTAAGTTTCCTGAGGCCTCCCAGCCATGCAGAACTGTGAGCCAGTTAAACCTCTTTGCTTTATACATTACCTAGTCTCAGGTATTTCTTTAGAGCAGTGTGAAAATGGACTAATACACCCGTGCTCCCTGATGTCATGTGAACATCGGGGGAGTCAGCCAGTTTCCATCAGTGCTGTTGAATCTTTGATACAAATTCTTCATCAGTCAGCTGTCTCCTTTATCTTCGTTCAGTGATCAGTACCAAGCTACTGTTTGAACTAGTGCATAGAAATATGCACATGGTAGGGAATTAGACAAAGAGGATGACGGAAACATGGTTTCTCATAAATATGTGTGACGATGAGATCCAGATCCACTCTGCATCAAACGCTTCCTGACTCAGCGATCACCAAGATCACCCCTGGCTTTTAGGTTCTGCAGTTCCATATTTTGCCGAATTAATTGCAGCACATTTAATCTTTATTAAGAGAGTGTACTTCCCAAAGGGGAAAAAAGCATGTTTAAATATCCATGAAGAATATGTTGGAAGATTATATGAGAAAAATATTTTCAGTTCTTTGAAAAGACTGAATATCATTATGGTAATATGAAAATAATAAACAAAGGATAAGGATGTTATAAAAATTCTGTACATCAACTAATGTTGTCATGCATAGTGCATCTATTATACTGTATCTCAGATGCATTATCATGCATATAATATGCAATAATTAGAACTTACATGGACTAATAACATGTGACAATATTAATGATAACTTACATTGATTGGTTGTCTGTTAAATGCCATGCACTTTACTTCTGTCTCCATATGTAAGCCTCATGCCAGCCCTATGAATTGGATGCCATTATTATCATTTCCTTTTTATAGGTGGGGACACTGAGGCCCAGGGTGAAGAAGTCATGTACTCAAGGTGGCACAGCTGGGATTCGTATATCATCTCTGTACGTGCACCCCAATCTGCAAGTCATAACAGGCAACCAATCAATGTAAGTTGTAATTAATATCGTCGCATCTATCTATTATTGTTATAATAATGACTACATATTGTATGTATTATAATGTATATGAGCTCCATGGTTATATGTGCACTATGCATAACAATGTTTATTGACGCACAGGTACATCTGTGGGGTGCTGTCCATAAACAGTAATTTAAAACCATATTCCCAGCAGGTCCAATGGCAGTGGATTTCAGAATTTATTAATATTAGCATCACTAAAGTTAGTATACAGTCCCCCACTGCTAAATTTGACTGGCTAAAAAATAATTCAGAAAAACACTGTATACCTATTTCATAGATTTTCATGTAGACATTTCTCATATAGACTGTTATACTTGGTCCTAATGTTAATGCAAACAGACATCAGATAATTCAATTCAGTAAACACCTAGCAGGGATCATCAGATGCCAGGCAAGCTTCCTCATCCACTCAAGCCAGTCTGAAATGGACCAGGTAATGTTCCCACCGTCTGGGTTCTCAGCACTGCGTTCTTCAGGGAGCCCACCCAAGCATACGAATCCAGGTGCACACATGCTTCATTAATGTATCCATTCGTGTATTGATGCCAGAAACATGTATTGACTGCATTGTCCCTTGGCTGCATTGCACCTGCCGGGACTCATGCAGAGAGAGGTCAAGTCCCTGCTGCCTCTCTCTGGGAGCATCCACACAGCCAACTAAAGAGACAAGCCTGTGTCCAAACAATCCCAGAACGTGCACAGGCACAGAACATATACAGGGAGGGGATACGGCCTTTTCCAAGGGAAAAAGATGCCAGGTCACGTCTTTGAAAGAGAGGAGCGTGGGAGGTGCTGAGCAGCAGGAACAGAATTGTGGGCTGGAAGGGAATGCTCAGACACCTGAAGTTCTGGGTTCCAGACTTTGGGATTTCACAAATCATGACAAACTGAAAAGGAAATAGCTTGGCGGAGGCTAACGAGAGTTGTCAGATTTTGCTCTTGTTTTTGCCAACAGTGGACTTTAGATTGACCCACTGCTACTACCATTGTCTCACAAAACGGCAGGCTAGTGCTTCCAGATTAGAATGATCAGGTCTCATGGTACGCCCCTTACCACTCCCCCACCCCCACTGCGCTCTGTAAGGGCTGGGTTTCTCTATGGGAGAGATGTGGCCTTGCTTGGGAGAGTAGCTGGGTATCTGGTCAGAGGTAAGGACAGAGGGCATGGGCTGTAAGGGACCGCCACAACCTCACTGTGACAGTTGGTCTGCCCAGTCCACAATGGCCAGCAACTGCTTTTCTTTGCATGGGGCTGCCTCTGGATTTGCCACCTGCACAGCAAGCTTCGGTTCCTGAGAGTTCGCGTATGCATACATGCACGCACGTGCACATGCAGGCGTCAGCGGTCTTTGAGCCATCGCCCACCCGGAGTTGGTGTATTGCAGCTGCATCTCCTGGGGGAACTCTGAGCCTCTGTCTACACTGGCTCCCAGGTTTCAAGCAGGATTGAGCTCAGTGCCCACTTTGCCCAGTGGGTTAATGACTGCTTACTGTCAACTGCCCGCTGTCCCCATTTCTCTTCCTCACCCTTCCATTGACTCTCCTGGGGTCATCCACTAAACACACTTGGTTCCTCTGTATCTCTTGGGGGGGATCCGAATTAAAACAGTCCCTGAAAAATCTGGCCACCTCTCTCAGGCGCGAAGGCTTCCCCTAGACCAGCTCTCCATGTGAGATGCTCCTAAGACATAAGCAAAAATGATGTACCCACAGCCTCCTGGCGACTTTCACAGTTAGAATGGTCCCATGTGAAACTCAGGGAATGTAGTGGAAGAAACCTTCCCTGGAAGTTGCCCAGCTCCAGATCCTGGAGTCTTTTTTTTTTTCTTTTCTTTTTTTGAGATGGAGTCTCATTCTGTCACCCAGGCTGGAGTGCAGTGGCATGATCTTGGCTCATTGCAATCTCTGCTTCCCAGGTTCAAGCAATTCTCCTACTTCAGCCTCCCAAGTAGCTGGGACTACAGGTACACACCACCATGCCCAGCTGATTTTTTTTTTACTTTTAGTAGAGACAGGGTTTCACAGGTCAGGTCTCAATCTCCAGATCTCATGATGTGCCTGCCTCAGCTTCTGAAAGTGCTGGGAATACAGGCATAAGCCACCAGGACGCCCAGCCCCGTCCTGGAGTCTTTGGGAGGATTTGGTTCTTAGCAAAAAGAGAGCTGTCCATCTGGCCAGGGTGCTTGGCTGTGAGGAGTAAATGCAAAGATTTGGTGAGGAGGCACTTTTAGCTGACATTGGAAAGGGGGTCCTGGTAGCAGGCAGCTGTTTGTCTCGAGTGGGGCTACCTTCATGCTGGGTAGTGTGGAAACCCTGCTCAGCCAGGGTAGGCATAGTAAGGAACTCATCTCGCCAGACATTTACATGCAAGTCTCCATGCCTGAGCACTGTGGAAGGCCTTACAGGCAAGGGACACGCTCATCCTGATGATGACAGAGGCCAGATTCCTCCTGTTGGTCTCTCAGTCCTCATAGTCTGCAGTGACACAGAGCCAGTAGTCCAGCTTAGGACTGTGCTGGGTAGGGTCTCTGTGCATCATTAAGCTTGGAAATTAGAATTTACTGCACTGAACAGCTCAACAGCCAACCACGAAGATGGAAAACCAGGCTCAGAACAAAACAAAACAAAACAAAGCAGAAGAACTATCTGGTGGTCTCTGCAGGTTCCCACAGCGGGTGTTTGTTGTATTTAGCTTAGTCCATATCTATATAGTGCTTTTTATTACTTAAACTTGTGTGTGTTTAATTCTTGTAACAACCACATAAGGTCAGCAATATTATTATCTCCATATTATAGACAAGGAAACTGAGGCCCAGGAAAGTTTACAACACTTGCTTAAGGTTACCAGCAACTAGTGTAAGAGGTAGCAGAGTCAGGATTTAAAATCAAGCTGTTTGTCTTTGGAATATTATTTCATTTTCCACATTAAAATAAAATAAGAAATGAGGGATCTGGCTATTAGCTCCGGGAAGGCCTTCTGAAGTCCTTCTGTTCCACTTTGCAAGCTTCTTTCTTTAAGGCCTCTTGGTCCAAGAAGGCTGCTGTAGCTTCATCCATTTCATCCACATTCCAGGCAGGAAAAAAGTGGCCTTATCAGATAAATCTACTCTTTTGAGATATTTTCTGGGAAGACCTACACAATAAATAGTTTTTGCTTATATCTCAACAACAATAACACATAAGATAAGGAAAGCATTTAATAATAAATAGAAACCCATACACTTAACCACTGTCCTCTTTCTGGAGCCAGGTAGCAGGAACCACGTGAAATTATAATAAAATTTGCCATGGTCTGGTTCATGCTTAAATTCCTGTCCATGCTTTTGGCAACCCGTCACCATAATTGCCCTAATTATGGAGGCAAGGAACACAATTTCTGGGATGCTGGTACATGTTAAATAATTAGAGTGAGCTGGTGGAGACCTAGTTTCTGTATTGAGGTTAAATCGGCATTTGCAGTTCTCTGTGGCAAGGCTTGCTTTCAAGTTCTCGTCGGTGTAATTAAGCTAGTGACTTTACAAAGCAGAACCCCCCTGTTTACATTTACAACCAGGAGACCCAGCAATCACCTCCTCCAGCCCTGGGAAGGTGTGAGAGCCACACACACGGCCCCCTGCTTTGCATCTGGGTCAAACAGGCATGCCCTCACCAGCTGGGGGTGAGAAGGACGAAGGAAGTAGACAGAAAGCAAAAATCTTTCAGCTCCACCCAAGCTAGACCTTCATAGTGAGCTTTAACTTTGTTCTTGTTTTGTTTAAAAAGATTGTGAATTTGTGGAACACAGCATATAACCAGACCTAACTTTAAGCACCGAATCGTTTCAAGTAGATGCCTGGCATTTGTCCATCGGACCAGTTCACTCAGTGTCTCTGGACCTTCAGGGTCTGGGGGTAAGCAGGATGTTGGGGCCGTTTGGCACCAAGTTTGGGGTAGGCTCCAGCCTAGCTGACTCCCTGCTGAGCCTGGGGGAGTGAGACCCTTCCTAGCCACCCCTGGACAACGTTCAGCAGTTAATTCTGGATCTCGACACTGCCTCTAGCTAGCTGTGTCTTCTTGGGCAAAATGGCTTAACCTTTCTGGGCCTCAGTTTCCTCATCTGCACAGTGGAAATTATCATGGGCTCTTGTGACCCGTTGTAAGTCAGAGCTGTTACCAGCCACTATATTTAGATTAGCTATAAAGCTATGCAAAACAATGCGTAAAACAGAATTGCTTGGGAGCAAAGAGCTTTCCCTCTCCCCACAAGCCCTTCTTCATCCTCGCCTTTTCTGATTCCCCATTTTGAGCTGTCTCCCCTCCCCTAGGACGCACCTTGTAGAATGGGAGCATGGAGAGTTGACCGAGATGGATACCACCCCACTCCCGTGCTGGGCATCCCTACGTACTTCCAGTTGAGTCGAGTTTAAGGAGGGGACTGTGACATCACTAAGGGTGCACACACTATGCTGTGTAGAAAGGCTCAAATGCCTGTGTGACAGGTGCTTAAGCAAAAGAAGTTGGAGCGTTGTTGAATTGAGAAATTTTAGAGAGAGTATTAAAGAGTCTTGTCAGTGCCTATGTACTGACTTCCCCTGGGGTTTTAAAATTTGATTTCCTTGGCTGAGAATTCAGTTCTTGGCTTAACCACAACCTCATGAAATTTTTAACAGTTTCTCCACTGGAAATTGTGTGTGTGTGCTTGTGTTTGTGTGTGTCTGTGTGTGTGTGTGTGTGTGTGTGAGAGAGAGAGAGAGAGAGAGACAGAGAGAAAGTATGCATATGCATGCTCACATAATTTTGTTCTAGAAAATATTAACAATTTCTCCACTGGAGATTGTGTGTACGTATTAGACAGAGACTATGCATGTTCCCATATTTTTGTTCTAGAAAATTCTAGAAAATATTCCACTGGAAATTTGTGTGTGTGTGTGTGTGCACGCGCGCGCACATGCATGTGCACACATAAAATTATTCTAGAAAATTCTTAGGACACCATGTTAATGAAGCCTAAGAATGCTGCTGCTATGTGTCAGGACCCTGGCCATGGCCCCTGAATCTCCATGACACCCTCTCAGGTTGGGATTGTCTTTACTCCTCTTACAGAGATGAAGAAACTGAGGTCAGACAGGAACTCTGAGGTTCACCAGGGTCACATGGCTGAATCATATCCCCTGGTCTGTGCTACCTTCTAGTACCAGGACAGTAGCAGGGTAGGGTTTTATCCAGAAGGATAGTGCCCCAGTTCTGGAACTGCCCCCAGGAGGCTCATTCCTGTCTGGGAAGTGCCTATACCTTCCTCTGTAGTAAACGAGACAGGCCCACACTCCCACATTTCCCTGACTGGCCCCCAAAACCCTGAAAGGCAGCACTAGGGAGCTCAGGGCACTTGCATTCCTAGGCCATGTGCCACAGTCCTCCATCTCTGACCCTTTTCTGGCACCAGAAAACTCAGGGTGGTCTCTTGCTCTCTTTTCTCTATCAGCAGCTACAGGGCAAATCTGGCTTTGGTGCATAAGCATCACCACTTTCTCAGGCACGGAGTGCAGCAAGGGCACTCCGTGGGCAGTCTTCTCCTGGCACGCTTGTGTGTCTGGCATGTTCTGACAGTGTCTTCCCTCATCTGATCCTTAGGCTGGAAAGAACTTCCAAGCCTGCAGAGCTTGTCCACTTAGGCGAAGTCTTGAGTCACTTCTCCTGCCCTGACCCCAAGATGGAATTAGGGTCATTTTATGGGTCTTTGCTGTAGGAAGGAACTTCTTTTCCTTCCTGAATCACTCACAGCCCTTGTGTGAATCCCAGTTCTGCCACTTACTACTGTGTGACGTTGGGAAGGTAACTCAACCTTTCTGGACCTCATTTGCCTTGTGTAAAATGAGACTAATAATGATATCTGCCACAGAGGATTACTGTGGGGGCTGTGTTGGTTACTGCACACAGTCTTAGAGCAGCACCTGTACACAGGAGGCATCTGCTACTGGCTGACGCGTCTTTCTTTGTTTCCAGCACATAGTCAGTGTTCAAGAAACCTGAATGCCTCTTTGCAAATAAAAGTGATGTCGTAACTTCATAGTTTTCATGGCTCTTCACGTTCAAGTTTCAGCATATCTGAAGTAAACTCTAGATAGATACCCCCTTTGAAAAAGAAAATTATACAGAAACCTGCTGCCATGGTTTGAGTATGTCCTCAGAATGTGTATGTTGGTAGTTTGGCCCCTCATGTTGCCGTGTTGGGAGGTGGGATCTTTAAGAGGCGATTTGGTCATTAAGAGGGATTAATGCCCCTCTCTCAAGACAGAGTTAATTTTCAAAGGAGCGAGTTATTGCTCTTCGGGGACTAGATTAGTCACCACAAAGGCGGTTGTTGTAAAGTGAGGACATCTCTCATCTTTGCCCCTTCTGCAAGCACCCATTTCCTTCACTTCCCTTTCTGCTTCTTCTCCATGTTATGATGCAGTGGAAGCCCTTACTAGAAGCCGACCACATGCTGGCACCAGGCTCTTGGACTTCCGAGTCTCCAGAACTGTGAGCTAAACAAAGCTCTGTTCTTCATAAATTACTCAGTCTGCAGTAGACAGCTATTGCAACAGAAAATGGACTAAGACACCTGTCTTCTCACATCTCTGCAATATGCAGTACTCTACCACAGGGAAATGGTACCAGATCGTATCTTTTACTCGGTCGATTTAAAAACCAGTCATTAAAGGATAAATGGGAATTTTCTGACATTGAAATACTATTGCTCTAAGTAAACCAGAGAATGTGGATATTAAAGAGTTACACTGAATTAAGGTTTCAGGAGAGATCTTGAAAGACTGTTTGTTGGGGTCACCAGACTCAGCTGAAGTAGATTTCAAACAGTTCCCCAGTTTCTGCCAAGACATTTTCCCTTGATACTACAGTTGGAGAATAAGTCCATGCCCTTTGGTTTCCCAGACACATTCCTAGACCCAAACAGGTGCTGCTGATGTTTGGAAATGAACTAGGTCTTTGGATATATACATGGAAGAGGAATGGGCACATCTGTAGCAGCAGCTATAAAAATGCTGTGAAATGACCACACCCCAAAGTGGAATTCATGGGAACAGTTGTAAACATACAGGCAACACTGAAAGAAACAGAGAGGGACCCTAATATTGAAACACACACCACAAAAAATCAACGAAAGAATATTAAGACCTAAAGGCTGGACACCCATCCATTAACATTGTTTCCCCAAGAGTTAGATGCATGTCAGGGGGGCATAGGTGATTTTAGGTGGTAACAGACACAGGAGTTATTGAATCAAGTAGAAAGTCTTTTTTTTTTTTTTTTTTTCTAATTATTTTTTAATACATCTGTTTAACTCCAGAATGAAGTCTCGGTTTGGAGCTAATATATCTTTCATACTTCTATTCACCTGTCTCCTTTCATAACAAAGTGAGCTGACCTTGGGAAGGAAGCAACATCTAGCAAGAACTTAGCAACATTGTTTTTATTATTTGTTTTTAAGAGACATTGGTTTTCTGTTCACAGTAATTGTATCGAGTTTATTAAATTTATGTAGAAATGTCAGTTAAAGAGAAATGTTTGCTGAGTAAAAGCAGATCTTAAAAATTAGTAAGATTATTCTACAGTTAATCCCAATGTTTTAGTGACTGAACACAACCAAGGTTTATTTTGCTGTGTGGGTCTGGGCAACTCTCCATGTCATCACTCCTTTGTAGAGAGCAGCATTCCAGGCTGCTTCCGTCTTGAAGTGATAGCTTCATCTTGAGTGCTAACTCAGCATTAAGTGTCAAGGTTTGCCATAGGACAGGGAAAGTGGCTCTGAAGTGTCTTTCACAGGCAGTTAAATCCTTTGACTAGGAAGTGAAGCATTGACCAGGAAGAGACATGTCACCTTTCCACACAGCCTATTGGCCAGACTAGTCATGTGGCCCAGCTCAACTGCAAAGAGTACTGGGAAATGAAGTCTTTCACATGTCCAGGAAACAATAGAAATACTGATCAGCTCAAATAATACCCACCGCAGGAGGTATATAGATAAGAAAGAATCTGAAAGGTGGAAACTGACTGACTAAAATCTTGGAAATACTAGGTTATTCCATAGTACATTGGCATCACTTAAGAAGCCTTTGGCTAATTTGCCTCAATTAACTTAAAAAATAAGAAAATGTGTAATGTCATACAAGGAAAGTCCAGAAGTGGTACAGGTTCTCAAGCTGGCTCAGGTTTCTGGTTGATAGAGGCATTCTACAATATCATCAAGGAACCGCGTTCTTCCCATATTTCCACATCTTCACTCTTGGCTTCACTAGGCTGGTCACAATGGCTGTAGCAGTTCCAGGAGAGGGGGGCAAGAAGGAAACCCTTTTCTCTTATATTGCCTTCATTCTCTTACATCACCGTCATTCAATAAAGGAAGCATGTCCTATGTCTCACTGGCCAGAGGTAGGTCACATGGCCATTGCTAAACCAATTATTGAAGCAGGAAGTGGAGCTATATGGTTGGCTTGGACTAATGAGGATTTGTTTCTGAGCTGGTATTGGAGTCATCTCCGTGAGGGATACTTTTAAGTTAAGTTGGAGATTTTTGTTTGTTTGTTTTTTAGCAAGACAGGAGCCTCATCTGTTTTATAGAGATGATAGGTAGGAAGGTAGGTAGGGAGGTAGGTAGGTAGATGATAGATAGATAGAAGATAGATAGATAGATAGATAGATAGATAGATAATAGGCAGGTAGATGATTCATATAGATAGATGAGAGATTAAATACAGAGAGAATAGATGGTCACATGGGTGGATAGATGGCTAGATAATACAAACATAGACAGATTTAAACATCTGGGTAATGTAAACCTATATTTACTGATATCCAGAAAAAGGATGGTTGTGGGTCATTTGCTCCCCCTTAACATATCCAAAGATATTGCTTATTCTAATAGTATCTGCATAGTTGTTGAATCTCTCCCTCACTTTGTCGGCATAAAAACTGACTTCCACATATATTACCTATTAGCAAAGTAATTAAATAATTGATGATAGGGTCTGCTATGGGCCCTATAGTCTCCAGTTGTCTAAGGTAATAATGTCCCATGAGTGAATGAAGCAATCTTCCCAGTGCCTTAGTTTAGTAATTCCCTGAAACAGATTTATCTACATTTCAGAAGGTGCCCTGTACCACCTGGCTCAGCTGGGTGCATTTGAGCAGGTTCGCTCAATTCACCCATCTGTGAATGTCCCTCAGTCCCCATGGAGCTGTAGGGGTGCGTTACAAAGCAGTGACAGCTCTGGGTAGGAGTCTGGAACTCAGTTCAGTTTCAATGTCCAGACCCTCTCCATCCTCAGGTTCTTCATCTATAAAATAGGGATCCCTTTGCAGTGAAATGTTTTGCAGCTCTGGAAAATCTGAGGATGTAGGAGGAGCTACAGAAGAGGGGTATAGAACTCACCTGAATAAAGGTGGCAGCTGTGATCACCGTGGAAGGGGATGAGAAGGAAAAGGATGTTGACACTAAGCCTTGCCTTTTTAGTCTAAATTACAGCTGTGCATTAAATATATATTTCTTTATAACTTCACCTGGCCTCAAAGTTGAGCTTCTGTTTCACTAAATCACTGTCACTTCTGGGGTCTTCCATTCACCTTTGCCAGGGCAATATCTGAGAGCTATGAGGTTCATGTAGGACTAAGTGTTAGAGGGAATTCCACTTGCTCTTGAAATTGATGTACACTTAGATGCAATTTCTTCCTGTCCATTTGGCCCTTCAGGTGTGGTGGCCATTTGCATGCCAAGCTTGAGGACACTGTAATTCTGTGAAGTCATCTGTTCCTGTGCCTCCCTAGGTCAACTCACAGCCATTTCCTCTCTTGGTCTTATTGTTTGCAAGGAGGGAACAGGCTCTCATTTGCAATACTCAGGAAGAAGCTTCTGCTTAGTAACAGAGACCCAAATTAACAGTGGCTTAGACCAGACCAAGGTTGATTTCACACTCTCATATCAGACACAGGCAACCCAACCTAAATTTAACTACTAGGAGAAGAGTGTTAGAATTGGGATGGCCAGGTCACTGGGAGCCCCATGAATTGGAAGGCTCATTCATGGGTGCTTGAGATGGGGTGAAGAGGAAGATGATAGGACCAGGGTTAAAGTCCTTCTGGCTGGTAAAGGAAAAATAGTGGAATCTATCCATGGTAGTGAAGTGCAGTAGTATCAAGACTTCCAAGAGAGAGTCAAGATGGAAGACAGCGATTTGGAAATTGCCATGATGGAAGAGGAACATGAATAGGCAAATATTTCTCTTTCTGTATAATCACAAAAAGGGATAGAGCTGGCATTCCCCATTCACAGGGGGCCTCAGGGAAGCTGTATAATCAGAAACACAGTTTCAGTTCATAAAAATTTCCGACTTCATCAGTTAAGTTCAGGAATTTTTCAGGTCCTTAAGAACCTCCTTCCTTTTTCACACCAGACCATTCTCGGACAAAATCCAAAGCTGCCTTAGGGGTTAGCTAAAAGATGCTCTGAATATTTCCCTGGCTGTACCAATGTCTTAAACCCAATTTCACATACTAACTCGGAGACAACCAAGTCTTGGTTTCCAGATTTGTATAGTTTTACCTCCTTTGGCCTCTATTGTTGATGACTGGGAGGCCTTGGTTACTGGAAGAGACAAGCCTTTGTGTAAACAATGCTGCCACATCCTGATGTCATGGCTCAGGATTTTATAACTTCCAGTTTCTGGTCTTGTATGGGACTTTCCAAATTCTGCCCCTTTTCCCAAATTTAATGTGGAAAAATGAATTGGAAATTATAGGGATTTAGAACTGAAAGTATACAAAGAGTCTCATGTATTTAAAAAATTTTGTTCTGTAATAGCTCTGATGAATGACCAAAAGGAAACCTGGTAGAATGAAAGACTAAGCGGCCAGGCGTGGTGGCTCACTCCTGTAATCCCAGCACTTAGGGAGGCCAAGGTGGGTGAGGATCACCTGAGATCAGGATTTTGAGACCAGCCTGGCCAACATGGCAAAACTTCATCTCTGCTAGAAATAAAAAAATTAGCCAGGGATCATGACACATGCCTATAATCCCAGCTACTAGAGAGGCTGAGGCAGGAGAAGTGCTTGAACCCAGGAGACAGAGGTTGTAGTGCATCAAGATTGTGCCACTGTACTCCAGCCTCTGTGACAGAGTGAGACTCTGTCTCAAAAAAAAAAAAAAAAAAAAAAAAAAAAAAAAAAAAGAATGAAAGACCAAGGAAACAATTCTAAAAATTATGTGAGGTTGGTGCTATTATTATCTTCATATTACAAATGGAGGTGGTCGGGGAGGTCTTATTAATTTTTAGTTGTATTCATTGATATAACACTCAACTGTGCAGAACGTACAGCTTTTGGATGAAGAAAATCAGGCAAAAAGAGATGGCTTGTCCCTGTTACAGTCTATTTCTGTAATTTACCACCAAATAGCCACCAGAAAAGGGGCCTTGACCTTTGGCTCTTGGTACCTCTCCTGCTACCTCTTGGCCTCCTGAGACCTGAGTGGGCCTGGAGTTACTCCCCCGCATGTTTGTTCTCATCCTGAATGAAGAGATTGAGGGTTTTTAGTATGTGCTGATGTGTTTTCCTTGGGCCACCCAAGAAGTCATAGAGCAAAGAGGGATTAAAATGCCTCTCTCCTGAGTGTCTCTTTAGGAGAGGTCTAAATAATGGAAAATGAACATGAAGTGTCTTGTGAAGAAACCGTGGGTCAAATGGCCGCTGAGGCCTCATGAGTTAGTGGTTAGAGCCCACGCTTTGAGTCAACCTTCAGTTGAGAAAAAACTTGGAGGTTATTCTCCAGAAGAATGTGAGATAATACACTCGTGACCCAGTGAGTCTTCTCAACCGTGATTAACCGAGGAAGGCTGGGAAAAAGGTCAACATGTCTTATTCTAGAAGGTCCCAAGTGCAGCTGTGAACTTGACACTGAGGGAAATGCTAATGGTCATGTTGGCCACTGTTCCTACAGCAAGGATAATGGCGTCAGCTAGGTGGGAAAGCGAGGCTGAAAAGGCAGGGGTTACGAAAGTAGATAGGCTTGGATTAGATTTTTCCCTGTGGGGAGACTTTTGGTTCCTGCCAAGATGGAGTAGCTCCATTCCTCCAGTTCCTACCTCTTATAACTAAAAATCCTGAACGTCACACAACAAACAAACATATAAAGACTCTGAAAGGTGGACTGAAGAAGACAGGCTGCTTAGGAATCTCAGGACTTAAGGGATGACTCAGCATAAAGTTTCCTGAGTTTCTATACTGCCTCCCATCTATCTCAAACAGTGTGCTGGAGAAGCCCAGATCCCCAAACCATCAACAGGCCCAGACAAAAAAAATGTCCTAAGAAAGCCTGTTGTCTTCAGTCAGCATACCAGGAGAACTGTGGATTAGAACTGAAAACCTTGATGACCATACCCACATGCTCCAGCCAACCAGAACCAATGGAAAAGCTCCTTCTTCCTCTACAGCCTTCCAGGTCCCTCAACCAGTGGTATCAACAGAGCCAAACAGTGACCTAATCTTTCATTTCCTGTCCAGCAGAAGCAGACATGCTCTGATTCCTCTGTTGGGGTGGTATTGGTTGGCTGAGTGGAGAGCTAAACCTCCATTCCCATCTGGAAGGAAATAGACCAAATTCTATGGTGTAAAGCTAGTGGGCACCCCTCACCTCACCCTACATGTCAGCGAGGCACAGTAGGAGTTGAGCCTCAAATCCTGCCCAGCATCAATGAGGCTGAATGAAGTGGTATGAAAATGAGGAAGGGCTAGTCCACGCTCTAGTTCCTCCTGCCCCACCCCGATGACAGTAAGGCCCAGTGGGTAGCTGAGCCTCTACCTTATCAATAAGGCTGAATGAGGACAAATGAGGCAGAGCTAGCCAGGACTCTGCTTCTCCCCTCTCTAGTGTCAGTGAGGGCACAGCAGGGAACTGAGCTCACTACCCAATTTGGAAGCAATGAAGCAGTGTGAGTTGGTGTTACCAGTACTGAGTAGGGAGCTGAATTTCTACCCCACCCACATGCAGTGAGGCAGGGTGAGTCATCACCACACCACTTATAGAGGGATAGGTCAGTGGAGCCCAGTGAGCACTGAACAACCATCCCTACCTTAGATCTACGTGATGCATCTGAATATGGTGACTGCCTGCTAAAAAAGAAAATTAAACAGGATCCTGAGTCTCATAACACAATCCCCCAAAGATCCAGGATCCAAACAAAATTTACTCATCATCACAAGCACCAGGACAATAACAACTTGAAGGAGAAAAGACCACCACCAACACAGCAACACAAAAAATGAGACGATTCAGAATGATATGACAAGGATTATGAACAGCGATAATAAAAATGCTTCAGCAAGCAATCATGACTATACTTGAAACAAAGAAATTGAAAGTCTCAACAAAGAAATAAAAGATTCAAAAGGAAATTAGGGAACTGAAAAATTCAATAACCAAAATAAAAACACTGTTTGAGTGTAAGAGCAGAAAGAATATGACAGATGAAATAATGAGTTTGCTTGAAGATAGAACAGTAGAAATTATCCAATTTAAAATTTAAAATAACAACAGAGCTCCAGGGACCTGTGGTAGAATATTTTCAAAATCTAATATTTATATTGTTAGAGTGTCAGAAAAAGAGGAAAAATTATGTTGGTCTGAAAAAAATGTCTAGGAAAATAGTGGCTGAAAATTTCCCAAATATAGTGAAAGGCACAACCCTAGCAGATTCAAGAAGCTGAGTGAAATTCAGAGTAAACCCAGGTAAATCTGCACTAAGACGCATTGTAAGCAAACTTCTGAAAAGTAAAGACAAGTAAAAAAATCTTGAAAGAAGCTAAAGAGAAATAACATGTTACGTATTGGAGAACATCAATTTGATTGCCTGTGGATTTCTCATCTGAAATTAGAGAGGACAGAAAAGAGTGACGCCTTTTTCAAGTAATTGAGAGAAAAGAACTGGCAACCACAAATTCTACATCCAGCAAAAATACCCTTTCAAATTGAAGGGGAAATAAATCCTCAGGTGAAGAAAAACTGAGAGAATCCATCTCTCAACAGACTCACTCTTAAAAATAAATGACTTTGGGAAGTTTTCTAAGAAACTTAAGAAGTGAAAGAAGAATGGATAAAAGTAGGAGTAAATAGAACAGATCTTACTTCTCTTTGTGACTTCTTAAATCCTATTTGATAGTTGAAGCAAAAACCATAACTGAGGTGGTATTCAATGTATATACAGGAAGTAGCTAAGACAATTATATCTTAAAAGTAGAGAGTATAAGAGGACCCAAATGGAAGTTTTCTGAACTTCACTCAAAGTGGTAAAACCTTGACAGTAATAGACTGTAATAAGTAAGTTGGTATACTGAACTATCTAAAGCAGCCACTAATAAAAATATAAAAGCCATAAGCTAAAAAACATTGCGAGTAAATGATAATGGAATTCAAAATGTTTATTTTACCTACCAGAAGGCAAGAAGGAAGAAACAAGCATGAGAACATGAGAACATATAACAAACAGAAAACAAGAAAATGGCAGACTTAACTTACAACATATTAGTAATTACTTTAAATGTAAATATTGGAAGTATAATTAAAAAACAGATTGGCAAAATGGATTTTTAAAAAACCCACAACCTAACAATATGTTTTCTGTAAGAAACTCGCAACATAAGAGGTTAAAAATAAAAAGATGGAAAAAGATATATCATGCAAATATTAATTTTAAAAAGAAGAGACTGTATTGATAGCAGATAAAGTTAACTAAAGAACAAAGGAAATCACTAAGGACAAAGACGTATATCACATAACGGTAAGATCAGTCCATGCTGTGTGTGGTGGCTCATGCCTATAATCTCAGCACTGGGAGACTGAGGAGGGAGGAACACTTTACCAGCCTAGGCAACATGGCAAAACCCTGTTTCTACAAAAAATAAAAATAAAAAATTAACCAGGCATGGTGGCACATGCCTGTAGTCTCAGCTACTTGGATAGCTGAGGTGGGAGGATCGCTTGAGCTCAGGAGGTTAAGGCTGTAGTGAATTGTGATCATGCCACTGCACTCCAGCCTGGGTGACAGAGCTAGACCCTGTCTCAAAAAGAAAGGAAGGAAGGGAGGGAGGGAGGGAGGGAAGGAAGGAAGGAAGGAAGGAAGGAAGGAGGGAAGGAAGGAAGGAAGGAAGGAAGGAAGGAAGGAAAAGAGAGAGAGAGAGAGAAAGAAAAGAAAAGAAAAGGAAGAAAAGGATTAGTCCAATAAACTTGATTTCTACCCTTTACTGTACTTAATACCAAGCAGCATAACCATTTTGAGGCTCAGCTTCTCCATCACTAAAATAGAGACCATAGAACAGTCTATTAAATATTATGATGATTAAATACCTAGTATAGGTTAGCACATGGGAAAGATTCAAACTGACAGCTGTCATTATCATCATAAGTGATGTTTACTTCACTATCACCATTTAAATAATGTACATCAGTCAGGAAAATAAAAACCACACCAGTCTTGTTGTGGGGGCGGTGCTGAAGGGTAAAAATAGCCATCACATAAAGTTTACTATTTTCTGGTGGAGTGTGGTGGCTTATGCCTATAATCCAAGCACTTTGGGAGGTCAGTATGGGTGGATCACCTGAGGTCAGGAGTTCCAGACCAGCCTGACCAACAGGGTGAAACCCTGTCTCTACTAAAAATACAAAAATTAGCTGGGTCTGGTGGCACATGCCTGCAATTCCAGCTACTTGGGAGACTGAGGCAGGAGCATTGCTTGAACCCAGGAGGCAAAGGTTGCAGTGAGCCAAAATCATACCATTGCATTCCAGCCTGGATGACAGAGTGAGACTCTGCCCACCCCACCCCCCAAAAAAAGAAAAAAATTACTATTTTCACCATTTTAAAGTACAATTTAGTGGCATTAAGTACGTTCACATTGTTGTGCAGCCGTTACCATTATTCATTGCTATAAGGTTTTCATCTTCCCAAATTGAAACTCAGCACTCATTGAACATATCATTATTTTAGCAGAGAGAATTCAATATACATATTTTTAAAAATCTAGTTATTGGAAGACTGAAAGAGGCACAAAGGGAACTTTAAGATACTGCAGTGGCAGGGATTACAGATGGACTCAGCTACCACCTCCAGGGCTAGGATGACACAGGGAAAATGTTGAGATTGGAAGAAATTTGGGAGTCTGGAGGAGGGGTCCTGTGGAGCTAAGACCCAGACCCCCGAAGAAACAAAGCTAAGCAGCTGATGCCAGCGTTTCTTGGTGGGGTGCAACATGGATGTGGGGAAGAGATCCTGGAAAGTGGAACCAGCTGCTTCTCCCAAGGTGAAACCCATGGATGCCGGGATGCTGATGGGACTGGAAGGAGCTTGGCTCTCCTGCCTTCTCCTGCGTTGCCCTCTAGCACCTCCTATTTGTGGAACCAAACAGGGAGCAGCTGGCAATGGTAAAGTGGGGTTGCCCACTGTACTTAATGCCATTGGAGCATCACTATGCAAAGAACAGAAGGGCAGTGTATGAGGGGCAGGGGACTGCCCTAACAAAGTACCATGACCTGGGTGACTCACAGCAACAGAAATGTATTCCCCCACATCCTAGAGGCCAGAAGTCCAAAGTCAATGTGTCAGTCCTCTGAGTGCTCTAGGGGGGAATCCTTGCTCCTCTTCCAGCTCCTGGAGGCCCCAGGCTGTCCTTGTCTTGTGGCTGCATTGCTCCAATCTCTGCCTCCATCATCTTGCAGCCTCTCCCCGTGCGTCTCTCCATGCGTATCTTCTCCTCTTCTTTTAAGGACTCCAGCCATATTGAACTGGGGCCCATTCTGATTCGCACTGCAGGTGGTCCTGGAGCTCAGAGGTGAGAGTTTTATAACCAGCACAGGCACCGTTCTGAAACTCGTGGAACAGGGCCGTATCTACTTAGACAAGGCACTCACTCAGGCCTTTCAGTGCCTCCATCTTCCCTACCTGTAAAATAGGGGATTGGATTAGCAAACAGGTGAAGATCAACCATGTTCAAGGCTCCATGCCACATGTGCCAAATATAAGACAGTGACGTCCAGTTCCTGCTCTGCAGGTGCCAGCCCTCAGTCTGTCTTCAGCCAGGTACTCAAGAAAGAAGTTATACTGGGCAGTGGCTCCAACCTATGGTCTAGTATTGCAGCTTTCCCTGAAGATGAGGCAGGGTGCCATTCATTGCCTTTCTCTCCTAGCCCGCTCAGGAAAGAAGGACTATATTTGTACTCTACCCTAGGGGTTCTGGAAGGGAAAACATGGAATTGGGATTATATAGACTGATAAGCCCTATCCACAAGGGCCATGGCTGGGAAAAGGTATGGGAGCAGAAGGAGAATTGGGGTTTTAGGGTGCAGCTATGCTCACCTGTTTACTCATCACCACCTCCACACCTGCTGCCTTGAGACTCCACCCAGCCCCAGGCGCACCACGTGCTCCTGAGCTCCCCCTATCTCCCTGTGACGGGTGAACGTGTATCGTGACTCGGGTCCATGTATGAATTGTGAGCAGGATTCATCTGTTTTAAATACAAATGTTTACAGAATAAAGACTATTAAAAAAAAAAGTCCCAGGCCACCAGAAGTTTAGGGTGAGTATAGCTGCACCCTAAAATCCCAATTCTCCTTCTGCTCCCATACCTTTTCCAGCCATGGGCCTTGTGGTTAGGGCTTATCAGTCTACAGTCTACATAATCCGGATTCCATGAGAAAGACCATGAGTGGCACCCTGCCTGAACAATGGCAGCCCAGAGCAGGCAGTGCAGGTGACCTGGGGAAGGGAGCTTGGGGAAGGTTCCCAGCATGTGGGCATTCCAGGATGCCTGGGCAAAACCCCTGTTTGTTTGATCTGGTGGAGGACTAGAGCCACCCAGCTGGGTGTGAATGGGTGTATGAATTTATAAGATCTGCATGCCTTTCCCAGAGCTTTTTGATGGAATTGAGGGATCCCAGACGGGGCGCAGAACTCACACGCACAGTGCGTGAAGTGGTTTTCAAAGGACAGGCTGCGGCTTCTATATTCATCTGACTGAGGGTAATGTAAACTGCCTCCCTCACTAGAGCTACAGTTTATTTGTACAGTTTGGGTCATTTCTGCAAACATTTGACCCATTTGGAAATCCAATCCAAAAGGAAAGCAAATGAGGGCTTTTATATTGTGCAACGGAATTCACCATCGATGGTGTTAACATTTTACCTATTGCAGTGTATTGGATGCTGCATTCAAAAGGCAAGCTAAATAAAGGAATTTTTAAACATCTCAAAACTTAGGGAGAAAAAAAATTGCATGAGTTCATGAAGAGTAAAGAGGTGTGAGACTAAACTTCCCCCACAGGTGGGGGAACAGGGCTCTCTTTACTGTCATGGTCCCCTGAAGATAGCACAGGGCTCAATAATTCTTGGACGGATGGGTAGCCCCAGAGACAGAGTCATGGAACTTCATGGGAGTTAGAGCAAGGGAACCCACAGCTCTGCCTCATTTCAAAACGTGAAGGAATCCTGTACGAGTCGTGCCTCCTCCTCTTCTTGCCCACTGAATCATGCTGTCACTATGCCAGGGACCTTGTTAAGGAAAAGAAAGGCAACTTTGAAATCAAATAAGTGATTGCTACCAACTTATGGTTTTTTTTAGAAATATATAAATTTTTATAAAGCAGGACTTGCTACACCTATATGGAGAGAGAGAAAGAGAAAAAGAGATGGAGGAAGATACAGAGGAGGGAGAGAAGTCAGGGGAGGGAGGGAGCAGTCACACTGTAAGTATATGCATCACAGATTACTGGTTCTGAAATGATTATTATTGTGTTGCTACAATTTGGAGGGATTGGAGATACACTGCAAAGAGCAGAAAATTATAAGTAGAGAAAAATGCACACATCAGCTAGTTCTTTGCTTAAGAATTCAGGAGTGATCTTCCAAATCCTTAACCCCTGATATGGATGGCTTGGACACCGGGCACTCTCCTGGTTGCTGACCAGTTGGGCGGACCGTGTGCATGATGCCAGTGCCATGCTTGCTAGGTAGGTCCCTGTCCTGCTTCATGTAAGGTGTAAGCACCTCAAGCCACTGCACCGACAGGTTTGGCCCCTCAAGAACCTCTGAGAATCCTGATAAAATTGCAGACTCTGGGGTCCTTTCCCTAGAGTTGCCAATTCCCTGGGGCTAGGGCAGGGCTCATAACTCTCTATATTTACCAAGACCTCAGATGCTGCCCTATACCATAGAGACAGAGTGGGACCTCATGGGAAAGAGACACTACCTGTGTTGCTCCCTGTACAGTACCTGGCACACACTTCTAGAAACACAGCACATACCTGTGAAATGACTAAAGACTTCTGAGAAGTGAATGTGAAGTTTGTTCTCACTTGGGGTCCCAATAGGAAGGAGATGGACCACTCAATTTGGAGAATTTTGAGAGGATGCATTTACCAAGAGACTTATTACACAGGTGGAGATGGGTGTCAGGGAGGCCCAGGGTCAGGGGAAGCAGGAAGCTGGGGCCAGTAGCATTGTAGCTGTTACCACTCTTATGTCCTGGGGTCAAGGGATGAGAAGGGAGCAGGACTCAGAAGGAGAGAGAACATGCCAGCCTGAGTTGATCTCCCAAGGAGGACCTCCCAGGAGGAAGAATAATAAACATTCCAAATGCCAGCTTCCCTGTCCCACCTCCCATGGATCTTCTGTGATCCCCAGTAGCTGAACTCAACCAGAAGCAGAGGAGAGAGGACCCAGAGGCTTGCTCTGTGATCCCACGGCAGAGAGAGGGTGGAAAATGGAGGGATGGTGCAGAGGGGTTGCGGAAGGTCACGTCCTGTGTGTCTTCCTAAGTCCGCATTGCGTCTATCCCCTGATGTCCATCGCCACCGCCACCGTTATCCTCAACCCTTCATTGTTTTGTGCCTGGTTTATTGTCACACCTTCCAGCCTGGTCTCCTGCCACAGCCTTGCTCCTGTTCAGTTCACTTTCCAGGGTCCAAGAGACCAAGATTTCTAACACCTACACCTGAGCATGGCACTGTATTAGTCCCTTTTCATGCCGCTGATAAAGACATACCCGAGACTGGGTAATTTTTAAAGGAAAACAGGTTTAATAGACTCACAGTTCCACATAGCTGGGAGACCTCACAGTCACGATGGAAGGTGAAAGGCACATCTTACATGGCGGCAGGCAAGAGAGAATGAGATACAAGTGAAAGGGGAAACCCCCCATAAAATCATCAGATCTCATGAGACTTATTCACTACCATGAGAACAGTATGGGGGAAACTGCACCCATGATGCAATTATCTCCCACAGGTCTCTCCCACAACTCATGGGAATTATGGAAGCTACAGTTCAAGATGAGATTTGGGTGGGGACACAGCAAAACCATACCAGGCACCAACCTCCAAAAGCCCTCCAGGGCTCCCTTTGACTTCTGACTGGCCCTTTCAGCCTCCTGCCAACTGTGTGGACATCACCCTGGGAAACTGGGAATTCCCAGGAGACTCCTAGTGGTTTCCCACCTTTGCACACATGCTCCTTCTGCTGGACCCCACTCCCTGGTCTTGAAGGGTTTCTATGCTTCCTTGGGAATTCTGCCCCAGTGGCACCTCCTCCAGAAGCATGCCTTGACCTCTTCATTGGCATCAGATCCCTTCCTCTGAGTGCCCACAGGGTCTCATGACTGATGATCTCACATAAATGAAGTTTATGCAGTGTAGAGGCCGTGTGTTAGATTGTGTGTGGGTATGGACATGGACATTCAAGGTAGGGGCATACAGGGAGAGTCCTCTTTTCTAAATGCCAGGGAGAAACGAGACCTGGTTAAATTCATAGCATCTGCAGTCCAGGTCCTTTGAATATGTCATTAGTGTTATTCATGGTTTGTTTCCTAGAAGACAGGCCTGGTGCACACTGACTGGCTTGGGGACCGAGGTGGGCACCTTGCAGGGGGCTTGGCCAGGCCCAGCTCTACGCACAAGGACTGTTTAATCAGTTACATTGCTGGTGTGAGTAAATGCATTGTCCTTCAGCTGGGTCCCCCTCTGCCTAACCCCAGAACCCTTAACCCTGAAACATACAGTGGCCTGGGTGGCTGCCAGGGGCCCCCATCAGCTGGATGGTGGCTGGAGATGGGGGAGGAGAGGCTATTGAGTGTCCTCAGCCTCGGGATCTGTATCCCAGAACCCCTCCCCCCGCTGTGGGCAGTGGGACACCCAGATTGGGTTTGGACTGCGTCCTGATTTGGAGCACAGTGAAGCCTCTATTCTTCTCAGGCTGCAAACCAGCCCATTCTGGGGCATTCACATTTCAGTTGGGTTTGCGGTCACATCCAAGTTGTTCAATTTCACCGAAATCAGCAGCACTCCGGGTGTCGATCTCAGCCCTGTGGGTTCAGTGACCATCAGTGCCAATTACATGAAATGCCAGTTGCCACGCAATTCTACCTTCACACAGGCCAGCTGAAGGAAAAAAAAATTGTTGCTAAAGTTAATTAAAACCAAACCAAGACTACATGGCTCCTTTTGGGGGAACTGACCCCCGGCTCCTTTCCCATCTCCATTTCCTTCTTGTGGTGTTGAAGCTGATCCCACCCAGTACTCATTTTGGTTTTTGCACAATTCACCTTTGTTGGGATTTAGGTTCAATTTGTTTGAGTAGTTGGTTGAACCAACAGCCCACTTGGATATTTGCATTTAATAGGCAAATTGGATCATATATGTGCTGGACTCAGTGTCTCTACTGTGGAGATTTTCACCTTGACAGAGGCACATGTAAGTTCCAGGATTATGAAATATCAAATTATATTAACCAGGACAAAGGGAAGAGGAAGGATGGAGGGAGGATAGAGGGAGGATGGAGGGAGAGTGGAGGGAGGGTGGAGGGAGAATGAGGGAGAGTGGAGGGAGGATGGAGGGAGGATGGAGGGACGTAGTCAGTGGGATATAGGGTTACTTTCAAGGCCAGTTGATTTCTACAGCCCATCTCAGCTTCCTGCATGTTGGTAGGGATAAAACTGATAATGAATCAATTAGCCAGAAGTTTTCTCCTGTGAGATTCTGAGCTTGGCTCATTCCCTGGTGTACCTTTGATTTTCTATTGAGCAAAGCCTTGGTTAATAGGAACAATAATTAATCATTAAGAGCACAACATGCATTTTGGAAATGTGACTGATGGGTGACGGTGTTTAATCTTACCATTCTGGCTTACCATTTTTTAAAAATGTTTTCAAGGTGTCTTTTTAACATTTATGGATTTATTTTTTAAACAGCTTTACTGAGATATAAATTCAGATACCATGTGAGTCACTTACTTAAAGCGTGACATTCGATGAGTTTCGGTATCTTACATTATTCACTTTCTAACAATTGTGATAAAATGCGTATCACATAAAACCTAATATTTTAGCCATTTTAGGTGTACTCTTCAGTGATATTAATTATATTCACAAGATTGTGCAGCCATCACCATCATCTGTCTCTAGAACTTTTACCTTGCCCCAAATGTAATGTTTCTACCATGTAGTCTCCCCAGAGAATGTGAGAATACCCAGGTGAAAAGTGAAGCAATACTGTCAGCTTTCCTAAAAGAGTCACACCCCTGGCTCATGGGTTCCTGGAAGGTGCTGGGTCTTGAGCTTGAGCTCCGTGGAGGAAGGGAATTTGGGGTGTTGCTGCTAATATCTGCAACGGTGCTTAGCACATGTAGGTGCATAGCCCATATGAGGTGAGATTTGTTGTTGGGAATATCTGAAAATTGGAGTGGCTGCGTTGGAACAGCTGTGGCTAGGTGTGGAGGGTGCCCGCCCCCTCCCAAGGGGCTCTGTGGCAGGACAGAAGCCTGTGGGGGATTGCCAGCCATGGAGGCATTGGGTCTCTGTGGGGCCCTGGGGGGCTGATGGGGACTGGGTTCATCTTACATGTTCTGGAAACTCCCAGGGCTCCGAGCCAGCTGCCTGCTACCTGCTTTCCCCATCCCATCCAACAGCCATGCGGCTTACGTCTGCCACGACACTCGGTATTTTTCTAAGACATCTTGCAAAATAAGTAGAAAGAGAGGTTATTGCCCCATTTCACAGAGGAACTAACTGAGGTCCCCAGGCAATCTCAGGGTGACATGAGAACGCTGAAGCTGGTGTCCCCCCTACTGCCCTTGGGAGCCAAGAAGAGTTTTCTCCTTTGATCAATCATCAAGGTCACAAATAGTCACCCAAACACCACGAAGCCCTCACCTGTGGCCTGTTTTGAATCAGCCTGTTTCTAGAGGGTGTGATGGTTTCACCTGAAACACGGCTACATATCCTGTGACTCCCGTCCCTTCTGAAAGTGGTTGCTGATCCTCCTTCCCTGTGGACATGGACTTGCTCTGGTGTACACAATGAGTAGAAACAACCCAGTGTGGTTTCCAAGATGGAGTATAAATGCGATGCCGCCCCCACCTCGCCCTCTCTACCTTACATGCCCATCCTTAGAGCCCAGGTACCACGTGTAGGAACCAGGCCACAAAAGAGGCCACGTGTCAGTCCTCTGGCCACAGCCCCTTCAACGGTCCCGGCAGCACTTACATGTGAGTGCACAGCCCTATCGGGGACCCAGCCCCAGCCTCTGGGCCTGCCCAGTGGATGCTCTTAGAGGGACGAGTAAAGTCAACATCAGTATCTTAAGCCAGCAAGCTTTGGGCTGATTTGCTATGCAGGGTTGGATACTAGGAGTTGTGATATCACCCCTTTTGATGTGTGAGTTCCAGGTTCTTCCTGGGGCTCCTTCAACTTCCCTTCAAACCCTCGCTGCCAAGCTTCGGTTTGTCTGTCCTCATTCTGGTACTCTATGGATTTAGTGAAGAAAAGTTAATCATTTGCCACACACAGGACAAAACTTTACCCCTTATATGGTAGATGGGGGGTGACAATGCATTGTTTCTCAGATGAAATTACAAATGCAGAGCAGAAGTGTCCACGTTTCAGCATACCCATTGACACCATCACAGTAGACAGACCCATCGGTGGCCCCAGGACCCTACATCCTGGTGTGCACACCCTGTAGGACCCCCTTCCCTTAGAGCACCCAGGGCCTGTGACTGCTTCTGACCCATAGCATCTGGCAAAGGTGACAGACATGTCTGCTTCCATACACATGGTTATGGGGTGGTGCTGCCTAAGCTGCGGCCCTCACTCGGCTGGAATCCATACCCCCATGCAGGTTGTGGAGAAGCAAGTGGCCATCCTGGTGAGCCCTGTCTGGTGGGGAGCTGCCGTTGACCTCTATAGTTGTGAAAGGCAGCCTCTAGCCAATGGCTGACAAATGAAATGAAACACCCCAAAACTGTAGCCTTCAGTCCAACAGCCCTGCAGATCTGAATTCTTCCAAAAGCCTGAGGAAGAAAGAGACTGAATCTTTCCCCACTCAAGCATTCAGATGAGAGCAGACCCAGCCAACATGTTAACCGAAGCCTTGCAGAGGCCCCAACTGAGCTGTGCCCAGACTCCTGACCCGCAGAGACTGTGAGGTCATTGAGTGTTGTTGTAAGCTGCTATGTGTATTGAAATGTATCCTGCAGCAGAGAACACCTTAATCCACGTAGCCACCATGCCATGCCCAAGAGCTGTGCAGGTGCCTCTCTAGCCTCCTGGCCTCCACCCACCTACAAGCCCCTCAGCCTCTTCTGCACCTATCATTGCAGTGACCCTGTAAAAATGCAGGTCGGCAGCTCTGCCAGTGACAAGATAATCATCACCAAGTTCATGGCTCACCATTTACCTCTACCTGCCCTTCTGGCCATGTCATCTGTTCCTCCCCCTCCCAACGACAACTCCAGCCCCGTGGGCCTTCTGTCTATTCCCCAAGCTCATCAAGCTCACTTGGCACTAGCCATTCCCGTTTTCTGGAATGTTATTCCCCCAAATCTCCACATGGCAGGCTCCTACTTGGCTGGAATGGCCCTTCCAGCCCACCCATCCCTACCTGCTTCCCTCCCCATCTCCTTTCATTTTCATCTCTGCTCCCACCACGACCTGGCACACCTGGCCCTTTTGTCTATTTTCTGTCCCCCACCCCAGTTAGACTGTGCGCTTCCTGAGTTAGGAACTCCATCCTATCTGCCCCTGCAGCCCTGAGGGTTCAGACACTCCTTGGTACGTGATAGGAGCTCAGCTAGTGTTTTTTGGCCTGATCTGAAGTCCCCAGTGAGTCAGTGGTGGATGAAGTTATGCCATGTCACCCCTGTGATGTCTCCGCCCATGCCAGCTGCCTTCCTCACGGCCGCCTTCCTTCCCCAGTGGGGAACTCGATTCCGTGGGTGGATGCTTGGGGCATTTTTATTTTAACAAAGAAACCAATGCAATGACTGTGTCTGTGGGCAGTTTCAGCTCTCCAGGGGCTGGGTAAGGGAGTGATTTATTTTGTGGCTGGGCTGTAAACCTCTCACCAGAGGGTGCCTCTGAAGCTCAGGGGCAGCCAACTCCACTCTGGGACAGGGACCATTCATAAGTCTGCGGCTCCGGCAATGACAGGATAGTTGTCCCCAAGCTCGTGGCTCTGGCTCCTCCTGTTTCCCTCCAGCCTGGCTGCCCGGAGCCTCTGGGTGATGAAGAAATGCACATCTCTCAGGATGGTGCCAGCAACTGGACAGAAAGTCGCCTGCCAGGCAGCAGAATCAGAACATCTTTGAAATGGATTCCAGGGACAATGGGCAGGGCAGCAGCCTCGTTATTCAGCAGTGGGTATCAGATCCAGGTGGGCCATGGTGCCCTTACAGTGTCAAGAAAGATGAGAATCCTGAAATATCAGGCATTTGCCTGCCATCCCCAGCCCAGCAGGTGGTGGCTGCAGGAGCTGGTTCTGTGGGGCTCACACTGCCAGTCAGGTGCACTCTGAGCCCTTGCCTCCCTGGGAACCTGGGTTTCCCTAGGGTCTGGGAAGGTGGGAAAGCCACTGACTCCGCTGACTGTTCAGCAGGGAATGGTCTGCATGTGAATCACAAAAGCTGGGCACAAAACTCACTGTGAGGAGCTTCACACAGGAAATGCAGCCATTGAGTTCGCACCTGCTCTTCAGTGTGCCCTCTGTGCTGCTCGCTTGGCATGGCGATACGTTTGCTCCCCGAGAAGTGGAGGCTACATTAGTAACAATAATAGCAATAGAATTATAATAATAATAGAAAAAACACTGATATTTGTGCATTTTACATTTTAACCCCCACAGCCTGCCCCATTCAGATGCATGCAGGTGCCCAGCGTACGCCTGCCAAGGCAGTGCCCTCCTGCACAAGACTCAGTGGGCCACCCCTCCCCTTGAGGAGCTGCGCTTGGAAACTAGAGATGTAGAGGGGCATGGGCCAAACAATTGCACGAATGTCAGACCCCACCCCAAGGCAAGCACTGGGAAGGAGGCCCTGCTCATGAGACGTGACTTTAAAACTCATTTTGTGGATGAGGCGGTTTGAGGCCCAGGCAGATGATCCCGGGTGGGGGAAAGCAGACAAGGGCGAAGTGTGGATGCTAATCCTGGGTTTCCTGAATGGAGCGCCAACCCTTGTCTTCAGGATAGGTCCCACAAGGGGCTCAGTGAAGGGCAGTTGGAAGGACAGTGAGCTGCTGGGTCCACACTGTCACTGGGATTGAAACTGCGCATGGATTTGAAGGACTTCTCTTCCCCATGTAATTCTTCCAAGGGGCTCTATTTGCCCATGTGACAGGCACTGGGTGAGGAGGGCTTCTCCCCAACACTGTGCAAGGCAGGGTTGTGGGATGTGCCGGGGTTCTGGGCTGCAGGGTCCTAGAGACTGGGTTGTAAAGAGAGGCATCCTCCAGGAAAGTACTGGGGAAGTGAAGCTGCATGTGGAACACGTGTCAGGTGTATCACTTGGGGGGCCACGCTCTGGGCCAAGATGGAGGCAGGTTTCAAGAGGAAGAAGGTCCCACAAGGAAGAAGGGAGAGGGTGGCCACCTCCACTCTGGTTCAGCTAGGCACCCTGCTGGTCTCCTGCCAGCATTTCTCTCTCCTGCACACATGTGTGCACGCAGCAAAGGCTCAGCAACAGCAGACCTCCTTCTGTTCAGGGGTTGGGAGCAAGGGTGGTTGGACACACCCCCTCATCACATGGGCGTGCCAAGGGTGGTTTGCTGACTGTGCAAGATACAGGAAAGTGTGTTAGAGTGTGAGTGAGTGTGAGCGCATGTGAGGGTGTCTGAGTGTGTGAGTGTGGGTGTCAGAGTGTGGGTGAGTGTGAGCATGAGGGTGAGTGTGTGTGTGGCTGAATGTATGTGTGGGTGTCAGAGCATGGGTGCATATGAGGGTATTTGTGTGTCTGAGTGTGTGTGGGGGTCAGCATGGGTAAATGTGAGCATGTAAGGATGTCTAAGTGGATTGTGTCTGAGTGTGTGTGGATGTCAGAGCATGGGTGAGTGTGAGCATGAAGATGAGTGTATGTGTGTGTCACAGCATGATGTCAGAGCATGTGAGGGTGTTTGAGTGTGTGTACGTGTGTGAGTGTGAGTGTGGATGTCAGAGTGTGGGTGTGAGCATGAAGATGTGTGTATGTGTGTGTCAGAGCATGGGTGTCAGAGCATGTGAGGGGCTTATGTGTGTGTAAGTATAGGTGTCAGCATGGATAAGTGTGAGAGTGTGTGAGGATGTCTGAGTGTGTAAGTGCAGGTGTCAGCATGGGTGAGTGTCAGAGCATGTGAGGGTGTCTGAGTATGTGTGTGTCTGAGTGTGTGGATGTCAGAGCGTAGGTGAATGTGAGCATGAGGGTGAGTATATGTGTGTGTCAGAGCATGAGCGAGTGTGAGACCGTGTGAGGATGAGTGTGGGTATAAGTGTAGGTGTCAGCATGTGTGTGAAAGTGAGGATATCTGAGTATGTGTGTAAGTGAGGTGTCAGCATGGGCGAGTGTGAGAGTGTGAGGATGTCTGAGTGTGTGTGAGTGTAGGTGTCAGCATGGGTGAGTGTGAGAGCATGTGAGGATGTCTGAGTGTGTGAGTGTAGGTGTCAGCATGGGTAAATGTGAGAGTGTGTGGGTATGTGTGTGTAAGTGTAGGTGTCAGCATGGGTGAGTATGAGAGCATGTGAGGGTATCTGAGTGTGTGAGTGTATGTGTCAGCATGGGTGAGTGTGAGAGCATGTGAAGGTGTCTGTGAGTGTAGGTGTCAGCATGGGCGAGTGTCAGAGCATGTGAGGGTGTCTGAGTGTGTGTGAGTGTATGTGTCAGCATGGGTGAGTGTGAGAGCATGTGAGGGTGTCTGTGTGTGAGTGTAGGTGTCAGCATGGGCGAGTGTCAGAGCACGTGAGGGTGTCTGTGTGTGGGTGTAAGTGTCAGCATGGGAGAGTGTCAGTGCACGTGAGGGTGTCTGTGTGTGGTGTAGGTGTCAGCATAGGTGAGTGTGAGAGCATGTGAAGGTGTCTGTGTGTGAGTGTAGGCGTCAGCATGGGCGAGTGTCAGAGCATGTGAGGGTGTCTGTGTGTGGTGTAGGTGTCAGCATAGGTGAGTGTGAAAGCATGTGAAGGTATCTGTGTGTGAGTGTAGGTGTCAGCATGGGTGAGTGTCAGAGCATGTGAGGGTGTCTGAGTGTGTGTGAGTGTAGGTGTCAGCATGGGTGAGAGAACATGTGAAGTATCTGAGTGTGTGTAAGTGTAGGTGTCAGCATGGCTGAGTGTGAGAGCATGTGAGGGTGTCTGTGAGTGTAGTGTCAGCATGGGTGAGTGTGAGAGCATGTGAGGGTGTCTGTGTGAGTGTAGGTGTCAGCATGGGTAAGTATGGGAGTGTGTGAGGATGCTTGAGTGTGCATGTAAGTGTAGGTGTCAGTATGGGTGTGAGAGCATGTGAGGATGTCTGAGTGTGTGTAAGTGTCAGCATGGGTGAGTGTGAGCATGTGAGGATATCTGAGTATGTGTGTAAGTGTAGGTGTCAGCATGGGTGAATGTCAGAGCATGTGAGAGTGTGTGTGTGTAGGTGTCAGCATGGGTGAGTGTGAGAGTGTGTCAGGGTATCTGTGTAAGTGTAGGTGTCAGCATGGGTGAGTGTGAGCATGTGAGGGTGTGAGTGTGTGTGAGTGTAGGTTTTAGCATGGGTGAGTGTGAGAGTGTGAGGATGTCTGAGTGTGTGTGTGAGTGTAGGTGTCAGCATGGGTGAGTGTGAGAGCATGTGAGGGTGAGTGTGAGTGTAGGTGTCAGCATGGGTGAGAAAGCATGTGAGGGTGTCTGAGTGTGAGTAGGTGTCAGCATGGGTGTGGGTGCGAGTGTGTGAGGGTGTCTGAGTGTGGGTGAGTGTAGATGTCAGCATGGGTGAGTGTGAGTGTGAGGGTGTCTGAGTGTGTGTGAGTGTAGGTGTCAGCATGGGTGAGTGTGAAGCATGTGAGGATATCTGTGTAAGTGTAGGTGTCAGCATGGGTGTGAGAGCGTGTGAGGATGTCTGAGTGTGTGTGAGTGTAGGTGTCAGCATGGGTGAGTGTAAAAGCATGTGAAGGTGTCTGAGTGTCTAAGTGTAGATGTCAGCATGGGTGTGTGTGTGAGGATGTCTGAGTGTGTGTGTGGATATCAGAGCATAGGTGAATGTGAGCATGAGGGTGAGTATATGTGTGTCAGAGCATGGATGAATGTAAGAGCATGTGAGGGTGTCAGTGTGTGTGAGTGTAGGTGTCAGCATGGGTGAGTGTGAGAGCATGTGAGGGTGTCTGTGAGTGTAGGTGTCAGCGTGTGTGTGAGTGTAGGTGTCAGCATGGGTGAGTGTGTGTGAGGGTGTCTGAGTGTATGTGAGTGTAGGTGTCAATATGGGTGAGTGTGAGCATGTGAGGGTATCTGAGTGTGTAAGTGTAGGTGTCAGCATGGGTGAGTATGAGAGCATGTGAGGATGTCTGAGTGTGTGGGCAAGAGTGTGTACTTGTGTGAGAGTGTAGGTGAGTGTGCACAGGGGTGTGTGTGTGTGAGAGAGAGAGAGAGAGAGAAAAAAAAGATTTTAAGTACAGATTTGCTCAATGCACTCCGGTGCCCTGGGACTGCTCCCTTCTGGACATGCCATCAGTTAGCCAGGGAATTTCTGGAATACCAAGAACAATGTCAGGACACTTCCAGAAGGAAGCTCCTTCCTGTCAGAGGGAAGAAAACAGCCCCCGAGCTGGGAGGGGATGTGGCTGCAGAAATACAATTCTGTGCCTCGCCCTGGCTCCCGGAGCACAGCGGTTCCCAGTCGCTCCACGAGAAAAACAGGGCTGTGGCGCCAGTGACCTGTGATGAGGACAATACCAGTTGTCCTTTTACATTCAGAGAGATCAGACAACTCTTTAAATATTACACAAAATGTCTTGTCTCTTTGCTATTTTTTTCTCTTCTCATCCTCACAAGGATTCCCAGGGATTGGGCGAGATGGGGAAATTATCCTCATATTTTGATGAAGAATTGAAAATGACTTGCCCAATGCCACTGTTAATGGAAATGTCATAGCTGGGTAAGATCCCAGGGGTTTGCTATTCCACGTAGGATCTCCCCTGAGACACGGCAATGGGAATGAGCCACCGTTTCCTATTAAAAGTATGGGGTGTGCCTCAGTGGGCTGTGCAGCTCTGAAAAATCATCATCTCCCCCTGCTTTCCAGCTCTCTCTGCGTCCTTTCCCTGTGACCACTGCAGTTGCCACTTTTACTTGCTGCCTCATTGTGTCAGTTCTTCCCACGTTTATTCCAGATATTTGCATCCTTGTTTGAGGTAGAAGTTTGGGAAAACGCCTCGTGATGAATGTTCACCCCCACCTCTCAGCTCCATTCCTTCGGGACTGTTTGGGAGAAATCTGGGCAGCTTGGCCATTTGGATGGCTCATCTGTGGGTCCCCGAAACCGTGATGCACGGGATCTTCCCTCTGCCTGCAGAGGCTGGGATTCCGAAAGACACTGCTGCTGTATGGGAGAAGCGGTTGGCGATTTGTTTATTGCCATCCTTGGGGTTTTACTGGGGTCTCCATAAAATCTGCTTGCTGAGTCAGAAAGGTTTACAGTCTGGCTTGTGTTTGGGGATTTTTAGATTCTGCGTGTTTAGTTTGTCATTTTGAGAAAAGCCACAAGTTTTGCTTTGCTTCGTTTTGTTTTAAACAAAAGAGTTTCGGGATTGGCGGAGAAGTTGAAGAGAACCCTACATACTGCGAAAGGGAAGAAAACATTCTCTGGGGCATTTTCAAGGACATAGAAGCTACAGAAATTTGGGACAATTCATCTGGTACTTTTTTTTGCCATATTTATACATTTTAAAATCTCTGTCTTTCTGTGTGTCACACACACACACAGTCACAGATGAAATAGCTAAATGAGATTTTTAAAAATAAAAAGCTTCAGGGGAAAATAAAAATCATGGCTATACAGTTTCCAAAGAATTCATAGTTCTCATACTTAGACACAATTAAAATGTGCTTGCCAAAGGTAAGAAGCAAATGTTTGTATTTAGACAGAATGGCATGTATGTCTTATAAAGGAATGTCTTGTTTCTTTCGTAAGGAATGTAAATTTTAAAAGTGAAATATTTTTGCCTCTGTTCAATTTCTCTTAAAAGGTTTAGAAAGAAATCAAAGATGTCTTTTTGCCATGAATAACATGCAACCATAAATTTCTCTCCAGCAGGCGTTTGTGTGTGTGTGTGTCTGTGTGTGTGCGTGTGTGTGTTACAAGCAAGCATTTTAACATTGCACAATAGTTTACTCTCTTTGTCTACTTGGTTGCAAATTCCGAAGGTACCTAGGAGTTATGTAGAAAAGCTCATTTTGTCTCTTTCAACCCTCTTTTAAATATTTCTTCTGCATTAATTTTGCTTTCAATAATTTTCATGCAAATGCCACTCAAGAAATATCTATTTACATGTGTGTGCATATAAAATACACTTAGTCATCTTAGGTACCAAGTTTTTGCTGTAGATCACACTCACAGTCATATGCATTATTGTTAGGTTTACTATGAATTCAGACAGAACACAAATTAAACTGTGTTAAAATCATCTTTATAGGAGCTCAAACTTAGATACAATACAAACCAAATGAAGTTAAAATGATTTTTATAATAGCTAAAATCTAATAACTAATTTCAATACAGTTCATAGATCCTCATTCAGGATCTTATGAATAAAACATCCTTCATTTTGGCAATGAAGGAATTGGTTCATTAAATAAAAACTACAAAATATGCAAAACTCCCTTCACGGTGACAAAATGTGAGAGGGGCATTAACTGATCACAAAGAACACGTTCACTCCCCAGCAACAGCAAACATTTGAAACAATCCCCAGAATAAATTACAGCAGGCTGTCTCCCGGTAAGGACGGCTGTCCCCAGACCTAGGGACAGATTAACCATCCCAGGCCACATCCACTTAACTGCTGGAAAGGAAAATCTCCTTCCAGCACCTTCCTGAGAGAAGGGAAGAGAGAGCTGGATTTCTCTCTGCCCAGTGACCGGCTGCTTTTACAGGGGAAATGCTGTTTTTCTCCACGTCCGGTGATGCCAGCACTTTCAATGGAAAGGGGGAATATGGGGGATTATTTGGTTGTCTCAATGTCAGTTTAAAAATCCACGTAAGCAGAACAGGTATCTTGCGATTGGCTTTTTATGCCTTAAATCTAGGCTTCAGGCATCATAGATGCAATCTGAAATCTGTCTGCATTTTGTCAAAAAATACTTAGTTTTCAGTGTCTTCATTCATGAGCGCACTGGTCATGAATGGGATGAGACGGGGCAGCTCTCCCTGTGACTTTGTTCAAGAGATGGGGGGTGCTGGCTCCGGAGCTCCGAACAGGCCAAGTGGGGCTGGGCTGGGCTGTACCCCTGATACAACACTGCCTGCCATATACAAATAGGATGGGACAGACAGTCCAGGTCACATCTGGGTCCTGGCACCAGTATTAGAGGCACTTTTTCACCTCAAATATGTACACATTTGGGTGATAAATTAAATGGTGACCTTACATATAAACAAATACATCAATATACATTCCCTGTGAACATGAGGAAAGCAATCTGTGCTACATCCGTGTGTGGATTTGTTCAGATTCCTAAGCCTGGGACCCAAAACCCTGCCCAGCCTGGAACTTCCTGCAAATGGATTGTGTGGGGTGGGGGGCAGGGGGTCCTTAAGAGATATGGGGTACACGGGGCAGAAAGAATAGGGGGAGGAGACATAATGACAGAGAACCCCAAACCTGTCAGAGCTTTAAACAACTAAAAGTGTTCCATTTGCAGCAAAGAGGAGAGAAAGCCTGTCTGCACCTGACTTCCGGGCAAGACTTCCAAGGACTGCTGCGGAGCAAGTCCCAAGTGAGAGATGAAGAAGGAAGGTGAGAGCCGTCACTTTTTTCCAGCCAGCTTTATTGAGGAATGACTGACAAGTGCTACGTATCTAGTTAAGGTGTTCACTTGATGTTTTGCTATACATGTCCCTGGTGAAATAATAACCACAACCAAGCTAATAACATACGCATCACCACACACAGTTTGTGGTGATGGTATGTACATTTTCTTTTCTTTGTGGCGAAAACACTTGAGATATGTCCTCTTAGCAAATTTCCAGAATACAATACAGAATTGTTAACTAGAGTCACACTGCTATACCCTGGATCCCAGAACTGATGGCTCTTGTGTACCTGAGAAGCTGTACCCCTTAGCAGACATCCTCCCGTTCCCCATCACCAGCCGCTGGCAACGGCTGTTCTCCTCTCTGCTTCTGTGAGTCCCACTTCTTAGACAGCTCTAGGGTCCACAAACAGTTTTTGATTCCACACACGTCTCTAAAAATAAGGAAGACCAGTCAGTGCTTTCTTGGAATTAAGCTTCAGGTAGGGGCAACAGAGAGGAACAGTAACTGTATTAGGTCCTAAAGTGTGGAATGAGGGTGTTGTTTAGGGGTTGGGCATGACAGAGACCCTCTAGTTTGAACCAGAACATTGTTTCTATCATCTGACTGGGGTTGGGAAGGAGACAGTCCCAATGCCTGGGAGCCAGCAGGGCACGGTTGGGGGCTGGAGCTCGCACGCTGGGGCCCTCCTGCTGTCTCTGAGCCTTGGAGTGGCTGTGGCCAGGTACCCAATCCTCAGGCGGCTGGGACTGCTGCTTCCCCCTTGCCCCACCTCTCCCCAGATGTGGGTGGCCTGGGGGAAATCTGCACGCCAGGCCACCCAGGGAGAGGGCTGCTCCTCCTTTGCGAGCCATTTTTCTGTTCTTAATGGACACAAGGCTGGCAGGGATCATTTGTAAGGTCGAGTTCCGATCAAATTCCCAGGGGGGGACAGGTATGGACCACCACGGTCTCCATTAAGCTTCCACTCACTCCTGGGAGCTCTGGGACAAGGGCAGCCTGTGCCCAGCAACATGGGACTCGCTCTATCTAATCCTGTTAACTCCGTTGTCACAGCCGGGAAATGTGCGGTGGAAAAGCTAAATCCCAAAGTTGCCTTAGAACCCTTAGGGACCACCACCCAGGGCCTCAACTGAATCAAATTGCCAAGGAGGCCTGGCAGGCTCAGTTAAACCAACGGCCTCCCACACAAGTTTGTGGGATCAAAATCGGCACATGATCACCCCTCAAGGCCCACCAGGCACAGCCTCAGAAGAAGAGGGTGGGAGGGGGGAAGATTCCTGGGCTCCTTCTCGGTTCACACAGCCCCTCCTCCTCTGACGCTCCTATTAGGACCACAGCTCCCCAGGTCAGTGCTTCACCACAGCCCTGTTCAGCAGCCCTGGCCTGCGTGTGTGTGTCCTGCGGCTGCAGAATGAGGGTGACTGAGAAAAATGCCTTCAAGGAAGGAGAACACGCAAGAGCTGGAGAGTTGTTGTTTAATTTTTTAAAATACGTCTGATGCCTTCGCCCACCAGCACGGCTAAAATTAAACGCTGGCAAGGATGTGAGCAGCCGCTCGTGGGAGTGTGAATTTCCCTTTTGGAAAAAGATTTGGCGGCATCTTCTCTTGCCGGACATCATGCCTGCTGGATGACCCAGGAATTCTGCTCCCAGGGATACACACAACAGGAAGGCCAGCACGTGTGCACCAAGCATGTGAAAGCATGCCTTTGTCACACAGTCCCCAGCTGGGCCTCTCAACCACCCCAGCAAGAGGATGGACATATGAGGATCAGTTTGCTGATGCAGCAGAATACTATACAGCAGTGAAGACAGTCCAACGCCAAAAAGGTTGCAGCATGATGGGGACCCGCAGAGATGCTCTGCTTGATGCCATCAACATCACATGGCAACCAGGCTCTCAGGAGCCAAGAAAGCGATTGCTGTTGGGGAAGTGAGACTGTGGCAGGGAAAGGGCTTCTAGGGTGCTGGGGCCATTGTACTTCTGGGTGTGGGTGGAGAGTTGCATAGGAGGATTGACTTTGTGGTCATGCATCGAGCTGCACACTTTGGATCTGAGCACTTTTCTGACTGTGCTTTACACAGAATATAAATATTTAATAAAAATGATCTGAAAATATATTCATGCACTGGACAAGAATAGCAAAAGGGGTGGACTGGCTCTGGGGGCCCCAGGTCAGATCTGCAGCTAGTCTGCTGGGTAACCATAGCAACTCATTGGCCTCTGCACTTCCTCCTCCACAAGGTAAGGGCCACAGAAGGTACCCCTTTTGTGAGAACGTGGACTCCTTTGAAACACTTGGTATTCTCACCCAAAAAAATGCACACATGGGTGACATTTTGCATGCAAATTCCAGGTGAGGACTCACAGACCTCCCTAAAGTTCACACCCAGGATGCGCAAGCAGATCCCAGGTGAAGGAGCTCTGGAGGGGGTGGCTCTGGGGTGCCCACCTTAAGAAGCAGGTTCTAGAACCTGACAACCCTGGGGCAGAGTCCTGGCTCAACACTTTCTAATCATGGGATATTTCTTGTGCAGGTGGCTTGATGTTCAGGCCTCGGTTTCATCATCTGTAGAATGGGGAGAATAAGGTCCAGGGAGAGGAAGGGAGCTTTGTAGAGATAAGGCATGGCCGGCACTTGGCACAGAGCCTGTCACACACAGAGTGAGCATGCTGGAAATGTCAGCAGCTGTTCTGAGGTTGCCTCTAAGCCTCCTTCCAGCTGTGACATTCTAGGATCTATTATCTACAAAAAATTCCACCCTGAGATCAGAATTTAGTAACACGAGTCGGTGTGTGTCCTTCGTGTCAGGGTCAGATTTCCTCAGAGGGACGCGGTTTTGGCACTTGGACGCTCAGGAAACCAAAGTTAGCTTGCAAACGAGATGTCACATGTGTCCAGCAATGGTGTCTCTGGCCTTCTGTGTGCAAAGAAGTTTCCAGAAGGACATCTGCTCCAGCCCAGAAACCACTGGATAGCCCTTCGTGGTCTTGGGCTGCGTGACTCCAGTTTTATTAGTAATCAACTGTCCGCCAGAAGACTGCTTGGAGCCTTGGCCAGAGTTTCCTTCGTGCCGTGGGGAGACGCCGTGGCACATGCCTGGAATCTCCGAGGGGCTGGGGAGGGTGCAGTTTCCAGTAGCACCCTGGCTCTTCCACGGTGCTGGTTTATCTCTTGGCATGCCAATAAAACAGAAACATTTGCAGCAGTAATGAAATAGGTCCCCAGATTAACGATGCTGCTTCCTTCGTTATTAGAAAAAAATGTTTGAACAAAGGGGCAGTGGCCCGGGATTAGGAAGCTTCCAGCAGGAGACTTGTGGCTGAGAAGGAGGGAGAAGGAAGCCTGGGACGGCTGCACATCCACAGATCCTCATTTGAGGACATTGCTGCACATGTCAGAGCCAGGCCCCACGCCATCATCCCAGTGTCACGGGTGTCACTGTCACACTGCTACACCTGTGCTGTGAGCCCCACCTTCTGGGGGTGTGGTGTTTCAAAGAAAAGGCCACATCTATGCCAAGTGTCTCACCCTCAAAGGGCGCAAAAGCCTGTATGGTGGAGATTGTGCGTGGCATTCCTAGCATCAAGAGCAATGGGCAGTCTAGTACATTTAACAAACCAATTATATTGACTACAATTAATTGATTGTAGTCAATATAATTGGTTTGTTAAATGTACTAGACTAATGTAAGAAGTTGGTAATAACCAGGGAAGCTGGGTGTGAGGTATATGGAGATTCTCTGTACTATTGTCTCAATTTTTCTATAAATCTAAGTGTCTTCTTAAAAAGTAAAATCTATTAAAAACAATAAGATAGCAGGAAAGATGGATAGAGAGAGGAAGTGATATGGTTTAGCTCTGTGTCCCCGCCCAAATCTCAGATTGAAATGCCCTCAATCCCCACGTGTGGACGGAAGAATATGGTGAGAGGTGGTTGGATCATGGGGGCAGTTTCCCCCAGGGTGTTCTCATGTTGATGAGTGAGTTCTCATGAGATCTGATGGTTTTATAAGTGTTGACAGTTCCTCTTTCACTTTCTCTTTTTCACCTGCCAGCATGTCAGGCTGTCTGCTTCCCCTTCCACCATGACTGTAAGTTTCCTGAGGCCTTCCCAGCCATATGGAACTGTGAGTCAATTAAACCTCTTTTCTTTATAAATTACCCAGTCTTGGGCAGTTTGAGAATGAACTAATACAGAGGGAGGGAAGGAGGGAAGTGAGGAAGAAAGGTAGGGAAGGAAAGAGAAGGAGGGAGGGAGGTGTGATTATAGATCATACAAGAATCACAGGACCTTGACAGTTGCAGAATCTTGGTATGGATAAATGTGTACTTTTTGCATAATTTTTCTGTAGGTTTGAAATATTTTATAATACAATGTTAGGAGGATAAAAAGTTATCAGAGGCTAAGGGTAGTATTCAAGTCTCACCCAAACCAAGTTCCCTAATTCCTGTGAGTGGGGGCACATCCTCCCCGGAGTAGGAAAAGCACCATGCACTAATCACGAAAGCTTTATCACCAACACACAGCAGCAGAGACGCAGCATCTCTAGGGTGCACAATGTGGTCCCCGACACCAGGATCCCTTTATCTTCCCAAGTGGGTCCAAATCTTGACAGGGCCAGCATCCAAGTCTCTAAATGCTGAGGAAACCGAGGGCTACAGAACAGACACAGAAGGCATGTAGAACCGTCCTTCCTTCCTCAGGAGCCACAGTCATTCTCACTCAGGGTGTCAGCATGTTATAGGCACAGCTTTGCACTCGGCACCCCTTGGGCCACAGAAGGAGAAGCATCTCACACCCAGGACCAAATAACCTGTTGAGATGCAGCCAAAGCCCTACAAAGAGAAAAAACACACATCTGGTGGCAGGAGGAGGGCGCGGGGGTAGGAAGGGCATGCTGCAGCTCCTGAGGCCCCTCCTCTGGCTGATTGAGGACGGGACTCACAAACAACCCCAAATGCTTCCAATCTGGTCCTCGAGGAGAAAGGATATTTGTGGTAATGGAGAAATTTGCCACCCAGCGCTGTTGCTTTGGTGTCATGTTTCTGCGGTCACAAGTTATTCATCCAAAATTGGTCTCTGCTAAGAAAAAAACAAGAAAAAAAGTCCATGCAACAAAATGGGATTTGAAGTTATCTTCCATTCTGGAGTTGATATTGGGGAAATGAAAAGAAAAAACAAAAGCAGAAGAAAAGAGATAATAGTATGTTCGACTGAAGTCCTTCCACCTCACTCCACCTTCCGACACCGGGAGCCAGGCTTCCTCCCACAAAGTCAGGATGGGTTTCCTGCCTGCCAGGGAAGGTCTGGGCTCTGCGACACAGATGCTGGGATGCACTCTCAAAGGGCCAATGGCTAAGCACACCCAAGTGGGGATCCCAATTCAGAATGCCTGGGACACAGAATTCCTTAAGACAGCAGAACCAGATTTCAGGCTCCTGTGAGCTGCACTCCTTGCCCTCCTCTTGACTGTTGGAGGAATATTTTCTCATTCAGCCTCTGCGTCAGTTGCTGGAAAATACATATATCCATGCAGCAGCAGCCCACTAGGACACAGCATGTAGGGCATCTGGCTGAGGTCTCCCTGACCCAAGCACGCACCAGATCTGCAATTGCAGGATAGGTGGCTGGGCCAGCCACCCCAGGCCCAGGGAGGCTGCAGCACTTCACGAGCCCATCAGCTTCAGCCCCACAGCACTGGCCACCCCCTGTTCCAACACAGGCCCCTTCCAACTACTCAGAGATGCTCAGGGTCAGACAAGGGTGAAGTCCTGGCCCTACTGTGTGACAGGCAAGCTGCTTGGATCTTGCTGAGCCTTGGGAGCTCAATACACAAAATGGTGATGATGCCCACTCTGTGGGGTTTTGGGAAGAGCAAGTAAGTCAACCATCCAAAGTGCTTCACCTGGTGCTGGACCAAATCAAGTGCTCAAAATATGTTCCCACGATTATCAGATGGACAAAGCACACAGCTTGGATCTGATCCCTCTCCCCAGATCTGGGCCTCATTTGCCTGCAGCTAAGCAGTAAGGGAGCTGAGATTTGAAAGCAGGGAGTCTGGGCTCCTACAGGAGTGATGAGAGAGGGTGGCATGATGGCAAGGCTGGATCGCCCGCCACAGATAGAGTATGCCCACCCCTTTCTATCCCTTCCCCATCGCACATGCAGGTGGACACCAGGAAGGAACCTAGACACTGCTCATTCCAATTGGGCATCAGATGTGGCATTGGTCATCATCTACTTAATAAATGAGGCCCCCCTTTCAACGCACTTAGTGAGTTCACAGGCCATAGGTGGATAGTCCACAGGACCCCTTCCCTCCCCTCCTCGCCTTTCCCCCAAATATCAAGTGCTGCTGTGGGTTTTTGTGCTAATGAGCATTACAGTGTGGTCAGCTTTTCATCTTACTGTTTCTTCCGATGACTGGAGATTACCTCACGGAGAAGGAAGTGGAATACTGAGTGGTTGTCCCAGATCACCAAAGCACTGCTCTGCACTAACGGCCAGGAGGTGAGCTGGAAACCAACTGGTTCTGCTGGAGAAGAGGAAGCAACTTGTAGACAAGGGGCCCCTTGGGGAGTGGTCCTTTGGAGAAGGGCCCACAAGGTGTAGAAAGAGTACATTCCCCAATCACGGACTAGCACCATGTGCCCTGGGAAGACACCTCTCAACCCACCAGCCCCAGGAGAGCCTGGCTAGTACTGAAAAGTGCCAAGGAATCACAGACAGAGCCAGAGGGCCAAGACATCAGAGGCCTGAGATGACGATGGGCTTGGATTCCTGTAACTAGTCTATCCAAACACCACTTACTCTTTCACCAATCCATTCATTTGGTGAAAGTCAAAGAATTATTCATCCAAAAAAAAAATCATTTCATTATGGTCCCAGAAGAAGCATTATTCTTTCATCCAACAAACATGCCACAGGGTCTCCTCTGGGCCAAGCTTCGTTCTGAGATAGGAGGTGCTAAAACACTGCTGCATCCTCAAAGCTAGACCAGCCAGTGCCTGACAGCTAATGGGAATATGATTTCAATGAATGGATGGATGGATGGATGGATGGATGGATGAACAGGTGGATGGGTGGTGGTGGGTGGGTGGATGACCTTCATCTCCTCATGGAAAGTAATCTTTGCTGTATTCACATAAAATCCACACAACTACCTCTCTCTCTTGTTCTCTGTCTCTAGAAAGAAATGAACAGACCACCCAGAGATACAGACTCAGCATGTAATTCTTTTATATTCTTTATGTCCAACACTTATTGGGCCCTTGCTGTGTACTCCATATGATGCTGGGTCCTGGGAGTTGAGGTTACAAACAACTAAGATGACAGACTTGCTCCAAGTAGGAATTCTTGTCTCTCAGCCCCATGGAGAAGGTCTCCTTTTCACCCTTCTTCACAGGTGAGGAAACCGAGATGCAAAAAAGTTAAAAGACTGAGTTAAGGTCATTCTATCACCTGCGTCAAGGCCCCTGTGTCTGTTCTGGCTGGCACTCTGAGATGCCACTGCCAACAAGAATGAAGTAAGAGAAAAAAGAGGTGATGTGCAGTTGCATGAGAGACTCTGACCACTCAGGGATTCAGAGGCTAAAGGAAAGCTGAGGGCAGGAAGGTCCAGGGAGGGCTTTAAGAAGAGAGAGGCAAGTAGTAGGAATGAGGTGGGGTGCTGTAAGCTCTAAAGGTCAGAGAGGATGAAAGGGAGTGACCCTTGGTCAGAGCAGAGGCTGAGCCACCTTCAAATGTAATTGGCCACTAGGATCAGGTCTGCATTCCCCTCCTCTCCCTCTTATCCTTACCACCACCACCACCACCAATAACAACATCATCATCAACATCAATAGCAATATCACCACTGACACCAACAACATCATCATCATCATCAATAACACCGACACCAATAACAACACCATCACCACCACCATCATCATCAACGCCAATAACACCATCACCAACATCAACATCATCAATAACACCATCACCAGCAACACCATCACCACCAATGCCAACATCAACACCAATAACAACATCAACATCAACACCAATATCAATAACACCATCATCATCATCAATACCAATAACACCATCACCACCAATGCCAACAACATTATCAACACCAATAACAACACCAACAATATCATCAACACCAATAACACCACCATCACAAACACCAGCAACATCATCAACACCAATAACAAGACCACCACTATCATCATCACCAATAACACCATCACCACCAATGCCAACATCATCAACAACACCAATAACACCAACACCAATAACAACACCATCACCACCATCAACACCAATAACAACAGCATCACCACCATCAACATCAATAACAACACCATCACCAACACCAATAATACCACCACCATCACCACCAACACCATCACCACCAATGCCAATATCGACACCAATAACATCAACACCAATAGCACCACCAACACCAACAACATAACACCAATAACACCACCAACATCAACACCAATAACACCATTACCACCAACGCCAACAACACCACCACCAATAACAACACCAACATCAACACCAATAACAACACCATCACCACCAACGCCAACATTGTCAACACCAACAACATCATCAACAGCAGCAATAACATAATCAACACCAATAACAACACCAACATCATCAACACCAATAACAGCATCACCAATAACATCAACACCAATAACAACACCATCACCACTAACACCAGCAACATGAACAACACCAATAACAACACCATTATCAACACCAACACCAACATTATCACTACTAATATCGACATAAATAATACTAACATCAACATCACCAACATTGCCATTATCAACACCAATAGCAATACCATCACCACCAACACAACAACACTATCACTACCAGCAACAACAATGCCAACATCAATATACAAACATCACCATCACTGCCATCATCAACACTAATACAACACCATCACCAACACCAACAGCACTATCACTACCAGTAACATCACTGGCACCGACATTGCTATCATCAACACCAATAACATTATTGCCACAAACAGCAACGACACACCAACACTATCACTACCAGCAACCATACCAACAACGTCACTGTCAGCACCAACACCACACCAACACTATTCACTACCAACAATAGAACACCACCACCATCACTACCAGCACACCAATAATACCAACAACACTAACACACCAACGCCACGAGCACCATCAACAACAACAGCAACATCAGTGGCAACAGCAACAGTCATAATAGCTAAATATATTGACCCTGACCATGTATAGAGCACTGAGCTGTGAGTTTTAAGTGCATTATTTTGTTTGAGTCTCCCGAAGGAGAACCATGAGAGAGGCACTACTGTGACGGACACCCCCATTTTAGAATGAGGAACTGAGGGGTGGAACACTTGAAAAGTTTGCCCAGTCTCTCCTGGCTAGACCAAAGGAAGGCCTTGAACATAGACATTGGACTCAAATCAGTGCCTTCAAGAGCCCCTCCCCAGGGCTTTCTGTTCAGAGTCTTCTCTAGAAATAGGTCATGTTTGTTGTGTGCCCACCATGTACCCACCCCAGACAATGTGCACGGTGTGCTGAAGGTGTCCCACATGCAGCAAGTCACTGAATCCTTTTCCTTCCCCCAGGGCAGGGCCTGGGACCCTCCTGGTTGGCTCCAAAAGGGCAGGCTCCTCAGGGAGACTGAGAATCACAACCCTGATTGCCCAGAAACAGAGTGGAGGGTCTGGGCTTTGGTCCCCACACCCGATGTGCCACTGCTCCATGCCACCTCCTCCCCTGTACTTTGCTCCTGGGTATCACCCTAGCTTACTCTCTCTGAACCTCAGTTTCCTCATTTACATAACAAACAGATTCATCTAGAGCTGTGGTTCTCACTAAAGGGTGACTTTGCCTGCAGGGGCATTCAGTGGTGTCTGGAGACAAGGTCTGGCGACATTTTTGCCATCACCACGAGGGGGGGTGCTACTGGCATCTGGTGGGTAGAGCCCAGGGTGCTGCCCAACATTTGGTGCACAGGACAGCCCCAGATTCTCCATTGGCAGTGCCCAGGTGGAGAAGCCCTGAGTTAGGGGATCCCAAGCTTCCAAAATTTGTAACTAAACCCCCAAAGCTTGTCAGAAAAGAAATTCTCTGTCAAAATCCCTAAAAGGAAAGAAAAAACAAGTCCTGCCGGGCGCGGTGGCTCACGCCTGTAATCCCAGCACTTTGGGAGGTTGAGGGGGGTGGATCACAAGGTCAGGAGTTCAAGACCAGCCTGGCCAAGATGTTGAAACCTTGTCTCTACTAAAAAAAAAAAAAAAAGAAAGAAAGAAAAAGAAAAATACAAAAATTAGCTTGGCATGGTGGCATGTGCCTGTAATTCTAGCTACTCAGGAGGCTGAGGCAGGAGAATCGCTTGAACCTGGGAGGCAGAGGTTGCAGTGGGCCGAGATAGTGCCATTGCACTCCAGCCGGGGTGACAGAGTGAGACTCCGTCTCAAAAAAAAAAGAAAGAAAGAAAGAAAGAAAGAAAGAAAGAACAAATCCTTTCTCTGTTTTCCCAACTCCAGCCCAGTTTCACACACATGAACCTCTGCAAAGATGGAGCCAGAGAGGCTTGAGCACAGTTGTGTTCCAGACAGAAAAGCGACTTAGTTCTCTGAAATAGACCCTGAATTTATACTATTTAATATCTGCACACAATTGCAGACCCTTCCTTACTGCTGTTCAGCACAAGACAGTGATTTCCTTCTTTTTCTTTCTTTCTATTCTTTCTTTATTTTTTTTTCTGCTCCATGCTGCCCTCAGATTGAGGCTTCATGAACTCTGGCATCAGTTGTAAGAACGTCTTTATAAAGGGTTGCACGAGATTTCTTACTATATCAGAGTTCCTGAGGATGATGTATCACGTTACTAATTCCCTTAATTGCATGTCTGGGCTAAAAACAGACTCTCTTAGTTTTTCTAAGAAGTTACATTCTTAATGACATTAAAACACGATGGTAAATGAAGCTAAATGCTAACTGATGTACTTAAATCATGAATCAGTCGATAGAGTGTTTACCTAAACTTGTTTATCCTTCTTGGTCACTCATTTTGTAGGTTTTGCCAAAACTGAGAGAGGAACAGTGGTGTCAGATTCAGTATCTGGAAATGGCTCAAGAATTTTTGTTTTCTTTCAATTTTTTAGCCCCAGACTGAGTGGATGCTGCAATCATGTAGTAATCAAAGAATTAGAAAAAGCGAGAGGCTGCAGGCTGATTCATTTCCCTGGATTTTTGCAGAGTGGGGAGGACAGAGAAGCTGCAGGGAGAGATGAAGTTTTTTCCTTAAGGATGAAAAGCTCTTAACCTTGCTTGCTTGGCTTTTTTCTATTCAATCTTATTTTTAAAGCAAAGATAGGGAGGCGTGTGATTAATAGCAAGAGACAGCGTTTAAGGAGCACAAGGTGCCAGGTGTTCTAAACATGCTGTGTATTTTAGCTCACAAAATCCTCCCCACAAAGCCGAGTAGCAGGAAGCAGCAACCCTCCCAGATGAAGAAGCAAAGGCTCAGAAAGCTAAGTAACTTGTTCAAGCCAGCACGGCTCATGAGAGGGGGACTGGGATTCAAATCCCTGCAGGGGGAGGCAAGCAGCCCCAACTTTAGCCACCATGCCTCCTGCCTGAGAAGCTAGCTGCGAAGCTTCCAGAAGGAGACTGTCCTCCAGGAATAGAAACAGCGCATGACTTCGGCTTGTCTGTAAAAATCTTTATCACTTGTAAATCCTTCTCCACCTGATAAGTTATCACATTGACTCATGATGCTTTTTTTTCATTCTCAGTGAGTTCAGAACAGTCTTTCGGTTTGTCTCAGTTTCTTTCCCTTTGTCTCTGATGTATAAAGGCATCCACATTTCATTTGTTGATAATTGAATTTTTGGATAGACAGTTCATTATCAAAACCATCAAACACTGCACTACAGATCTGCCTTTGACTCAACATACATTTTACCTAAAAAGGAAGGTCCATAAACAAATACTAAATTCTAGCTAATGACTGACATACAGAAGTGCTTCGGAGGAGGGGCTCTGAGATCTGCAGCTTACTTTGAAATGCGTCAGAAGGTCCTGAGGGACAGATGGATGGACGGAGGGATAGACGTGTGATAAACCAAGTAGAGCAACATGGCAATCACAGAAACTAGATGATAGGTATGTCGATGCTCCCTGTACAATTCTTCATGTTGCTAATTTCTTCATGTCGCTAATTTTCATTAACATGTTCAGAAATTCAGAATGCAGACACTTGATGGAAATTCAAAAGACACAAGTTAAATGTAAGTCTTCCTCCACCTCATCCGGTCTGTCAGTCTTTCAGGTTCTCTAACAATGGCGATCCTTGGTACCTGTGACTCTGAGGTGTCAGTCCAGGGATACTCTATGCCTATTTCAACACACGTATGATGTATTTTCAGTGATCATGATAACTAATGATTATACAGCACTTATTCCCTGCCAAGCACCACTGTCCTGTTTAACATACATTGATGTATGAAATCGCTCCAACAGCCCTGTGGCATGGATGCTGTTACTGCCCCCATTTTACAAAGGAGGAAAGTGGGGCCAGAGAGAACAGTTAAAGCCCTTGCCCAGCTTCACTCAGCTCATCCATGGTGAGGTGCTGGTGCACACAACCTTCCATAACGCGAGGGTCTCCACTCGGCCATGTGACACGCCAATGGCTCCAGGTGCAGATTTTGCATCTGCCTCTTCTAATAGCCGCAGCACTTTGCATCGGATGGTTACACCATAATTTATTTGACCCATCCCCTATGCACAAGCATCTAGTTTATCTCCAAACGTTTGCTACCGAAAACAATGCTGCAATGACTTAATAAGCTCGTGCATGCTTCTGAGAGTGCGTGCACACTGTAATGTGAGATGAATTCCCAGAAGTGGAGTGGCTGAGTCCAAGAGTAAATGCATTTTTCGTTTTGATAGTATCACCAAATGTCTTTCCAAAGAGGTTGTGCTGGATCCCACTCCAGCTAGCAAAGAGTGAGAGCACCGATGCCACCGCCCGCTCCAGCACACATGCTGACGTCTGCTAGTCCCGTACCAGCGCAAGGCAGCCGGCCCCCCGGGGTGGTGCCATGGGCAGAGTGCGTGGTCAGCTCTGAGGTATTGAGGAAACTGTCTCATTGTGGCTGGGATTCATGTTTTCTTCCATAAATGGGACAGAGTATCTTTTTATACGTCTGAATTCATTTCAACTGCTGTTCCTTCGACTAGACCATTTTCTTGTAAATTGTGGGTTTAAGGGCTAGACACGCAGGTTTATTCCTGTCTCCTAATTTTCTAACTGAACATAGATTGGACAGTTATCTTCTCTAGGAAGAAATGTACTACCAATCTGAAGGACGAAAGAAAGAAAGCTGAAAAAGGTCAGAGTGAGAGTGTGAAGGAGGCAGGCAAAACTGAAGTTGGGTCATGGAAACCAGAAGAGATTCCGGGGCCACGTCGCACAGTTGAATCTCATTATGGTGAAACCCTGTTGCAACATTTCCCAAAAGACCAGGCAGGGGGAAAACTCTGAAAGTCAGGGAAGGGAAAGTACTGACAGCATGTGCCTGAGTGTGTCAGTGTGTGTGAGAGTGTGAGAGTGTGTGTGTGTGTGTGTATCTTAGACTTGAACTTAAAAAATCTAGAGAAAAAAGAAAAAGTGAGAAAGAAAAGAAAGAAAAACAACAATATGGCCGGCCACGATGGCTCACGTCTGTGATCCCAGCACTTTGGGAGGCCGAGGCAGGCAGATCGTGAGGTCAGGAGATTGAGACCATCCCCGCCTCTACTAAAAATACAAAAAAATAGCCAGGTGTGGTTGCACGCACCTGTAGTCTCAGCTACTTGGGAAGCTGAGACAGGAGAATCACTTGAACCCGGGAGGCGGAGGTTGCAGTGAGCTGAGATTGCACCACCGCACTCCAGCCCGGCAACAAAGCGAGGCTCCGTTTCAAAAAAAAAAAAAAAAGAAAAAGAAAAAACACAACACTTAAACATTCCATGCTCGGAGGCCACATATGAAGGAACAACAAAAGCGTGTCTTAGAAGAATGTGTGGTCTTTGTAGGTGTGCCCCCAAAGCACTGAATCAGTCTACATCTGCGTTCTCATCTCCAGAGAAATCATGTGGCTCTTCCGGCGCCCTCTGAGGAATGTACTGGTATTTATGAGAAGAACATGGCTTAGCGGCGTCTTTTCTGATCTAACCCATTTGGAACGTAGCTTAGAAGGACGGTCCTGTGCATCCTCTTGCGAAACTGTTCCATAGTACTCCCTTAGGAAGTCGCACAGTCTTGGAGACATTTGGGCAATTCTTTAATCCGCCTCATCAGGGAGGGAGGCACACAGGCCTGGGGTGCAAAAGGCCAGCCTCATTTTTTGTGTGTGATGAAATTGCAAACGTACATCCTGAGACTAAAATTAAATGGAGGAAAGGTTTGCCCGTCGTGGGTGGTCTTCCTCGGGCCCTTTAGAAGGAGGGATCGAATGGAGCAGGAGAGCACATTTAGCAACATTTCCAATAGGGTAATGACAGCAATAATGATAGCTGTCCCCCTTGGGAAGGAGAAATCACCAAAACCTACACAGTGACAAAAATAAACAAGCGTGTAACGCCAGCAGAGGAGGCCTGGCCCATTCTGAACTTGGAGAACATCAAAGTGAAGCCAGTTATCAGGCCGTCCAGGCTCCAGGCTCCTTTGCGTCCTGCCCAGTGCTTTTATCAGCCATTTGAACTCTGGAGGAGCCCGGAGGACGCTTGCTGAGCACAGCTGTGGGGAACAGACGCGCTGGACTGCAGAGTCTGGACAGAAAGGGTGCTCAGGCTGTGGCTGATACATTTGGGGCACAGGAGGAAATTTCACATGGATGAACAAAACTCCTCTCTTCAGATTCCAAAAATTCCAACCTGTGAAAAGAGCAGTGAGAGCTTCAGGCAGAACCAGGAAGGGATTCATACCTGCACTTCCCTGGGCAGCGCAGGGTGGGAGGCCCCAGAGCCCTGGCTTCCTACTTGCGGAAAGGAGGAGACTCCCCTCCGCTGAAAGCACGTTTTTAAATTCCTGAAGAAATCAGATTTTTAAAAATCCTTGTGGTGATGGAAATGTTCTGTACCGTGATTGTGGTGGATGATACAGGAACTTACACATGTAAAAACTGCATAGAAATACACACACACATGCACGCGCGCACACACACACACACACACACACACCCCTGCAGGTAAGAGAAACTCAGTAAAAAGGGTGGATTGAGTCAATATCATCATCCTGGTTGTAACATTGTATAGTTCTGCAAAATGCTGCCATTGGGGGAAACTAAATGAAGGCTACATTGGATCTCTCTGTATGATGTCTTAGAACTGCCTGGGAATCTACAATGACCTCAATACAAATTTCAATTAAAACAACAAATAAATACGTCAGAACCTCTGCCATCCTGGAGCCCGCATTCTGGTGGAGTACTTCCAAGGTAACTCCAATGAGATTGCAAGCATGGGGCCTCCACTTCATACCTCATGTTAGGGTTATTATTAGTTACTTTGTGTCCGTCAGGGGCCTGTTCAACTGGAAGTAAATGGCCATTCAAACTGGGCTTCAAATTGAAGCTGTCATGAAAAAGGCAATCTTCCCACAGGTGTGGGCCAGGTTTATGGAATGCCAGGAGGGGTAGCCGTGCAGAAGGGAAGCCCCTTGGGTAGGTGGAGAGGGCAGAGCTGAAGGGGGAACCCAGCAGAGAGGTGACAATGACCATAGGCGAGGTAACGTAGTAACAGAAATGTGCCCTCCCACCAGCCTGGAGGCGGGAGCCCGAAATCAAGGTGTGGGCAGGGCTGTGCTCCCTGTGAAGGCTCCAGGGCAGAGTCCCTCCTGCCCCTTCCAACCTCCCAAAGTTCCAGGTGTTCCATGGCTTGTGGCTGCATCGCTCCAAGCTCTGCCTCTGTCTCCACGTGGCTGCCTTCTCTGTGTCTCTCTGTTCACGTTTTCTCCTCTTCTGTCTCTCATAAGGGCACTTATTACATTTAGGGTCCATGCTAATCCAGGATCATGTCTGAAGATCTAAAGACTGCAAGATCTTTAATTACATCTAAACAGGGTCTTTTCTCCAGATAAAGTCACATTCACAGGTCCCAGGCTGGGACATGGATGTGTCTTTTACAGGAGCACCTTTCAACCCCCGCCAGATGGTTCCAGGTGGTGAGGAGCCTGACGGAGAGAAGAGCTCAGCAGGGGGCCTGAGAGGCAGCACTGGCACAGTCAGTCCTGGGAAAACAGTGGTGATGATCGTTATGAGTACAGCCCGAGATGACGCGCCGGGCTCCTGCAGAGGCCAGCCTTGTCTCCCAACTCCCATTTCCTGAGAGGTGGTCATCGCCTGCTTGGTTTCCCACTGCCACTGGCTTTGAGCCTCTGCCCAGTGTTTGCTGTTTTAGATTGATTACCTCATGTTATATAACATGAGTGGCTACAAGCAATCTGTAATTTGCAGCATCCAGAAAGCCCCTGTCAGCTTCAGAGGCAGCAGCCCTGGCCTGTGGGAGGAAGAGCTTTCCCAGGCGGGACCCATGACATAATCTGGGGCCCAGGGCTAACTGAAAATGCAAGGTGCTTCGCTCAACAATTACCCATTTTAGGATGGTGTCCGAGGGGCATTCAACCCAGCGCAGGCCTTTCTGAGTGTGGGCCCCCGAGTGCCTGTATAGGCCATGTGTCTGAGGAGCTGGCCTCACTCCCGGCTTACAGTGAGGCAGGCAGACCCAAGCCACACAGATGTGGCCACTGAGTCCAGGCAACACGGCAGTGGGGGGTGGGTGTCTTCATCAAATGACGTTCGTTTTTGGTCAAGATTGTGGGGTTGGCAGAAATGAGATGATGAATGTGTCTCTGCAGGAGAAGTCTTGGCTCAGGCTGCAAGCTGACTTTTATCACGACGGCTGGGGCTCATCTGCAAGCCAGGCAGGGAGCCTCACCAAGAGACAGCAATTCACAAACCTCTGTTCCTGTCTCCTAGCTCCTTGGGCACCTAGGGGCACCTAGGCATGGCATGAACCTCACGGTGGGGGGCTCTTGAGTGCAGACGTGTGAAGTGCTGTCCATATATTTTCTTACTCTAGACTCTTGACAACTCCATGAGGGGCACCGTCATCAGCTCCTGTGGATTTGCTGAGAAGGCAGAGGCTCCAAGAGGGCAAGTTACTTGCCCATCTTCCAGTGATGGGTAACCATGACAGGGAGGCCATCTGAGCCGACTCTCAGTGTGGCCTCCAGCTGGCTTGCTAGTCCCTTCTGCTCAGCCTCCTTCCCTCTCTGTGGGAGGAGGCTGAACATGGCAGGTAAGCAAGCACGTGCTGGTGGGAGCGGGGCTGCCGGGGTTCAAATCCCAGCTCCACCGCTTGTCGACCAGGTGGTGCTGGTCTTCAGTGAGTTCTCTACTTTCCCTGAGCCTCAAGTTCCCCAGTTGCAAAATGGGATGTGCCCCCACCAGGGATGTTGTGAAGATTAAGTGCCACTGTGCTTTGGGCATTCAGAGCCATGCCTGCAGTACCCACTGGTCCTTCTTACCAAGAAGTTGAGACATGCAGAAGGTGACGTGCGGCCATTACTCACATGCTCCTGTCAATTGTGCAGCCTCCCCGTGGTTGGCTAAATGATGCCTCTCCTGCCAGACATCCACGTCCTGACCCATGGAACCCGTGACTGTGTTGCCTGATGTGACCAAAGGGACTTTGCAGATGGGATCCAGTTGAGGACTTTGAAAGGGGAGAGTATCACTGATGATTCACGTGGTCCAGGGAAGTCTCAGGGTGGAGCAGAGGGAGCTATGGCAGTGAACACTGTTCGGAGAGACACCATGAGGTCAGCTCTGAAGATGAACGGGGTCCACGCGCTGAGGAATGTGGGTGACCTTTGGAAGCCGAGAAGGCAAGGAACAGATTGTCTCCTGGAGCCTCCAGAAGGAACCAGCCCTCCCGACACCTTGATTTCAGCCTGATGAGGTGCATGTCAGACTCTGGACCTCCAGAGCTGTCAAAGCATACGTTTGTGTTGTTTTAAGGCACTCAGCTTGTGGCCACTTGTCACGGCAGCCTAGCAAACTCACGGAATCATCAACTAACTCTCCCAGAGGGAAAAGGTTTCCCAATCTTGCCTAACCATAATTAACTCCTAATCATCGATACCTGCCAGGGTCAGTCTGTGCCAGGCCTTACAGACATTATCTCATTCCATTGCCCTCACCGCCCCAGGACATGGGTACTAAAACCACCGTGTGCAGCTGAGCAAACAGCCTTTGTGAGGCCACGAAGCCTGCCTGAGGCCACGCAGCCATAAGAGGCCACGCAGCCCACCTGAGGCCACCCAGCCGTGAGAGGCAACGCAGCCTGCCTGAGGCCACGAAGCCTTGAGAGGCCATGCAGCCCGCCTGAGGCCACCCAGCCATGAGAGGCCATGCAGCGCGCCTGAGGTCATGCAGCCGTGAGAGGCAAGGGAGAAATCCGAATCCAGGACCATGTGGTTCCCACATCTATGCTCTTTCCACTTTACCAAGCTCCTTCAGATTCGGGGGATCACACAGGACCCAGTGAGCAAAGCACCCCAACATGCCAAGCCAGGCATGGCTTTCCTTCCTTTTCAAACCCACATGGAAAGGAAATCCAATCTGTCTGTTCTCTACTCATTTACACGTAATTCATCAAAACGTTCTTCAGTCGGAGTCATCTGAAACCCAAAAAGCCTAATGAGCTATTTTTCCTTTGAACCAGGAAGCTGATCCTGCCAGCTCTGGACAGAACTGAAACTTGGAAAGGTCCAAATTCTGTTCCCAAATTAGAAGCGAGGAAGTTCGTGGAGATCTCCACACGGCAGAGTGTAATTAGGAGCAGGCTATCTGTCTCCAGCGGGGTCAGGGCCTGGGGCCGGCCCTGGGGCAGGCAGAGCTTCAGGAAGGCCATGGCTGGCTCTTCTCCCGACCTCTCCCTGCAGCAGACAAGCAGGAGAGGAGTGGAAGGGTGTGCTAGCATCACAAACAAAATAGGAACAATAGATGGCGACTACAGGACACCTGCTCTGGCCATGTGAACTGCATATTGACTTCCTCATCATCCCATTTTACAGATGAGGAAACTCACATCACACACAGATTGATTAAAACACTCGCCCAAGGTGGCACAGCCAGAAACCTCGGGCCAGGGTCCCCCAGTGGCCAGGCACACCGAGTTCTCCGGAGCACTCATCAAAGTGCAGATTCTGCCTCAGCAGGTCTGGGGTGAGGCCTGAGACTCTGCATTTCCAACGAGCTCCCAGGGGACACCCATGCTGCTGGCGTGGGGACCTCACTTCTTGGCCAACAGGTTAGGGCAGAGCTTTTCCACCCAAGCTGCTCATTAGAATCCCCAGGGATAATCCAAAAATACACACAAAATAACAGCACTGATGGCCAGGACCCTGCTCGACCAGTGAAGTCAGAGTGTCTAGGGTGGAGGGCAGACATCAGCATGTTTTAAAGTTCCCCAGGTGATTCTGACCTGCACCCTGTGGAGAATCGCCATTCCAGGTCAACAAGCCCAGGTCTTTTCCTCCACATGGAAGCATTTGGTGCCACAGAGAGCCACCTCCTTAGCAAGCATGTCCAGGAAGCATTTGTAGGCTATACCACGCAGGCTTGCAGCAGAGCTCAGACCACGTGCTCTGCACCTCTGGTCCTTGCCTGTGAAATGGAAAGAACAAGGCAGGGAGCTGATAGGGCCACTGGTAGGAGTAAGGAGTTAATCTAAGTGAAATTCTTCCAAGGGCACCTGCCTTGTGGCAAACCTGTCGGTGTCAGCTGTTCTAGCCATTGGGTGTTAACTGAGTCCCCTGCTAACACAGCCCCAGCATTCCATAATATTCTGCAAATGCTTGTGAATGAATGAGGCCCGGGTTCAAGAAGCAATGAATGAATGGATTCATGAATGAAGGGCAGACATCTGAGACAGGCTGCATCCCTGGGCTCCTTCCTGGCTCCCCACTTGGGCATCTCCCTAACAGCAGGGATCAGCTTGAGCCTTCACCTAAGTTAAACAGCCCCTTCTCCTGGGCCCCACCCTCATGCAAATACACACGCACTCCCACAGCCCCAGCACACATGTGTGTTTATTTTCTTTGCCGTTCACACTTCTCCTTTTACGGTCCCTTCCACTGTGATCCTAAAGGCTTGTCTGATTTTGTACAGAGCTCAAAGCATAGCACTGAAGACACACACCTGGTCTTCCTGCGGTAGGTCAGTGAGTGAAATGGAGAGGCTGTCCAACACTGAGCACCCTAGGGGATATTTCCTGAGTGTCCACCATGCTGGGGGCCATGGAGAGGCACAGAAAAGGAAAAGGTGTGTGTGGCGTTTACTCTGCAAGGAGGCAGCAATGTGGTATAGAGGAAGGGGCCACGGTCTGTGTGGTGTGGGGGAAGGGGCCACAGTCTGTGTGGCATGGGGGAAGCAGCTACGGTCTGTGTGGCATGGGAGAAGTGGCCACGGTCTGTGTGGAATGGGGGAAGGGGCCATGGTCTGTGTGCTCTAGAGGAAGGGAACATGGTCTGTGTGGCGTGGGGGAAGGGCCACGGTCTGTGTGGCATGGGGGAAGGGGCCACGGTATGTGCGGCGTGGGGGAAGGGCCACGGTCTGTGTGCTGTGGAGGAAGGAGCCATGGTCTGTGTGCTCTAGAGAAAGGGACCACAGTCTGTGTGGCGTGGGGGAAGGAGCCATGGTCTATATGGTGGTATAGAAGAAGGAGGTGTGGTCTCTGTAGCGTAGAGAAAAAAGACCATGGCTTACGTGGTATGAAAGTAGGATCCAATGATCTAGGGCTGCACCATCTGGGCTCAAAGCCTCAGCACCGTCATTCACTAGGAGTGTAAGAATAGTTCACACATGTGTTAGTTACATGCTATAAAAATGCTTGGCACAAAGCTGATTTCTCAGTCACCCAACAGTTCTTACCTCTGCCCAGGCCATTATCATGGGATATTTACTTGGTTGCATATTTGTCTGCTCTTCTAAATAAAACTGCAATGAGTATCCTTATTGCTGAAACCTGTCACACATCTTATCTATACAAAAATAGATTCTTAAGTTAATTCCTCCCCCAAATGTATAAAATTTTAAAGATATGGAAACAGCAAAGATAACATCAAGGACCTAACTAATCTCCACCTTTGCACAGTGTCTCATCCCAGGAAGTCACTGTCTGGGGCCTAAGGAGCCATACTATACAGAAGCCATACCCAGAACTAAAGGCTGAACCCAAACCCTCCTTGCCCAGCCCAGGCAAAATGAATTGGTAGTGTTGGTAGTGGCTGCCAAACACAACAGGAAGTCCCACCCCAGGAAGTTCCACCCCAGGAAGTCCCACCCCAGGAAGTCCTGCTATAGGAAGTCCCACCCCTAGGGGCAGGCCTTTCCCTGGTGGCCTTTGCTGTCCAATATGGCAGCTCCTCTCACCGACGTGGCTGCTGAGGGCTTGAGATGTGCCTGGTTTGAACCGAGATGTGCTGTAAGTGTAAAATACCTAACCAATTTTGAACAATTATCAAATCACAATTAAAAAAAGAATTTAAATATATCAACAATTTGTATGTTCATTGTAGGTTGAGGTGATATATTTTGGATGTATTAACTTAAAATATTTAGGAATTTAGCTCCTCTTTCTTTTTGATCTCACAACAATCCTGAGCAGTTAACATCTTGTCATTTTCTTGGAGAGATGGGAGAAGGTCCCCAGGTGATAGCTTGTTGGGAACTGCACAGTCCAGAACCAAACCTCAGTAGGTAGTCTCACTGTCATCCTCAGAGTCCTTCTGCCTAGACTCCCAGTCCAGGGTTCCTTGCATTTTAAAACTGGGGCTGCTAAGGCCTTAAAGTGCACACAGCTTTTGCATCCTCCAAGTATCTGGACTTGCAGGGGGATACCTGGCTTTGATCCCATAAGCCTGAAGGAGCTGCAGGACAACTGGGAAAGCAGAAGCCACTACCTCCCTACCTTACAGCCCTCCTGCCCTGAGCCTCCCTACCTCACAGCCCTCTTGCCCTGAGCCTCCCTACCTCACAGCCCTCTTGCCCTGAGCCTCCCTACCTCACAGCCCTCCTTCCCTGGGCTTTCCTACCCCACAGCTCCCCTGCCCTGAGCCTCCCTACCCCACCTCCCCCTGCCCTGAGCCCCCCTAACCCACTTCCCCTGCCCTGACCCTCCCTACCCCACCTCCCCCTGCCCTGAGCCTCCCTACCTCACAGCCCTGTGCCCTGAGCCTCCCTACCTCACAGCCTTCCTGCCCTGAGCCTCCCAACCCCACTTCCCCTGCCCTGAGCCTCCCTACCCCACCTCCCCCTGCCCTGAGCCTCCCTACCCCACCTCCCCCTGCCCTGAGCCTTCCTACCCCACAGCCTTCCTTCCCTGGGCCACCCTACCCCACAGCCCTCCTGCTGGGATCCTCCCTACCCCACAGCCCTTTTGTCCTGAGCCTTCCTACCCAACCTCCCCCTGCCCTGAGCCCCCCACCCCACTTCCCCTGCCCTGAGCCTCCCTACCACACCTCCTCCTGCCCTGAGCCTCTCTACCTCACAGCCCTCCTGCCCTGAGCCTCCCTATCCCACTTCCCCTGCACTGAGCCTCCCTACCTCACAGCCCTCCTGCCCTGAGCCTCCCTACCTCACAGCCTTCCTGCCCTGAGCCTCCCTACCCCACTTTCCCTGCCCTGAGCCTCCCTACCCCACCTCCCCCTGCCCTGAGCCTCCCTACATCACAGCCCTCCTTCCCTGGGCCTCCCTACCCCACAGCCCTCCTGCCCTGAGCCTTCCTACCCCACCTCCCCCTGCCCGAGCCTTCCTACCCCACCTCCCCCTGCCCTGAGCCTCCCTACCCCACCTCCCCCTGCCCTGAGCCTTCCTACCCCACAGCCTTCCTTCCCTGGGCCTCCCTACCCCACAGCCCTCCTGCCCGGATCCTCCTTACCCCACAGCCCTTCTGTCCTGAGCCTTCCTACCCCACCTCCCCCTGCCCTGAGCCTTCCTACCCCACCTCCCCCTGCCCTGAGCCTCCCTACCTCACAGCCCTCCTGCCCTGAGCCTCCCTACCTCACTTTCCCTGCCCTGAGCCTCCCTACCCCACCTCCCCCTGCCCTGAGCCTCCCTACATCACGGTCCTCCTTCCCTGGGCCTCCCTACCCCACAGCCCACCTGCCCTGAGCCTTCCTACCCCACCTCTCCCTGCCCTGAGCCTTCCTACCCCAGCTCCCCCTGCCCTGAGCCTTCCTACCCCTCCCCCTGCCCTGAGCCTCCCTGCCCCACCTCCCCCTGCCCTGAGCCTCCCTACCCCTCCTCCCCCTGCCCTGTGGTCCCCTGTCCCTCGAAGCTTCTCATGCTGCAGGTCCCGTGTCCTGAGCCCTCTGTTCCTCTTCACTGCCCAGGGAGAACAGGGTTCCATGGACGTAAAGAGGCTGCCACGTCACTTCGGTTGAGTGCTGTTTCCATTAGGGTGACTGTTGACAGGAACATGTCACATCAGAAGATGGATGCTGGTTTTGTCCCATGACTCCTAAGACCTCCGTGCCAGAGGTGGCCCTGAAAGGCCCCTTTTCAGTAAATTACTGCATTTATTTAGTCCTTGAAGGGTTGTATACAGACTCCACCTGGCTCAGGAGGTGGCCGCAGCCACTTACTCCTGAATGGCCTTTGATTCTGGGTGGGGCTGTCGCTGGCCGCAATACACTCTCCACCAGAGGCAATGTCAGAGCCAGCCTGGCTCGAATCCCCTGCCTTTTGGCATTTCCTTAAGCATTAGAAGCCTAGTTTGTCATTCTTTTTGGTCTTCATTAGATATGACTTCATTAGGACATTTCGACTTAGTTACAGCAGCATGATGTACTGAAAAGAACACCACGGAAGATCTGTAAGCCCCCAAATCAGGGAGCCACCCACAGCCCCTTGGACCCTTGCACTTTCTGGGTGAGACCTGACAGCTATTATTTGTAGAGTGTCCGCTGTGTGCCCGACTCTGTACTCGGGAAAGCCCTTCAACTAGCATTTAGTAGCCCCGTTTGGAAACTGAGGTGAGGAGTGGTGGACAGACCCCCAGGGAAGGCAGCACCGGAACTTGGAGGGCGGCTGTGGCTCAGTGATCCCGCGTAGGGTGCTGATTACGTAACTAGTAGGTGGCACCCTCGTTTCCCGCAGGCCCATACATTGATTTTTATGTCGATCGGTCAGGGCATCGTCTCTTGAGAGATGCTATTAAAATAGGCCTAGGCTGGAGGAACTGGAACCCTCCCACACTGCTGGGGGGAGTGCAACATGGTGCGGCCGCTGTGGAAGACACCTGGCTGTTCCTCCAAATGTTCAGCCTAGAGTGACCAGCAAAAACAGGTACTCCCACAAACCTGTGCGCAAATATTCACAGCAGCCTGGCTACAACAGCCAAAAAGTAGGAATAACTCAAGTGTCCATCAGTGGTGAATGGATAAACAAAATGTGGCCTGTCCACACGATGGAATATTATTCAGCAGTAAAAGGAAAGTAATTCTTATGTGTGCTATAACATGAATACAGCTTGAGGAGATTATGTGAAGTAAAAGAAGCCAGACACAAAAAGATTACGTATTGGATGAGTCCGTTCTGGAATAGCCAAAGGTGCAGAGACAGAAAGCAGGAGAGCTGGGGGCTGGGGAGAGGTGAGACAATGACGGATGACGGCTAATGGGCTCAGGGTTTCCTTTTGGGGTAATGGAAATGTCTTGGAACTTGACAGAGGTGACGGTTGCGCAGCCGCGTGAATGTACTAAGTGCCACTGAACTGTTCACTTTAAAATGGATTTTTGGTATGTTAATTTCACCTCAATAAATAAAATATTAGAAATAAGACGGGGGCTGCAGAAAGCCAGAGGCTGGGAGCCGTGGGTTAGGTCCCTGACCCCGAGACTGCAGGTTCTCTATGTGATAAGGGGCAGGTGGGCTCAGCACTACCTTCCCGTCATTCTTGTATTGTCCTTTTTTGGTCGGTGGGTGGGGGTGCGGAGTGTAATTTCATCCCCATTTCCCAGATGAGGCCTGAAGCAGTTTTAGTGAAAACCAAAACTGCCTGGCCCCTAGAACCCGGTCTCCTGACTGACAAAATGAGACCAAGACCATTTTTTCCACTTTTATTTTAGACTCAGCAGGCATATGCGTTTGTTTCCTGGGAATGTTGCACGATGCTGGGGCTTGGGGTTGGAAGGATCCCGTCGGTACCAAGCGTAATACTCAACTCTTAGTTTCTCAGCCTGGCCCCCTCTCTTCCTCCCCTCCTGCTGTATGGAGTTCCCATTGTTGCCATCTTTCTGTTCATGAGTAACCCTTGTATTTGTTTTTTAAAGGAAACTTATTATGGCAATTGTAAATACGAAAGGAACGCCAATCAACCTAACTACAAATTATATTCATTGGAAACAAAGTAACATTACTGAATCCTAGGGATACTGTATCCTGATGCATTTCCCTCCAAAGGCATTCGCTTTTATTTTGTGTTTTGTTTTAGAGAAATGGGGGTTTCGTGTTGCCCAGGTTGGTCTTGAACTCCTGGGCCCAAGTGATTCTTGCAGTCTCCTACCTCAGCCTCTGAAAAGACTGAGATTATAGGCATGAACCCCCACAGCTGGCCTGCTTTTTCTTAAAAGGAAAAGGCAGCCCCTGCTGGAAAGGTGTAAGACAGAATAGCACTGAAGGGACACTTTCTCCTGGGTGTCATCATAAAGCTGGAAAGAATGGTGACAGAGAAATAACGTGCTCACTTCTGATGAGATGTATTGACTCCCTGTCTTGCGCCTTGAGGAGATGAGCAAGGAAGCGTCATGAGTTTTGAGGCCTCAGACTCCCAGCTGTTCCGCATCCTAGCAGTCTTCCCAGGCTCCAGGCTTGCTTGGTTTTCATTAGGCCCCAGAACAATGGAGGGTGTGAAGCTGTTTATTATTTCAAGTCAGCAGAATTAGCCAGGACTTCAGGCATGGTACTGAATCCAACGCCACCCTCTAGAAATCCAGCCTCTTTCAAGACATGCAAATTGTTCTCAAAGCTCTTATTAGCAATACTCTTAACTGTTGAAAGATCACAGGCCATTAAGACGCATGAGAAACCCCAGAGGCCTCTGAGAGCCGTGACAGGGGCCTGGAGACACCATGGGGGTTTTCCTGGGCACTCGGGGTGAATGTGCAGCTCGCTGATTGCACAGCCCCCACCAGATGCTGTGTGCTAGACACCCCACACAGCCTTGTCCTCAGCACCACCCTGCCGGTGGAGAGTATTAGGCCTGTTTTACAGAGTTTTCAGTGGAGGTCAGAAAGGTGGGTCATCCTGTAAGAAAACTTGACTCACTCATCCATTTAAAAGCATTTACTAAAGCCTCCGATGTCAGGCACGGTTCTGGGCACGGGGGATGTGACAGTGGGTAGCTAGTCAGGCATGCACGGGACAGGAGAGGGCTCCCGCACATACCAGGAGTGTCCGACAACCGTCAGCTGATGGTCAGGTGGTTGTTACTGTCTGTTTAAAGCAATAATGGGTCACAGCTAGTGTCAGGGAAAGGCCAGCTCCTAGCAGACAGAAAAACCCTGACACTGGTGATCAGCAACTTCTCAGTAAGATCTCAGGAGTTAGAAGTAATGCAGGACCCGGAGGTATGTACTGTAGAAAGCCTGAAGTCAGAAGGTCAAGCTGGGCACTTGATCTCTCAGGTCACCCACTTGGCCCTCCTCGAAGGGTCCTCGCTCTCCTTCCTTTCATTCTTGCTGTAAAGCTTTCTAATACACTTTTGCTCCTGCTTCAAAACGGGCCTCCGTCTCTCCCTGCACTTTATTCGCCTCAGCTGAATTCTTTCTTCTGAGGAGGCGAGATCTAAGGCTGCTGTAGATCTGTCTGGGTACCTCCTCTCCATCACTAACGAACCCTAACGGGCAAAAGTGATTCACTGATGGAACCTGCGTTCTGTGGAGGAGCGTGTATATCAGACTGGCGTTAGGTGGCGCAGAAAATACCTGCAAAGGCGAGGTTTAGGGTGGAGGGGGTGGGTCCGAACAGTACCGTCTGAGCTCCGCCTAGCTCTGGGTCTCTTTTCAACATTTTTCCTGAATATGCTAAACACTTATTAAACCCACGAGTGGGCTGTGTCAAGGTGAGTGTCCTGATGCTAACACTATAACCGATGTTACCAGCGGGAAAAACTGGGTGAAGACTACAGAGATCTCCCTGGGTTACTCCTCACACCTGCCTAGGAATCTACCATTATCTCAACATTAAACATGTTTTAAAAATTAAAAAAACATCTTTGACCAAAGCCACAATAATAACAATGACTCTCACCTGTAAAGTGCCTGGAGCGGCTGCTGGTTCACAAAACAGCCCTGGAGCCAGACCACCTGGGTTCAGATCTCAGCTCTACCTGTGGCCCTGGGTGGCATCACCGCTCTGGGCCTCCGTGCCAACATCGGACAAATGAGTGTGCAGTGGTAACCATCTCCTTCGCTTGGCGTGAGGAGGATGGTGATAAGCAAGGGCCCCACTTGTGCTTTTCTTTATGGTTATGACTTTGTGGAGCCTTCTGGGAGGTTGACCTTTTATAAGCGTTGAGCGTTCTCTTGGATAATCCTCACAGCCACACTTCAGAGGTAGAATTAGGCCCGGGCCTCCAATACCTCTACTCTTTTCTCTTTTCTGTCTGGTTCTTGAGCACTGAGGGTTTGACCTGTGCAGAGTTAGGGTCTGTTTGTTCTCAGGGAAGAGAAGAAACCTTTCTGGAAATATCGAACCAATTTCTGCTGGGACAACACATGAAGCTTGAGACAAAAACAAAAAAACAGCAACAAAACTCCCCCCCCCCGCCCCCCCACCCCATATACGTTAGCTAGAGCTGAGGTTGAGTGGTGGGTCTGTGGCACCTGGAGGATGCTGGCGACGGGAGGGGCTGAAGGACACCTCCTGGAGAGGCAGGACCCTGTCGTGGCCACACAGGCTGCAGGGACACAGGCTTCGGGGCGGGCTCTGTGCAAACCATCATCTTCCTTGAGGAAATGCACTGCGGCCCCGTGTCCTCTGGAGTCGGGAATTCAGAGACTCCCCAAAGCCTTGCAGAGTGAGGGTCCTTTGTGTCTTCCAGCCAACCTTAGAAGCTGGAGTTGAAAGTCCTTCTCATTCCCAGAATCTAAAAGACAGAGGGCATCCCTTGCCAGACGGGGGTCCTACCTCTTTTCTAAGCCTACTCCAATTTTTGTTTTGTTGCTGTTTTTTTTTGTTTTTGTTTTTTCTTGGTCTCAAGCTTCATGTGTTGTCCCAGCAGAAATTGGTTCGATATTTCCAGAAAGGTTTCTTCTCTTCCCTGAGAACAAACAGACCCTAACTCTGTACAGGTCAAACCCTCAGTGCTCAAGAACCAGAAAGAATAGAGGAGAAAATTGGTATTGGGGGCCCAGGCAGGTGCACAGGGGAGAGGGTCACCCCAAGGCAGGCACTGCTCATCTCGGCTGCTGAAGAGGAGAGTCAGGTCTCGGAAAGGAAAAGTGGCTCCCAGAGCAGCAGGACTGACTGGGGCTGGGGTTCTGAGGACACTACCTAAACTCTCTTAAATAATAGTCACATTCTCCATGTCAATAATAGCACCTCCTCTCTTCTCGGCACCACTGCCCTGCAGAGGTCAGGGGCTGAATCTGAGCTCTGGCACTTACTAGCTGCGTGCCTCGGGGCAAGTCTTCTGGGCCTCACTTACCCCATCTGTAAGATGGGCACAAAAAATACCTGCCCCATAGGGTTGTGGACAGAGTGAAACACATTAGCCCCTGTGAGGCTCCTGAAACAGCGCAGGCGCGCACTGGCTCCGCTCTCTCCTCTTTCTCTCTCCATATATATTAGCTGTCATTAAAGAGTTTTGTGATTTATAGAAAAGTGGGCAAATGTAGCACTGTAAATACTTATAACAACAAATTCATCTTAATAAAACAAGATTTGAATTTTTCCCAGAAGACTTTTAAGTTTTTTGTTTTGTCTCGCTCCATTTACTGAGAAAGAGAGGGCCCCATGCTGATGAGAGGGAGCGTTTCCTGAGGTCGCCTTTGGGCCAGTCTTGTGAGTGCACTTGGTTTGGACAGCGAGGGCCTGGGGCTAGGGTAGGGACCCACGCAAGATAACCAGGGGCCGCTTCACTTTCCTTCAGACCCGACCCATAAAAAAGGGGGCAGAACAGATATGGGCATCCTGGAAATCTCTCCCACGCTGAGCATTTCTGCTTCCTGAAGAAGCAGTCCAAAGTGCCCCTACCCAGCTCGCACCACGTCACAGGTGTCGCGTAGGCAGGGGTGGTGCTTTCCTTGCAGGCTGTTCTGGCCCTTGGAGTGTTGAGAAATGCTGAGTGTAAGATAAAATACATTGTTTGCTAAGAACAGCAGCAAGGAAAACCTAGCCACCCTCCAAGCCCCCAACCCCCTACCCCCACAACAACGGGAAAACTGCTTGGGGCATTCTAAAGTAGCAAAACAGTATATCATACACCAGTTAAAACAATTCTTTAAGCACGGGACATATGACCCTGCCCCCATGGCTCCCTCGAGGAGAGTACTTTCTGGTTTGTCCTTGATCAGTGGTGAGCGGGCACCAGCTGCCTACCTAGTTCATCTTGGTTCTGTGAGACAACCCACAACACCTGTTTGTGAATAAGCATCACCTGTTCAGAGAGAATAAATACACGGGTCAGCGTTCACCTGCGGCCCTCAGTCCGGAATGCTGCCAGCCCCTGAGGTTGTCGGCTCGGAATGCTGTGGGTCCCCGATCATCCCACTTTGCTGTTCTATCTGGGTGTCTTCTTCTCAATGCCTTCAACGCTGTCGGGGGGGCTGGGGGGGTTAATCTCCGTGTTGGATCAGGGGGTGCCCACACCCTAGCAGGGCACCTATAGAGTACAGGAATTGAAGACAAAGAAAAAGCCCGGAAGTCTCCAGTTAGTTAAACGGAAGTGTATATCCTAAACTGGAATCTAGAAGTTTAGGCTCAGGGCTGTTCTCAACCCCTGGCTGCACACAAAATTGCCCGGGAGCTAACTTAAAAAACAAAACAAAAAACAAAAAGCGAAAGCGGGGTCTTCTGAATCTCGGAGGGGGGCGCACAAAAAACTCTTCTAAATCTCGTGGGGGGGGGCAAAAGTCATCTCTGGGGGAACAAAAAAAAGGGTCTTCTAAATCCCTAGGAGTCTTCTAAGTCCCGGGGAGCGGCGGCATCTGTGCTGTAAAACTTTGTAGAGAATGAGAACCGTGGGCCTGGGATGGGAAACTTGAGGTGGGAACAGCAAGAGACAGAGGTCCTGGCAGCTGAAGTGGCAGCAACAGGGGAATGGGGCAGATCCCTGCCATTACCCCCGAGCCACCCACCCAGCCTCTCTTCATTTCTGCACTTTCTGGAGAGTACCACCTGCCCCACCCCTTCCCCGCTTCATCTCCTGAGCTCTGCCAGGCTTCTCGCAGCAATGGGGCTTCTCTACTCTCTCCAGCCCTAAAGCTTTTTCAACTCCACCCCTTGCTTATCGGCCTGTTTGGGGTCCCATCCTTACCTGCTTCATCCCCCTCTTTCTGGTTTCTCTTGTTGATGTCTCAGGCCAGCAGCTATGACCTTCTGCAGCTATGACCTTCTGGCCCTCAGTTTCTCTCTTGATGCTCAAGAAATCTAAGATTGTATTAGCACGGCAGGGAATTAAAAACAGGTTTCTCTCTGCTCTTATTGATTAATTAAGGCAGCACTCAGGTCTTTATCAAACCTGGCCCCCAGCTCTGGCCTCTGGGCCCTGGGAGGGGCATTAAACCAAATCCCCACCTGCCTTGGCTTCAGATACTTTCACAGCTTCTGTTCTTAGGTACTTGGAACTACACTTTCTCCTCTGGCCTGAAAGGGACCTTCAAAGTCAATCACAGAAGGGATCCTTAGCCTGTTTTCTTTGGATATGGATGTGGAAAGTCAGGAGTTGGGGGAAGCAGAACTTAGCCCGGAGAGTAGCAATTCTCTCCAGAGCCCTCGGAGCCGCCGGGTGCCAGGTGTGGCTGTTCAACCTGTAGGTGTAGGCACTCGGTGTCCTCCTTCAGGGCCACTGTCCCTCTGGGGAGTATGCATAGTGCTGAGGAGCCTCACCAAGAGGGGCTGTGACACCTCTGGAAATCAAGGGAGGTGACATGCAGAATGCACCTGGCCCTACAGAGCGCTCCGCTGGCCTTGGCTCCCTCTCGCCCATTCTCTGCGGTGCCCTCAGGTCGGCTTGCAGGGTGATCTCACCGCTGACCGGTAGAATTTACAGGAAGGAATTGGGCCAAGCCTGTGGGGTGGGTCTCGACTGAAAAATAAGCTGACCATCTATCTGTGTTGTGGAAGGGGAGGCAATTTTCTGGCCAGGCCTGGGAGAGGTTCAGTGTCGGGAGTGAATCTGTAGAATGTTCTGTGTGACTTAAAGGCGAGACGTGATTGGCAGTTTCGGGCAGATCGGTCAGGGGAGGGCTCGTGGGGCTGTGTGCCTTGTTGGGTTTGTGTGTTGTGAAGTTACTTGACAATGAAAACAAGTGGAAAAATATCCACTTGTGTTTTTTAAACACTTTTATTCTAAGATCGCTTTCGGGAGATGAAGGAGGAAAGCACCATCTGCTTACCCCAGCTCACAGCCAGACAGTGAGGCTTGGGTAGGATCTTGGGCAGTTTTCTTAAGGTCTGGATTAGAGCTGCTGCCCAGCTCCGTTTCTCTGTCAGAAGAGTTTAATGAGTTAAGAGGGTGGACACTGAGGTGCAAAGAATCTCAGGAGAAAACATGGCCCAGAAATCAAGGCACGCCCATGGTCACACAGAAAATGGGGATAAATGCTCAGTCTTCCACCTCCCTAACCTCTAGAGACCAAAAACCCCAGCTCAGAACTGGCTCGAAAGGCATAGATGCATTGGGGCAGGGGGATGGCGAGGCAAATAGCTCCTCAGCTAACGAATGTGGGCAAGGCGAGGGATTTTATACTCCAAATGATTTTTTTTTTTTCTTTAGAACATAGACATCTGGTGTCCTATAAATAAAATTCAAAATGTAAATACTGTAAAGCCCATTAGAGAGCGGTTTTAGGTTTTGGGGGGGGAGCACGGGTCAGTTGCTAACCCGCTGCACTGTGGTGGGAAAACATCACCCCACACGTGGGTGTTCTCGGCTCCAGCAAGCCGCCGGCGCCCCGCACCAGCCAGGCTGTGCTTCGTCTAACGAATAAACACTAAAACACGGGTCAATTGTCCTATAGTTATTATGTTGCATGAACAGTTTTAAATAGCTACCTAAAAACCTTTCTGCTTTCATTTTAGTCATTAGGGGAAAAAATACCTTGTGAAGGGAGAACACCGCACTTGCTAGGACCCAAATTCCCGTGCTCACCGATTAAGTCCCGGGACACTCGCTCAGCCAGATTTTAATATCAGGTTGAAAATGCTCTTCAAAAGACACTTTCTGTTTGAGACATGTAAAACAAGCTTTATTTAATAATGCTCAATTTGACTTTCTCAATTTAAATATTTGCTCTGATCAGCAACCATTTGATCCCCGCTTCGTTTCGGGCTGAGGAATAATTTCTCTGGGTTTTTCTTCAGTGCCGGGTTGATCCCAGAGGCCGAGTGGCTGCTCTGGAGTTCTGCGCATTTCTCAAATCTGTGCTGCGAGTGGAAAGGGACAGGCATAAAAAGCCTCTCTCCCAAAGCTGCCGCATAACGTTTGCATTGTGTGTCCTCACATCTGTGTGGCTGAAGATAAATGTCATTTTAAAAAGACTCTTCATAATGGATAATAAGGGAGATTTTATTTTTTAAAGTAGAACATCAGAATGCAAATAAATTCCCAGGAGGTGTTGTGTTTCTAGATAAATTCTGCTGTGCACCCTCTGCTTTTCCCCCATGCAGGGATTTTTACAAGAACTGTGTGCACGAAATGGGTGGTCGTCCGTTAGCAGTCAGGGATTTTAAGACCGAAGCACGAAGAGGGAGAGTTACTTGACTATTTGACTTCAATGTGTGTTAAAAGAGGGAGCGCCACTGGATTCCACTAACCTTAGGAACATTTCGGAGATCTTTGGTTCCCGTTATTACTATTGTTCGGATTTTACTAACACGAGATTTTTTAAAACCTTGAGTTTTGGTTTTTATCTTCGCATGCCCCCTTTAGAAAATAGCCACCGTGAAGCCCGTGGCCCTGGTCCCCCTCTCGAGGTATCGTAAAGCCATTCCTAACGGCATAAACGCCTGACAACCTTACTCCCCGATACCAGCCCGGGGTGAGTCGGCCAGTGGCCAGGGTGGGAGAAATGCTGTCCATTATCTAAGCAACCTCTCTACAGGGACTGTGACCCCAGCATGGGAGGGAGGGGTCTTTTGCTGTGAAAGGAGTGTTTATTAGCGCAGGGCCAGCGCCTGGTTTATGCACCCCGGCCGGGTGGAAGGATGCCGCCCCACCCCGCCTGCAGCCTGCGTCCTGGCCTGAAGTGTTTACCGCCAGGGTGATTTACACCATCCAGGTGTGCACTTGGGAAGCATCTCAGCTCCGAGCTGACACGGCGATTGCAGTGGGTTTGCAGACTACAGCATTTTTCTATTCATCAGGGTCCGGGGGCTAAAGACAGTTTTTGTCAATGCCGGTGCAAAGCGGGTTCCTTTCCTTTAGCACCCCGCGGCTTTCAAAAGCGTCTTGCTAAGCGGTTTCTTTTTTGAATGGAATTCGGGGTTCACAGATGAGCCTGCGGTGATGGTGACTGCTGCATTTCTCACCAGCCCCACAGATCCGCCCTTGTCGCGGGCTTCCATTTTAAGGGATGCATTTGTCAGGAGCCACTTTCTCTATTTTGCTCACATTTCACTGCAGGTGATGGTTACTGTTTTGTCACTGGGTTTCCATGGGGAGCCCCTGACCCCTACCTAAGCCTGGCATAATTTGAATGCCGAATTAAAACATGCCCCAAGACACTAAAAATGGCCTTTTTGTTTGATTAAAAACAATACCATATATTTTAATATTTGATCTGTCCAGCTCACCTCCATTTAAAGGAGTTTGGACATTTATTACATATCCATTTTTACACTTGGACTAATCTTTTCTCCAGCCACCTCTTGTACTCTGATAAAGCAAGCAAATGTATTTTTGCCTCATAAAAGTCCACACACACACACACACACAAACGCACACACACACGAGGGTGTGAGAAGGATGCTTGTAGTGAAGTAAAAGATTGTTTAAATTGTGCAAATTTTTACTGACCTTGAAAATGATTTTTTCACTAATCCTGAAAAAAGTGATCCTGAAATTGTAAGAGCTCTTTTCAGCTTAGCTGGTTTTCTCTCCTTGATAAAATTCTCCAAGAATAGTTCTGTTGCACCCTTGCAAGATCAGTAGACATAAACCATTTGGTCAAACACAGGTGGGTTAAAAAGTGGGAACCATCTGATCCAGTTTTGGCAAAGAATACTATTCCTTCTGCTTTGAACTCTACATTTAAAATACACTTTTAAGTCAATGATTTGAATACTAACAAATTGACTTAAAAAGCATTCAGACTTCCCGTTTGAGCTCTTTTCTCCCTGGACTATAAATATGTGAACCTCCCCAACAGAGTAAAAATAGCATTGATTTCCCATGCTACACAGGGAAACATTTGCACCAGCAACAACTGTTTAAAATTACTGGTTCTGGGATGAGGAAAACAAAATGCCAGAAATAAAATTTTTATTTCCAAGCATCAAGTTGAACCCTTTCAAACTATCATGGACTCCCTGGGTAATGCTTTTTCTCTGTTACCTGGCACAGCCTAACATTAAAAAGCAGCATGGAAAACATCACGCTGACCCACAGAAAATCGAAAGAAAAGGACTGAAGTGGCCAATTTTTACCCTTGCTATAAATGGAATAAGTATGTGCATTTGTGAATCTTAATTCTTCATCTAAACATGTTGCATCAACTCATGTCACTTGTGGACACAGACAGATGAAAATACAAGACCACGCTCTATTTGAAAGAATTGCTGAAGATTGTTGAATACTCAAACCCACTGCACGGCCAGTGCAGCTAAGAGCACAATTTAAACCACCGGATTCATTTCTTTTAACCTCAGCTGGAGCTGTCCCAAAAAAGCAGGTGACTATCGAAAGTGTTTTTTTTTTTTTCTTTTAATTCTAAATAACGAGGGATAAAAATTAATGTCATTCTATAGGGTCTGAACATTAAAAGATACGAGAGAGTTAGCCAGGGCCTGCTAAATGGCTAAACAGATTAGTAGCCTTACTTTTCAACATATAAACATCTGAAACCCGTTTCCTGTTTAAGAAAAAAAGTCTAGGTGGATGACCTCCGGCACTTTTTTTTTTTATTAACAAATGTGAATTGTACATCATGGCGGAAAAAAAAAAATGGTCCACGCTTGGTGGTCTTTCTACAGTCTGTATATGGGGAGTCAGGGAAAAAAATACAAAAATAAACGTTACCTTCTCACTTGCAGGGTGGGCAATGCCATTTCTGCAGCCGTCCAGGGCTCTGGCAAATGTTAAGGCTGTCACTGCAGACACAATCCCCATGGTCTGTCTGTGTGCCTCAAGAGTCCGAAGAAAAACATTCCTCGAATTCCTGACGGTTGGTCCTATCTCCAGGCCTTGGCCTCGGCCCTGCAGGCTCGTGTCACCCCGTCAAACGGCCTAGGCCATGGCTAATCTAAACCCCTGCCCTCCCCAGCCAGCCCCGTGGCAGGGTGAAAACTGGGACCAATTTGCTGCCTAAACCCTGAGGATGCAGCAAGTAGATTCTCGACCCTGCAGGACACCAGCTGCGGTTTGTTCCGCAGAAAAGAGCTTAGCGGTTCTGGCACATTCTGACAAGATACATTTTATAGGACTTGTGCTAAAATTTGATATTGGAAGTTGGGATTCCAATTTTCTGCCTCCAGTGATAACAATAGCAGCTGGGACCTTTAAGAAATGTGTGTATGCCTTCTATTTAAGAGTTACATAATAAAAGCTATTTATGTCAAACACCTTATAAGGGAAAGATTTAGCCTAAATGTCAATATAGCATATCATACTTTCTCATGTTTAGATAGGATGAAAAAAAATCTATCCTGCGTGGTTTTGATTTGTAGTATTGGGTCTTTGGGGGGCTTTCAAAATTTTAAGTAAGCATCTCCTTGTTTTAATTTACAAATTCATCAAGGGGCCTTTTTTCAATATTGTTTTTGTATAAAAAACAAATAATGACACATAATTTGGTTTCCAAGCCCTTCTAATGAACGCACACAAAAGGGCACAATTTCACATGGTTTGATTTGGTCTTTGTTAATTCCTAAGCATGCCATAAAAGCATTCAGTGGCCCTTATAAATCGAAGCTGCTTTTGTTTCCTGAAAATGGCTGTGGTTTTGGAGAGGAGCTGGCTGACCAGAACTTTGATAATTCTGATGAAGAAAGAGATCCGCGCTCAAAGAAGAAAACCTTTCCCCGCAAAAGGACCGCAGCTCAGGCCAGTTTAATCTGTGGCTCCAAGTAAAACCTTTCCCCGCAAAGGGACAGCAGTGCAGGCCAGTTCAGTCTGCGGCTTGATTTTGGAGGGGCTTATCCCCTCCAGCTTCCCTGGTGACCCCACAGCAAGCTTTCTGAGGAGGAATCCCACTACCAAATAGACAGTGACTCTTGTTTACACCAGACTTTTGGGAGTGACCACACACAGCCCTGTAAAGTGGGCTTGGTTGGAAAACCCCAGCTTCCTCCTTAGCTTTTCTGCTCAGACAGCAGAACCTAATTGAGATGGGAAGAGAACCCCAGTTAGCAAAAACAGGGGTTCGCCTGCACCCACACGCGTGCTGGTCCAGTCCCCCTGGCTTCCGTTTTCTTTGATGAATTGGACGGTGTGACTACGGGTTGACGAGAAAGCCCGATCGGACGGCGGCATGCCCGGTCATCTGGATGTTCTCTGCTCCTGCCCTGGCCCCCGCGTCTCCCACTGTGGACAGCAGCCCCCGCTGGGGAACACAGGTCATGGGGGGACAAATGGAAACACCACTTCTCCTCGGGACCTGTTGGAACTGGGCGACACCAGCTTAAATTTGGCAAAACGCAAGTTCAGTTTCTTTTGTTCTTTCTGAAGTCACAACTTGAATGTGACAGTTCCTAAGCCAATGCGATCTGAAAAAGAACTCACTACTGAGCTGCTCTCTTCTCACTGTCTGAAAATTGCTTCGGCAATTTCCTTTTCTTTTATAATAAGGGAACCGCTATGCTTCACTTAGTATTTTCTCCCCATTTCACCACCAAATACTAGCACTTACGAAAGGATCCCTTGTGTCAATTGCCAGGCCGTCTCATATGTTGAATTTTAAATATGTTGGCTACGTGATGATTGTCGGAGAATCAAGCTCCAGGTCAGGACCAGGAAGTGCATCTAGTAGACGACAGCACGAATATTTACAGTAAAAATGGGCTGGACCAGAGGTTTCTACGGTGACTGATTTAAAACACTGGCTTTGTGTCCTGTGTCCCATCCGCTAAGTGACACTGATGCTATCCTTATCTACACTTCACATCAGAGGAGATGAGGGAAGAGTCAATTTCGTAAGGGGAGAACATAGCAGATGAAGCTCAGCAGTAAATATATTAATAACCACCTTTACGGAACTACTGCCAGATGCTGAGCGTTTTCTACTATCATATTACATGTGGAAAGACTTATTTGACCCCCACAGCAACCGAGGAGGAGGGAGTATTATTAGCTTCATTTTGTAAATGAGGAAACTGAGGCAGAGAGCTGCCAGCCTATCACTGAAGACCAGACTGCTGCAGAGTGACAAGCATCAGAGTCTGGAGCCCAAGATGGGCTGTCAGCTGGCAGAGCTGAAATAACAGAAGATAAGAGCAGTGAAAGGCCAGGTCACGCCCAGGGTCACCCCCAGATCACCACCTGGGGGTGAATTCTGAGCCTTAGTTTGCTCTTCTGTAAGTTGGGGAGAGCAATGGTCCCTACGTCACGGATTTTTAAAATTGGGATTGCATAAAATAGAGCCTGGAAAGTGCATGTCCCATTGGATGTGCCCAGCAAACACTAGGTGTTGTACCTGTGGTCTGGGCTGGCCACCCATGTGCCAAAAGTTGATTCCTCTCAATGACCAGGGTCTTGACTGCAAGGTTTACTCCGGGAATCCATCTGAGAACTTTAGCCAAGTTGTCAAATGCCTCGATAGCAAGGTGGCTGAGGGCAGTATCATGCAGTCCCAAGCAGCCAGGACTCAGCCAGGCTGCCCTGTGCCCAGCCTGCAGAGGCTGTCCACAGATGCCCGCAGGAAGGGGACGAATTACCGGGTGCACCAGCCCTCCAGGGAGGCCAGGTGTAGAGCCCTACAGAGACAGCTCTAGGCCTTGCCGCTGAGTCTCTGTCCTACACACAGTGTCATCCGGGGGTGGCAGAGAGCACCCAGTCAGCTTGCTAGTCACCCACCAGCCTTTCAGCTGCCCTGGCTGTCCTCTGGTTTCTGTTGGGTCTGTTTAGAAGGCAGACTCCTCAGGGTGCTTCCTCCACACTCTTCAAAGTGCCCCCACCCTCAGCCTTCAAACATAAAGTTGATGGTTGTACCATGAGGCAGGAACAATAAACAGCTCTGAAGCCAGTCCACTGAAGGCCTCAAGGTTCTGACAGCTGGCCGCCTGCCCTGCCACAGAGGCTGGGCAGCACAGGGCGGGGAGGAGGGCGGTGTTGAGAGCTGGTTCAAATCCTGCATCTGCCTCCTGAGCTGTGTTTGCTCAGGAAAGTAGCTTGCCCTCTCTGCATCTGGTTTCCCTGTCCGTAAAATCATGGCAGGCACGGGCAAAGTGCTGGCTTGCAATTGTGAATAAATACGGATTATCGGATTGCTATTTAACCCGGGCAATAAAAGGAAAAATATGTGGAGAGCGATAACTCTTAAAAATGGGGTGGCCACCCCCTAATAAAAGCTAGAAAAAAACAAATTCCAGGACATGATGATTTGGCAAGGTGCTACATAGAAGAAATTCTACCATCGAGAAACGGTATGGTCCACAGGTTTTCTTCCTGCCTTCTTCCTTTAATTACTAAATAAAATCTTCAGTCATTTAAAAATCACTGTAATATAAATATGCTGTTCCCAGTGGCACTAGTGTATTCTTATATTTCAAGTATCTATACATTTGTAATTAAAATTAACGTTTTGCAAATACAAAAAAACTTGAGAAATGAAGCGATAGGATTGTGATTGAGTTCTTTTCTGTGATGTCTTTTATTAGTGTCTTACATTTTTTTTAACTCTTTCTGTGGATTTATTTCCATAGATGCACAGTTGGAATCTTGATGGAGTTTTACTATTTTCAGATGGTGAACAATATTTTAACCCAGAACTATATTCCTCCCTGTTGCTGGGCATTCACATTGTTAAATGTATCTCTGTTAGAGGATTATTTCACCCATAGAGCTTTCTACGATATTTCGGGTTATTTCATTGGGACGGATTCCCCGTAGTGATGAGAGTTGAAGGCTATCCATATCAGATGATCTGTGATCAGACCTCAGCGTCACCTGCTAAGGAGCCTCCCCTTGAGTACATGAAGTACCTGTGCTCAGGCAGCCCCCATAGGTCAAAGTTGAGTGGAAATAACCCCATGGATGGGTCTTTGCCTCTGACTTGAATCTCGATGAACTTTTACTGGGAAGTGGAGTTCATGAAGATTGTTTTAATTGTCACAAGTTGTTTGGGGGAGAATAGCTTTATGGATGAGATTACAATTAAGAGAATTGTTTGCAGATAATACAGAGAAAACATTTCTGCTAATTAATAACAAACCTTAAAGGGAAACACCCAAATTGCCGTGTTAATATAAAAACAGCCAGTCGCCAAGCTGCACCGTGTCTTAAACCCCCCCTGCATTCTCAGTAGAGGGAGGTTCTTGGAGCCAAAATCGGACTGCGAGGGCTTCGAGGTGCCTTGGAATTCACCCAGCCCAGTGGCAGGCTGCGAACCCCTGGGGCTCTGACTAACAGGCAGGTTCAGATTCAGCAAGTTTGAGTGGGGCTGAGGTTCTCGTCAATAACCAGCACCAGGGAGGCCAGGGTAGCTGGTCCTGGAACCACACAGGGTGACCGGGGCTTAGAACAGAAAGGACATGGATTTCGTCTGTTGGGGGTAGTGGCTTCCTGAAGCCTTGTTTGAGAAGGATTTGGAGCAACAGATCTTAACTTTTACTTCACTTTAGAATCACCAGGGAAAGGTTTTTAAAAGCCCGTGTAGGTTGCACCCCCAGTTAACTGAATCAGAATATTTGGACGTGTGAGACCCTGGTACCAGGATTTTTTCAACGCTCCCATGTGATTCCAACGTGCAGCTGAGGCTGAGAACTGGTGATGTTTTGTTATGCCTGGGCAGGAGGGAGAGCTGAAGGAGGGACTGCTGAGGTCTGCCGGGAGGAAGGCGGTGGCAAGCACTGCAAATTCGCTGTCACTGATCTGAAGTTTGCGGGGAGTTGACAGACTTAACCAAAGTCTTGACTATAGTGGAGGTAATATAAATCACATAAATTTAGGGGGTTAGAAACTCCATCTTCAGGCTTCTCTTTTTCCCCCGCTTTATTCCTTTTGAGACAAGGTCTCGCTTTCAACCAGACTCTTCACGCAGTGGTGGTAAAATCACAGCTCGTTGCAGCTTGAACTCCTGAGCTCAAGTCATGGTCCCACCTTAACCTCCCAAGTAGCTGGGACCACAGGCATGTCCCACCACACCTGGCTTTTTCCTTCTGGCCTCAAGCAATCCTCCCACCTCAGCCTCCCAAAGTGCTGGGAGTACAGGTGTGAGCCACCGTGCCCAGCCAGACTCCAGTAAGAATTCAAGATTGACACGGACCAGTAGAGGTCCCGCACTTGAGGTCCCTATCATATTTTACTGATTAGCCAAGAACAGTTAAGCAGGAGCCTGGCATTGAAGTTCTGTCTCAGCAGTGGCGGGAGCCAAGCCTGCTGAGGAAGAGACAGAGAGGACTAAGCAATGGCTGGAACTTATCCCAAAAGACAGATGCCAGTCTGGGAAGGCTGGAAAATGGGATGTGCTCAAGTGAGCCCCACTGTCTGGGATCCTGGAAGGTCACAGGAAGGCTTCAGACCATGGCAGATTGTCCAGAGGACAGAGTTAACCGATACCAGCAGGTCAGGGCGTCCACATCAAGAACATGATTTAGGAATCTGGTGGTTTTCTAAATACACTGAGTTGAAATTAGAAATGTGGCTACCTCTGGGATAATCTGAGGTGGGTGCAGGGTTTTCGGGGGGAACCCTCTGGGTGCCAGGCTGCTGTGGTTTTTATCTGAGGTGTCCACATAGGTGACAATTGTCAAGCTGTACATTTAAGGTTTGTGTACTCTATACCCTGTTCACGTATGAAAGTTCTATTTCAATTTAAACAAGAAAAAAAAAAGCCAAGACAAATAAATCTACAGCAGTCCCTGCCTATCTGCAGTTTTGCTTTCCAAGATTTCAGTTATACTCGGTAAATGGGTCTGAAAATAGGTGAGCACGGAACAATGACATTCTGAGAGTCCACTGCATAATTTTTATTGCAGTATATTGTCATAACTGTTCAACTTTATTCATGGTTCTTACTCTCCCATTGTGCCTCATTTGTGAATTAAACTTTATCATGGGTATCTACAGGAAAAACCCAGCATACCTAGGGTTCCATGCTACCCACATTTCCAATCATGCCTGGAGGTCTTGGAACACATCCCTCCAGGATGCGGCGGGGGGGTGGGGGGGGGGGGACTCTGTATCTTAGAAGATGGCTGAAAAGGCATAAAGACAGAAGCCAGTTAAAGGAAGGGGTAACAGAAGATGGACCAATAAAGCAAATTAACACGTGAACTCTGACTCCAGAATGCAGTCACGATCCTCCGCTTTTTGCTGACTTTTCATACAGTTTTGGAGGTTTCATATTCCATTACTGTTGAATTTCACTGAGCATGGGGTCACACCACTATCTTTTCTGTGCTTGTCTGAATCGGCCGTGGGCTGAATTAAGTGCTGAAGTTGATCAGGTGGCACTCTAAAGCCTGCAGGAATATTCTTTCTAAGGAGGGAAGGTCTTGGAGGTTTTAAGCAAAAAGAATCCTTGAAGTAGCCCCAGATGGATTATGCCGAGCACCTAAATCAGGCACACAAACCTGATTAAAAATAAAATCCGTCCTAACTTGTAAGATAGAAATTATTTCCTCCTCTTTGATGTATCAAATAGCAAATCTATTTCTCAAATGAAAAATTATTTTCATTTGGAAGAGGGAACAGGGGGGTGGCGGGGTAGGGATTGTTTTTCCAGATGAGCTAAACAGAGGCTGCATTTTGAAGTACCACACGGGTGATGACAGGAAGGCTGAACAGGGAACTGGTTTCACTGAATGTGTCTGTCATCAAAAGAGACAGAGTCAAGGGGGGATGTCCGATGTAGGGAGTTAAGTTCCTGGGATCCTCCCTAGAGCAGCAGGTGCAGCCATTGTGGCCCTGGGCAGTTGGAGAACTGACGGCCAAGAGCTCAGTGTTCCTCAGAGAAGGGGGCAGCAAGGGAAAACGACATTATCCCAGGCATACCCCAAAAGCATCTCTGGTCTCTGCCTGTCTCATTGAAATGTTTCATCACAAAATTTGATCCCCTAAAATGCACCCTCCACCAAGAGAAATGGAAATGCTAGAACAGAAATTCACATCAAGATGCAAATGACCACAAAGCCAGGACTGATGAGGAGCTTAGGAGAGCTGAATGGAGAGGAGGGGGGAGGACCCTCTAAAGGACGAAGGGTGGGCTCGGGCCAAGTCCTTGCGCTCTTCAGAGGTGTGGCCCATAAAACAGCAGCACAAGCTGTAGGCCATGTCAGCCCTCTCACTGTTAGGGAAGATGTCAACAAGTCCGTGCGTCTTCATAATTTTGGAGGCTCTTTGAACTGGGCGCTGGAAGAACTTCCAAGCAGGAGAAATGGATGGTTACACAAAGCCTGTGCAGGTGCAGCAGTGAGCCCAGACCCGAAGGTATCTGAAAGGGGGCGGCAGCCCCTCCCAGACAGTTCTTATTCTCAGGTAACCCAGGACCCATGCATAAATGAACAGCAGCCTGGAGTCAGAATTGCTGTCATCATCATCAACTGTAACCAGAAATTGCCCAACAAGCCCCTTTTCCCTCCCCACCATCTGCCAGCTAATGGGTATGTCTGTTACAATTATGCACCCTAGCCCTGGGGAATAGCCACAGGACATGTTCAGGGACCTGTTGGGCCCACTTTAGAAGAGACCAAAGCTAGAACTCCACACATCAGTGGACTTCCATAAGCCCCTCTCATTGGTAAACCCAGTAACATTTTAGGTCTCCTAGAATTAGTGTCAGTTCAGAGACACTGTCTAGGAACTTCCCAAAGCTCTGTTTCTTTTCCCTCAAAGCAGTTACCCTGGTCAATGGCGACTTTTTTCCTCCTCCTCCCTCCCTGCCTCTGAGCCATTCTTGCGAGGCAGCCTGAGTGCTCTTGCATTGGCGAGCGCAAATCTGTCATCTTCTTGCGTATTAAAATCCTTCCTAGAGTGTCTGTCTAGTTCATTTCTCCAACCCGGACCCTTCTGAGAGTCAAGGGGGATGTTGCCAATAGTCACAGTGGAACAACAGTCAGAAACTTGGGACGTGCAGCAGGCAAACTGGGATGCGTGATGCCCATGTGTTTTACAGGGCTCCGAATGCTGGGTCCTGGCACCCACGCCAGCCGCCTTGCATCTCTGGAGCCCAGCCACGCAGGTGTCCTCGCAATCCACCTGCCTCTGAGCCACTGCACGCGCAGGTGCCTCTCCATCTGTCTCCCCTCGTTATCTGGATGTCTCTGCTTCGTCTCTAGGATGCATGCAGAGGCTGAGCCCCAGAGTCTCCAGGGTTGTTGAGTTGTAAAATCCCCTTCCCATGGCCTTCACCACACCTGGCCTGATACTTCTGCCAAGCAGTGAAGACAGGCCTCCCCACTATCTTACCACCGTGAACCTTCAGCTTTGGCAGTGCCCGGTACCCAGCAGACAGCCACAAAGACCTGCTGAATGAATAAGTGGACTTCCTTACATGCCTCCTGCAGAAAGGAAGAAGTGAGGAGCCACAAGGCTGCTGGCAATTTCTGTGAGTTTCAATAAACAGTTTATGCAGCTTCCTGGAGCTAGTGTGCTGTGGCTTTGAAAGACGGCCATCCAGTGGAGAAAGATGAAGAGCCGGGAACAACGTGCTGCTGGATCATCTTCCCAGCTGCAAGTGGGACCAGGGCTTTTCCCATCCTCTGTTCCATCGGCGGCTAGTAAGAGGGAATGTTCTGGAGAATGCTGGTCTCTGAACACAACTGAGGTATCTTAGAGCAATGCGAGGGAGCAGAGGTGTCTTAGAGGCATAGGATCACCTTGGCGAGCCCACCAGGTGCCTTTGCCAGAATTGTCAACACAGTGTCCCTCTAGGCAAACCAGGCTGTATTTCAGGGTGAATAGCTCAGGAGCTTCCCCTACTCCCCACCCCAGCCAGCCTGCCCTTCGTAATCAGCAAGCCACAAAACTCTTGCTGCAGCCCTGGAGCGTGGTAGCAGAAAGGGTCTAGAGCAACAGAACACCTCCCTCTCCCCTTTGTCCGCTACACTCCACTGTTGGCCTTTGTGGAACCAAAGCATAGTGGAACTTTCCAGAAAGGCTGCCATGTCTTTGAGGCTGTGGTAGGTGGCTTCTCCTTGTTGCCCTATGTCATACCAATGCTATTTCCTTTTATTATAAATAGGAATTTCTCTCAAAGGGGTGCAGCCTAATACCCCCGGGCTGCTTTGTACTCTAATCAGGGGCTTTCCTGCTGAAATGTTTATCTTCCAGCAAAGAGGTGCTAATTTTATCTTGCAAAAGTGGATATCTGCTTACGTCCCTTCTACCTTCGAGAAAGATAACCAAAAGCATATTATGTCATCTAAATACAGCATCCTCTGAGATCAAAAGGCATAATGTACACATCTGCCAGAGTTGATGGAGCGGCCATTGGCAGGCTCTTCCGCCCGGCTCGCGTGTGCTCCATTGATAGACGCACTTTGCCATTTCTATGAAAGAAACTCCCAGGCGCTCTGTCTGTGCCAGTTGATTTCGACGATATTGGGAGGTTTTGAAATAAGAATCCAAAATAGATATGCCCTTGTCACCCCTCTGTGTAAGCCCTCGCCACAGGAAATGGCACGGGTTCAAATGTTCGTATTGGAAGCAACATGGGACCAGATAAGAAGCATGTTCCTGATGGTGACGTTTTCATGTTTAAAATCTAGTCAAAATGATGCATAGTCAGAAGCCACCTGAGTGTTTTCCTTTGACTCCAGTTCTACTTCTGGTTCAGGGTTTTGAACCACCTTCTATTACAAGAGTATGCATGCTAACATAGTACCCACACACACATACACATGTACACACACCTATTTGAAGTAAGTGCTCAAAAAACTAGATGTAGTCTGACGTGCATCGCATGCTGAAACATTTTGTCCCTGAGGGGTCCAGCTTAACGCCTTCTCCTTCGCTAGTCAAACTGCAGTCCCTAGACCAGTGGCCTCAGAGCCAAGCTCCCCTGGCAGCATGGGGATGTGTATTACAGTTTGAGAGTGCTGGTCTATTTCATTTTCTAAGTGTATTTAGTTATTATAATTTGGTTGCAACTGGCTAAATCAATGTCCCCCTTCAGCAGTGCTCCATGACCCGGGATTGGACAAACCTACTCCAGGATACTGCAGCCAGGATCCCGAGGGCTCTGGGGTGGCGGCACGGAGAGAAGCGTGTGACATGCGCCTGCAACACTGCCCTTAGCAGGCACTTTTCCTTTAGGCACTCTCGGACTTAGAGCCAGGAAGGCGGTATCCAGGCATCTGCTCCCCCTTCCCTGGCCTGCTGACTCCCTCTCTGCCTTCTCTTCAGAAATTCTTCCAAGCCACCTCTCCTCCTCTTAGGTCTCCAGTATGCTCAGAAAGATGAAGACTTCCTATTTAGTGTGGTTTCCATAAGCTCTGTCACAAGCTGGGATTTCAGCTCCCAACCTTGGTGGCATTTGCAATGACTCCTAGAGATCAGAATGAGGTGTGCTGACCTGATAACAGGGCTCTACATTACCCTGTAACCTTTATGAGTGTCTTCTCTCACCCTGGGTGAATGTATCACCAAGGAACTTTGGATTCTGGAGGGTCCGGCACGAGGCCACTCCTGGGAGGCAGAGGATTAAGGAGTGTGAGAGGAACACATCAGATGCCAGGTGAAAAGGCCAACTCTTCCCTCCCCAGATTAGAACTGAGAATAAAATAAAAATGCCTAAAACATCTTCAGGCACCCTCACATGAAGGCCAATTAGCTCCCTCTGCTCAGAATGGATTTATGAGGATAAAACAAAATTATAAATGGACGTAGCTTTGGAAACTGAAAAGCATATTGAACTTGCCGGGACTTAACAGCAGGAAGACTGCTTTCCCTTATACAGTAGATAAAAACGCTGTAAAAATCATTACCACTCACATGCTGATTTTTTACTTTTTTAAATTTCAAAAGTAATCTCTACCTCGAAAAGCAGACAAAAGCACAGAGGAACAATGAAAACCACCTCTAAGTGTGACACCAAGAGAGCACTGCTGGCCCACTTGCTATGCATCCTTCAATAAATACGTTTTGCTAGGAATCCATATGCGGACGTGTGTACATACAATATTTACCCCGTTGTCATCAGACTTAAGTGGCATCATGTTGAACATACTATTCAGAAGCTTACTTTTTCTCCCAGCAATATGTCTCGGACATCTTTTCCTGTCTACAATACTGAGCAACCTCATTTTTTAAACCAATGCACAATTTTCAGGATAGGAACATCATTTGTTTTTACCGGTTTTATATTGGTCGTCATGTTGGTACTTCCAGTTGCCACAAACTGGCATTTAAGCACCCAAGGTTGGTGGGATTTGCAAAGACTCCTAGAGATCCAGATAAGCAGCAGGGAGGTCACATGTTTATGCACTACGCGGGATACTATCATAAAAGTGTTCACAGTGAATATCGTCAGACCTGCCTCTGTGCACGTGTGGGTATTTCTTTTCCAAAATGGATACCAAAATTGATGTCTGTGTTGGAGGGTTTGAGTTTTCAATTAGAATAGGTATTGTCGAATTGATTCCAAAAGCAAGATAACAATTTATGGGCCACCAATAGTCACCCTACTCTCCAGCCTATCCCCAATGCTGGCTAAGATAAATTCTTTTATTGCTAATAAAAGAATAGTATCTTGGGGTTGTTTTAAATCCTGGGTCTTGCTCTGCCTCAGACTGGAGTACAGTGGAGCCATCACAGCTCACTGAAGCCTCAAATGCCTGGGCTCAAGGGATCCTGTCATCTCCGCCTCCCAAGTAGCTGGAACTACAGGTGTACATCACCACGTGCAGCTAGTGAGTGTGTGTGTGTGTGTGTGTGTGTGTGTGTGTGTGTGTGTGTAGATGGAGGTCTCACTTTGTTGCCCAGGCTGGTCTCCAACTCCTGGCTTCAAGCAGTTCTGCCTCAGCAGTCCTCCTGCCTCAGCCTCCCAATGCTTATCCTTTGATCATTTTTCTATTTACACATCTACGTGTGTGTATCTTTTTACAACAGACGTTTAAGTGGGCTTTAACTATTTTGGATATTCATTTCTGTTTCATATTTTGCAAGTATGTGTTCCCAGTTGGTTACCTGAATTTTCACTTTATGGTGTTAATTATAGTATTTTTTACATAGTTCAATTTGTTATTTACTTTTTTTAACTTTCGCATTTATGTTGTAAGGAAAGTTTTTCTATCTTCTTTACAAATATGTTCTTCTACATTTATTCCTAACATTTCTAGAGTTTAGTTTTTTCCTTTCACACTTTTTCTAATTGTCCCAACACTACTGAATGCTAGATACTCTTTGCAATGTGTTGCAGTGCCTTCTTCACTGTGTAAAAAATCCCCTAAAATCATCTATTGCTAGCTGGGTGCTGTGGCTCATGCCTGTGATCCCAGCACTGTGGGAGGCCATGGTGGGTGGATCACAAGGTCAAGACATCGAGACCATCTTGGCCAACTTGGTGAAGCTCCATCTCTGCTAAAAATACAAAAATTAGCTTGGCATGGTGGTGCACAATTGTAGTCCCAGCTACTCAGGAGGCTGAGGCAGGAGAATCACTGTAACCTGGGTGGTGGAGGTTGTAGTGAGCTGAGACGGTGCCACTACACTCCAGCCTGGCAACGGCATGAGACTTCATCTCAAAAAAAAAAAAAAAAAAAAAAAAAAAATCAATTGCTGGACTCTGGTCTATTTCACTGGTCTGTTTACTTCCAGATATTTGGGGATTTTTTTCATATACCTTAATGTTGATAGTTTCTAGTTTAATTTAACTGTGGTCAGAGAATACGCTTTATGTAATTTGAATCTTTTTAAATTTATTGAGGACTTGGAACAAGGGCAGAGAAAGTTTTTTCTGGAAAGGGCCAGAGAGCAAACATTTTAGGTCCCACCCAGCCCAGCCCCCGATGTTACTGCTGCATGTTCTTTGTTTAGTTTTGATGGATTTTGTGCAATCCTTTAAAAATAGTCACTTTTAGGTCATGATCTGTACAAAAAGATAGGCCATGGGCCATACCGGTTTAGAATATGGTCTACGTTGGTCACCATGCCATGTGCACATAAAAAGAATGTGCCCTTTGTTTTGGGGATCGTGTTCTATGACTCTGGTCAGGTTGGTTTATGGTGGTGGTCAAATTTTCTATATGTCATGATCATGTGTCTGTTTCATCAAGGTTTAGAATAGGAGTATTGGAATCTCCCGGTAGTTATGGATTGTACTTTCTCCTGTTAGCTCTATCAGTTTTTGTTTCATGCCTTTTGAAGCTGAAATCCTATCATAGGACCTCATGAATGATTACCATCAAATCAGTTTGTTGAATGAGTGACTAAAATGCAACGAATGTCTGTTATTGGCAGTCCAGTCCTAACAATAACACTTCCAAATGCTGAGTTGTGGAAACAGCAATTCACCAGTCTGCGGTACTTCCAGAAACCAATAGTGAGGTCACCTTGATCAGGGTTGTAGGAACTGACCGTCAGTTTTCCCATGTGTAAAATGGGCATGATAAGACCCCTCCATATGCGGGGAAGATTAAATTGGGCAATATACCTGAAAGACTTAGTGTGACAACTGACAGAGAATGTGTGCTCAGTGCACATCACTGTTGGTGTTGGTGTTAGGATCCGTAATCGCATTGTTTCCTGTGGGGGAAGAGGAAAATAAGAGGATTTTTCTCAGAAACGTGGCCATAGTTGACTAGGAAAGGGGTTGACTGGGGAACTCCATCAAGGAAGATGGGAAGCAGACCAGGAGCACATGGCAGGCTTTCACCACACAGCATGAACTGTATTCTGACTACCAAAAACTGCTGGGATCACATGCCTCCCACTCACACTGCCAACCTCAAAAGCTAAAGCCCACTCGCCCAACAATAGCTTCCACATTCTTGAAGAATTTGAACCCTGGGCTTCAATGAGAATAATAATAATTATGAAAACCACAGTACAAACCAAATGGGAGGGACAGCGACGTGGCCACAGGCTGTGACCTCAATACCTGTCAGGTGTTACCATTAATGCTTGATGTAACAGTACTTGATAACCAGAACACCACCTTGGGAACAGAAGAACAATACAAGCAGAGAGCGCATGTGTCCAGGGTGAGCTCGAGTCCACTGGGCAGCTCTGCTGCTCTTGGCCTCACTGACCTGTTTGACTGTCTCACCCTGCAGCCTTTGCCCAGCCTGCTTATGTCTTGGCAAATAAACCATGAGCCCCACCACCTGTGGTTGCTAACATCCCATTGGCCAAAGCGAGACACGTCGCTGAGGCCACATGAAGGGATGGAGCCTGTCACCCCACCCATGTGGGCTTTGTCAGTTCAGCAGCAGCAAGCTGAGGGCAGGAAGCTGGAGCCAGGGGCGCAGTTCACTCGACATCTGTGTACATGGACAATGACTTCACCTCCATGGTTCAGCCTGTTGACTGCCATGGGGAAATGGCTCTGCGTCTCAAGCAAGGTAGAGTTTTTGTATTTTTAGTAGAGACAGGCTTTCACCATGTTGGCCAAGCTGGTCTCGAACTCCTGATGTCAAGTGATCCACCTGCCTCAGCCTTCCAAAGTGGTGGGATTACAGATAATGTTGAGCATCTTACTGTGTGCCTGTTAGACATTCATATGTCTTCTTTGTGAAGGATCTGTCTGGAAGTATTGACCATTTGTAAAGTTGGATTGATATCTTCTTAATACTGTTTTAAGAGTTCTTCATGTAGTTTGCATACAATCCTCCCTCTCTGGACACATGTTTTGTAAATATTTCTTGCAGCCTGAGGCTTATGTTTTAACTTCTAATAGTATTTTTAAAGAGAAAACTTACAAAATTTGATAAATTTCAATTCATCAAAATTTTTTCTGTTGAGTGCTCTGTCAGATCTAAAATCTTTGCCTGCCCCCAATTTGTGAAGACACATTTCTTACGTTTTCTTATAGAAATTTCAGTTTTAGTTCTTACATTTAGATCTTTGATAAATTTTGAATTTATGCATATGGTGTGAGGTAGGGGTGAGATACCTTTTTTTTTTTTTTTTTCCTATGTGACTATTCAGTTGCTCTTTACTAAGTTGAGGAAGTTTCCTTCTAGTTCTTAGTGACCAACTGTTGGATTCCATTAAATTTTTTTTTCCATGCCACATCACACATTAAAATATTAACAAACATGAACTGTGCAAATAGTCACCAGGATGACAGTGTTGGGAATGGAGAGAGGTCTCATTCCTTTTGATGGGTTTACTGCCTTGGCAGTTGGAGGTTTGCCATAGACAGTGTCAGTTGGTGGCCCAGTAGTCATTTACAAACTCTCCTTCCTTGCCTCCCGGGTAACCACTTTCACAACTTCTCTTGCAGCCATTGGTGAGCTTGTGACCCAGTTGGGGCCAATGAGCCATAGAGAAAGCATGCTATAGAACTCCTGAAAGAGTTTTTCTTCCTAGTGAGAGGAAAAAGATCACTTTTCTATCTACCTGGCTTTAGAGAGGTAGTCATAGGAGGATGGGATGCCTAAAGAAACACCTGTCACCTTGCAACTATGCTGGAATGGTCAGGAGAACTGCAGACATGTTTCTGAGGGTCCTGACATCACTGGGAATTAATTCCATCTTGGGATGCCAAACTTAAGACTTCTCATTATGAAAAGTAATGAATTGTCTTTATCATGTGTGCTACATTACTATTTTATTATTTATAAACCATACAATAGTCTCCTCTACCCACCATCAGCCTCCAAAATCCTAATCCAGTCTAGAATGGACCTTCTCTCAAGAAAATGAGCTAAGCATTTTCATCACCAATCCTTTTCAAACATGAAAATAAGACACATTGATTCCTTAAGAGAGACAGTCATGGGATGGGACCTAAGGAATAAAGTGAAAAGAATCTACAGCCTGGGCATTACAAGCCTGGGTTCTCATGCCGCCTGCCTCCCCAGCATCTCTAGGCTTTCTTCATTTTCTCAAGGTTCCATGTGCCTTTCTAGAGTCTTAACCCTTCCCTTTACCTAGAGTCTTTTATTTGTATGGTTTGTCCTACTCATCCTTCAGATAACAGTTTAAAGCTTACCTCCTCAGGGGTCCTTCCTGACCCCCCAGACTCTTACCACTCTGAATTTTTTCTGAAACCAGTAATCTCAATTGAAATCAGATGTGTGATTTGCCATAATAGTCTCCTCCACTGGACATAAGGCTCTGAGGATGGGGATCGGACTTGTTTGTTGGAGCCCCTTAGCACCTACTACAGTGCCTGACACATCAGAGATGTTTTGCACATATCTGGGGTGGATGGGTGGATTGATGGATGGATGGGTGGGTGAGTGGATCAATGGATGAATAGGTAGATGGATGGGTGGATACATCAATGGATGGGTAAGTTATTTCGGTGGCATTGTCACCAACTTGCTGCATATTAGGCAATGTATTTCCTCTTCCGGGCTGTAGTTATCTCATCTGTCATACAAGAAGCTTGAACTAGGTGGAATGTAAGAGTCCTTCCACTGCCAACTGTTCATCAAACTGAACCCACATGTTTGAATGTAGTTTTGCTTTTAAAATTTGTCCTTCCTCCATGTATCCATTTATTTCCCTCCACTGCTGATGACCCTACAGTTATCCCAGAAATTCACTTCATAAAAGCATCCCATGGAGGACAGCTGGAGCTGGTCACCTTGACTTCTCCAAGATAGAGAGTGCAGTGGTTTTCAGACTGAGGATAGTTTCAGCATCTGCTGATTTCTCCACAATGCCAAGTCCCTAGTTCCTTCTCCCACAATAAGAAGGCAGAATTTGTTGTGGATTGTCAGTAATCATCAGAGGAGGCTGCACCCTTATTGGCCTGCTTTCCAATACATCTGTTCATCATCAAGCAGATGACAGATAAGAAGCAAAGTCCTTTTCTCAGATTAAAGATTGCAACCAGAGCAATTTCTTGCAATGCCCATAATGTGGGTTTTACATCTGCATAGTGGGTGCTGCAGTGGCTTAATCCTGAACACCTGACTTCACATGGAAACCAGTCCTACAGACTCACAGCATACAGACTTCTGTATGATAATCCCCTTATCATAATTTATAGTGGAAACAAAGGCTAAGACAAATTTCATCGCATTTCCATTTTCTTTTTCATCCATTTCCTCAAGGAAGAGTCACCAGCTCGTCTGCCTCTCTCCCGTCTGGTGGAAATCACATTAAGAGATGACAATTGACGGAGCCCCACTGAGCCAGGAACAGTGCTGAGGACATTTCATTCTTTCTAATTCTCACCATAATTATTTACTATGCATTCTCATTGACATTTGATATATGAAGAAACAGGCTCACTGGAATGCTCAGATTTGCCCAGGTCATGCAGCTAAAGTGGCAAGGCTGAGATGTGAATCCAGATCCGAGCCTCTGAGGCTGAGCCTGTCTACTGCTCCAGGTTGCCTATCCAGTAATAATCTCTGGCAGGAGGTAAGATGAAGAGTTGGAAGATGGACTGAGAGCCAAGAGGCCAGCTACTTGGCCACCTCCTTGCCTTCCTGATACCCATGGGTGAGGCAGGAATGAGCTGTACGGTAGATGTCATCTCTTCACAGCAACCCCAGTGACCTTCAGCTTGAACCCACAGTCTCTAACCTGAGATCATCTGCATCAGGGATAATGACATTTTTTGAATAAATGAAGAGGATCTTTTCTAGAAAGGTCTCCCTCCCTCCCCAAATGACATCTGTAGATCTGCTGCAACAACTTGGAATGAAGATTAAGAAAATCACCAAGATGCTGAAGCAGAGCGTTGATGTGGCTTAGCTTACGGCCACATCCAGCCTTCTTGTCACATGAGAAAAGTAGTTCCCCATGTCTACCTTCTGTTAGCCATGAACAAATTACTTGGAGCTGACAGTATTCTTAACTGAGAAACAATTTCAGCCAGAAACCACCTTTAAACATACCCAGTCCCCTCAATGGCTGTCCCAAAGGGAGATCTAAATCTTTAGCTTGCATTCAGCACCACTCAGGACATGGTTCCTTGCTAAGTTTTTTAACTTTCCAGTTCATCTCGGGCAAGCCACCTGGTATACTTTGCCTCCCCTTTGCAAAGCCCTGCAGCAAATTCCAGCTAATACATTGTCAAGGGTCAAGAAATCCTTACCCAGTGGGAGTAATAGATGCTGTCTGTTCTGTAGCCACACTCCCAAATTCTTATACAAATCGTCATTAGCTTCCCCACATTCCCAGTTCAATAAGTAAAATGGAATGATGGGAGATGAAGATGAAACGGACATGGAATCATCTGAATCTGGAATCTGCAGCCCAGATTCTCTCAAGTAAGGCATGACTCCCATCACCACATAGTTACTCAACCCTACTATTAGGCAAGGCAAACCCCTACTTACAATCAAAATGAACTTTATGTGTAACCAGGAGGCCACTGGTTTCCAGGAATGCCAGGCAGAGTCCTCCTCATCCTTGACCCTGTCCCACAAGCCTCCTTTCCATCCCTAGCTCTTGTGCCTGTGCTGAGCAGAGGTTCCCTGTGATGCTGGGAACCTAAAGGTTCTTTTTTTCATCTGTGTTATTTGCCTACCTCCTGCAGTAGGAAAAGTAATCTCTTTCTCTGGGGCTTTTCTTATCTGACGCTACCATTTACTTTTCTGGATTGAGATTCACATGGCCTTCAATGGGACTATGATGGAGTCAAACATCAGAGACAATTTTATATTTTAAAATGAAAATGCACATAGGTCGGGCATAGGACAGAGGAAACAAGCAACCTATCTTTGGCTTCAAGGAGTATAAATTAGTGCAACCAGCCCGGAGGGCAAGTTGGGACACATAGCCAGATCCCTTAGTATGTAAGTTCACTTCCAGTAACATTAAGGGAAAAAAATGGAGATTACACACAACTGTGTGTACAAAATGAATCACTTTTTCTAAAAAGGCATTGGGGACAACCTAGACGTTCAAAAAATATGGAATCACTAAATTGATAAATGAGACATTGATGAAAAGCAAGAATGCAGTCATTAAGAAACACTCTGTAAAGAATAGTTAATGCTGGCTGGGTGCAGTGGCTCACGCCTGTAATCCCAGCAATTGGGGAAGCTGAGGTGGGTGGATCACCTGAGGTCAAGATTTCAAGACCACCAGCCTGGCCAACGTGGTGAAAACTCATCTCTACTAAAAATGCAAAATTAGCCAGGTATCGTGGTGGGTGCCTGTAATCCCAGCTACTCGGGAGGCTGAGGCAGGAGAATGGCTTGAAGCTGGGAGGCAGAGGTTGCAGTGAGCTGAGATCATGCCATTGCACTCTAGCCTGGTCAACAAGAGTGAAACTCAGTCTAAAAACAGTTAATACCAAGAAAAAAATCATAACCATTCATATATTCAAATATGAAACAAGGACTAGAACGAGATATGTGACTGGATACCACTCATTTAATCTAAATATTCAGTATGCAGAACCAAATACACCTTTTGCAAGAATGCACTCTGTAACGGATCCATCTTGAGTGCTTACTGTGTGCAGGAAAGTGTTCCACACATCCTGAAGACAAGCACATTCACTCCTAACAATAGTCCTCGAAACAATCAAAAGTCAAATACCACATTATCTACTTCACCAATTCTCCAATGCACTATTACTTTGTGAACCACAAGAAATACACTGAAATAACTTATAAGAAGCCATAGATTATACAATGTGCCCCGATTTCAGAGATGTTAAAAAGTGGGAAAAAGTGTATGTTACAATAGATGAATTTCTAAGTATGCAACTACTCTCCCCTTACTCTCTCCATGTAGACATTACTAATCAATATGGCACCGTTCGTGGCCAAATCCACTTCTCAGCACACCATGACAGGCAATCGTCAACTGATCTAAGTGTGCACATGAAATAACGCCTATGTTTGACTTCCGGTCTGTGCCTGGAGTTTCTCAAATGAGATTATGAACAAGTCACTTTCTCACTGGGATTGGGGGACCATGGGAGAAATCTCGATCTCTTGTCCTAACGAAAGAAATCCAAAATTTAGGAAGGCTACTTCAAAACTCATTTTAAATAGGCCTCCACCTAATCTCTTTCATCCCCAGGGAGATGTCTCAAATGAGTTTTCATGGTTGACTCCAGAAATCTTGAGGTTGCTTCTGGAACTCCCCATACAATGCAGATAATTTTGCCAAGAGAAAATATTATCTGTGTGCAACATGAAATTATGAACACATACACTCAGCCATCTCACCAGACAGTCATTTTGGGATTTGCCATCAAGGGTCATTTGTCCACTGCTGGCCTTTTCTAGCAAGCAAATACTCAGACTTGTCTGAGATGTGAGATGTGCCTCTGGTCACACATTGCTGGTAAGAAAGTGAAAGGGCACAGCCACTCTAAAAACACTGGGAAAATTAAACATGCAACTTCATTCGACCCCGTAGTTACACTCCTGAGCATTTTGTTCAGAGAAGTGAAAGCTTATGTTCACCCAAGAACCTGCACAAGAATGCTTAGAAAAACTTTATTCCTAGTTGCCAACAACTGGACGCACCCAAGTGTCCTTCAGGGGGTGAATGAGCAACCTCTGAGACATCCACACCATGGAACACTGCTCAACAGCAACAGGGAACAAACTATTGATGCATACAACAACCTGGCTGGCTCACCAGAGCATTGCACTGGGAAGAAAAAGCTTGTCTCCAAAGTCTGCAAACTCCATGATTCCATTTACAGAACATCCCTTTTCTTGTAGCCCAGGCAGGAGTGAGGTGATGCTATCACAACTCACTGCAGCCTCAACCTCCCAGGCTCAAATGATTCTCCCACCTCAGCCTCCCAAATAGCTAGGACTGCAGGCATGTACCACCCTGCCTGACTAATGTTTTTGGGTTTTTGTAGAGGCAGAGTCTATGTAGCCCAGGCTGGTCTCGAACTCCTGGGTGCAAGTGATCTGCCCACCGTGGCCTCCCAACGTGTCGAGGTTACAAGCGTGAGCCATGACACCAGCCTATAAAACATTCTTGAAATGACAAAATTAGAGAAATTGAGAGCAGATGAGCGGTTGTCCGAGGCTAAGGAGGAGTGAGGGTGGCAAGGAAGTTGATGTGGCTATAAAAAGTCAAAGGAAGTGGTCCATGTAGTGGTGGACATGCCCTGGTCTTATCTGTGAGAATCCATATCCTAGATAAGGCATTTTTTCTGATACCGTACCATAGTATAAGACCATCAAGTACTTTAAGTTCCCATTGGAAAAAACTGGGTGAAGTGTGTATAGGGTTTCTCTGACATGTTTTCTATAACTAGTTGCATATGAATGCACAATTATCTCACAGTAAAGTTTTTTAAAATGGAAAAAATATGGCCGGGCATGGTGGCTCAAGCCTGTAATCCCAGCACTTTGGGAGGCCGAGGCGGGTGGATCACGAGGTCGAGAGATCGAGACCATCCTGGTCAACATGGTGAAACCCCGTCTCTACTAAAAATACAAAAAACTAGCTGGGCGTGGTGGTGCGTGCCTGTAATCCCAGCTACTCAGGAGGCTGAGGCAGGAGAATTGCCTGAGCCCAGGAGGCGGAGTTTGCGGTGAGCTGAGATCACGCCATTGCACTCCAGCCTGGGTAACAAGAGCGAAACTCCGTCTCAAAAAATAAATAAATAAATAAATGGAAAAAAGACCTTGACGGAAAAAGAGACAGTGGTGCTCGCCAAACATTCCATCATCCCTCCTCACTGCTCATCCCCTTTCAGCGAGGCAGATGCATGGGCCTAGGAGCTCTGAGGCAGGTGGAGACGTCCTTTCCCCTGCCTTGGTGATTGAGGGGCCTCCATGCTGGGTTGGTGTGGTCAGAGGAACAGAGACTCCCCCAGGAGGGAGAGGAGCCTCAAAGGCTGTGTGAGCAAGACACAAAGTTTGGCTGTGCAGAGCCACCAAGATTGGGGGGCCTGTCATGACTGCAGCACACCCCAGCTTGTCCTGACTCCTCCACCAAGGACGGGGCTTTCTCTTGCTCAGCTTGTGAGTAACGTGACTGCCATCTGACCCCGGGCTCTGGATCCTGCTGGAGTGCAGGCAGATGCGTAAGAGAGCTGAGCACGTCCCTTTGGGGGACTGTGACCCTCTGGGAGGGAACTCCTGAGGGAGGAGAAAGGCTGACAGTAGCCACATCTGGTGGTTGAAGCAAAGCGTAGTTAGGACAGCAAGCTGTCTGTCTCTGGAATTCACCGTAACTCTGGCCCCATGCATGGGTCCTAGGGAGGGGAAGAAAGAGATCGAGGTTTGATAACTGAAAGCAGTGTTTGCTTTAAATGTTCTAACCCTCCGGAGCCCAAACGGTGCTACTGTGGTGTCTCTTCATGGTGCAGGACATAAAGTGGGTGAAGGCCTTTCCCTGGTCATGCAGACAGCCAGGGTACACAAGGCTCATGGGAGACACCAGGGCAGTGATGGTGGATTTGAGGGGTCACTGGCAGTGGAATCATGGCCGCATCTGACAGAAGAAATCCTCTGGGCTTTCCAGGTATTGAGAGGGGATGGGGAAGGCTTTGTCTGGCTTAGAATTGCTCCTTTAGCAGGAAAGGACTAATAAAATTTGGACTCTAACTTCCATCGACACCCATCTCTTGGAAGCAGGCACTGAGACAAGAATTGGGTCCAGGTAGTGTATTTTGGAGGTGATCCCAGGAACCTCAGTGAGGGAGAAAAAGATGACAAATGAAAGCCAATAAAGTCATGTGAACAAATTGGAGCTGCTGTGAGCACCGGAGGCTCAATCCCTTTAGGGAACTTCCGAGAAATCGCATAGAACCTGCTTCATCCTTCCAGAGGATGGGCACTAAGGTTTCTGTGCAGGCACCTGCTCCTGCCAGGGGAGGGGTGGCCCCAGGTGCATTCATTCCTCAGCACTTTCAGGTCACACCTTGCTCTGTGGAGCAGGCTCTGAGCCCTCAGGCAGAGAAGGGATGGGAATCAAATATCACTGCTCAGAGCTTGGCTCCAAGGAACATAGCGTGGGTGCCAACAGCTTCTGGGCCACCCAGGCACACTTTGGGTGCATTTTCCTCATGTGGATTGAGAACACGATGTCATTATTTAATATTAGCACAGTTTAAGACCCACCCTTAAAGGTAAAAGCCACTGAGTTCCCAGGATGAGTGAGCTAGGGCAGTTTTTTTCAGATTCACCCTGGAGAGAGAACCTAGGGACTAGACAGTGAATCTGTCATAGAGAACAACCTGTTGATGAAGAAGCTAAGAAAAACCCTTGACTCAAACTCTCATTGTCTAGTAAATCTCCCATCCCCTGTCTACCATGGCAAAGTCAAGGTTAGCCCCTCCTCTAAAAGGTACATGAGGTCTTGTTGTTGTTGTTTTTACAAAGAACATGCAAGATCAGGGTCATTTTTAACTTTAAAGAGTTTTAACCAGATCGAAGATGTTAAAGTGGAAGAAAGATACTTGTTTTCATTATCTATTGTGGCAGGACAAGCCACCCCCCCAAAAATGGGGCTTTTAAGTAAAAAACTATTTCTCCTGATTGAGTGGGGTGATGAGGGTTCAGCTGGGTCGTTTTACTTTCTTTGATGTCAACTAGGTTCCGTGGTCATCTGAAGGTTCATCTGGACTGGACTTACTCACATGCTGGCACTCAGTGCTGGCTAGGGGCTGGGAGTTCCACTGGAGATAACAATAGAAGCACTTCAGTACTTTTCCATTGCCTCACCCAGATGTACTGGGGTTCTCACAACACAGCATCTGAGCTCCCAGAGAGGGTGTCCGTGAAAATGAACACTGAAGCTGAGATCTCCTAAGCCCCAGCCTCACACCATACAGCATCACTTCTATGATGTCCTGTTGGGCACAGTGGGACAGCAAATGGGACTCTGCCACTCAGTGGGAGATTTTTTTTTCCTCAATTTTTTTCATTGCTTTTTTCTTTTTTTCTTTTCCATTAAAGTCCATTGATCATCACAAAAACCCAGGCAGTATTTAACCCATTACTGCCTAATTCTCCCATGTCCAAATTACACTCGCCCCCCACCACTCCCTGAGGCTTCCATAATTTCTATTCCAGTAGGATAGCAGACCCAAGCAAGAGATCAGGATCTTGTCATCTAAACCACCCAGGTGCAGAGGACACACTTTGGGTTTCATTGCTTGGGTGTAGCTTCCACACTGATTCCTTGAGACTCATAAACTGAAAATACAAATCATCTGCCTACACCCAGTACATGATGGAAGATGGAAGCAGGACGTGCACAGTGGTTACTGTCATTCAGAGGATGGGATGGAAGCTCATGGTTGTCGCTGGACCAAAGCAATTCTGAAATCCAGCTGGGCCCATTTTACCAATTCTCCTTACTCTTGGAGCAGGAAAGGTGTCTTGATGAGAGCCCAGTTCTGCCCTCTGGCTGTGGTCTCTGCAGCTCTGCCCTTTGAGTCATCTTCCTTTTCCTTAGGTGGCCCACATTTGTAGCTGAGCAGTTTCTTCAGCCTGCTTCCTCTTTAGAGGTCTCTTTTATTTTGGGGTTTGTTTTGGTTGAAGCTAAAAGTTCTTTCAAATGAAAGGAGATGTTTCGTACATTACACTTTAATCTACTCCTTAAGATAGAAGATAAACTTATAAGTCTCTCGATTAGTAGATACCTCCATACTTCAGATTTATGTGAATCTGAGTTGGATATTACGAGACAATGCATTTAAGATCCTTTAAAGCCCATTGGTGTAGCTTCGAGAGTCGAGGGGCACTACTTAAAATGCTTCTCAGTTCTTACAAAGAGCATACCAGCTGTGCCCTTGGACTGATCATGATCTCAAATCGGCATTTCACTGACGGCACCCGGATTTGATAATTTCTCCAGGATTTAACTTATTTGCAGGATATTTTGCTGCCTGAGGAGACTGTCCTGAGCTCGTCTAGGTCCTTTAAATTCACCGTGAAAATTGAACAGCTATTTCTCCAATTCTTCTATGTCTTTCTCTCTTCATATGCATCTAAGAGAAGTGAGTTAAGACTTCCAGCAATGAAGACACAGCCTTGGTGAAATCTACAAGTTCATGAGGTACATTTCCTATTCTCCATACTACCACTGGCAAATGTTTTACTCATTTTACTGGTAGGTCCTCTTTTTCCCAGTCCCCAGGAGTGACTTTTTCACTGCTTTCATGGCCTCTGCTAAAAGTCTCCTCATTGACCTATAGGTCTTCACCTACGTTCTCATCTCAGATCTAATACCATGTGTTTAAAATTTATGTCAAAGTTGCACCTCATTTCTGGTAACAATTTGCTTTATTATCTACCACTTCATTACAAACCACTTGAAAACATAGTGGCATAAAACAACAGCAAGCAGAGTAGCTTGGTTATCCTCTTGGAAAGCGGCCTGGCTTCTCACTGAATGGCAGGGCCTTCCAGGAGGGAGTGTTCTAAGCACGAAAGCTGAAGCTTCAGATGTTTTAAGACCCAGCCACAGAAATTACACAACAGTGCTCCCACCACATCCCACGGGTCAAAGGAAGTCTCTGAATGATCCCAAGTTCAAAAACCCACCTTTTAATGAGAGAAACAGCATAGAATGTGGGGTTCTCCACCACAATGCTCATATAGAACCCTCCCAAAGCCACTACCACTGCCAGAATGACCCTGTCCACCACATTGAGTCCTTTCTCAATCTGCATTAGAGATTTTCATGGAAAGCACCAGAATAAAGAAGCATTTATTACTACATTGGCTCTGGCACTATCTCCCCACAGACCCCAAGCCTTTTGAATTCTGAAAGCCTGTACCGTAGACTTCACTGTCTATATCCTGCTGCCCCTGCTTCCGTTCAGCAAATTCCCTCCTGTGACTGAGTTTCTGCCCTCCTTTTTGCCTTAAGTCGACTCTTGCCCACTACCCCGACCACTGTTGTGCGTCTCTTAAAACTGTGTTACTTAGACCTAGTCCCCTGATAAGCTATTCTGTCTACTGATTCCTAAGTACTTTGTTCTTTTTCCTCTCTTTAATTCTTGGGGGGGGGGGGGGGGGGGGGACTCTGACCTTGAAAACAAAACCCTTCACGAGTATTGACGATTTGTCTCCAACCAGTTTAGCATTGGAATGACATCCCCAAGGGATTGTGAAATGGAGCGTATGGAGTGGGGAGACTAACCCCCGAGCCTGGGAGCCAGCACTCTGAGGCCTCTTCTCGGCTCCATGGATCTGTGTGGTCTTCAGGGCCATTCATTTGTGACCCCAGTGCCTCTGTTTCCCAGCAGAAGTATAAATATCAGTGTCCTTTCCTGCTTCAACATTTTATCCTCCAGAAGCTAAAATGTTGGACTAAAAATATTTGAATGTGAAAATGAAACCACAGGAAGTCATATGCCTATAAGATAACTGTATTATCTTTTTCTGTGTGGATGGGTGGCAGAGTCCACAAAGCACTGACACGTAAGAGAAGATGGGGGTTCTAATCCAGCCTGGAGATTAATATGTGGCTTTACTCAAGTCATTTAACTTTTTTCCTAGCCTCTTTTCCAGTAAAAAGAATAGTGGACCAGATTATCAGTTCTCGACCTCAGTGGCACATTAGAGTAATCTGAGGGGTTTTTTTTTTTGTTTTTTTTTTTATGTCAGTGCCCAGACCCCACTGCTGCAGACTGATTAAGTCAGAATTTCTTGGTGTAAGTTCTGAGCAAACTTGGAATTTTTAAATATTCCTTAAGTGATTACAGTGTGCAGTCAGGAGTGAAAACCTCTGCTAAAACTATTTTTTAAAGATTCGGTTTTTAAAGTAAAAGTTCCATTTAGAGGCCCTGTGTGTGGAGTGAATGCCCAGGCAGTTGTTTGTGAGCAGGAGAGGAGCCCAGAGTTCTGTCCATGCAGCCACACCCAGCCCTGGAATCAGCCCAGGAGACCCCTTTCAGTCCCTGGAACCCAAAAGTCCTTCAGGATTGAGTTAAAAACCACTGGAGAGTAGACAATTTCCAAGATAATTTAAAGAGCTAAATGACTGGCCAGGTGCAGTAGCTCATGCCTATAATCCTAGCACTGTGGGAGGCCAAGGTGGGCAGATCACTTGAGGTCAGGAGTTTGAGACCAGCCTGACCAACATGGCGAAATTCTGTCTCTACTAAAAATACAAAAATTAATCAGACATGGTGTTCTGTGCCTGTAATCCCAGCTACTGGGGAGGCTGAGGCAGGAGAATTGCTTGAGCTTAGGAGGTGGAGGTTTCAGTGAGCCGAGATCACCCCACTGCACTCCAGCCTGGGGCCTGAGTGACAGAGCAAGGCTCTATCTCAAAAATAAAAATTTTGAAAAACAACTGACTAAAACCGCATGAAAATAGTCGACATTTAGAATGTTGTCTGGATCGTAAATATCCCCACAAATCTATCTTCTTGACGAAACCAGTTTCCATCCTATATCGTGTCTGGCAATGGAACCATGGGGCAATCTTGGCTACAGTCAGAAAACTCAGCCAGCTACTGACTTCCATAGGTGCCATCACCAGTCACGGGGCTGCCTAGGGTCCATTTCTTTCAGAGACCAAGAGAAGAGAGTCCACAGTATTTCTGTGTGCGTGGCAGTGGACAAGGACTGGTCTCATCAGAAATACCCCTGGAGCCATGGCAGCTAATGATGCAGAGGGAAGATTATTTGTGTTACACAGGAAGTGCAGGGAATCAATTTTCAGATACAATGAAGGGGGCACTGCTGTCAGAAAACAGACCCAATCAGGAGGTCCCAGTTCTAGCTCTGATGTACTTAAACTTCCCTTTGCTGTGAAAGCTCAGTCATTCTATATGACATCTGCACTGAGCCGTGGGAAGCCTAGATTAGATGCCGTTTCTGGGTGTATGTATGAGGGTGTTTCCAGATGAGATCAGTATTTGGATCGGTGGACTCTGAAGATGGACTTCCTCAGTGTGGGCTGCCACCATCCAATATGTTGAGGGCCCGAGTAGAACAAAAAGGTGGAGGGAGGTTGAATTCCCCCTTTTCTTCCTGCTCACCTGCTGGAGCTGGAACTCTGGTTTTCTCTCACCTTAGACCAGCATGTATACCATTGGTTTCCCTGGCTTTCAGGCCTTTGGACTGCAGCTGGAACCACCAACACCCCCCTCGTCCCCCCGTACCACCCTCACCTCCGCTTTCCTGGAGCTCTGGCTTGCAGATGGCTAAATGTGTGAGTTCTCGGCCCCCACAATCACAAGAGCCAATTATATTCTGCTGGTTCGGCTTCTCTGGGAAGGTTGACTAATGCAGTCAGAAAACATAAACATGGCTGGACGCAGTAGCTCATGCCAGTAATCCCAGCACTTTAGGAGACTGAGGTGGGTGGATCACTTGAGGTCAGGAGTTTGAGACCAGTCTGTCCAACATAGCAAAACCCTGACTCTACGAAAAGTACAAAAATTAGCCGTGCATGGTGAGTGGGTGCTTGTAGTCTCCGGTTTTCAGGAGCCTGAGGCAGGAGAATCCCTTGAACCTGGGAGGCGGAGGTTGCAGTGAGCCAAGACTGTACCACTGAACTCCAGCCTGGGCAACAAAATGAGATTCTTTATCAAAAACAAAACAAAACAAAAAAAAAAACATAAATGAGCCAAACGTGACCTGGAAAGTCCTCAGATGAGTACCAGGTGGCAGGCAGAGGAAAAAGGACCACACAGAGCCCTTGGTCAGTTAACAAAAGTCAGCCCCAGTGCCAGCAACCAGGACCCTGTCCAGGTGAGGTGATCTAGGCACTTACCTTGCATGCACCTGTAAACCAAAAGGAAACTTCTAAGCCCCCAACTAACTGAATGGGCCCTTCTTCTCTGCAAGGGCATTAAAGGTTAAAATGCAAAATCAGTTCAGGCCATGATAGGAAGGGGGAACCAGACGTGCCCCATTATTTGGAATTACTGACAGAACAGACTTTTTAAGTCTGTTAAACACTGACGATAGTCTATTCTCTCTCAAGCCTGCTAGCTGGAGACTTCATCCATATGATAAAACCTTGGTCTCCACAACCCCTTATAACAATCCAGACACTCCTTCCCATTGACAATAATTCTTTCAGCCAATTGCCAATCAGAAAATCTTTTAATTTAGCTATGACCGGGAAACTCCCACTTCGAGCTGTTCTACCTTTCCAGATTGAACCAGTGTACATGATATCTCATGTCTCCCTAAAATGTACAAAGCCAAGCTGTGCCCCTATCACCTTGGGCACACATTCTCAGGATCTCCTGAGAGCTGTGTCATGGGCCATTGGTCACTCATACTTGACTCAGAATATCTCTCTTGAAATATTTTTTAGAATTTGACTCTTTGTCAACATAAGCTTTAAGTGGTAACCAAAAAACACTGATCAACATTAAAATATTCTAATGCACTATTTTTGAAAAGTCTAAACTAATGCAAATAATTTCATGATAAACAGCATTAACAACATATTAAAAGTTTAAATACTTAAGACCAGAAAACCTAGGCAAAACCATTCAGGACATAGGCATAGTCAAAGACTTCATGATTAAAGCACCAAAAGCATTGGCAGCAAAAGCCAAAATAGACAAATGGGACCTAATTAAACTCTAGAGCTTCTGTACAGCAAAAGAAACAATGATTAAACAGGCAACCAACAGAATGGGAAAAAAAATTTTGCAATCTACCCATCTGACAAAGGGATAATATCCAGAATCGACAAAGAACTAAAACAGGTTTACAAGAAAAAAACAAATCCATCCGAAAGTGGGGAAGGATATGAACAGACACTTTTCAAAAGAAGACATGAGGCCAACAAACATGAAAAAATGCGAATCATTGATTTACAGAAATGAAAATCAAAACCACATTGAGATACCACCTCACACCAGTTAGAATGGCGGTCATTAAAAAATCTGGAGACAACAGATGCTGGGGAGGATGTGGAGGAATAGGAACACTTTTACACTGTTGGTGGGAGTGTAAACTAGTTCAGCTGTTGTGGAAGACACTGTGGCACTTCCTCAAGGTCCTAGAAATAGAAATACCATTTGACCTAGCAGTCCCATCACTGGGTATATACCCAAAGGATTATAAATCATTCTATTATAAAGACACATGCACACGTATGTTCACAGTGGCACTGTTTACAATAGGAAAGACCTGGAACCAACCCAAATGCCCGTCGACAATAGACTGGACAGGGAAAATGTGCCACATACACATCATGGAATACTATGCACTCATAAAGAACGATGAGCTTGTGTCCTTTGTAGGGACATGGATGAATCTGGAAACCATCATTCTCAGCAAACTGACAGAAGAACAGAAAATCAAATACCGCATGTTCTCACTCATAGGCGGGTGTTGAACAATGAGAACACATGGACACAGGGAAGGGAGCATCACACACTGGGGTCTGTATGGGAGGGGCAAAGGAGGGACAGAGCAAACCACATTGCCATTTGTGTGCCTATGCAACAATCCTGCATGATCTGCACATGCACCCCAGAACCTAAAGTACAATAAAAAAAAACTTAGAGGATCTATATTCCTGATTTTTCTTATTTGCCACAGGCTCCAGCATAGGTCAGCTTGATAATAATAGAGTCCTTTGGAGACAGGCAAAGAAAGCTTTATATGGAGTCTCCTACAAGTGACTGTTCCATTCACAGTAAACAAAACTATATCTTCATGTCACCAGCACCCCATCATCCAATTTGTTATGACTGAGGACATATCAGGGCCAGGAATTGTGCAAGTATTATCTGCATTTAATCTTCACAGCCATTCTGAGGGGTAGAAATTTATTACCATTTTACTGATGAAGAAACTGAGGGCTCAAGACAAATCCTTTATCCAAGTGAGAGAAGAAAATGTGGGCTTCCAAGAAAACCATCTGCAGAGCCCAGCCAGAAAGGAAGGTTCTACGCCAGACAAGAACAGAGGCATTTTGGCCAATGTTTTCCTTGCCATCCTGGAGTAACTGGACTTTAATACTGAGGCCCACTAGTCTCAATTATGACCAATATATGACCGTAGTCTCATGACCATAGTCTCAATCATGACCACATATAAGTGTGATTGCATTAACTTACCAAAAAAGAGGATAAACTTAGTCCAGTCACTTCAGCATTCCAAATCAGTTTCCTCTGCTGTAAAACAGAAGAACCACCTAATTCCAGAATCGCCTACCTCTTAAGTTGCAGTTGGGTACAACCTGGGCTCTACCCAAGAAAGGAAGTAACTGCCCCAAGGCTTGAGGGGAAGGGAATCTCGGTTTTCCTCTGTCTTTTGTAATTTAAGGGGCCATCTTAACAAAGCTGTCTTGACCATCACATCCTTCATTCTGGTGGGCAGATCAGGTAGTTAACCCCCTTAGCGAATGTTGCTTTAAGGGAGTGATTGTCTAGCTTGAGTTTCTGCTGGTAGGTTTAAGCAAAGCTGCAAAGCACACCCCCACCCCAACTCTGTTCATCCAGAGACTGGAAGACAGAAGGTACAGTAAAGACAGAGAAAGCCACAGAGGCCTGTGTTGGGCCAAAGGGACTGTCACTCAGCAGGCGAATGGATAAACAAGCTGTGCTATGTTCATAGAACAGAATACTATACTGCACACAAAAATAAAAAAACTAATAATACATGCAGTTACCTGGCTGAATGTTGAGTGGAAGAAACCAAGAACATGAGAATATATCCTGCATGGTTCCATTTATGTGAAGTGCAGAATAGTGGTTACCTAATAGAGCCTTGACTGGAGAGGAACCCCAGAGAGCCTCTTTTCAGTGCTAGAAATATCCACGGCTTGAGCTAGGTGACTACACGGTTGTATGTGTATATCCAGTTCATTGAACTGTACGCTTCGGATTTGATCACTTCATTACAGGTACATAATTCTTCAACTAAAAATAACAAAACATGCTTCTTCTCTGCTCCACCTTTAGTGGCTCCTGTCAGCTTTAGGATAAAGGCCATGTTCTTCAGCATGTGGCACAAAGGTTCATGTTCATGACTTCTGGTCCTCTGCCGCCTCATCACCCTCATTCCATAAACGCCCAACTCCTCAGCATCCCAGGCAAGCTCTGTTCATTGTGTCTGTGTGTCTTCACCCTTCTTTCTGCCTGGAATCGGTCTCCCTTCACTTTTCTGCCCAGGGAATTCTCTGATGTCCTCAGGGCTCAATTTGTCACCTCTTTCTTGAAGCCCTCCGTGATCTTCCAGGGAGGAGAAATCACTCCACCCCTATGCCCCCACAGGTCTGCACGCACTTGTATTTGCTGTATATGTTTCATGGGATTGCCATAAAAAATCACCACAAAACGAGAGTGGTGGCTTAAAGCAAAAGAAGTTTATTCTCTCGCAGTTCAGGAGGCCAGAAGTTCAAAATCAAGAAGTCAGCAGCACCCAGCTCCCTCTGGAGGCACCAGAGGAGAATCCATGTCATTCTCTTCCGGTGTTCAGCTTCCAGTATTCACATCCCAGTATTCAGCTTCCGGTGCTGGAGTGCTCCTTGGTGTTCTTTGACATTCCTTGACTCACAGACATCATCCCAGTCTCCGATTCCATCTTCCCATGGACTTCTCAGCTGTGTCATCCCTGTATGTCCTGTTTCTTTATTAGGCTGTTGTCGTTTAAGAATTCACTGTAACCTAGTACAATCTCATGTTGATCCTTAACGCACAACATCTGCAAAGATCTGTTTCCAAATAAGATGACACCTTGAGCTTCTGGTGCATATGCATTTTGGGGGACATGCTTCAGCCCAGTACACACCTCTTTCCTCACAGTTTCCACTTGTGATTATTGTTCATCCATTTCAGGTGACAGTGAGTGGCCTCCCTGAGAGCAGGGCTGTGTCATCCTCATGCTGTGTCCCCCGCGACTACCTCAGTGCTCCGCAGACAGGAAGCCCCGAGCAAACATCTGATAAATAAGTGAAAGAATGAGTGATCAGAACACCCTCCTCTGTGATAGTGCCATCCCTTAAGCCCTTCTTGTTGTGACCTGTTTCAGCTCAATGGTGAGTCCATCAACTTAAATGCCTTGACCAGTTCTCTCATCCTAAGGCATCTAGGAGTGCCCAAGAGCAAAAAGGGAACAGCAAGTTGCTTAGTGGCCCTTCCTTTTCTTTTACTTCATTTGGGTCCCAGGAACTCTCAAAGCCAACAGCCAGGGGCGATTTAGCAAGTCCTGGGAACGCCAAGCCTCTGCCACTGAGCAGCATGATAGGAAATGACCAAATCTGTGCTTTTCTGTGTGGGCGGAGAAAGCATGCTGTGAACATTTTCCAGGAGGGCAGAAGCTGCGGGACTTTTTATGAGTGTTTGTTCCAGCTGTGGTTGGTGATTTGGTTCCTGGAGGCAGGCAGCAAGGCCTCAAAACTCCTAACCTACTTTGTAACCTGCCCTGAAATTCCCAAGAAATTGTGTGGCCTGCAAATCGGGTAATCCCTAAAACCCAATCCCATTGGTAGGAGCACCCCACCTTTGTGGCTACTAGGGAATGCAGCCGACACATACCCTCAGGGTCTTTGGGTTTTTCCTGGGAGCCTGCAGGGTGTTAATCCGGGTTCGTCAGCCAGGACTCTTATTCTACTCCAATCATCTCCTTGATGCCAATTTCCTGCCCCAGGCCTGTCTCCTGGCACTGCCCAAGCTAAGAAGCCCTTGGACAAAAGCAGGAAGATATCTCTTTCTCTGACCTCGTGTGTCCTCCAGCATCCTAGGCTCTGTCCATCTTGTTAGTCCCCAGCATGTGGTCCCATCTCCTGGATGAAGGTAGTTGCTGGGGAAAGAGGAGAAGTGGCCGGGGGTTAATTTCCTTAGAAGCAAGAGACACAGCAGCTCTGTAGCTGTTTCCATTCATGTCCTAAAGGTGTGAACTTGAACGCATGGCCATACCTGGCTTCAAGGGAGGCTGTAGATAGATGACCAGAGACCAGATTAGAACTTGGTGGGGGCTTTATTAACACAGAAAGAGGGAGAGAAATGTACTAGGGGGCAGCTAGCTCTGGTCTACAGCAGACCTGCCTGCCCAGCAGTGGGCTTTTATGAAGACAGGAAGGACACATGCTCACTGAGTGAGGACAGGAAGTACCCACTACGATCTTGAGCTCCTGCCTGTGTCCAGCTCTTGGGAGGGGAGGAGAACATCTGTGTCCAGTTCCCTTGTAGGCGCTACCAAAGAAATGTTCAAAATTAGGTCATAGCAGGTGACCTTGTGCCCTACCGGAGAGTTACAGTGTGAAATGAGCTATTCAATTCGGAAAGAGGTATCAAAAATTTTAAATGTAGAAATGATTTCATCTAACAATTAGATTTTGAAGAATTTATTCTGTAACTGTATTCCCATAAGGGGCAACAGTATATCTTTAAAAATGCTCAATGTAGCACCATTTGTAATAGCAAAATGCTACAAATAATCCAAGTGTCCACCAATAGGGAACTGGTTTAATAAACTCTGGCATATTCATATAGTGGAATACTATATAGCCATCAAAAAGAATAAATCACTTTTTGTATGCTAATGTAGAGCAATCATCAATATATGTGTATTTTTGTTGATATATGTGAAATACACAATATATGTGTATTTAAGCTTGCTTGCACCTGTGGGCTATTTACAAGGTCACACAAGAAACTGACAACTATGCTGGGCTCCAGATGGAGACACAGACATTGGGGGTTGGGCAGAACTTTCACTATCTACGCCTCTTGGTGGATATTGATTTGAATATCCATGTGCATCCTTATTTGAATTTTAAAAACTGGACAAATAGCTAAGTAAGTGGGCTCTCAAAACTGTGGGTCAAAGTTCACTGGTGGGTGGAGTTACACTTTCACCCACTGGTCTCCACCAGAGCTTGCCCACAGCCTGGCCAGACCTTCACCAGGACTGACACTCGGCTCTGGAAATCATCTCAGTGAGGCCCCTGTTTACGAAACCTGAATTCAGCAGCCACCCAGCAGAAACATCCCAGATCCTTTGGCCAGTTAGTTTCCCAGCAGGCACTCTGCTGCTACACAGTGTTAATTGCAGTGTTTACTGGGTCTCCACAGTCTGATTCGATCTGTTCTGTCCAGAAAACAGATAATTTCAAAGACTGCCTAGGACACAAGCCACCCTAGACAATGGGATTCTACACTTGGAAAAAAACAACATGGACAACAAAAACAAACCGAGAGATGCAAAACATCAAAAGCAAAATGCCAAGACTTGCGGATTTGGAATTCTAGGCACCAGGGTGCTCATGTGGCTTGGTTTTAACTGGCAGGATGGTGCTGTCTGTTCTCTCCTGTTCTCCGATTCTCCATAATTTTAAGTTTTTCTGAAGTAGACCAAAACACAAAGCAGTTTGGTTTTTAGTTGCTTTATTCAGACATGATTTACATACCTTATAATTTAAAGAGTACAATTCAATGGTTTTTAGGATATTCAGAGATAATGTGCAACGGTCACCACAGTTAACTTTAAAACACTGCATTGCCTCAAAAGAAATCCTGCACCTCTAGCGATCACTACTAATTTCCCCCAAATTCTCAGCAACCACAAAACGACTTTCTGTGTCTAGGTATTTGCCTGTCCGGGACATTTCACATCACTGGAGTCATGCAATGTGTGGTCTTCCGTGTCTGGCTTCCTTCACAAAACATCATGTTTTCAAAGTTTGTTCATGTGTAGCATGAGTCACAACCTCATTCCTTTTTGTCACTGCACAATAGTCCTTTAAATTAAATATTCCATCTTTTAATTAAATTTTGTTTTATTATTTATGGCGGGTTTTACACTGTGGCCCAGGCTGGAGTGCAGTGATGTGATCTCTGCCCACTGCAGCCTCGACGCTCCCACCTGTCTCCTAAGTAGCTGGGACTACAGGTGCACACCACCATGCCAGTCTAATTTTTGTGTTTTTTGCAGAGACAGAGTCCCACTGTGTTGCCCAGGCAGGTTTCAAACATGTGGCCTCATCTGCCCCTTCTGTCTCAGCTTCCCAAAGTGCTGGTGTTACAGGTGTGAGCCTAATTTCAAAATTTTAACAGCAACCATAAAAGCAGCAATCAACTGTGATGTAACCGCCCAGGTGCTCTCGGCTTCTGGACATGTAGCATGACTGTTTCCCAGATCCTCACTCTACTTGTGGGGACTGAAGCCCACCTGGGGCCCTCCCAGCTGTCCTCTCTTGATGAGGTTTAGGGGGACAGGAGCTCACTTTTTACCTACCTGTTGCTTTTAGTCCAGGCAAGTCAAGGGACCACCAGATGGGGAAAGAATTCAGCTTGTAGAGAAAATATTTTCAGTTCAAAAATGGACATTGAGAGGTCTCGCTCTCCGCTGGAACTGCCCCGTGCTGTAGCTGTCAGTCTGCATAAGGAAGGAGGGAGATAAACATAAGCCTAACGCAAACATTGGTTTGTTCTGCAATGACTGTAACTGCAGTATGGGAATGTTAGGAGAATTGAAAGAGCAAAGCCACGTCCCAGGACCAAATGGAAGAAGAGCTGGCTAAGCGTTAGCTCCCTACTCTTCTCTTTCAACTCCTTTGCTATTTGTTATCAGAGGAACACCTTGAAACTCAAAAACATTAAGGAAAATTCTGGGGAAAACATACCCTGTCTCCAACTGGACTATGGGTATCAGGGAGGCAAGAACCAAGCCTTCCTCATCTCGGTAGAGCAGACCTGGCATATCAATTAGAACACACTGAATGAACAAATGAATGAGTGAGGAAACATCTGGATGGTAGAGACTAGACTGTCATCCCTGTGACCCCAATGCCTTGCACACAGTGGGTGCTCCGTTAATTCTAGCTCATAACTTGACAATAACACCGTGATCATTTCTGTTCAAGTGCTTTGAACTTTTCCCCTCTTCGTTGGATTTTTTTTTTGTTCTAAAACCCTTTCCTTTTTAAAGGATAATGTGGTAATACAAGCCAACCCTGAACTATCTGTTTAATCTTCTTTCCCCTAAATATTAACTCGGTGGGAAAAGGAGGCTAACCTCTCTGTATATTTTTCTCTGGGTATACTTTTGGCCAGAAGGCTGGAAAAACCAGGACTAAAGCATGCTGCTTAGAGATTCTCAGAAATGATGGGGAACAAACGCCGGCCAGAGGCAGGAAGAGGGGTGTCAGGAGGGCAAGAACAGATGGGACCCATCTCCCCTGGAAGGGCTCTGTCTGAGGGTTTGCTTGTCTTACATGTGAGCGATTCTCCATGGCAAGCCACTCACACCTCTGTGACCTGACCCGAGGGGAGGACAGTTTCCAGCTGTCACCAGTGCTCAGACCCACCTGAGCCTGCTGGGAGTGCCCTTCGCAGAGCCCGGAAGATGCACAGCAGTGATCTTGTGTTGTGCCCCCTGCTCACAGTGTCACGTGGGACTGGGAGGTGGTGATGGTTCTATAACCCAGTCAGTTTACTAAAAGTCAATGAATGACACACTCGGCGTCGCTGGGTTCTAGAGTCTATAAATTATAGCTCAACAAAGCAGTTAAAAAATATGCTCATTAGAAAAATGACATATACATACATGTGTGTCTGGACACGTGTGTCATGTCTTCAAAGACAGTTTTACACATAGATATGTGTATGCAATTGAGAGTATAAAGAAGAAAGTCCCTTCCTAATGGAAGAGTCCTAGATTGCCAGGCAGAGGACCTGATGAACGGGCAGGCCCTCCTCCCTCCCTGGACCACATCTATGAAGCTCTCTTTCTCTCTAGAATGATTTCCTGGCATGGCAGCCAGGCTAACCTTTTGAAAACATCGGTCCTCTGGTCAGAACCCTGTGATGGCTTCCCACTCTGTGTAGAAGCCGAAGCGCTTACGATTATCTTTACCAATCCTTCCGAGGCTCTGGACTAGAGCTTTCCAGGATGATGACATGTTCTAGACCTGTGCTGGCAGCCACCAGCCACTGGTGACTCTGGAGCACCTGAAACGCAGCTGGTTCATGGAGGAGCTGACTTTTAGCTCGACTTTCTTCTGATTAAACGGAAATGCAGGGAACCGCAGGAGGCTCCTGGCTCCCAAATTGCCCTGCACAGCCCCAGGCCGCCGGGTTCTTCCCACGGCACCACACCACTTCTCCAGCCTCCTCTCCCACTACCTCCCCACACTGCTGCTCTTCCCCAGCCCTGGCCCTTTCCTGCTCCAAGCCTTGGCCTCAGGTGTCCCCATCACCTGGAGCAGCCTTCCCCAGGCACACGCCTGGCTTGCTCACTGCCATCCTTCAGGTCTTCGCCCAGTGTCGCCTTCTCCCTGTGGCCTGCTTTGGCCCGACAGAAGCCACGCCCTTTCCTGTTCTGCACCCAGTGGCCCAGCGCCGCTTACTTGGCTCACGGGCCAGCTCCCCGGGAACCACCGTCTCCTGCCTCCAGAGCCCAAGCTCCGTAAAGAAAGGGCTTCCTGCCTGCTTTGTGCGCGGCTGCTTCCCGAGCTCCTACAGGGGTGCTCAGCGCATGGCAGGGGCTCCACAAATATTCGTTGAAGAAAAAATTGGAACAGACTCCTTCTGTGGTCTTGGTGGTGGAGAAGGACTGATCAGTGAATGTGACACGTAAAACATTGTTTTGCTCTTTCCGGCTCCCAGGATTCCAGATTCCATAACTCCTATGTCCAAGGAGAAGGGAATCTTGCGACTAAAATGGCAAGTGACCCGCCCCGGGTGTCCTGACTGCACTCATGCTGTTGACCTGGCTCTAACAGGCTGTCGAGGGAAGGGGCTCTGTCTGGAGAAGCAAGGTCACCTTGGGAGGCTGGGCGGCCCTGCAAACCCTTCCCCTTCACCAGCTGCCCCACCCTCTGCCACACTTACGCTTCCTGGGCACTGCTGCCCTTCTGCCTTGAGCGGAGAGGCTGGGATGGTGCGTGTGCTGTGCAGGGTGTCCCAACCTGCTTCAATCCTCACCGCTCCGTGACCGTGAGAGGAGGCTGGCTCTTTAGTGGGGCCATAAGTTTGGATTCCCATAAACACTCGCACAGCACCGGGGAAATGAGAACACGTTCCTCCTGGACCACCCCTAATCGTGTATTTTTCCTGGGCTGAGAATTGATCTATTTTTCCCCTGGAAAATTCACCCTTAGAAATTATCCACGGACTTGCATGCTCCCATGCTGCAGCTGCACCTAGACTGTGTCCCCTCTGGAAATTCTGTTTGGCTTTTCTTTTGCTCCAGGGAACTTTGTTTCTGTGTAGCAATACCCAGATGCCCCGAGATGCTGGCAAGGCCACTGGTTTCCTGGTTGGTAGATTCCCTTATCCCAAGCTCACTGTGGCTCGGACACCGATTTCTAAATGCAAAAGGCCACTTTCCTCTCTCAAGGAGTGCCTTAGTCTTGTGGCCAAACTACATCTTTAAATGGTAGAGAGGCATTTAGATTTCTCTTCTGCCCAGCTGACAGTAGGTTTACAGTTTATAATCTGGCCTCTGTAAAAGCATTTGTCAGCCTGGATATTTCATTTTTAAACCCGACCACCCATGCAGAGGGCCGGGCAGGAAGCGGCCCTTCATTCTGCACCAGGGCAGCTTATGGGTTGGCTGCAGAATCACAGGATTCAGTCACAAAGGGGGACTTTTTTGGCATTATCTACTTCGCATCTCTGCAGCGAAAGCAGCTCTTGTTTATATGAAGCTATTCCTGAATGCTAAATTTGGAAATTCCACGTATTCCTCTAATCCGCCAGGCCCCGAGCCGGACGGGGCCGCTGCTGAGAAGCCTCACCACTTTCCTGGTGTTCCTTGGGTCTCCAGTTGAACCTCCCAGCATGACAGGGGAGGACCAGGCAGTGAAGCCCCAGCCAGCACCCAACTCGGTCTCTTCTCCCGTCAGCCAAAGAGGCGCTCCGTAGCCAGGCCGGCGGTTTTATTTTTAAGTGTCTGTGTACAAATGTATATAATATGGCTCCCTCTGGGCCAGCCCGGCCTGATCTCTGGCAGAATCTCAGGGCTCTGGTCCACAGGAGGGGGCTCGGGAGGAGGAGGCTGAGGCTGGGCAAGAAAGCATTAATTGATAAGGAATCTCCGGAGCCCAAGCTGGCAGGATAACAGGAATGCAGAATCATAAGTCACACTCACGTTTTATCTTTGCTGCTCGAAGATATTTTCAAGGGAGGAAATCACACCGTTTCAGGCAACAGATAAAGGGGATCGAGTCAGAGATGGTTCATTTGCAGAGCGTCCCCCACCCTCCTCTACCTGAGCAAAAATGCTGGAATTTGGCCCCGAGCCTTGCTGCTGCCGTTGCAACCTCTTATCACATACCAGCATCCTCCCCGAGGCCCAGTCTCTCTCTCCCCGCACCTTCAGATGCTCTGCCCCCACCCGCTTCCACCTCCTCTCCGCTGCCTTCCCCTCGTGGCTCACGCCTAGGGTGGTCTGAACTCTCCCTGACATGGTCACCTTCAGGGAGGCGAGGACCAGCTGGCTAGTGGAGACAGAGATGCATGAGATCAAGGCACAGCTTCCCAAGGCACTTCTTGACTTCTCGTCGGTGCACTTTTCTCTTGCTCTGGAGTTGGGGTTTACCTGTCCCCTAAAACTGGGCACTTAGTCTCCAGGACCTACCCAGGACAGAAGCAGGAAACTGTGACTTAAGAGCGTGTGTCATATGCCAGAGGTACATGCTCATTCACTTCTTCCTCTCTCAGGTGGGGTTTTTCCCAAGCAGAGCCTGAGACAAGGATTCTAGAACAAATAATCTGGAAGGCAGTCCCAGAAAACACAAGTCATGGAGCTCGGGCAATTGACAGAGGGGAGGTCTCAATGAGCAAGTTACCCCCAAGTGTCCCTAAAGCACTGTCCTGGGAAGCCCCATGGAACAGGGCAGAGCATCCTCCTGGGATCATTCACCTAAGCGGACAGCTGGGAATGTGGCCCACTCACTCCATCTCCACTGGCTGAGTGACACACCCCTGCAGCATTATTTCCCAGCATTATTTTCCCCACTGGCCTACCGTATACAGGCCTAGAGCTAGTTCCTATACCAGGTGGAGCCCAGGCAAAGAAACACAGGTGCAGGCAGTTGGAAGCCAGACTGGCATTTGCTAAAAGTTAAAGATGGAGGGATACGGGTCAGGCACAGAGAGCCAGAGATCACTCAACTAGAAAGGAATGGAGATGCATCCCAAGCCTAGGTGGTCTCACATCTTCACCCATCACCCCACTGCCATGTCCATCAAGCGTGAAACCTGGCTTGTTTGGCAGAGTGCCCTCTCCCCAAACCAGGCTTTGGTTTCTGTTCATGCCTTATTAATTCAAATAAATGCCCCAGTTTCTTCTCTAAGAGAAACATATTTTATTTGGATAGATTTCTCATGCACCTTGTTGCAAAGACTCCAGCTTCAAAGGCTAATGCTACTCTTAACGTCTTCCTAACCAAATTCTGTTGGGAACATTCATGCCATAACCAGATCCGATAGAAGTTTATGCCAAAACATATCTTACCCTCTAATAAATTAGGACTAGGGTAGAGCTGTGGGGATTGATTTTTGCTGAATGACTGCATGGGTATTGGGTCGGGCTGAGCATTTACTCACGTAGATGTGTGTGGAATAACTCCTGGTCTCTTAGAATATTGGTAGCCTAAAGCAGTTTTTTCTCCAAGAGTAGACAACCTAACCTAGAATCGGGATGTAGAATCTAGTAATGTCACCAATAATATTACAAATCTGGGGGTGAGGGTACTTCTATAGGGATGGATATAAAAATGGTTCAAACTCACTTACCCAAATGAATAGGATAGGGTTACACTGTTTGTTTTCAACAGTGTAAAATCACTTAAAATTTTTCAAGAGACATAAAATTTTTCTTCGTTAGAGGATCAGTGTAGCTCATAATGTTAATTATTACCCTCACACTTTCTGATGTCATAGAAGCTCTGTAAGTGTGGCTGCATTCCCAGGGTCATTTGCTGACAATGTTTATATGGACCAAGGTACTGATTCTACTGAATGAATGTCACAGAGAGCTGTCATGTGGCCCAGATATTTTTGTAGTCATTTCTCATTTTTTAAATTTAACAGCAATTCTTCATATGAAGCCTTACATGGAACTTCCGTATGTGAAGTAGACACACAAGAAGTGGCTTTGATATAAATAGCATAAGGAGTTCTGGTTGAAATCCGTGTTTACACACCCCCCCACGGTATTTGCTCAAGCACCTCTATGCACCCACAGGGACTGCGTAAAAGAGAATAAAAATCAGAAATTAAGACTCAGTTCTACACCTGGCATGCGGGAAAAGAAATGCTAAATAATGTTACGTCATTTAGGTAACACCACGGAGCGAGTCTGCAGGAGAACCCCAACGAGGACCCGAGTGAACTCGGTGCTACCCTCTGGAGCCATGGAGAACCCCAGGTATTGAGTGGAGATCCCAGAAGGGTCACACCTTAACAGTAGGGCTTAATGGGCCCTAGAGTAAAGGACCTTCCCTTTAACACACATTTAAAATCAGCCTCAAGAGGATCAAGTAACTTGACTGCCTGCCATAATAAACATCAATTCTCTTTCGAGGAAAACTACTGAGTCCAAAAATTCAATAACAAGCATTTGTAATGTCTGGCATCCAGTAAACAAAGGTAAATGCCTGCTAACACCAGGAACTCACCTGCAACTGTGTTGATTTCTGCAGTATTTACAAAGAAAATGGACCCACTCTATAAATGTTAGCTCCCGTTAATGTGTCCACCTTGCAATAGCTGCATTTCACAACCAGGAGCTGCCATCTCTAGGGTGTTGACCATGAGCCAGGCACTGCTGGGCACTTAGCAGGCGTCATCTTAGTGAAGATTCAGCCCCCACCCCTGACCCTTGTGGTAGACGTAGCTATTAACCTCACCACTAGGAGGAGCACATTGGTGCACGGGGTGTGTCACGGACTAAACGCTGTGACCCTCCAAATGTATATTTTGAATCCCTAACTCTCAATGTGATGGTTTTAGAAGCTGGGGCCTTGGGAAGCTGATTCGGTCCTGAGGGTTCTGCCCCTATGATTAGAATTAACATCCTTATCAAAGAGGCCCGGGTAGATCTCTTGCCCTTTCTGAGGACACAGCAAAAAAAAAAAAAAAAAAAAAAAAAAAAAAAAAAAAAAAAAGAAAAACGGCTGTGGATGAACCAGGAAATAAGCCCTCACCAGACACCAAAATCTGCCAGTGGTCGGCCAGTGCCTTGATCTTGGACTCCCAGCCTCCAGAACTATGAGAAACAAATTTCTGTTTACTAGTCACCCAGTCTATGGTATCTTGTCATAGCTGCCTGAACTGATAAGACAGATGAGGTCACGGGGGAGGAGGGCCCCCATGCTGGGATTAGTGTCCTTATAAGAAGAGGAAGAGAGGCCAGAGCTCCCTCCCTCTCTGCCATGTGAGGACACAGCAGGAAGGCGGCTGCCTGCAGGCCTGGAAGCAGCTTTTCACCAGAAACAGAATCACGGGTCCCTTGATCTCGGTCTTGCAGCCTCCAGCACAGTAAGAAATGAAAGTCTGCTGTTCGAGCCACCCTGCCTGTGACATTTGCTACAACCACCTGAGTAGACTAAGAGAGAGGGGCCCAATTCCTCACCAAGGCCCTCTCATCCACTACACAGGGCCACAATACAAACATAATCAGTGTGTCAGGGCCCACTGCTCTGTGAATAAGGTCACATAAGACACATACAGACAAGGCCGCCCTCCCGACTCCTGTGTCAGTGGGAAGCTCATCCCTGCCAAAGCACCTCCCAGTTAGTTCTGGGACACCCCACCCCACCCAGGGGTGACTTGCCTGCAGAACCCACTGGTGAGAATCCCCGTGCAGGGTCCATCCCAGGCTTCCTCCACTCCCTGCACTTCCACTTGCCCGGCATATCCAGAGCCCTGTGAGGGCAGCTCAGCCCTGCCTTTTGGAGAGTGCTGTCAGTTTCAGACCCAAACACTTGGGTGCATCTCTGCAGAGACCACCCATTAGCCATCAAATACATCCTCCTCTTCTGCAGAAACAGAACATGGGTGTTTCCGGGTGAGCACACAGCTGCCCATGCTGGAGAACACCTCGCCCTCCATCTTTTGCAGCTGTGAGAGGGACCATGTACCTATGCCTCAATGTGAGTGTAGGTGATCTGAGGTGCTTCCCAGCCTGCGTCTTCCATGTGGGTGTCCCTCCGTTATCGTCCCTTCCCCAGGAGGTAAAGCATGGAGGTAGATACCAGTTTCCACCTGGCAGCTGAATCTGATGCCACAGGAGATGGCAGAGCAATGGAATGAAGGGACCTGGGTCCAAAAGGGCTGCATGACACCCAGGCTGCTGGGCCACTGTCTTTAGGACCACAGCATGGGAAAGAACTCTTACCCTATGTTCTTAAGCTCCTGTGCTCTGGAGCGTTTCTTGTTAAAGCTGCTCGGAGTTTACCCTCACCAACACAGCATGAGAGGATGTAAAAGAGATGGGGTGTGAGTGTGTTCTGCTGCTATAAATATCACCTTGATGTCTTTAAAAAGCCCCTGGAGACACACCCCATACAATGAATGTCAGTCTCTCCAATGCCTTGTCACAGTCTACGTCTTGGGGAGCTTTAGGTGGAATCGGGAGGTCCTGGGACATAGTGGGTCGGTAACTGAGTCCAAACAGAATCGGCATCCAACTGGAAGATAAGAAGAGGCTTCAGGTAGGGACCAGTGGCAATTCCCAAATCAGGGAGAGCATCAGAGTTGCTGGGGACACTGGTATAAATAAAGATTCCAGGGACACACTCCCTGTGAACACTGGCTTGGTGGGTCTGGGAAGGATCAGGAAACTACAGGCTTAACAAATACCCTCATTGACTCTTTTAGGTTAAATTACATTAAAATCACCCATATTGAATACTTTTTATCCTAAAAATGGCAATTTGTTATGGTTAGACATAACACAAATAACTTACAAGTTTGCGTTTGGATATCTAAACTAGATGAATGACCCTGCCTTCTGTATTCCTAAAGAAAGGCAGATGAATAGACAGACGGACAGGACAGACAGACACGATGGTAGACAGGTTGGCTAGATGGAAAGAGAGGATAGATCAGGCAGAAAAATTACTAGATATTACAGATAGATGGTAGATAATTTTGGATATAAGATAGATGATTGATAAACATACAGATATTTTAGATAAATAGATATTTTGCGTAAACAGATAGATGATATTCTGAAGCCTCCTTCCTGCGCTCCCGGCTGAGGACTTCTGCGCGCGGTCATCTGGATGGCTCCCCAGGACGTTCTGCATCTCGTCCTCCGGTGTCTGAGTTCAGCTTCATTCCCTTCTTTCTTCGCAGTGCCTTCCCCTCTGATCTGTCAGCCTTTCTATAAAGCCGGGCAGGCAAAGCTCTTCCTTGATCCCTCCAGCAGGGACACCAGCTGTGCCCAGAACAAAAGTCACCAGGGGCCCTCTCAGCAGTAAGGCAGGCTGCCCACACCCCCGGGTCATTCACACAACCCTCCTGTGGCCGGTTCTCTCCTCCAGACCCTTGAGGCTCCCTATGGAAACATCTCTAAAAGCCCACAGCTATCAGCTACTCAACAAAACACAGTCTCATGGAAACCAAAAAGCTTCCATGAACTTTTTGGGACATGGAGTCATCCAAAATTGAGTGAACATTTATGCTAAAGAGGCATGAAAGCCTGCCTAATAACAGCCTTCTGATTTTACAGATGAGGAAGCCAAAGCCTCAGGCAGAGGTGGCCTCAGGGTGTGGCATGGGTGTGGCTCTCAGCATGCCCCCCACATAAGTCCTGACTCAGAACCCACTGCAGGGACATGGGGTAGGAGAGGGAACCAGCAGAAAGGGCCTGCGTTTTTCTCTTCCGACATGATGGAAATAATAGATGTTTGGGCCTTTCTGTGACCTTTTCTTTGGAAAAATAAAAGGTGGCAACTGAATAGCATTCCCCAGGTTATCTAGATTTGCTCCTCAGAAAATCCAAATTTTGGGGAACTTCTGAGCTACGGGAACCTGATCCCTCTGTCCTAGATTGTATGGCTTTATGCAACAACCCCATCCCGTGACCTCCTTTTACAGATTTACAGAAGAAAACGTTTTGGCCCAGCAAGGGAAACTGACTCCCCAAGATTCTAGACCAAGCAAAAGACAGAGGCAGAGGGCAGCCAGGATAACAGCTTCATCCACAGGCCCCCTTTTCCTGTATACACAGTGGGTGGAGTGATGGCCCTTCCTCATGGGCTGCTGTGAGGATGAAGTGGAAGAGTCTAGGTCACTGGTGTGAATATTCTAACCAACAGAGACAGACAAGGCTCATGTCCTGAACAGGACAGAAGAGACTACTCCATGGTACAGCAGGCTAATGGAAATCATGCTCCAGCCGGGGACTCGGACAGCCAGGCTGTTTCCATCTTGTGGCCTCCACCCCACCACCACGTGGCATTTCCTGTCTGCACAGCAGGGAGTTCTGACCGCTGCTAAGCTCTCGGCACGGACAGGCTGCCTTACTTCCACTCCCAGCACGTGGGCTGGAACCAGGCACATGGCTCAACCCAACTGCAAGGAAATCTGGGAAATAGAATTTTCCATGTGCCCAGGAAAAGGAACAGACAAGGAACATGAGATTGCTCCACCAGCCCTGCACAGACTCGCTCCTCCAATGCTCCAACGAGGCCTAAAATCCCTCCCATTTTTGCATTCCCTGAGGCTTCTGAAGTAACTTGCAGAAAAACCACACCACCCAGGAGGAGCGCAGTGGAAGGGAGGGGTGTGGCGTTCAGCCGGCCAAAGCAGAAGTTTGTTCTGAGCGCTTGGTCCAGGGATCTGGCTAGCTTCACTATCATGTTATCACTCCACAGTGTGTCAGCAAATTCTTGAGCAATCGTGATTAAGTAGAAAGAGCACATTTGATCATTCCTGTTTCATAATCCAGAATGATAGCCTGTCCATCTGCACTGGCCTCACAGCAAGCCTGGGACACCCAGGTGCCGGGAGAAGGCAGTGGGAGGAGGCCCAGCTGCTTCCCGGGGGTGTTCTGACACCATCCAACCTGCCAGGCTCTGGGCAGCCTGAGCAGGGAGACTTGGACCTTCCTGAGGCTCACTGCAGGGCTTCTCCACAGTGCAACCAGCAGGCAAGATGGGCTGATGGTTCCTTCAAGGGCCCTGAAGCTGGTCAGAAATGGGTGCTCCTAGAACCAATTTCTCCTGCATCTGTTCCTACAGCTCCTCTGCCCCTGGCTAATGCCCAGAGAGCTCAAACCCAAGCTCTCCAGCCCCTTCCCATCTTCATGCCCTCCAGCTCTCCCTCTCTCTTCAGCCCTCAAGACCCAGCTTGAGTACCTGCTCCCCAACGATGCCACACCCACTGAGAGTGCTCACGGAAAGACCTGTCCCTCCCGAGAGCTGTAGTGCCTCCTTCACTTCTCTGCCAGCCAAATGCATGCGTGTTCACCAAAGCAGAATCTTGCTGTCTCCCCTCTGCATCCCTCATCAACCACTGCCTCCTCCCGGCCAGGTCCTGTGCCGGCCACTTTGAGCTCTAGGGTTTCACTAGGTTGAGAGATAGCTGCATCTGCCCCTTCCTGTGTCCACACTCTGAGCCATGGGTCTTCAGGGCTGTTCCCATAGAGAGGTGGCACGTATCTCCTTACTCCATCTGGAGTTCATGTGTTGGTCAGCGGATGTGACACAAGCAGAGCTGGAGGAGGTGTGTGTGCCACTGTACCTGCTCCCCTGTCCCCATCACTGGGTGGGCAGAGGTGCCTGGACCGCCCCTTGGTCCCAGGAGCCAGCAGGAGTCACAGGAGCTGAGCCATCCCAGTCACGCTGCCCCAGCCCAGCCCATGTCCCTGCAGAGTAAATGCTTGCTGTTTGCATCTACTGAGTTTTGGATGGTTTATTATTGTCTTAGGCTGTTCAGGCTGCTATAACAAAACACTATGAACTGAGCAGTTTATAAACAACGGACGTATCTCTCGCAGTTCTGGAGGCTGGAAGTCCCAGACCAAGGCAGCGACAGATTTGGTCAGTGTCTAGTGAAGGCACACTTTCTGGCTCACAGATGTGCTTCCTGCTGTGCTGTCGCTTGGTGAAAGGGGCTAGGGGTTTTCTCCGGCCTCTTTTACAAGGGCCCTGATCCCTCTGCCAGGGAAGGCCTCGCTGAGGAATGACAGTGGGGCTGGGACCATCTGGGGAAGGGCATGCCAGGAGGGACCAGCGGTGCAAAGGCTCTGAGGTGGAAGGAGCCCAGGGCACCAGGAGGGGCACGAGGGGGACCAGGCTTATCATGTAGGGCCTTGAGATCAGGACAAGGGACTGTATCTCAAGACAGCAGTGCCGCTGCTGTGCTAAAGGCTGGGGTGTGGTGCCATCGGACTCGTACACTGAGGCCTCGGCCCTTTCAAGGAAGAGGCAACCGCAGGGGACTCAATGATTGTGCTGGGCGAGCCAGCTTGCATCATCTCCTGGAAGCCAGACATGCTTGGGAGACAGCATGAGAGTTCCCGTTGAACAGTGGAGAAACCTTGAGGGTCAGAGGTTAGCAAGATGTGCCCAAGTTCACACAGGGAGAGGCCGGGGCAGCCCTGCCTGATGCCGGGTTTAACCACAGCCAGTGGGACGTGGATGCCACTCAGCGTCTACACATTTGTTCATGGAAAGCATGGGATATGATCCTCAGTCAGTTCTTTCAAAAGAGCTGCAACTCCCAGCTTGATAGGAAATAGTGACGGTCCCAGGGTTTTGTCCAGGTGTGAACATCACACTGTTTTCTCAACCTTTCCTTACTCCCAGCCCAGAAATGCCTTCTCTCCAGTCACATGAACATGCCCTCTTCTGTCTTCTCACCACACTCAGGAAATGTCCCGGCAGCCTCATTCACAGTGACACAGAAATGACTCGGGAGGTTTCAACGATTTCTACTCCCTGTGGGGTTGAATTTTGAATGGGATAGGAGAGTTCTTAGGCCAAAGAAAAGAATTTCTAATGGTGAAGTTTTCAGAATTGGCCAGTCTTACTGGCTGGCAGGCTGGGGACAGGAAAGATGGCCCAGGACCATGAGGGTTACAGGTGGATGTGGTCTTTGTCTGTCTGCTAACCCCGCCACCTCCCACTGGCTCTCTGACCTACCTCATCCATGCTGATACTTTTTATCTTTTAATATCTCCCCATTTTTGTTTGGATCAAATTTTCCTCAATTTCCTCTGGACCTCAAATTTTCTGCACATAAGATACTCCTTGAGGTTGGCCACCTTTACTAAATATTCCAGACATTAAACAAGTTACAAAAGATAATAAGGCCCTGTGAACACACCACCCAGCTTCAGGAACAAGGCATTATTGTTGAATCCCCCATAAGCCCCCCCTCATTCCCATATCTCTCTTCTCCTGCCAAGGAAGCATTTTCCTAAATTTGGTGTATGTCATTGCCATGCCTTTTCAATACCAATATTCTACTGAGTTGTTTTTATGAATGCCATGTAGTAGTACATTCCCCGTGTGTGTGTGTGTGTGTGTGTGTGTGTGTGTGTGTTGAGACAGGGTCTCCCTCTGTTTTCCAAGCTGGAGTGAAGTGGGCAATCACAGCTCACAGCAGCCTGGAACTCCCAGACTCTAGTGATCCTCCTGCCTCAGACTCCCAAAGCTCTAGAATGGCAGGTGCGAATCATACCACTCAGCCCATGTTTTGAATCTGGGCTCTGCTGCAACATTTCTCACCCAGTGTTTTACCTGTGAGACCCGCCCATGTGACGACATGTCGTTCCCCTCATGCAGCATTGCTGCCAAGCAGTATCCCATCTTCACATGCAGCATCTTGTTCCTCCTCCTTTCCCCTGTTGGCATCAGCGTGGGGAGATTACGAATCACGTTGCAATGTTCCTGCAGGGACACTGGCCACAGGGCCTTGGCACATGGTGGAGCTACCTCAATGTCACCAGGCGACGTTTTTAACGGTGCCTACACCAACACAGACCCAGAAACCATAGACTTGTGAATTCTGACCCGGCCGCTTACTATCTTGATGTTTTTCTGGCCTCGATTTCCTTATCTGGAACGTGGGCATATGAAGAATACTGACTTCACAGGGCTGTCATGGAGACTAAAACGTCATGAAGCACAGGCATGCCTAGCTTTATTGCACTTTGCAGAGAATTCTCTTTTTAAAAACAAGCTGAAGGTTTGTGTCGAGCAAGTCTGTTGGCCCTGTTTTTCCAGCATCGTGCCCACTTGATGTTGCTCTGTCACGTTCTGGTAATTCTCGGAATATTGCAAATATTTTGTTATATCTGCTATGGTGATCAGTGATCTTTGGTGTTACTGTTACAAATAATTGTCTTGGGGTGCCACAAACCATGCTCATATGAGACAACAAACTTACACGACAAATGCTCTGTGTGTTCTGACTGTTCCACTCACTGTCTGTTCCCCCATCTCTCTTCCTCAGGCCTCCTTATTCTCTGAGACCCACACAACAGTATTGAAATTCAGCTAATCTCAACATCAGAGGTCCTACAACAGCCTCTTAAGTGTTTAAATTAAAGGGAGAGTCACACATATCTCGCTTTAAATCTAAAGCTAGAAATTACTAAATTTGGTGAGGAAGGTATGTTGAAAGCTGTGTTAGGCCAAGCACTAGGCCCCCAGTGCCAAACATTTATTAGCCAAGTTTAAATGCAAAGGAAAAGTTCTTGAGGGAAATCAAACCTGCTACTGCAGTGAACACACAAATCTTAAGAAAGTGAAACAGGCTTGTTGCTGACACGGAGAAAGTTTTACGGTCTAGATAGAAGATGAAACCAGCTACAACATCCCCTTATGCCAAAGCTGGATCCAGAGAAAAGCCCTAACTCTCTTAAATCCTGTGAAGACGGAGAGGCAAGGAAGCCACAGAAGAAACGTTTGAAGCTAGCAGAGGTTGGTTCATAAAGTTTAATTTAAAAAAATATATATCTTGATAACATAAAAGTGCAAGGGGAAGCAGCAGGTGTTGATGGAGAAATTGCAATAAGTTCTCCAGAAGATCTAGCTAAGGTCATTGATAATGGTGACTGCACTAAACCACAGATTTTCCATGTAGACAAAACAGCTTTATGTTGGGAAAAAAATACCACATAGGATTTTCATAGCTAGAAAGAAGTCAATGCCTGGCTTCCAAGCTTCAAAGGACAGGCTGACTCTTGTTTGGGGCTAATGCAGCTGGTGACTTTGAGTTGAAGCCAATGGTCATTTACCATGCTGGATATCCTAGGGCCCTTAAGAACTGTGCTAAATCTGTTCTGCCTGTGCTCTGTAAGGGAAAAAAGAAAGCCTGAATGCCAGCACATGTGTTAACAGCATGGTTTGCTAAATATTTTAAGCCCACTGTTGGGACTTATGCCTTTCAAACTATTCCTGCTCATTGACGATGCATCTGGTCGCCCAAGAGCTCTGATCGAGACGTACAAGGAGATGAATGTTGTTTTTGTGTGTAACACAATGATTCTGCAGCCCATGGATCAAGGACTAATTTTGACTTTTGACTCTTACCATTTAACTGTATTTTGTTAAGGCCATAGCTGCCATAAGTAGGAATTCCTCTGTTGGATCTGGGCCAAGAAAATTGGAAACCTTCTGGAAAGGCATCACCATTCTAGATCCCATTAGGAACATTTGTGATTCATGGCAAGAGGTCAGAGTACCCACATTAACAGGAGTTTGGAAGAAGTGCATTCCGTCCCTCCTGGATGACTCTGAGGGGTTTAAGACTTGAGTGGAGGAAGTCACCGAGATGTGATGGAAATAGCAAGACAACTAGAATGAGGAATACAGCCTGAAGATGGGGCTTGAGTGGCTGCAAGCTCATGATCCAGCCTGAACAGATGAGGAGTTGCTGTTTATGAATGAGAAAAGAAAGCCGTTTCTTGAGATGGAATCTACTAGTGAAGATGCTGTGAACATTGTGGAAATGGCCACAAAGGATTTAGGCAATTACATAAACTTTGTTGATGGCACAGCAACCGCGTTTGAGGAAATTGACTCCAATTCTGACAGAAGTTTTACTGTGGGTAAAATGCTTTCAAACTGCATTGCATGCTGCAGAGAAATCCTCTGTAAAAGGAAGAGTCCACGGATGCGGCAAAAGCCTTATTGCTGACTTTGTTTTAAGAAATTGCCACAGCCCCCTCAGCCTTCAGCAACCACTAACCTGATCAGTCCAGCAACCATCAGCATGGAGGCAAAAGACCCCTGCAGCAAAAAGATTGCAACTCTCTAAAGGCTCGGATGATTGCTAGCAGTTTTTAGCAATATTTTTTGGTAAGTTACATGCATTGATTTCTTTAGACACAATGCTATTGCACATTTAATAGGCTAAGTATAGCATAAGCATAACTATTGTTTTGAGATTGATTCTCACTCTGTCTACAAGGCTGGAGTACAGTGGCATGATCTTGGCTTACTGCAACCTCTGCCTCCCGGGTTCAAGTGATTCTCCTGCCTCAGCCTCCTGAGTAGCTAGGACTGCAGGCACCCACCACCATGCTCAGCTAATTTTTGTATTTTTAGTAGAGACGGGGATTCGCCATGTTGGCCAGGCTGAGCATAACTTTTATATGCACTTGGAAATCAAAAAATTTGTGTGACTATCTTTATTGTGATAATCACTTTATTGCGGTGGTCTGGAACCAAACCTGCATATGTCTGACATCTGCCGGAGCAAAGGGTGTAAGATCAGACCCAGCAAGTGTTTCATGAGTGTGTACCACTGGGCAGCTGCTTTCATTATTGATTCTGCGATGTCCTGGGGAACCTCTCATTGGAGATAGCACCTGGGAGACTATAACACCACATTGGAATGTGGTCTCTGGAGCAGGGAGTACTGGGTTTGATTCCTGGTTCTGCCACATACCAGCTGCCGTTCACTGGGCACTTATCTACATGCTCATGCCTCAGTTCCTTGGCTTGTAAAACGCAATCGGTGATAATAGTGCCAATAGTATCAGTGATAATATTATCAATGATAATAGTACTTTGTGGGTGACTGCAAAGGCTAAGTGGGAGGATCTAGGTAGAGCTAGCCAGTGTCTAGCAGAGGGCAAGCAAGAAATGTGGGTTGTTCACAGGATAACCAGCACCTGCTTCTGAGTGTGTGTCCTAAGTGTGTCCCAATGAAACACAAAATGCCAGCAATGAGCCAGGCACGGTGGCTCTAATCCCAGCCGGGCTTATAATCCCAGCACTCTGGGAAGCCGAGAGTAGATTACCTGAGGTCAGGAGTTTAAGACCAGCCTGGCCAACATGGCAAAACTCCATCTCTACTACAAATAAAAAAAAAAAATAGCTGGGCATGGTGTCATGTGCTTATAATGCAGCTACTTGGGAGGCTGAGGCAGGAGAATCTCTTGAACCCAGGAGACAGAGGTTGTAGTGAGCCCAGACCATGCCACTGCACTCCAGCCTGGGCAACAGAGTGAGACTCCATCTTAAAAGGCCAGCAATGCCATCAGCCCAGGCCAAGGACCACTCAGGACCCCTTGAGAGCTACACCCCAGGGGTTCCAGCCTGAAATATAGGGAGTTGGGGCAGAGGGGGATCAAACTCTGGCCACAGACATTTAGGATGAGGCTGAAATAAGCTCCAGTTCTGATCAATGTGCTTGCTCTGGTCACAGAGATTGACCCCACTGAACTGAGTCAGAGAGGGTAAGAGAACCCTTTTAAGGCTCAGGGACGACCCTGGAGGAAAAACTACAAAAGGCAGGGACCATTTCTCTCTAACTTCAAAGGGCCACATCCAAGCGGGGCCCAGGGCTACCAGGGTCTGCCCCCAACTCTCTCACCCAGCCCCCACCTCTGCTTGGAGGGGAGAAAAAAAAAATCCTTGGAAAAGGATCCATCTCGAACTCGCTTACTGTGTCTGAGGCGCAGACACAGGCTGTTTAGACAGCCTGTTTCAGTGGGTGGTCAGTCGGGAGACCCGAGCGCAGAGTTTACAGAAGGCCCTGGCACAAATGAACTGTTGACGACCAACTGGAAGGGCTCAGTGAAATCACAACATGTAAAATATGAAAAGGGGGCCCTTTGTAGGGTGGGGGGAGAAAGAAAAGGAAAGAAAGGCCCGTTTGGAAGGAATTCAAGCAACCACAACAAGACCACGCACAGAAGTCTCGCCATCAAACACATGCGCCCGCCGCGAGCGACCCCCCCTTCCCTCTCCGCCAACACACACTTTTTTTTTTTTTTTTTGAAATTTCATAGATTTAAATAGTCTTTCTGCATCAAATACAAGAAACAGACCGACATTTTCTCACCCCTGTTATGTGGCAGGCTAATATTTGGCCATCTACGCTCCATTGGAGACCATTTCTGGGAGAACACGGCCCCTTCCAGGTTGGTGGCCGCCCTCCCCGGCCACCCACACCCACCTTGTCCACCAGCACTTCCCTGCTCCTCCGGCTTGGGAACAAAGGCTTGGCGAGGATGGAGCTCAGTTTTCCAGCGTGTCAAACCCATAAGTACATCCCGCAGCACTGACGCTGGACTCGAGACGTGGAAAAGACCCTCTCTGTAAATGTAAGTGCCAAACAAATCAGGATGGTCCACGTCGGGGCGACTGTGTGCACCACACTGTGGAGGTCTGGAATCAGGCCACACTAGCTTCAGATTTCTCCTCCTTTAGGAGCGCAAACATTGCAATGGGTTTTGAAGACCCCTGATACCCCTCCCACATGCTGTTCCCCGCAAAAGTCACTCTCAGCATTCCCAGCAGCGCTTCTGTTTTCATGCTTTGCTCTTACTCTCATAAGTATCCCAAACAACCCACAGCATTACTTTTCTTTTTTCTTTTCTTTCTTTCTTTCTTTCTTTTTTTTAATAGACAGTTTCCCTCTGTCACCCAGGATAGAGTGCAGTGGCATAATTTCAGTTCATGGCAACATCCACCTCCTGGGTTCAAGCGATTCTCCTGCCTCAGTCTCCTACATAGCTGGAATTACAGGCGCATGCCACCATGCCCAGCTAATTTTTGTATTTTTAGTAGAGATGAAGTTTTGCCATGTTGGCCAGGCTGGTCTCAAACTCCTGACCTCATGTGATTGCCCTGCCTAGCTTTCCAAAGTGCTGGGACTACAGGCATGAGCCACCATGCCAGGCCCACTTTTCTTTAAAAAAAAAAAAAAAAAATTTTTTTTTTTTTTTGGAGATAGAACCTCACTCTGCCCAGGCTGGAGTGCAGGGTGCAATCGCAGTTCACTGCAGCCTTGATTTCCTGGGCTCAAGGGATCCCCCCACCTCAGCCTTGTGAATAGCTGGGACTGCAGACATATGCCACCGCACTAGGCTAATTTTCTTTTCTTTTTCTGTCTTCATATTTTTTGTAGAGATGGGGTTTTGCCATGTTGCTCAGGCTGGTCTTAACCCCTGGACTCAAGGGATCCATCCACCTCAGCCTCCCAAAGTTCTGGGATTACAAGGATAAACCACTGCACCTGGCCTTAAAAAGGGTTTCTAAAATATCATACTAACATTTCCTTTTGAAACTTTCTGCCCCCAAAATCTCTTGATGGAGTTTGTGGAGACAGATACCAAGTATTCCATTAAATGGCCTCTGTTACTATTCCACATCCTTACTCTATTAAATGAATTGTTGCTACTTTGAGGTTCTAATCCATTAAAAACTTTGTTACTGTTTCAAGTTTCTACTCTGCTGAATGACGTTTGTTACTGTGTTGCCATCTCTGAGAGGAGCCTGCACTCGGCTGCAGTTTCCTTTTCCATACTATTAGGTTGTCGGCAGGTTTCACTGATACATTGTTGCAGTGAACATTCTGTCACAAACACATCCATGCCTATAAAATACACGTTTGTAAACCTTTTCCAGAAAATTGACTTTGTGGATCAATTTTACTAGCTATTACCAAATTGCTGTAGAGAGAGTGCTCCGAGATCCATTTCCACTGCAGTGGACACACTTCACTTGATGGAAAGTGTTCTCGCACCTCTGTTTTTGCAGCGTGATGAGCCTGAAAAGTTATCCGTTGTTTATGTTATCACCTCCCTGGCTGTTGGTGAGAGAACACACCTCTGCAGCAATGCATTCTTGGTTTCTGTGAATTGCCTGGTCATGGCCTGCATACTTTCATTAGGCTGTCTTTTGTTGTTGACTTGTTTGAAAATATATTTGGAACCTGGATAATTACAATACCCACAACCTCTGCTGCCTACAATGTGCTAAATGCTTGCCTAAACCCACTGCAGCTGTCATCCAATACAATAATCCTCAGAGCATTTGATGGATGAGGAAATGGCGAAGGCTGGTGCAGTGATGTGCATCTGTACACCCGCTGGGACAGAGCGCCGGGCCAGGGGTAGTCGCTTTCATTGAAAATACCTTCTTCCAGTCTGTGGCTTTCAACCCTATTTTGTTAATGGTGTATTTAAGAACAAGAGAATTTTATGTTTTAATTTTAGTACAGTCAAATGTATCAAACTCCTTTGTGCTGCATATTTGCCTGTTAAGAAAGCTGCCTTGACTCTAAAGTCATGAAAATACTCCCCTATATTCCTCTTTTAGAATTGTAATATTTTCCCTTCTGCATTTAGATGTATATCAAAATCTGTTTCTACAGACAGCTGATTTTATCAGACAAACTTCTACCATTACTTGGAGGGGTCAGTAATTGATTATGGTTTGGTAAGTGCGACTGTCAGACACACAGACTAACCACCGAGGGGCTTTGGAGCTTGGTAATGGTTTGGAAAATGCCAGAAAAGTCATTAGAGGGGAGTTAGGTCATAAAAACATTGAGAGCCCTTGATCTGCAAGCAAAGTTTATTGCCTTTGAGATTATTTGGAGAACAGAAGGTTACAATTCTATGAAATCCTCTTCGGTCTCTTTGGCCCTGTTTATAGACTAGCCCACAACCCAGTCAATGATCCTCCCATCTCGACAGAGGCCCAGGTTAAAAGGCTCACACGGTGGTGTCCCCTTTAGTGTCGCCATTGGCAGCCAATAGCTGAGAACTCCAGGCTCTGCTAGGAAACCAGCCAGCTCCATGCTTCAGTTAGCATTTGACCTCCCATCTCAGGATCCCTCTGAAGTCTGTGTACTTATCTCCATCTTACAGCTGCTTGGACCCTGACACTCAGGAAGGTGATGGGCCCTATGCCTGTGGGGCAGATCTTGTATTCAAATGTGAAACAAATTCCCACACACGCACTCTTTCTCTTTCCCATTGTTTCCCAGAGAGAGAAATCTGTTTCTGGTGGCCAAACGGCTTTAAGCAGTATGTACAGAATACCTTTTTGTTTCAATATTCCATGTCTATTTATTTATTTTTTGAGATGGAGTCTCACTCTGTTACCCAGGCTAGAATGCAGTGGAGAGATCTCGGCTCACTGCAACCTCTGCCTCCCGAGTTCAAGCAATTCTCCTGCTTCAGCCTCCCAAGTAACTGGGACTGCAGGCACGTGCTGCCACGCCAGGCTAATTTTTTGTATTTTAGTAGAAACAGAGTTTCACTGTGTTGCCCAGGCTGGTTTCAAACTCCTGAGCTCAGGCAATCCACCCTCCTTGGCCTCCCAAAGTGCTAGGATTACAGGTGTGAGCCACCATGCCTCACCTCCATATTGATGGTTATGTGAACTGGAGATGATAAAACAGCACATAAGCACATCTGGTCAAGCATCACACTGCTCAGGCTATGCTAACAGGGCACTGCAGGGCTGGATGTGGCTGGTTCTGTGCAAGGTATGGAGCCCACCTGCCCATCCATCCCAGCCAAAGCCGAGCCATGTCCTAGCCACTGACCTGGCCTCCAGCAACCTGCCCGTTCTCTGCCTCTATCCCCCTATGTAAAATGGGACAACTATCATTTTTCTCTCAGCTGATTCCTACAAAGTTTAAATCCCAAAATATGCAAAATGCTGAGAACAGTGCCTGGAATGAAGTAACTGTTGTGTAAGTATTAACTATTAGCATGGACTTCTGACCAGGCACAGTGGCTCACTCCTGTAATCTCAGCACTTTGGGAGAACAAGACACATGAAGCCAGGAGCTTGAGACCAGCCTGGACAAGAGACCGAGACATCATCTCTTAAAAAAAAAAAAAAAAAAAAAAAAAAAAAAAAAAAAAAAAAAAAAACGAGTGTGGTAGCTACTCAGGAGACCACGTGAACTCAAGAGGTAGAGACTGCAGTGAGCCACAATCATCATGCCACTGCGCTCCAGCCTCAGCAAGAGTGACACCCTGTCTCAGAAAAAAGATTTTTAAAGGGGTACTACTGTTTTATTTTTAAAAAAAAATCCTGTCTCAGATAATTCAAATATTACTATCTAAAACATTTGCATTCATAGAAAAAAATGTTCCTGGTATTTTGTGACTGGAGGTGAACCGTGGCCTGGCACATCTCACCTCCACAGTGGCACTCGGCATCTCAGCACAGAGTTCTCTTTCCTGGGAGCACCTGGGAGTTGCTAGGAAAGTGTTTAAATGCCCAGCGGCTGGCCCCCACCTCAGCCCACTGGAGGCAGGAACCCTGGGGTACAGCTTGGGTGTCAGATGCCACGGAGCCCCACTGATGGTAATGGGCAAGTCCAAGAGCTCCTGGTCCTGAACGTCTGCCTTCCCCCGGGTCAGAGCAGTCAGGCGGGATCTCCAGAAAACAGACACACAGGCAGGCAGGGACTCCCTGCCACAGGAGGAGCAGCGTCGGTCCTCAGCGTGTGTTCTGCTGGGGAGGTGAGTGCCCCTGCGAAACAGGACATGGGGTTGTCCAAAGCATCGAGGGCTGAGGGCTAGTGCCCTGGGCCACACTGGGGGCTCTGGAGGCCTGAAAAGGAGGGTCATGGAGGGGGGCCAGCCCAGGGAGAACCCACAGAGGTCCGGGCCTTACTCTTCCCATCGCCCAGCTTGCTGCTGAACCCCCATTGGTGAAGCAAGGGTGCTGTCCATTAGTTGGAAGAGGTCGGCTTCCAGGGGCCACAGGGTTATCCACTCTGGAGCCTCCAATCGTCTCCTGAGGAGACTGGGAGAGAGGAGAGAGCTAAAGAGGGAGCCCAGGCAACATGGCTGAGAGGCTGAGGAGGAGAGACCACTGAGGGCGGATTCGGACAGGTTACGGAGAGCGACAGCCCTGCTCGCTGCCTCCAGCCCAGGCAAAGCCTCAACACACCCAGTCTCTTCACCCAGCCCAGGAGCTGGTTACATGGAGGCTCTTTGAGGCCAGCTCTGAAGGACACTGCCCCAGAGCAGGAATGTTTTGCCTCCCCTTGTACCCCACGAGTGCCAGTTCTGGAGTCTGAGGTCACACCCTGGTCCCAGACTTCCTGACCTCGTGAGTCTCATCCTCCTCATTTGCAAAATGAAGAGCATTCACCACCTGTAGTTGGGGGACTGCACGAGGGGGTGCGTGCTCAGCACTGTGGGCTCAGCCATGCTGGCCTTGATCAGCAGTTCAGGTCATCAAGAGACCCCTCGGCATCAGCCTGGGTAGCAGCTCCAGATCAGAGTGGAGAGCGGGGATGAGAGAGAGGAGGATGGCAAGGAGGTGGGGAGGGACAAGAAGAAGGAGGGGGGCAGGTGGGAGGGAGGATAGGGAGGAGGAGGAGGAGGGAAGACAGGAGGGAGGTGGGAGGGACAGGGAGGAGGAGGAGAGAGGGACAGGAAACAGCAGGTTGGTTTAAGCATTGTGAGAAAGCAGCCCGGGGATCTTGTCTTCATTTTAAATGTGGGCTTTAATTACACGTACGGGGCTGGCAAAGAATAACACAAACCCCCAAGAGATCACGACCCTAGAATATGTTTTTCAATACAGAGGAAACTCCCAATTTGATGCTGCTAGATAGGTCCTGTTTTCGTTCTTGCCCCCTCACTGAAATCTGGCTCATAACCTTCAGCCAAAAAGCAATGCTACCTTGATGCTTTGTTTTTAACATTTAAAAAAGGTCTAAGGCTAGAAATAGTTGTTCAGGATGAGATACGGAGGTGTGAACTGGCGCTCCTGCAGGCCATAAATCAGGGCAAATCCCACAGATTTACCTCCTGTTTGGATAAGAACTGCGGAGCCAGCTTGGAGTCCGGTAGGGAGAAAGAGGAGGGGGAGGAGAAAAGAGGGATGGGGTGCCATGCAGAGCCGCAATTCCCTGCAGTAAAAACGAGGTAGTTCTGCTTTTTTGCTATCAAAAAACAAGTGCCAGGTTAAGGCCAAACTTACGAACTGGCTGCAGCTCAGACCGCCATGCCCGGCAGTTCATTTCCTAGGCAATGGAACGTTACATAGCCACACTGTCGCGAAGCTGCTCACCTAATCACGACTGGGCATCATTTGTACTGCTTTGATCAACAAAACTTTTAAACATTTCAATCATTTTATGGAAGGTTCCCCCCACCCCACCCCACCCCACCCTCCCAAAATGAGCTTCACATTTCTCAGTTGAAAAGCTGTTCTGGATTTTCTGGAGGCCGCTGAAGGTTTTCTACCCATGGCAGTGAGTACACGGCTCCCACAGCCATGTCCTCTGGAGGCACACTCGTTCATTTCATCATGCACACCTATTATGTGCCACAGCTCTCGTGGGCACTGGAGATTCTTCAGAGAACAAAACAGACAAGATGCCTGCCCCCAGGACACTGACATTCTTACAGAGAAAGCAAGACAGAAATACACATCATGGAGGGTTAGATGCGCTGTGCTATGGAGACAGGAAGCACGGAGCAGGTGCAAAAAAATGCTGAGATCAGCCACTTTTGAAGGGCCTGGAGCAGAGGGGGTCTTGCTCTGATGAGCAAGAGTCCTGTGGTCCGATCTTGGCTCACTGCAGCCTCCACCTCCTGCGCTCCAGCAATCCTCCCCCCTTAGCCTCCCAAGTAGCTGGGACTCCCAAGTAAGCACATGGCTGCCACGCCTGGATGATTTGTGTATTTTTAGTAGAGATAGGGCCTTGCCATGTATCCCAGGCTGGTGTCAAACTCCTGGGCTCAACTGATCCTCCTGCCTTGGCCTCCCAAAATGCTGGGATTAAAGGCACGATCCACCATGCCCAGCCTATGTCTTTTTCCTGTCCTTTGCTTATTGTCAAACTTGAGTAGAAATTTCTGAGCACCAAAAGAGATGGGCAAAGTCCGGTCCCCTGACGCCCCTGAAGCCCTTTGAGCTTACCCACAGGTCCCTGCTATCGGTTTTCTTCCTTTGCCCACAATGTTAGTACATTTGGTTATTTGGTCGCCGGGCGCAGTGGCTCAAGCCTGTAATCCCAGCACTTTGGGAGGCCGAGGTGGGTGGATCACGAGGTCAAGAGATCGAGACCATCCTGGTCAACATGGTGAAACCCCGTCTCTACTAAAAATACAAAAAATTAGCTGAGCATGGTGGTGCATGCCTGTAATCCCAGCTGCTCAGGAGGCTGAGGCAGGAGAATTGCCTGAACCCAGGAGGCAGAGGTTGCGGTGAGCCGAGATAGCGCCATTGCACTCCAGCCTGGGTAACAACAGCGAAACTCCGTCTCAAAAAAAAAAAAAAAGGGGGGGCGGGCAGAAAAGTAGCTTGGTGTGGTGGCTCAGGCCTGTAATTCCAGCACTTTAGGAGGCTGAGGCAGGAGGAACATGAGGTCAGGAGTTCTAGACCAGCCCGACCAATATGGTGAAACTCCATTTCTATTAAAAACAAAAAAAAAATAGCCAGCCATGGTGGCATGCACCTGTAATCCCAAGTACTCAGGAGGCTGTGGCAAGAGAATTTCTTGAACCTGGGAGATGGAGGTTGCAGTGAGCGGAGATCACACCACTGCACTCCAGCCTGGGCAACAGAGCAAGATTCTGTCTTTAAAAAAAAAAAAGGCAGAAAAGTAAAAGAAATACCAGGGGAATATAGTCAGTATTAAAAAGGGGATGTTGATTTTTTTTTTCTAACTCATAAGAATTACATGGAAGATTTTAAAATTGACTTTTAGATACTTGACTAAAGAGAGGTTCTGGAGGCGGGGTGGCTCTAGCTGTGCTGCATTCTGACTTAGGTGGGTGTTGCTAGATAGACTGGGGACCCTAAAAACTGTCAACAGTGGTGATGCAGGGATGCTCCCGTGATGAAAATAACCTGTGCTCTGAGAGCCTGTCCTGCTCCCCCTTGGGCCACAAGCTCTGGCAGAATGAATGGCACTGTGACAACAGGTCTTGAGCCCCTCCTGTGTACAGAACAAAGGACTGGCCACCCTGTCCCCAAGGGACAGACTTTTTGCTCTCCACGGCTCTGGGGGGAGCCACTCACTCCATGCCTGAAGCAGGGCAGTTGGGCAGGGAGGCCAATCTGGGTCCCAGATGGCAGCTGCTGTGTGACCTTGGGCAAACTACCTAGCCTCTCTGTCTACCTCAGTTTCCGTTTGTAAAGGGGGGATAATAACAGCCTTTACTTCAGAGGATTGTGAGAAAGTTGGATGAGTTCATCCTCTTTACAACAGTGCCTGGGATACAGCAGAGCTTGGCGATTGTGAGTCATTGTTATTATTTAGTTTGGGAGACTTGGGCATTGGGCACCGATGTCAGTCCAGAGTGCCCACAGCTGATAACCCAGCGCAGTGCCTGGTGCCTCAAATCTCTGTGCAATGAACAAACCACGGGCCTCACATTTTGCTGCTGCTTAGAATCACTTGGGGAGTTTTAAAACTCCTGACACACCAGCTGGACAGATGCCAATTAACCACAATCCCTGAGGCTGGGACCCAGGCAGCAGAGACAGTAGAGGTCACGGACGGTTTCTGTGTGCAGACAGGTTTGGAACAGCAGTTAATCTGGAACAGAGGTTCTCGGGGAGATCCCGGGATGAGGTGTATCACTTGGGAACTTGGAAACACAGTTTCCGGGGTCCCACGCCAGACCCACCGAATTGGAAGCTTTGGAGTCAGGGCCTGGCAGTCTGTGTTTTAACAGACACTCCGTGTGATTGTCACAGTGCCAGAGTTTGAGAAGAACTGATCTAGAAAGTTCTAAGGAACAGAGCAAAGCATATGCCTTTTCATTCTAGGTTTAGCTATAAACCTTTGTCACATGTGTGCTATGAAACACGGCAAGGTGTTAGCAAAGAAAAATATGAACCCCCAAGAGATCATGACCCTAGAATGTTTTTCAACTCGAGGAAATTCTGGCAACCGGCCTCTAGAAGCACTGGCAGAACTCCAATCAAAAGATTGCATTCCCTTAATGCTCAAGAACCCCACAATTCCTCACCCTGACGTAACGGACCCTGAAGAACAGCCGCTGCCCAGTGACGCTCCTGCAGGACTGCAGGCCTTGCCAGAGCCCCCAGAGCCATCCTGTCCTTTTGGGCTAGCTGATGCTTCTCCCTCCTACACTGAGCTGTCTCTGGTTCCTCACCCCTCTGCACTCCCACACACCCCTCGCCCCTGGCACGCACTCAGGAAGCAGAGCATATCGACAGCCATTTTTCTCCTGTCTGGGCTCTGCCATGGGGATGATAAAAGCAGTCCTGGCCTCTGCTGGAGGCTCCACGGCTAATTAGATCCAGATGCGGCCTAATTAGTCCGTCGGCAGGAAAGCTGTCCGGCCCGGCTGGCACCTGAGCCCTTCCTGACGCAGCCCCAGGACCCAGCGGCCGGGGAGGGGCATGTGTCATGCCCTGTCTCCCCTCCCATCCATGGAGGAACCCATCGACTTGATGTGTCTTCTAAAGCCTCCCAAGGAGGCCTAACCCCACAGGCCCTGCTCAGTTCTCTCAAAACCATCAGGCAGGGTGGGTCTGCGCTGGGACCTCTGAAGGGACATGTTCCTTCATCCAAGGCTCCTTCTGGAGTGAAAGAGGCTGTTTTCCCTGCTCCTTAGAATCTCCTAGAGTGGTTGTTGTCAAGCTTATGAGCCAGGAGAGGAGAGGGCTTATTCATACTCAGCTTGCCAAGCTCTCCACCCTGGTGTCTGGTTCAGAGGGTCTGGGGTGAGGCCAGAATCTGCATTTCTATCAGGTTCCCCAGTGATGCTGCTACTGATGGTCCAGCCTCACTCTGGGAACCTCTGGTCTGGACGAGTGCAGGGTCCCCGGCTTGGCAGCACAGAGGAACCATCTCGGAGGCTTCACCATTCCAAGGCTTTCCAAATTTCATCCCAGGAAATGAGTACGGGGCAGACTTCTTGGGCCTCCACAGCCATTTCCTCTCCTAAGTAGGTGAACAGCAGCACTGTGAGCATGGTGGACCGAACTGTCAGGGGCTCCCATCATGCCCCCGGGATTGCCATTATTTGGGTGGGCCTTATCTATCCCATTTTGCAGGTAAGAAAACTGAAGCTCAAAAAGCTCCAGAAGCCAGGTGTGGTGGCACACATCTGTAATCCCAGCACTTTAGGAGGCTGAGACAGGAGGATCGCTTGAGCCCAGGAGGCTGAAGCTGCAGTGAGTTATGATCACACCACTGCACTCTAGCTTAGGCAGCAGAGCAAGACCCTGTCTCAAAAGCTCCAGAGACTCACTTGGGGCTACGCCTACTTAGGGACAGTGTGATCTCAAATGTATGCTGTTCCATCAAGTCACCCGCAGCCTCCGCAGGGACTCTGTGGCCTCGATGTGTCTCACCTTGCCCAGGTCTTGGGAACTACTCTTCCCAGAAGCGGGGGCTGAGACTGTGGCTGGGAAACCCAGGATGTAACCTGGCGCTGCCCTAAAGAAAGGTCACTTCTTATTCCCACAGAGTCCAAGAGGGTGATCCTGGCAGATGCAGGGTCCTCGTCCAGCAGTGATCAGAGACCTGTGATTCTCCCTGCTGCTGGCTCTGCTTCTCCAACTGGGGACTTTGGAGTGACGCACACATCTGCACCAGGCAGGCCAGGGATCAAGAGCAGGGAGGACAGCGAGACTCTCACTCCATGTTCTGTCGCCCCCGGGCTGGTGACCTCACCTGACTGCAGGGGCTGCCGGAAAACGTGCTCCAGCTGTGCTGAAGGAGGGGAACGGGGCTGGTGAATGGCCAGCCGGTCACCACCACCTCTGAGACTGAACATCATGCAGCGGGGGCAGGGGGCGGCTCCACTCCGATGGATTTACCCAAAAGAAATGCAGACATTTCTGCCAGAGACATGTTCCCAGAATCTTCACAACAGCCTTATTCCTGCCCGCCTCCAGCGGGAGGCAACCCAAACATCGTCTACAGGTGAATGGAGGAAAAAAAGGGGGTGGTGTGTGCAAACAGCGCGACACCGCTCAGCAGCAGCAAGAGGGTAAACGCAGGGCTGACGGGAGCCGCCACAAGGACAGATCTCAAACATCACCCTGGGTGAAAGAAACCAGAAACAAATGGGCACCTGTGTGTGATCTCATGATAGGATATTCCAAAGCCACTCTCAAGCGGCAGAAAGCAGATTGCAGGTGCCTGAAGCCGGGGAGTGGGGGGCCTGCAAAGCAGAGGGAGGATGGAGGTGTCCCAGGTCCCCCTTGGGTGGCAGGTACACGGGTATGTACGGAGTTAAAGCTCATCAAACTGCACGCCTCAAGTGGGGGCGTTGTACTGGAGGTAAATCATTGCTCAATAAAGTTGGCTTGCAAAGTACATGCATGTGTATGCAATTATGTATACACGTAGATGCATATGCGCGTGTATGTGTATGTGTGTGCCTTTGTAGGTATCTGGCTTCATTGATAATCGCGTCCATGTTTTAAACGTCACACGTGGGACGCTGGTGAACCCCCTTATCTGTGTTCAATGCCACATCTCCCACAGTTCTGAAGTGAGATAAAGAGGATTTAAGTTTTCTCAAATAGAGGTAGCCGGTGGAGTTTCTCAAAACTCAGCCAGAGCAGGAGCCGCATCCCAGTGCCTACACCTCTCCTGGGCAGCTCCATGTGACTTGGGATGGGGCCCACCATTCCTCCAGGGCCTGCTGGCCCTGACACTGGTCCTTTCCACCTGCCAACCCTGTCCACCCCCTGCCTATGCCTCCAGCACGGGACAAGAGCACCTCAGCTCCATCCCCCTCCATGTCCCAGGCCCCAGCTCTCCCCTCCTCACTTTGTACCTCTTCTCCAAGTCCACCTTCTTCCTGACCCTTGCATTTGTCTCGTTACTTTCCCCTTGATCTCCACACCCACACTTGGTTATTTATTAATAGTTTTGACTTACCACAGTAAATAGACTCTTTTCTGTTAGAAAAACAAACGTAATCCAGCCTTTTCGAGGACAAAAGTTTCATAGCAGACAGAAATGGCAACCAGCCTCTGAAACCCTGGGAGAGCTCCGATTAAAATATTACATTCCCTTAGTGCTCAAATGAAATATACAGCAAGAGAATACACTAAGTGTAATGTTTCTAAGAGAATTCATCGTCGGATCTATACCACTAAAATCGTAGCGAGAAGGTATGTTTCTATTGAATTGCCTAATGTATCAATACGATGCTGCCAAAAGAGATCCACTTACATCAATGAAATTGTTGAAACGTAAATATGAACACATCTGCATGCTTCTCTCTCTCCGTACATCCTTCTGCCCCTCTGCTGCCCACCTAATGAACAAGCCCTGACATACACTGCTCAGAGGTCGCTTAACAATTCCATGCCTAAGATGCATCTTTTCTCTCAATTATAACAAAAAGATGTTTACAAGTTGGCTAATTCACTAGCTCTACTTTTTATCATACCTTGCCACCTTGAGGCATCTATAATGTTTAGATGTTGTAAAATAAAGAACATTGACCGTAATAAATACAGGCACTTTATTTAAAATGCACACATAGACTTACAGTTATCACCTATAACCATCTTACAGCTATGGAGAGACTAGCAAGGACCCCTTCCCTCTATCCTTCCTCTTTTCCCTCTTCCACCATCTGAGTGGCTAAGTATAGGACTACATCCAGCTCCAACAGGTGGATTAACAAAGGTCTCTCCCAGAAGACAGGCCTCCCTAAAAACTAACAAAAGGACATTTATAGGCTGGGCACAGTGGCTTACACCTGTAATCCCACCACTTTGGGAGACCAAGGACAGAGGATCACTTGAGGTCAGGAGTTCGAGACCAGCCTGGCCAACATAGCAAAACCCTGTCTATACAAAAATTAGCCGAGTGTGGTGGCGCATGCCTGTAGTCCCAGCTACTCAGGAGGCTGAGTCAGGAGAATTGCTTGAACCTGGGAGGCAGAGGCTACAGTGAGCTGAGATGGCACCACCATATTCCAGCCTGGGAGACAGAGCAAGCCTCCATCTCAGGAAACAGAAAACCCCAGACATTTCTAAAGGGATTATTTTGACACACTTGGAGCATTAGGACTTGTTTATCTTTTAATACACAACAATGTCAATGAAAATGCACATACAGAGCAATGATTAGACCATGTGAACTAGTCTATTAGCTTGTGAGCACAGAATGCTTCCCTCTGCCCACTTCCTCCTCCCTCTGCCTGCCACCACCCAGCAAACAGCATACTCTCCTAAACATCAAGGGTAACAATTTCACTCCCAAATGCAACTACTCTTATGAATTTTTTTTTAAATGCACCGAGGGTGTTAATTTAGCCCTCTACTGTTAACATATGTTGTGTACCTTTAAACATCTGGAAAGACTGGATGTTTCAAACAGGACTTAAGTGATCTACTGTCTACACAGTAGCGTTGAATAAATACTGCACATATACAACACAGGCTACTGTTCAAAAGTGTCTTCTAAACAGGAACATACTGGCCAAGAACCCGTTTCCTTCCCAGCTCTATCAAACACCATGGACAGGTGGAAGCATCCCTAATGCTTAGAGGAGATTTAGCAACTTCACTTCCATACCTGTTTTTAAGAACAACCTTTCCTGTGAATTTCAACACAAGGCATACTCAGCATGTGAGTTTACTGCCTCTACTTTTATCACCCGCTGGCAACCTCTTTAATACCGAGAAGGACTAGCTGTTGTAAATTAGGACTTGTCCTTTCCATACACTGTGTACCCAGCACAGGAAAAGAAAATGCACCTACAGGCAGGAGAATGCTGCATCCTTCCTCCCCACAAGTCCCCTGGTACAAAGCCCTTGCACTTCTCATCCTCCTCCCACCCCGAACCAGCGTGAAGATAATCATGTGTACCGCTCAGAGAAGCGGCTTGATCAATTTTCAAAAGACAGCATTTCATATGAATCTTAACAAAAGGACATCTACAAAATGTGTTATTTACTACCTCTATTTTTAACATACTTTATGCACTTTTAAACATCTAGAAAGACCGGATGTTTCAAATACGGACTTCAGTTTGTCCACTGTTTACACAGTTGTATAAAGTGTCTCCTAAACAGGAACATTCTGGTCTAGAACTCTTCATTTCTTTCAACTCCTCTTCCAATGCTTCCAGTGGATGCTGGTGTGCGTGTCACTGAGAGCTGAATGTCACACTGCCTCAGTGCTCACGATGGCCCCGGCACTCTTCCTGGAGCTTCATGTATGTTAGTACCCTTCATCTTGACAGCTGCCTTCTAAACTCCTGTTTACAGATGGGGAAACTGAGGCTTGGGGAAGTAAAGTAACTTGCTCAGGGTCACCAGCTAAGACGTGGCAGGGCCTGGCCTCAGGGACAGGCCACAAACAATGGCCATTCCACCTCAGTTCGCTAGGGATCATTCTACCCACAGCGTCTCAATTTTCACCAACACCTGTGACATAAATTCAATTATCATCCTCATGTTGGTGATGAGGAAGCTGTGACTCACAGCAGCGAAGTGATTTGCCTGCGGCCACACTGCTACTGAGAAGCGGAGATGGGATTTGAACTTGTCGACTCTGAAGCCCCTGCTATGTCCTCTGGGTTGACCTGAAGGACAGCTACTCCTCCCCCTGCCTCCCTCCCCTCCTCCCTCCCAGTGCCTCGGGACAGCTACTGCCCCAGCTATGGTGCCCAGGACCCAGACCCTAATGCCCACCCACTAGGCCAGCATCCTTCTTAGGTCCACCTGGGCTTCCTACAGAGTGGTGCCTGGAGGTGCTCACCCCTGCCCACTTCATCTACAGAGCTCTTTGAGGGGGATAGCCAGGTTCTACCATGTGATGAGCCCTGTCCCCACCTACCAGCAAAGATTCTAAGTCATGGATAGCCAGAAACATGATCTATCTGGCCAGAAGAGATGTGCAGAACCAATCACATCAATCTGAAATCTGGAATCAAGATCCCTGGAGATGAGTGAAACACCCAGGATGTATCAGGTGATGCTTTGCCTGCCAGGCTCGCCCTACTGGGCTCTAAGGACAGCTTGTTATCTCACTGAAGCATTAGAACTTACAGGCACCACTCAGCCTCACGTGACACCACCCTTTGGCCACAGATGATTGTACCAAAGATGGGAACCTGATCTCCACTGGCTGATCATGAATGGTGGCCACCCTGGCCCATGCTGGGCCAGTTAGAACCTTTCCCTGGGTATTCTCTGAACCAAAAATGAGGGTGAGGCTCAGTCTCTCTCCACCAGAAATAACTTTTGAACATAGATTGGGAATAGCTGGTGGCTGCCTGTCCTGCCTCAAGGGGGAGGGCAGTCCACAGCCAGGCCACTGATGTGCAGATGCCCACAAGTGAGAGACGGGGTGGTTGCCTCCTGGTGCCCAGCTCCAGCTGCTCCTCAAGGCACTCTTTGCCCTTCCCTTGCTTCCTGCATTTTGAGAGTTCAGTTACATGAGCGCTTCCAGCATCCCTGCCGCCAACACTCCTGACCAGTTTAGGGTGGTTGCACTGGCCATTTGCAGGATGAAGCAGAAATCGGGAGCGAGCAAAGGGTATCACTCAATCACGAGGAGAGGACAGGGCCAACGTCTCAGGAGCAGAAGGGCCACATGGGCCCAAGAGAGACACATCACTCCCACAGAGGCCCCAGTAGCTCCTGGTGGGTAATGACCCAGTTCCAGCTCCATGAGACCTGATCTGTAGTTTCTGTCTATAGACTTTCATCAGCCTAATGGGCACTGTCATGAGCCTCATCTGCTCTCCCATGAACCTCCTCTATGCCCCCAACAGCCTCCTCTGTGACCCCGTGATCCTCCTCTGCACTCCCATGAGCCTCTTCTGTGCCCCCATGAGCCTCCTCTGTGGCCCATACTTTGTTTTCAGTTTTGAAGTGAGGCAATAGAGACGGAGAAGCCAAATGAAGACGCAAAGGCTGCTCCCAGCGATCTGTCTCACAAAGACGGCGCAGCAGCCCAGCAAGGCCCAAGGTCCCCCAGAGGTGTGTCGTGCACCCAACAACAGGGGAACATCTGGGAAGACCTCCTGCACAAGGGGGAAAGTCACGTGGTTATCCAGAAGCCACTGGACATGTGCAGATGTGGTTTATCCACATAAACCTTAGAAGTGGAGCTAGCACGCAAAGGAAACTGTTTCCCGGATGACTCTGGACACAGATCTGCTAAAGTTCCCATCTATTTCGGTCCTAGAAAGCGAAAGCTGGCTCAGTGTAGAAGCACAGTTTAGAAGCTTCCAGGTGCTCCCAGGCAGCTGCGGCAGCAGCCACGTCAACAGTTTGCAGCTCCTCGCACACTGCCACCCCAGCAGCTCTCCTCTGAGGCTCGGTGTCAGCCTGAGGCCAACTGCGGAGCTGAGAGGTTGATGCCAGGTCCTCGGCCTCAGCCTGGGGCTAGGGGAGCCTTGTCCTCTGCAGTGGCCAGCACGATGTCTGAGCCTGCAGCCAGCTTCGTGGAATTACAGCCTGCCTTTGTTTCCCAGAGCTGCTGTAACAGAGCCCCACGAAAGTTGTAACTTAAAACGGCAATGAGCTCCTTTACATTCCCGGAGGCAAAAGGCCTGGAATCCAGGGGTCACCAGGACCGCACCGTGTGCAGAGGCTCTAGGGGAGGAGTCACCAGGACTGTACCCTCTGCAGAGGCTGTAGGGGAGGGGTCACCAGGACAGCACCCTCTGCACAGGCTCTAGGGGAGGGTCTTTCCTTGCCTCTCTCTTCTCGGGGGCTATAAGCATTACTATAAGCATCTGCTTTGTCATCACATGGCTTTCTCCTCTTCTGTCTTTTCCTCTCTGTGCCTCTTACAAGGACACTTGTCATTGGGGTCAGGGCCTACCTAGGTAATATGGAATCAGCTCCTGTCTTAAGATCATGAACTTAATTACATCTTTTGTCATGTAAGATGATAGACATCCTTTACCATGGAAGGTAATACATGCTGCCGGGTTTAGGATGTGATCATATCCTTGGGGGCTTCGGTGGCATCATTCAACCCCACTACATGGCCTTAGTTGTTTTTTTTGTTTTTTTTTTTTAACTGGGCAAGACCTTAGAGAGGGCTTCCTCCAGTTTCCTCCCATTCACAAATTGGAAACTGGAATGCAAAACAAGTGATTTCTAGAATAAGTTACTACCCAAAATGAGAAGGCACAGAAAACAGAGGGCTGGGGCATCTCTGAGAGGAAGAGAGCAGCAGGAATAGCAACAGTGGTAGTAATGGTGCTGGTGGTGGCAGTAGCAGTAGTAATGGTAGTAACAATTCCTCCAGTGTTTATTGAGCATTTATTATGTATACAGGGGACTGGGACACAACAGTAGATAAAAAGCCTTCACCTTCATAGAATTTACTCTCTAGCTAGAGGAAAACACTCAGTGAAACACACAGTCTATGAGATAAACAAGTGCTATGAAAAAAAAAATCAAGGAGAGAGGATAAGAGGTGCCAGAAGAGGGATGCTGACAGCGTGCAGACAGTGGCCAGGGAAGACCTCATTGACAGAAACCCTGAAGGAAGGGAGGGAGCAGCGCTCAGATGGCTGAGCACAGCATTGGAGGCAGAGGGAACACAGCATGCACAGCCCAATGCAGATGTGTCCCTGGTACCTGGGAGGGTCAGTCAGGCCAGTGCTGGAGTGGTAAGCAGGCAGTGAGAGATGGAGAGACGGGGTCTGCGCCCTCCCAGGCAGGGGATGACAGGAGGCAGTTTTGCAAGGACCTGGAAGCCATGGTAAGCTTATCAGCTTGACTTCGGATGAGCTGGGAACCCCTGGGAGCATTTAGAGGGGAGAATCGTTGTTTTGTGAGCTTGCTGGCCGATGCTTGGGGGGACTGGGGGGACAAATGCAGTGAGAGACCAGTTAGCAGGATTCCAGTGAGGAACTGGTGCCCTTGGACCACAAGAGGTCACCAGGGAATTGGAGAGGAAGTTGGATTCTGGGCACATTTTGAAGGCAGAGCTGGCAAGATCTTCAACAGATTGAATGTGGCCTGACGAGGGGAAGACACAGCAGAACTCAGGGCATTTGGCCTGAGCAACTGGAAGGAAAAGCAACATTTATTCTTACTTTGATATCCAGCTGGGAACAGAACAGTAAAAGCCCTGGCTGGCCCGTACAGCCCAGTATGGGGGGGGGGGGCTCTTTAAAAACATCAGTGCAGATGTGAACAACGCGTGTCAATGGGAACACACACCCCATCACAGTGCTCGCTGTAGGTGGGCGGGGCATTCATCATTCTCTGCACTGTTCCTAGTGTCTAGGACGCACCCAGTAACACAGCAGCCAGTGCACGAGAACCATGTGTTAGAGCACAAACGGAAACGGCCAGGGCAGCTCAGTTACTGAGCTCTTCGTGTGTGGCAGACACTGTGCGAAGTGCTTTCATGTGTAACGTCTCAGATAATCTTCACAACAACCTTTGAGGGAAGTCCTGGTGGTACCCACATCTTATTGATCAGAAAATGGGGTCCCAGAGAGGCTAAACACTTACCCAAGGTCAACAAGCAGGTTGAGGAGAAAAGATGGCATTCGTACCCAGGCAGTCTGACTGCAGAGACCTTGCTCTTCACAGTCACAGATCTCTGCCTCCAGTCAACCTTCCTGATCTACTGTGGGTCCACTGAGCCATCAGCCAGCCAGCCAGCCCTCCACCTGCATGTTCATCCCCTCACCCATCCATCCACCCATCCGCTGAGCCATTCAATCCACCGTTCACGCACCCAACCATCCACCATCCACCTCACAGCACTTATTGAGCACCAGCTGTGTGCCGGGCAATGGAGACAGAATAATGAGCAAACCACACATGTTCCTCACACTCGTGGCGGTTCCATTCTGGAAGAGGGGCTGACACGTAAGTGGAAGCTTGGAGGGTGAATGGGGAAGCCAAGGAGTGTAAACAGAGACACATCTGTTGGCCGGTGGAATTGGCGGCACCTGGAATGAACTGTCCTTGCATGTGGAAGCCAGAGCCTGGCCTGGAGTAGCTGAGAACCTGCTCACAAGTTCTGCTGTGACATGGCTGACCCTGGAGGAAAACTGTGAAATCGTGCAGCTTGTTCGCAAAGCCTCGATTTGGAAACCCAGCACCCACAATGGGGTCTAACACGCTATCCTCCAAATGCCAGAGCCTCCCACTCCCACTTCCTGAGCTCCAGAATGTTCTGTTCCTGATAGCCTGCTTGTCCTCTGGTGAGAATCTCAAGTCCCTGCTTGTGTTTAAGGACACACTGGGTGCTAAGAACTTGATCAGGTAACTCCAGGCGCTATTCATATGCAAATGAAATCAGCTTGTTAGGGGAGCAGGCGGATAAAAGGCTCTATTCTGAAGAAAGACTTGAAGGAGGTGTATCCAATGGTGGCATTTACAGCACTGGACTGGACAGCCTTCTCTTGACCACCCATCTTCATTCCTCCTGTTTCTGGGGTTAAACTCTCAATTTCTTTTTAGAAAGTATCCCTTCCCCATTCTCAGTCCACCAGATTCAGGTGGTGGATGACACCTCCCAGTTTCAAGGGTGAACACGGGACCCAGGCCCAGACAAAGTCACATCAATTGGCTTAGAGGTGGCACATGACCAAGCCAGTAAGAGTTAACCCTAGGACATTCCTAGAATAACAGAATGAACAGGCTTTTCACACTGACATTACTAAACTGATAGTGTGTAAGTTGAGTTGCCAGAGGCAAGCACATGGAGAAAAACTCCCTGAAAATGAAAGCAACCTCCAGCAAAATGGAACCAAGGGAAGGGAGAGGGCAGATTTTAAAGACAGAATTTGAGCACCTGGATCCCACCATGCCTGAACTCCTGGGATGGGGCCCTTGTATTATTACTTTTTTTTTTCCATAGGTGTAAAGTCTGTCACTGAAAACTGAGTGAATCCTGGCTAGTATGACATTAGAGGATTCACGTGGGACCACATGTAGGGTCAATCCTGTAGGGACTCTCCCTCCAAGAAGTTTCCCTGACTCCACCTTCTCTCTCAGGTAGATATAAGGCCTCTCCCTGCCCCTTCAAGTGCCCCAGAGCTTCTCTACATCTTTACTGGGCACTTGAGACCTAGGCATTTCCAGGGGGTTATCTCCTCTAATAGAGTGTGAGCTTCTGGGGGACAGAGAAAGAATGGAGGGTCTGGAGATATGTGTCCCTGAGAAGGGCGCTTCCCACTAGCAGGTTCTGTTTCCTCACCTGTTAAGGATGTACAAAAATATCAACAATCAAAACACTGTACAGTGTCACTGGCTGCAGGGAGCCCTGCAGAGATTGCCTGCAGCCCCGAACATGCATAGGTGAGAAGGAGGACTGAGCCCTAGAGACTAACCCCACAGTGATCCAATCATTATCTTTAGACTTCAAAACTGTAGGGGACCTCAGTGTTTCAATAAAGCCGTTAGCTTGTCATTATATTTTGAAATGAGTGAAATTAGGCAATGTACTGTACATAGGTCAGCTTCCCCTCCTGATGCCAAGGAAAGAAAGAAAGAGGAAGGATACAACCAAAGCATTACAGGTGAATTATTTCTGGATGGTGGGATTTCGGGTGACTTTAATTCCTTATACTTTTTTGTTTAGCATTTTATCAATTGTCTATCATGGTGATACATTCCTTTTCTAATCACATCAAAATGAATTTTTGTTTTAGAGGAAAGAAGAAATTGAAAACAGAAATAACATGGCCTTCAAAGTTGGCAAGAGAGAATGAGTTGGCCACTGACATGATAGAAGCAAGATGGAGGAGATTTTCCTGGGGAGGAACATTAGCTTGTTGGTGTTATTATTGCCTGTGGGAATTTTGGTCCATTGAACTTGATCTAAAATGGCGGTGAACACGGTTTTTTTGTTTTGTTTTGTTTTGTTTTGTTTTTGCTAAGTCTGTAAAGACAGTAGGCTGCTAAAGCCCAGTGCAGCTTGGAAAACAGAAATAGACAAGGCCTCCGAATTAAGAATACCGGAGTTTCCAAAGGATAGAGGCTGCTGATGTAGATCACAGATGCTGAGCCTGAAGAGACAAAGCTCTCCGCACCCATCCCCATGCAGACATCACTAATTGATTGCTGTACTCCAGCCAGTGAGCCCAGGAAATCTTCATGATGCTTCTCACGAAGCCACTCCTGCCAGCTCAATGCCACTCCGGAGTTGGCATTGAGTTCACATGCAGGATGAGACACTGAGCCTCGGGGAGTGTGCCAGAGTTGAGCAGGAAGTGCTCAGCTGAGTTGAGGTGAGAACATTAAAGCTGGTAGATGTGTTTCATGCACCAGTGCAGAGGGTCTCAGGCTCAAGCCTGCATTGAATTACCTCAGAGTTTGTACACAGATTGCCTGGCCTGTGCCACAGTTACTGATTTTTGCAGTCCTGAGGTTGGGCTTGAGAATCTGCATTTCCAGCAAGTTCCCAGGGAATGCAGACACTGCTGATGTGAGACTCCACTTTGAGAACCGGTGGATTAGAGTAACAAGACCAAGAATTAGTTACTTTGCAATTGAGGTTAATTGAGGCCAGTGATTCTCAGCATTAACTTTGCATAACTGACCTGACCCTCCACCAACCCACCCGGAGATTTAAGTTCAGTTGGTTTGTGGTGGGGTCACGTATTTTTAAAAATCTCCCCAAGTAATTCAAATATGCAACTAGAGATGAAAGCCACTGCTATAGACCATTGTGAAGCTTTGAATTTCTATTCGTTTACCTCTTGCTCCTTGTGTTTTTGGTATAAATGAGTTATAATTGTTCACTGCTACGACTTCAGCTCCTAAGACAGAGCTTAGGAGTGGTGGTGGACATTTAGTAATTACAGGCTGTATGACTCATTTCCATGATGAATGATACAGGCGTTCTAATATGGATTTAATCGGAATTACAGAATCTAATGGGGACTACTAAATACAAAGTTTGAAGAAGGAATAAACAAATAGTCTAGTAAACCTGCAACATGCTCTTTGGTCCAAGAGCAGAGTGGATAATTCAGCCATGTTGAACCCCTAATACCTTATAAAAGGAAAAAGGAAGGCGAAAGAGGGAGGGAGGGAGGGAGGGAGAGAGGGTGACTGGGTGGGCCTCAGAGCATCTCCAGCTGAATTCCAAAGTTGATGTCACAGAGCTATGTGCTGATCCCAGCTGAAATGCCCTCCCCAGCTCGCTAACGTCCATCTTGACAGAACGAATCGTCCTCCTGCCTGCTCTTCCTCAGCATAGACGCTGCTCTCCCTGGCCCTGTGCCCAGCCCTGAGATGTCCCCACTCCCATCTGTCCCTGTCTAGTCCTCGCCACCAGCTCATGTCATGGGTATCACTTTCAGCCTCTCTCAGATGGGGAAAATGAAGTTCCCCAAGGCAGAATTTGGCAAAGCTAGGATTTGAACCCATTCTGGTTTGATGCCAAGCCCCAAGCTCTTTCCAAAAACCCAGGCCAGAGGGAGTGCTGCCTCCACACAGGGCCAGAACTCTAGAAACCCAAGCCCTTGGCCTGAGAGTGGAACTTGTGGGAAATGGGTCGGGGGCCCAGTCATGATGTTATCACTCCTGGCTCCTGGGGAAATGGGTCGGGAGGCCCCAGTCACAACATCATGGTTCCTGGCTCCTAGGGAAATGGGCTGGGGGCCCCAGTCACAAAATCATGATTCCTGCCTCCTGGGGACATGGTTTGAGGACCCCAGTCATGACATCATGGTTCCTGGCTCCTGGGGAGAGGGGTTGGGGGCCCAGCCATGACATCATGGTTCCTGGCTCCCGGGGAAATGGGTTGGGGGCCCAGCCATGACATCATGGTTTCTGCCTCCTGGGAAATTGGGTTGGGGACCCAGTCATGACATCATGGTTCCTGGCTCCTGGGGAAATGGGTCAGGGGCCTGGGCTTTGGGCAGCATGAATGGGAACCTGCCGCCAGCTCTGTGCAGACTCAGCCGCAGCCCCAGGCCTCTCTGTGATGTTTTGATGACTCCTGGGATCCAGAGCCCTGAGGCTGCTGGACATGGAACTTTGCATAGGAGAGATAAGCCCTGTGTGTGCTCCTTCCTCGCCTCACCCTGTAGGCTACCTGCCATCCGGGACTATTGTGGGAACCCAAATCCAAGGAAGCTGGAGGACAGGGTCAGGAGCCCATCCCCTGGGAGTGTGCCCCAGCCTGAGGAGGCAGGACGGAGGGGGCTGGAAGTGCCCCAATCTAGCCCAAGGCCACACATGATTGCAGGGCTATTTTTAAAAAGATATCAATCTTTGCACAGGGGCCTGGGCATAGCAGGCCCCTCCTCCCATGGGGCATCACTGCAGGCGGAGGAGAAGGGGCTACTCCTTTCCAATCAGTTTCTGGGATTGAGTCGTCTTTCTCTAAATAAGTAAATTAGCTCTAATACCCTTATTTGCTATCAACCTTAGAAACCTAATGCAAACCAGATGCGCCCCGCTTCCCGAACCCCCCACGCTGTAGGGCCCGGCCTCCCTGGGTCTGCCTGTGGCTAACTGGCTTCCTTAGCCCCGTGCTTCTCCCTCCCACTCCCATGTAAACAGCTCCTCAGTGAGGAAAGGGCCTTTGGATTGCTTCCCATTGCAACAGGCTTCCTGGGCGACTCCCAGGCCGTCATACTCAGGAGCTAAACAGAGATGGCTCATTTCCAGGGTCAGCCCCAGTACCACCCTTTCTCTGTTCCCCTATCCCATAATTTACTATTTCATCATTAAAAAGCCCTTTATAATTTTTTCTTCCCTTATATCATAATGTTTTTATTTCAGGAACTCTACAAAAAAACAGAGATATAAAAAGAAGAAAACGTAAAATCACCTATAATCTCTCCACAGAGACAGTTAATATTCTGGGCACTAGCCTCCCAAACTTAGATCTAGAACAGAGGTTCGCAAACTTTTTCTGTCAAAGGCCAGGTAGTAAGCATTGTCAGCTTTGTGAGCAGTCTCTCGGAACTGCTGAGTTCTGCTTTTGTAGTTCAAAAACAGCTATAGGCAGTATATCAACAAACTGATGTGACTATGTACCAATAAAACTTTATTTACAAGGAAATGGGCATTGGCCATGTTTGTTCCACGAGCTATCATTTCCTGACTTCTAGTCTAGAGCAGGGCTGTGCAAGGAAAACAAAGTCTGGTCGGGTGTGGTGGTTCATGCCTGTCATCCCATCACTGTGGGAGGCCAGGTCCGGCAGATGGCTTGAGTCCAGGAGTTTGAGACCAGCCTGGGCAACATAGCAAAACCCCATCGCTACTAAAAATACAAAAACTTAGCCTAGCATGGTGGCATGCACCTGTAGTCGCAGCTCCTCTGGAGGCCAAAGTGGGTGGATCACGTGAGCCTGAGAGGTAGAGGCTGCCGTGAGTGGAGACTGTCCCACTGCACTCCAGCCTGGGCGACAGTGTGAGACCTCATCTCAAAACAAAAATCTGAACCCCATAGATAATTTGAAATTTTCTACTGATCACACTAAAAAAGTAAAACAAAACAGTGAAATTAAGTTTCAAAATATATTTTATTTAATCCTACATATAAACCTGATTTCAACATGAGATTCAGGACATTAAAGATTGTGATGAGATATTAAAAACGATTTTTGGACCAAGTCTTTGAAAACTAGACCTCCTTGTGCACTGACAGCACATCTCAGTTCAGATGAGCCACGCTCGAGACGCTCAGATGCCTCTGGTGCCCAGGCCATTGAGCTGGAGGCTTGCACTGTGTACTTATCAGAATGGCTAAAATACAAAACACTGGCAGGAATTCTCATTCCTTGCTGGCGCTCAAACTGGCACGGTCAGCTTTAATGACAGTCTGAGTTTCAGGGGCCTCAAACTCCACCTGGGTGATATCCCTGGGTCACAGCCCGCCTCACCACCGCAGCTCAAAAGGTGCAAAGCAAGCTTCATCTTGGTCCTGTTTTCTTTCTCGTTATAGAGTCCTGTTATCCGTACACTTCCTCTGAATTTATGTTTTAAAAAACTTTTATAACCAGCTTATCCTATTTCTCCTGATCCGTCTTCAAACTTTTCAGCCCAAATACCCGTTGCACACAGATTTCAAAGGTTCCCTTGGCACAGACTTCTCAGAACCACTGATGTGCTAAAAGATGTAACACTCCAGCAGAGAGCCAGGTGTCGAGCGTGCAGGTACAAAAATATGTCTGACTGCAGGCTAGGTTTATTTTCCACCACCACCCCCCGCCCCCCAAAAAAATGGATTTCAATTTGGGAAATTCTGGACAAATAGTTTGAAAGACACTTCTCTGGCTTGAACAACTTCAGATAATGTGACCTGTACCGGTCTCGCAGCAAAGTCTCCCCAGGGAGGTGGCAGAGTGGCTGGGGAGTCAAGATGGGGCATGAAGCAGGGATGGGGACCCATCTAGGATCTGCCCACCTCTTCCTGTGTGACCTAGGGCTGGGATTGGGAGAGGCATCTCTGGGCCAGTGGAGCGCAGGAATGGGGACCCTTCTAGGATTTGCTGACCTCTTCTGGACCTAGGCTGGAATTCGGGGAGGCATTCCTGGGACAGTAGAGCAGGGATGGGGACCCCTCTAGAATTTGCACATTTCTTTTTTTTTTTTTTTTTTTTTTGAGATGGAGTTTCAGTCTTGTTACCCAGGCTGGAGTGCAATGGCACGATCTCGGCTCACCGCAACCTCCGCCTCCTGGGTTCAGGCAATTCTCCTGCCTCAGCCTCCTGAGTAGCTGGGACTACAGGCACGCGCCACCATGCCCAGCTGATTTTTTGTATTTTTTAGTAGAGACGGGGTTTCACCATGTTGACCAGGATGGTCTTGATCTCTTGACCTTGTGATCCACCCGCCTCGGCCCCCACAAAGTGCTGGGATTACAGGCGTGAGCCACCGCGCCCGGCCGAATTTGCTCACTTCTTTTGATCTGACCTAGGGCTGGAACTAGGGGAGGCAGGGGCAGCACTCGGGAGTTGTGGCAACCGTGTCACCCAGTCTTCCCTGAACCGCCTCCCCACTTCTCCATCCATTCCTCACCTGCTGGCTGCCAGTGAACGTCCCCCACTAGGGGGTATGTGCATGCCACTCTGTGACTCCTGGGCATGCGGAGGCCACCAGGAACGAAGTTGTGCCAGGGAGTGGTGGGAGGCACTGGGGAGTGCCAGGGAGTGGTGGGAGGCACTGGGAGCCTCCTTAGACACTGAACAGATTTTGCAAAAATTCTTGAGAGCCAAACCCAGGAGCTCCGAGGCCTGGGTGGAGGTAGGTGTGGAGAAGGCTGCATTCTTAAGTCAAGCCCCTGGCCCTGCCACTGAGGGCCTGAGCCAGGAGCCATGAGTATCTCTTCATCCTCTCTTCTTGGAGAATTCAGACATGCAGCAGGGACCTACCTATCCCCAACTTCTCTCCACTTCCCAGGGCCAGACCAAACTTACAAATATCAAAAGCAGAATGCAGGGCTAGGAACACACGTGCCTACCTGCACGCACATGCACACACAAACACCAGCCTGTGCACACAAGCATCCAAGTGTACACAGGCACACGAGGAGTACGTGGGGCCGCTGGGAGCCGGACTAGGTGGGAACCATCGCCCTTCAGAGGCTTTGGAGGGGGTACAGCCCTGCCAAGGCCTTGATATTGGACTTCCAGCCCCCAGGGTGGGAGAGGACACATTGCTATGGCTGTGAGCCTTCCAGCTGATGTGTTCTAGCATCATAGGAGACGCAGACAGCCCAGGTTCTGGCCCGTGTCCCAAGCTTAGTGAGCGCCGGCAGTTCCTCACCCTCCAGTGCTTAGGGAGCCCCTGGAGACCCGGGGAGGATCATTACTGTTAACTAGTCACATATAGTTACTAGCCTGTTGTGCTGGAATTGCAATACATTACACTTTCCCATCATTGGGGCCTGCTTAGTAAATGCCCTCAGCATGTTGTCTTTTTTTTTTTTTTTTAAGACAGTCTCACTCTCTCCCAGGCTGCAGTGCAGTGGTGCCATCTCAGCTCACTGCAGCCTCCACCTCCCAGGTTCAAGTGATTCTCCCGCCTCAGCCCCCCAAGTAGCTGGGATACAGGAGCCTGCCACCACATCTGATTTTTATTATTATTTTTAGTAGAGGTGGGGTTCCACCATGGTGGCCAAGCTGGTCTCCAACTCTTGACTTCAAGTGATCCACCCACCCCAGCCTCCGAAAGTACTGGGATACAGGCGTGAGCCACTGCACCCGGCCAGGATGGTGTCTAATCACAGCAAGTCCCAACTCCACGGGGAATTCCAAAGCCCTAGGCACAACCGCCTCTCCGTTTCCCTTCCTCGGTCCAGGCCTCCTCCACCTCCTTGCTGAGGCCTCTGTACATTCTCCAGGCTTCTTCAAGCCCCAATTTGGGGATGGCAACTTGACAAGCCCTTCCAGAGACACCTTGAGTAACTTTCCCAGTAACTGCAAAAGATGCCCTGTGAGTGGCCACCTTCTGGAGATGAGTAAACTGAGGCTGGCACACACTGGTGAGGGTGGGGATCCAAATCGTTGCATCAGCTGATATTGGCCCTGAATGAGCTTTTAAGGCCCCTGATCCTAGAGACAGTGGAACATCATTTTACCACCCCTTTAAAAATTGCACCCCAAACCCATGTAACTCCCCGTCCTCACCCTGGTCTACTTATTTTTACAATCCTTATTGTCTCCTGTGCAACTATGTATTTTCCTCCTTCACTGTTTTTCTATCTCACCATGGGAGGATAAGCCACAGGTGGCTGGGATTTTTGTTTGTTTGGAGGTTCATCCCCCTATTAATGTTATCTCTTATTCCTAGAAGAGTGCCTGATAAACAGCAGGTGCCTAATAAATACCCAATAAATGATGAGAATCCCCCTGTACCTCATGTAATTCAAAGTAAGGACAATGTGGCCAGAATGATGGCCCATGCCTGTAATCCCAGCATTTGGAGAGGCTGAGGTGAGAGGATTGCTTGAAGCCAGGAGTTTGAAATAAGCCTGAGCATCGTATTGAGACCGCCCCCGACAACCACTACAAAAAAAATTGTAAAAATTAGCCAGGTTTGGTGGCCTGTAGCTGTAGTCCCTGCTACTTGGGAGGCTGTGGTGGGAGAACTGCTTGAGCCCAGGGAAGTCGAGGTTGCAGTGAGCTATGATTGCACCACTGCACTCCAGCCTACGTGACAGAGCAAGACTCTGCCTAAAAACAGAAAGAGAGAGAGAGGGAACGCAAAGAGAATTCCTGTTTGCTGACATGAAATAGCTAGATTGCTGACATGAAATAGCTAGATTTTCTGGTTGTGGTGTTCTGAGAAGTTCACTGGAAGTAGAACTCTTCTTATTTCTCTGGGGCCCCTTGAGTTTCTGATGTCTTAGGTCTGGATCACCCAGGCAGGCTTCAAGCTTTCAAGCCCTTGCACCCAGGGTCCTCAACTGTGCGTCCTTAAAGCCGGAGCTGAGGACTTCACCCACCCCTGCCCACTCCAAGCCTGGAGCCACCACACACAGAAACCAAGACCCTCCACTTTCACAGGTGCTGATCACAGGCAAGCACCCATCCTGATTCCAAAGAGCCTCCCGGATTTTTCCTCCTAGAGAAAAATTGAGTCCGTTCTTAGGGATCTGAGCCCTGTGTTCACATCGAGGTGACTTCAGCAGGGTCTGGCCTAGGAGAGGCTGAGTCCCCCCTCGGGCCACCCGCCATCCAAGCACGGTGGCGACTTAATCCATCCCACATGGAGCCCCGCTAGACCCTGACCTTCGCCCATTAACCCCAAGACCCGGCTGCCCTGGCGGGAGAACTACCATCTGTCCCCTGATAACCTCCCTGACATAATTCAGCTGGTCACACACAGGCTGCAGAGATGGCCCGATAACGACGCTACATTCTGGGGTCAAGTTAGAAGGGCACAGCAACAGCCCACACTGCCTACAAAAGGAAAAAAAAAAAAAAAAAAAAAACCCAGTCAGCAGACCCCTAGGAACAGACACCACTGCATTCTAATACACCTTTGCTCTGGAAACCCAGGAAAAGAACTGAGGCCAGCGCAGAGGCTAAAGGCGGGACTCCACCATGCCAAGCAACAGGCAGATCCGCCCAAGAAGTTTCTTGTTCATTTGAGAGAAGCTCCCTAGCCCTAAGGAGGAACAACCACGGCACTAGCCTTGTTCCTGCTTTTCAAATACTAATTGCCCAAGCGGAGCTAGGGACCTTAAGGGAGAGTCCTCAGGAGCAAGGCCACAGCACATGGACCCCAGGAAGCGGCTACAGAGCCCTGAATCTCTTAGGCATGAAGATGAAAGTCACACCGTGTGGGGAGGCTGCTGAAAGTCACCTGGGAAGGGATCTGTGAGTGCAGACGGTGCTTCCCGGCCAGGGAGCAACACCCTTCCCTGGGGGGCTGCAGAGTCACTGGGATCTGAGTTCAAATCCCAGCTCCGTCTCTTCCTAGCTGAGCAACATTGGCAGAGTCACCCATTCTCTCTTGGCCTCAGTTTCCTCATCTGTAAGATGGAGCTAAGAAGATGACTGTGGTGGGAATTTGGGGTGACGATGCTCCTAGAAGCAAGCAGTGCATAGTTAACAGGTAGGAATGCTTCCATCAACATCATCCCCTGCTCTTCCTGGTGGAGATCCCCCTGAATCTCCTCACTGGGAGGGCAGAACAGCCAAGTCTGGATCCTGCCAGCCAGGCTTCCCCTCCGGCTCCTGCTCCCTGAGTCTGGCTTCCCCCTGCATTTGTGTTGCACAAACAGGGCTCCCAATTCCAGCTGCCAGCATCTCCCCCAGTCCCAACCCATTTCCTCACCTGTAAATATGAGTCACCCCATGCCCATCTGCAAAATGGACATCATAAGAGGCCCTTCCTCCTGGCAGCCATGGAGATTGAATGAACCAGGCCAAAGAGCAGGAGGCACAGCCCTGGGTCAGGGGTAGGCGCTGAGTTGCACACAGAGCTGGGGCATGGTTACCCTGCTCAGAGCTTCAGATCCCCTGGCTACAGTGCGGGCTCAGGGACGCCTGCCCCTTCAGGGGGCTGCAGAGAATGACATCCATAAATGGCCTGGCACACAGTGGTAGGTCTTGCACCTCTGCTATTTATTATTGCTATTCTTGTTATCATCTACCTGGCTAATGAGGATCAACTCCTTGAGGCAGGTGAAGGTCACCCACAGGGCAGTTGACAGGGCGGCATCTGGTCCCCTGGGCACTCCCCACCCCCTCCATCCTCCACCTAAAAGATAATATCCAACAAAGACCATCTGGGCGGGAGTGTCAGCCAGCAGCCTCTCTGAGTACTGATGGGTCAGCAGCCAGAGGCCACTCCCAGGGTGCAGATAAGCCAGGCAGCTTTCAGGGGCAAAGCATACCCACAGAGGGGCCAGAGACCCTGGGACGTCACTTGGTGGGAGTCTCAGCCAGCCTTACTTGCCCTTATACCCACCAACCCTGCCTTGCCTTGCTCAGCTGGCTACACCAGGCACTGGGAGATGCTCCAAGAATGAGCTTGGAGGGACGCTGGGTCCCCTTAGCCATGTCATGTCATAAATCCCCACTCACCTGCATTAAGGGAGAGTTTTCAGGGGCAGGGTCACAGCACATTGTCCCCAGGAAGTGGATGCAGGGCTCTGAATCTCTTAGGCCTGAAAATGAAAGTCACATCCTGCTGAAAGTCACCTGGGGCTGCTGAAATACCTTTGTCTAGAATTAGCCCCTGGAGCTTCATTTGTCTTCCAGGGTCAGCTGAAAATACGACCCAGCAACCCTGCATCTTAGCAATCTGTCCTCAGGAAATCGCTGACCAGCAAGCAAGTCTGGACACTGAGGACACCCCTCTCAACACGGTCTGTGATGCAAATCTTACCTAGACAAACAGAAGTCTCACATAACACTGATGATGAGCATCTTGCCCATGGCCTGACTGGGAGGTCCCTCTGCCAAGCACAGACCAGCTTAGAAGACAGTATTGCGGCTTTGTTTAATTGTATAACTCATCCAAGTTCATAGAAGAACTGGAAACTGTCAACAAAGAGAAGTTTGCATCTCCTGTTGTGACACACCACAGAGGAGCCTCATGTGTACCATTTCATGTGACAAAGTCTTATGAAATCTGGAAAAGATCTGGGGTGGCCAGGTGGGTGCAGAACGAGGAGGCCAGAGAGGAGCGAGAGGCGTGGGGCCCCAGGTAGGGGTAACCCTGCTGGCTTGATGAATGGCCCCACCCCCACCCCCACTCGACAGGCCTCACAGACACCAAGCCAGATAAGCACATGGCCCATCCAGGCCATTTTTCCTCTGCTATCTCTTGCTGAGGCGATGCTAACATACCGTCAGCCCTCTGTGACGGATGGCCTTGGGAAGCCGGCCCACCCCCACTGATTGCACCCACCCTCGGAGGGGCTTCCCAGAGCCTGCCTGCTCAGCTTCAAGACTGGTTCCCTTGAGGGTAAATCATGAGCACCCCAGGGGTCCTTTCTGGGGCTTCGCACACGTTTATCCACACCTGTGCCCACGTTCACGCACATGTGTACTGCGCCTTGACCTAGCCGACTTTTAAAGCTTAGAACTCAGCGAGTCCACTTCCCAGGAACTTGCCCAAGACCACATGGCCAGACATTAGCTTCTTACTAACACTGTATTAAGTCATTATCGGGATCCCCTCCAGTTCCAAAGTGGCTGAGACACCAACAGAGCTATCTTGGATGAGACTGGCCGACCACCACCTCCTCAGCCCGTCTTGGTCCGAGTTAAGCACCAGACACCCCAGACCGCTATTTCCTGGGAAATGTTGACCAATGTTTTCTCTCCCTCCAAAATCCTCAAAGGCAGTCAGAAACAGAGTGATTAGGAAGCCTTATGCTAGACATACTTCCAAGCTGCAAGCTTCCTGTGAAGCAAAACAGAACAGACTTCATATGGCGGAGTCCACCAACGTGGGCGCGTCCCAGAGCTCAGCAGGATAAACATCGGGCTCTCTGATCCCGACCTCCAGACATACCCATTTGTCCTGGCTGCTCCTCGGACACATGAATGCCTGTCTCAGACCCCACCCTTCACCGCCAGCCGTCTCCGGGGAAGTGACAAACACCGGATAGAGCCAATGGGCCCCCGGAGTCCGGATGCCCACCGTCCAGGGCTGTTTATGTTTGAGCCCATCTTGGAAGAAAAATGTGAGAACGCCTGTTCAGAACATGGTGGCCAAGCCGGGTCCATCCGGTGCCAAGGAGCCAAACACAATGGGAAAGGAGGTGCAGACGCAGCGGAAGGATAGGGCCGGACACGCCCGCTGAGGGAGACCACTGGGCCAGCTTGGGCCCTTCCCTGCACCCTCCGTCTTTATGCCGCAAAAGGGCACCTGGGTTCTTCTTCCCTCTACCCAGGACTCTCATGCCTCCCTCTTGGCCCACTGAGTCATGTGAGTCCATCCTTCACTCTGCCCATAAAACCACCAAGTTGTAGGCGACGGACATTGGAGACAGATGGGCAAGAGTTTCCCGTGCGGGTGGTCGGTCAAAGCGCTTTCAAATAGCAGAGCCTTATTTTATCCCCAGCTGAAATCTGTAGCTCTTTCCAAGGAAGGATGGGTTTCTCCTGGAAGAGAGGCAGAGGGACGCTCTTCAGACTGGCCGCCACACTGGCCACTCAAACGGCACTCCCTCAGGAAGACACCAGCCTTTGAGCGGCCAGGAGTCCTGAGGCCTGTGGCTTCCTGGGAAACTGCAACTGCATCAGACATCGAGGCAGAGTAGCTGTTACCAGTTTCACATCTTAGTGAGAGCCACAGTTTTTGACATGTCAACACTCCCCTCCCACCCAAAAAGCACTAATCATTTTTTATTAAAAGCCCACCTTGTGCACAGGGCTGTTGGTTAAAACTTGCCAATCCCCAACATACTCAGGGAAAGGCTGGTTGCCTTTGGGAAGCAGGAACGCTCCTATTGGGTTGTCAGAAGACTTGCTTTGGGGGAGATCCTCGGATTCTGTTTCTAGTAAGTTTCTGCCTTTTGATTGACTGCGTGACTGCCAGCAAATGCTTGGTGGTTTTCAACTGCAACATGGAGACGAGAATGGTACCCACCTCTCTCAAGGGATGGCTGTGAAAATTAAATGAGTGATGCACATAAAATTGTGATAACCGCGCTCTTAACCTCAAAACTCTGTATTAGAAATTATACAGTTTCAACCGTGTCTAACAGAAACTCCAATAAACAAGTTGATTTTTCTCTCTCATGAAAGCCCAGGCTCTAATCCGCAAAGTCCACAGGGGCTCCGGCTCCCTCCGTCTTGCTGTGCCTCTCCCGTTGGGAGGTTGTCCTCATCTGCAAGGCCCTGAGCAGGTCACCCTCGCCCACAGTGCCCACCCCGCGGGTGGGAAGATGAAGGGATACTGGGTTGAGTCACATGGCCACAACCTGCTGCAAGGGAGGATGGGAAATGGAGTCTTTATTTTGGGCAGTCATTTCTTTTACTTAAAATTGGGAGTGTTACAACACAGAGGAAAGAAAATGGAAAAGGGTGTTGATAGGCCGTCTCAGCCACCCCCCAGGAGGGAAGGATTGTTATCCCATGTTACAGATGGTAACACTGAGGCTCAGAATGGTGAAAGAAATTGCTCCAGAGCACACAGCTTCCTGAAAACCCAGCCTTGCCCACTGGGCTGTGGGGAAGGAGGAGGTGCTTTCTCCATGCTGACACGTGGAATTTCACAGGAGAACAGGGTGGTCACTGGGAGGCTGGATGGGCGGCGGGAAGCATGGGCGAACTGACACCCATTTGTCATGGAGGCCCCCCAGGGAAGAGAGACTCCCGTTGCTAAGGCAGGGGCAGGTTCTCAGGAATGCCCCTTCTTCAAGCAGGAGGCAGCCCGGAGGCCTTTTCCCCACTGCTTCTTTCTTCTACCTTCCCAAGGGCTTAGGAATGCAGAGGGGAGTCTCTACCAAGGCCGGCTGGTGGGCACTCCTCCCCAGTGCCCCTGCAGGGCAGTGCCCAGTGGGGTGGGGCCATCGGGGGCTGCCAGCTCCAGAGCCACGTTCCATCGGGGGCTGGAAGGACAGAAAACGGGGCTGGCAGAGGGGTCAAGTCAGAGGCAAGTGCCCTGTGCCGCAGACCCCTGTTGGGTGCCAATCTTGCATCCCACCCAGCACTGGGCTGGACACTTCACCCATATCAATGACCCAGCACTACAGGCAGTAGGCCAAAGAGGTGGGTACTGTTACTATTCCCTCTGCCCAATAAGGAAATTGAGGCCTAGAGACACAAATTAACTAACCCAAATGACTCCCTAGAAGGGGCTTTGAACCCAGGTGGTTGGGCATCATGGCATTAGCCTGGTCCCATGAATAAATAATCACCGTCTTTGCAGCCAAGGGAAAGTTCAAAGGCAATGCGGCTCAAGGCCACCTCCCAGTAAGTGACTCCACCAAGCATCTTTGACATAGACATTCTGGAGACACACCTCAGACAGGTCTGGGGGTCCAAGGGATTTCCATTCAAAAAGAATATCCTGGGCTTGGCTCAGTGGCTTACATCTGCAAGCTCAGCACTCTGGCAGGTCAAGACAGGCAGATCACTTGAGCCCAGGAGTTTGAGACCAGCCTGGGCAATGTAGTGAGACCCCACCTCTACAAAACATACAAAAATCAGCCGGGTGTGGTGGTGCGTGCCTGTGGTCCCAGCTGCTCAGGAGGCTGAGGTGGGAGGATCACTTAAGCCCAGGAGGTAGAGGCTGCAGTGAGCTGAGATCACATCACTGCACTCCCACCTGGGTGATAGAGCGCGAATATGTTTCAGAGAGAAAAAAGGAATGGTTCTGCCCCAAGGGTAGCGGGGTCACACTGCCTGTGTGCAGATTGTGGTTCTGCCTTCCTACCCAAGGACTCTTTCTTCTCCGGCCTCAGTTTCCTCATGTGTATCATAGGGAGGAGAGTGACCACCCATGAGGGCTGTTGGGAAAGGCCCCCCTCTGAAATGGTGACAGACGTTGGCATTGCTGTCCTCCATTGTATTATTTTTGAGATTTTCTTTACATTTGAACTTAGATCATCATTGTTAAAAATTAAATGCGAGACAAAAGAGATGGAGGGGAAGCTGCAGATGAAAGGGATCTTAAAACAGATCCTATACAAAAGAGACCTCAGTCGTCACCAGGGGCCACGCAGCCCTCTTGTGTGCTCATTGATTACACAACTACACCAATATGTCACCAACAAAAGGAAATGCATGACTTTTTAAAACTTAAACTTTCAACCATGGATTTTGTCCCCAGAAAAGCTGATCTGGACACAAGTAATCGCAATCTAAGGGAGCCGTGCGTGGGGCACTGAGGTCAACCCCCAGCCGAGATGCATGCCGGTGATATGTGAGGTGTCATTCTGGTGCCACGATGCCCTCAAAACGAAACGCTGCAGGTTGCCGGAGCCTCGGGGAAGCTGAAGCTCAAGAAAGCCACGGGCCTCCAGCTACACCGCCAGTGTGGAGCTGGGACTATACCCCAATTGTGTCTGGCTGCAGAGCCCGAAGACAGCATGCTGGGCTTACGTCCGGCCCCCCAGAAGCAGACCCTGAGACCAGGATTTGAGGACAAGAAATGATGTGTGGGATATCTGTGGCAGCTGTGAAGTGGAGAGGTTGAGGGGGTGAGGAGGGTCACGGCACAGAGCAGGGCTACAGGCCGAGGGGGGCTCAATCCCCACGGAGCGCTCTGGGAGTGGTGGAGAACTCACCCCCAAGGCATCCTCCCAACGTGGGAGAGGGTTGGGGTGCGAACCCACCAGACCCCTCTGTCACCAATCCCGAGAGACTCCAGGGCCTGTGTTTCCTGCCCTTTCTGGTCTGCCCTGTAGGTGGGCTGAGCACGTTCCCATGGTCAGAGAGAGTCTCAGCCATGGATTCCAACGTACTTTGGGGTGGGAAAACCATCAGCTTGTTCAGGAGCTTTGAGGGCAGAGAAAGTACGGGCAGAGCTGCAAATGGCTGAGCCCCACATGTGCTTGCACAGAAACCCTCCACCCCTGCAGTGTGACCCAGGGGCCCCCACTTACTGCTCCGTGTGAATGGATTACACTTCATTTCCATTACCTTCTCTGAGCTATACTTACATAAATATATATATATATATATATATATATATATATATATATATATATATATATATATATTTTGGAGACGGAGTTTCACTCTTGTTACCCAGGCTGGAGTGCAATGGCACGATCTCGGCTCACCGCAACCTCTGCCTCCTGGGTTCAGGCAATTCTCCTGCCTCAGCCTCCTGAGTAGCTGGGATTACAGGCACGCACCACCATGCCCAGCTAGTTTTTTGTATTTTTAGTAGAGACAGGGTTTCATCATGTTGACCAGGATGGTCTCGATCTCTTGACCTCGTGATCCACCCGCCTCGGCCTCCCAAAGTGCTGGGATTACAGGCTTGAGCCACCACGCCCGGCTATAAATATTCTTTATAACAAGAAAAGAGCAATAAAAATAATTGCGGGTTTTTTAAAAGACACAACTATTCCCCAAACTGTCCCCAGAAGAGTCATCTTTGCATGGGGCAGGCGGGGGGTGGGAGGCACCTGGATAGCCCCTCAGTGTCTGAACAGAGCTTCCTTCTCACACAGTCCCTGCCTCCTCCTCGGACACCTGTGGCCTGTCAGGTGACACATCATTCCTGTCCATCAGCAGCCCCAGGCCATCGCTGCCGGCGGTGATAACCCGGTCCTAACGAGGCCCCTTCGGATAGAAATTCCTCACTTCCTGTTGGTCAGGCTTGCAGTGACCCCCGTGGTCAGTGTGGGAGCGGGCTGTTTTTATTTTGCTCCATGCAAATTAATACCAGCCCATTGCCTGTGGAGAGAACGCACCCATGGTGCACGAGCATCTGGCTGTCCCTCACTGTGCGGACTTGGGGTCTCCATGGAGACACCTGCACCTCTCTCCTCCCATCCCCCGTTCTACCATGGGCCATCAAAGGGCAGCGGCTCTTGACCCCTGCTGATGCCCAGCCCTCCAAATGTCAGCTGTCCGTCTTCACCTCCCGCCACAGATTGCACGCCACACCCACCATCCCGGGGCAAAGTGCGGTGAAAGAGCCTCTGCCCCACTTCTCTTTCTTTGACATTTTTTCCTGCCATCCTTTAAAAGCTTGACCCTCTCACTGCTTCCAACTTCATCCCATCAAAACCTGCTCTCCAATAAGAATGTGTCAGCAGTCATCCTCACCACGTGTGAGTCAGATGGGTCATGGGGTGATGGCTTGGGGACAAAAGGGTCTTTTAAAACTGCCAGGTGTTGGGCAGCAGCTTTTATGATTGCTGAGCACCTGCCTGCCTGGGCCCCAGCAGTCGCAATTCTGAGTACAGATGCAACAAAGATGCCTGCGGATATTCACAAGAACCCACGTGCAAGAATGCTCCTCCCAGAACCGTTTGTAATCAGGAAGAACCAGAAGCCATCCAAAGCTCATCACTGGGATCGTGGAATGAATGGTGACATGGGCTGTGTGCACAGCACAGAATACTCCGCCGCAGAAGGAACAAAGCCTCAGGCCAACCCAAACTAGCTGCATGGAGAGGTCTGGGATGCCATGCGTGCATTATTCGGCATCTCGGGGGACAGAGGCTTGGCCTGAAGCCCTGTAGAAGCCAGCCGTGCTGTGTGACCGTGGGCAAGACACTTAAACCCTCTGTGCCTTTGCTTCCTCCGCTGAAAAACAGAGATAACAATGGCGCCTGTCATTAATATAAATAAAAGAACATACACTCATAAAAATTTAATAAGCAAGGATAATAGTTGGTAACCATAGTGCCATGACAGGGATTTGATTGGTTCCTGTGTGTAGAGCTTGCAAAACATGGCCTGGTACACAGCAAGAGACCTCAGCGTGGTTATCAATATTTTCGTTACTATTATTAGGCAGAGGGTAGCGTGGTTGAAAGATTGCAGGCTTTGGAGACTGAGAAATCTGCCGGCTAAACTACTTACTGTGGGGCTCTAGGAGAGTCACTTAACTTCTCTGAACCTCAGTTCTTTATGCACAAAATTGCTTGTTGCTGTGGCCAGATAAAATAGCACAGCGTTTCCAGAAGTTCACAGCAATGATCCTTGGATCATAGGAGATGACCGGTCAGTGAGCAAACTTGGTATTTTCACCATTAATGTATTTATTTTAATATTTATTAGAAAAATATGTAGCGAAAGTATGAAACCCATCATTTTTTTGGAATTAGTATTATTGGGGCTGAGTTTCCATTCATAGACATTGAAGTGTCTTCGAAAACAACTCCAGTTAAAGAGAAGTGTTAGTACAACAGTGTGGGGTAGTGACAGCAGCGCGGGAACAGGGGGGCTGTGCCCCCCCAGGGATACCTGCGCCCTGAAGTTGGGTCTGCACTGCTGCTGCTCAGCCTACACTGGTGGGATTACTAAGCACCCCCGCACCCCCACAGTGAGAAGCCTGGAGTGGGGGGAACTTCCAGCAGTGACGGGCATCTCTGTGGTGAAGGTGTCAGCTGTCCTGTCTGCGGTGAGGTGGTTCTGCAGTGCCCTCAGGTGTCCATATGGCAGCCCATCCATTTATTCATAACCTGTATCAGGCAACCCTTTATTGCCTGGCACCCTGCCTTGTCAGTTTCCTGCCACCTCTGTGACAAGTGACCACAAACTTTATGACTTAAAGCCACATGAACTTCCTATCCAACTGTTCTGAAAGTCAGAAGTCCTAAACTCGAGCTGTGGGCAGAGCTGGCTCTTCCTGGGGGCCCTGGGGAAGCTGTTTGCTGGCGTTTCCAGCGTCTAGATGCCGCCTGCACTCCTTGGCTCCAGCCTCTCCCACCACCTGCAAAGCCAGCAGTCCAGCCTCTTCCCAGCTTTGTCCTTCTTCCAGCATTCAATGGCCCCTCCATACCGGGCTCTGGACTCACAGCTTCAACCAACCACAGATCAAAAATACTTGGGGAAGAAGAATGAATGATTGCGTCTGTGCTGAACGTGGGCAGACTCTTTCCTCATCTTTATTCCCTGAACAACACAGTAAAGCAACACCTTCCACAGCATGTACTTTGAATTAGGTCTTAGAAGTAATCCAGAGATGACGGAAAGCATATACGAGGATGCGCATGTGTTGTATGCAGATCCTCTGCCGTTTTGTGTCGAGGACCTGAGCATCTGTGGACTTTGGTGTCCACGGTGGTCCTGGAGCCAACAGCCCTCAGACACCAAGGAATGACCGTAACTGCATTGGGCCTATCCGAATCATCCAGGACCATTTCCCTACGTTAAATCTGTACTTAATCATATCTACAAGGTCCCTTTTGCCCCACGAGGTCACTTATTCCCAGGTCCTAGGGATTAGGACCGTGGATATCTTGGGGACCATTACTTTGTAGACCACAGGCTTCCCAGAGGTGACTCCACCCCCAACCCCAGTGAGCCACCTGCACCCACGTCTTTGTCTCAGCTCTGCTTCCGGGGCCCCAGCTCACCCCTGCGATCATGAACTTCACCACCGTACACTCTTCCTACGCTCTGGGGGCCCACGCAAGCCTTTTGTAAGGAATTTGCCCTCGCTCTGGTGTGATTCCCGGTTAAATCCACCACCTGCCCGTGTGGCCCGTGGCTTTGGCATTTCAGCTGGCTGCTGGTCTATCAAGTTTTGTTTCCAAGTTAACCCTGCCAGCCTGTTTCCTTAAAAGAAAGACTCCAAATGAGACACGGTTAGCTGCTTCTCCCTAGACTTCCCAGAGGGTATCTACAGCCAGCAGCTGCGATCTGGAAACCACGGGCCATCAGCATTGTATTTAGGACAGAACGAACATCATGCCCAGCCGAGCTGCCAAGGCCACAGGAAATGAGGGTCCTGGCATGAGAGGGGAAGGTGGCTCCGTAGGCTCACAGACTTGAGTGGCTGCCCCGGGGGTCAACTATCAGCTCTTCTACTTTCTACTAGGTTGCTGCAAGAGCAATTGCAGTGTTTGCCCTATATTGTTGTTGTTGAAATGGAGTCTCGCTCTGTCACTCAGACTGGAGTGCAATGACACAATCTCCGCTCACTGCAACCTCTGCCTCCTGGGTTCAAGCAATTCACCTGCCTCAGCCTCCCAAGTACCTGGAATTATAGACACCTGCCACCACACCCAGCTAATTTTTGTATTTTTAGTAGAAACAGAGTTTCGCCATATTGGTCAGGTTGGTCTTGAACTCCTAACCTCAGGTGATCCACCTGCCTCGGCCTCCCAAATTGCTGGGACTACAGGCGTGAGCCACCATGCCCAACCTGCCCTTACTATTAATGGCAAACACCACAATTACTGTTGTGGCAACCTAATAGCTAGGTGAGACTGGGAAACATTTAGTTTCTCTAAACCTCTGCTTCCTCATCTGTGAAACAGGATGATGACATTTACCTGCCTCCAGGGGTGACGTTCAAAATGCCTAACAACGAATATAGAGCAGACATCAGCTGATCCAAACAGCTCAGACATCAACAACCACGATGGCAGGCACAGCCTGGAGAGCTGGGAACCAGCCTCACCCGCTGCAGAGTGGTTCTAAGAACTCATGTAAAACACATAAAACGCAGCGCGCCTTCAAGCCGTGGCTGCAGTGGTGACTGGCCATTATTTCCCCGAACGTCATCAGGTTATATCAAGGGGCTAAGGCACGAGTCCCTCGCCTGGATTCAAACTGGGCCTTTTTAAAAGCAAGTTCAAATCACTGCACGGAAAGCAAGCATCGTTGATTAGATGCCGGGGTGTGGCAGCAGAAGCCGAGGCGAGGCTGGAGGAAAAGGCAGGACGGGGCTTGGCCACAGCTCGGCCAAGTCTGGACTTTATCTTGCAAATCAGAACATGCCTCACTCTGGGCTCACTCCGTTGCTCAATTTGAGCATCAGATCTTGGAATCTGCTCATTCAGACAGTCATCAAGATGAGTCTTCAACACCAGAGTCCTGGGGAGGTCAGGAGGCTGCCGGCACCCAGGGAACTGCCGCTGTGCTCTGGGAAGGGGAGGCAGAGGGCTGGGGGCTGCTGGCCGTTTTGGAAGCTCAGGAAGAGGTAGGGACAGGGTGACCTGGAGCCCAGAGAGGCCAGCTGCAGCATCCGTCCCAGCTGAAGCCAGAGTCCAGCTGTCCTGCTACCTATTAGGGGACACAAACTTTGCAAAGGCCCAGCCTGGCTCTGAAAACCAACCATGGATGGTTTCTATGCTCTGACTCACTCTCAGTAAAGAGCATTCATGGAGCACATGCCACACAGCAAATTCGCACTTCCTGTTTCATTCCCTCCAGGCTCTCATCTGGTCTTGCGCCTGCAAGAAAGTGGGGTGGGACGTGGAAAAGGACATGTCCTCAGCCTCAGGGTCCTGGCGGAGACACACAACACAGGAAAATGATGGATGGGACAGAGACCCGGGGCTGCCCCTGGCTGGCATCCCAGAGCCCATCTACCGAGAGGGCCCTCCTCCAGGCAGCCCCAGAAGACAGGTAGAAATTCAGAGTGAATCCTCCAGCTTCTGTCCACAGAGAACTCAAGCACACACCCACACACAGTCACAAAACAAGAACAATGCAGCACTTAGGGCCAAACCCTGTACATAGGTTATCTCATCCAGTCCTCGCCGTAAGCCCACAGTGTCAGCGCTACGCGTCATTCCCATTTTACAGATGAGGAAGCTAGGCCCAGAGAGGTTAAGTAACTTGCCAAGGACACACAGCCAGTGAGCGGTGGAGGCCAGATTTGTCCCTTGGTCTGCGAGAGGCTGACAGCATGGACAAACTGCAGCATGCACCGTGGATAGGCTTGCCACGTGTGGTCTTGACACACACCTAGCGGAGCCACCCACGGCCCTCCTTGGGGAAGTCATCTGCTTAAAGGCAGAAAGAGCATTTTTCTGAAAGGAGAACCTGAAACCAGGGCCGAGGCCTCTGACCATGGGAGGCTGCTGCTCTGGGGCAAGGTCGATTGAAGCTGGAATGAAGCAGCCCCCCTCAGACCCAGCACAGCCTCGTGGTGGAGCTAAGCAGACCCCAAAAATAAAACCTTGTTCTTTGGCTGGGTGTGGTGGCTCACACCTGTAATCCCAGCACTTTGGGAACCCGAAGTGGGCAGATGGCTAGAGGCCAGGAGTTCAAAACCAGCCTGGCCAACATAGCAAAACCCCATCTCTACCAAGAAATACAAAAGTTAGCCGGGAGTGGTGGCGTGCGCCTGTAGTCCCAGCTATACTTGGGAGGCTGAGGTGGGAGAATTGGTTGAACCCAGAAGTGGAGGTTGCAGTCAGCTGACATTGTGCCACCGCACTCCAGCCTGGGCAACAGAGTGAGACCCTGGCTCAAAAACAAACTTTCACTCCCAGCCCGAGTGGATGCTGGCAGGGGTCTGCCTACAAAGACCAACTCAGTATCTGTACATATTAGGACCCAGACAACTTCCAAATGCCAGGGCTGGCATCTCTATGCCTGAGACCTTTACAACACACTGAGTTAATAGTGTCCCCTCAAAATCTATGCCAACTCAGTGTCAGAGTCTAACCTTATTTAGAAACGGTCTTTGTAGATGTGATGGGTTAAGATCATACTGATTCACAAATGGACCAACACAATGTATGGAGACATAGTAACTCAACTCACAAGAGACTGATGTATATACTGGGACACATATGTAGTGAGGCTCTGCCTTTCCAGGAACTGGTGTTGTCCCAGCTCCCGGGCACCTTTCTGGGTGGCTGACAGATATAAGGCAGCTTGAACATGGACCTACCCCAGCAATCAAAGTCTTGAAGATCCTACAGCCTAAATACTGAATGTGTCCCCTTCTCCCATCCCCACCAAGGGCAGGGACTGGCTCTGTGTCATTTACAGCTGCATATCTGGGGCCGGCACAGCGTGGCTGTATACATTCAAGTTATGCCAACTGCTACACCAAGGTGACACACGGCAAGCCTATCCACTGTGCGCACTGAAGTTTCTTCCTGCTGCCAGCATCTTGCAGACCAAGGGACGAATCCAGCCTCCACCAGTCACTGGCTGTGTGTCCTTGGAGAAGTTACTTAACCTCTCTGGGCCTCAGCTGCCTTGTCCATAAAATGGGAATGACGCATAGCCCTGACGCTGGAGAATTACTGTGAGGATTGGTTGAGATACAGGTAAAGGGTTTGGTGGCCCTTAGTGCTCCACTGCTCTTGTTTTGTGACTGGGGGCGGGGCGGGGGGTGTGGTTGAGTTCTCTGTGGACAGAAGCTAGAGGGTTGGTTTTAAATTGCTCCCGTCTTCCGGAGGAAGGTGCTCCCTGGCAGGGCAGGCCCTGAGAGGCCAGCAGGGGCAGCACTGGGTCTCTGTCACCTCCCATCCTTTTCCTCTATTCTCTTTCTTCCAAATCTTGGTGTCTTGTCATAAGTTTATGTCTCATGCACGAACCCTTCCAATGTGGCCGTCCCTGCTCATACAGTAGCCTGGCCCCATGGCGATTCAAGAGCCCGGGCTTCCTCCAGCTGGGACCTTGCTGTCCAGGGGGTGTCAGAGTGTTCAGACAGGAGAGGGGGAGGGACAGAGAACTGTGGCAGATCCAACGCACTTCCTTGGTGCAAAGCAGCAACCACCTTCTTCTCGCACATTCTCCAGCAAGCACCGGTGGCCTGTTCCCACCCAGATGCAAAGACACCTGGGAAACGTCCGTGGCCAGACAGCCACCCCCTGAGGACAGCTCCACACATGCAGACAGGCGCCCACGGCCAGCTGGCCATAGGTACAGGCTAAACACCGGCTTGGCTCATTCATCAGTACACCAACTCACGGCTGACCACGTCGGCCACTCGGCAGGGAGACTTTCTAGGCTGCTGTTGAAATGTTGAGCTGAATCAGAAACCCACATGATTAAACCGCGCGAGATAAGGATCTGGAGGAGAGTTCTCTGCTGACATATTTCCCTTTCGTGACCACTCTCCTCCCCACATGTCACCACCAGATGGCTCACCCACCTGGGGGCGTCAGAGAAGTCCCGGAGTCCAGCAGCCCTCAGCCTCTGCCTCTTCCAGATGCAGAAACAGGCCGAGGCTGGGAGGGGCGGTACCGAGAATGCAAGGCACATTGGGAAGGAGGAGCCAAGCCGGGCTGCCTGACCCCCATGCCATCGCCAGGGCCAGGGACAGGCTGGGCCCTCATTGTTCAGCTAATGACTGCAACCCCAGGCCTGTGGAGCGTCTGTGTGGGGCCGCTGTGTAAACATTTCCTCTCTGGCAGAGCAGGAAATGAAGGGATGAGGAGGTCAAGTGACTTCACTGGGGCCCCCACTGCCCTGCCCGTCATCCCCACCCACCACCCTTCTCAAGTCCCCTGAGTCAGGTCAGAGCCACGGCCAGGCAGGTGTCCCCTGTTGCCCCCTGCACCCCAGGGTGGAATCTTGCTCTGCCACATCCTGGCTAGGTGGTGTTGGGAAAGTTGCTCAGCCTCTTTGAGCTTCAGATTCCTCACCCACCGAGGCCCTTCCTCCTGGTGTCAGGTAGTGAGGACGAAATAACATGGTATGGTGACGACTCTGGCATGGGCCCGGGAGATGATGGGCTGTCCACAGTGCTTTCCTGCTATTTTAAAGTCTCTTTTTAAAAAGAGTATTCACTGGATTGCACACGTATACTGGTTAATTGTATGTCATGTGAATTTCACTCCAGTAAAAGAAAAAAGGATTTGTTTGTCTCCCGTCTGCGCCTCATCTCACTCACACATGCACCCTTGCAGTCACGCACTTACACACATACACACACACACTTGCACACACACACAAGCACAGCACGTCCACTGCACCCCAGGAGGGAGCGAGAGACACAGGGAGGACGCTGAGATAATCCCCAAAACTGTCTCCCTGGAACCCCACTGTCCTTTTCGAGGGGCTGTCAGAGGAGAAATGCACTCATTGGATTAAGGGAGAGAACAGGACCCGGATGGAGGAGGCCAGGCTGGGCCCACTCTGATGAGTGGGGAAGAGGAAAGACAGCACCCCTAGGACCAGGGCCAGACCTGTCGGGGAGCCCTGCGCAGTCCTGGGAGAGCAGAGGCGGTCAGGGCAGGAGGGGAGCTCTCGAGTGAGGGGGGAGAGTCCACCCTCATGTGTTATCACTTTGAAAACTCACACCTCTGCAAAGGTGGACTGTGTCCTCAGCCTGTCGCTGTGTAAACTGAGGCTCAGAGAAACAAACTGACCTCAGGTCACATGTCCAGTTAGAGGCAGTGCCAAGAATCAGCCTCAGTTCCGCTCCACACCCAGAGACAAATGTTTACTGCAGATCCCCCTGGGTCCACCACATCTGACAGAATGCGGCTTTCGGGGGCCTGCCCTGCCTGAGGCACCAGGCTAGAAGCCTTCCCTCCCCATGGACGCCGGACTTTTGTGCTAAAAAGAACTTCAACAGGAGTTAATCTGGTACCCCATTTAACAGAAGAGTAAATGGACCAGAGAGGTTAAGTGACTTGCCCAAGGTCTCGCAGCTAATTACGACCAGACTAGACGCACAGCACAGGCTTCCTGCATGCCCCCCTCCTCCCCCTGTCCCCCAGCAGGGTGACTCCCAGGCTCACTCTAGGTGTCTCCCGGGCAGCTCTGCTCCCACAGATTCTGTGACGGTGACACTTGCAGGTGGTGCTGGGCTGCACCGATCCATCAGACCTTCCAGCACCTGTAGAAACCGAGTCCATTCCTAAGCTCATCAAAATCTAACCCACGCCAGCCGCAGGTCCTCCAGAGTTCTGCAAAGAGAAAGAGCTTTGAAATCCAGGTGGCCAACGGCTGCCCACATGCCTGTGCATCGGATCGACGGATTTTTTTTTTCCCCACTCACATAGACTGTGGGATTTTTTTTTAATCTCCCATCAATTTCAGGGTTTCAAAGAGGGAAAAAGAAGTGAGCCTCTCAGGGCAGAGCAATTCCAAGCGGCTGGGAATCGGCTGCCCTCTGCTGGACAAACGGGGGTGTGGACAACTTGATGGATTTTTGTTTGGAGGTGACTTAAAGAAATAGCTGAGCTCCTTTGCAATCCCCAAAATTACTTCAGATCCACCACGATAGGATTTGTGCTTTTTATAGCAACTGGATTTGCATTTTCTCAAAAACTGCTTCCCAGAACCCAGAACGGCTTTTAAAGTGTAACCTACTTTGCTTATGTGCCCTGTGCCTTTATTAGACAACTGCTGTGTGTCCTGGACAAAGTAAACCCTGCCTGCCCTATGGATGGTGCCTGTTCTAGTTGGGGCCACCAACAGTACATAAATTAATGAAGCGATTAACCAAAAAGCCAGGCGTTTGTACATGCTGCGAAAAATAAATCACTTGAGGCAGCTGCAGAGCAGCGGGGGGTGATGGCTGATGCTATGTGATGGGGGAGAGGCGGGCAGACAACTCTGAGCCAAGACCTGACTGCAGTGAGAGCGGCAGTCACCTGGCCGCTGGGGGAGGCTGTTCCTGGCAGAGGAAACAGGCGGTGCAAAGTCTTGGAGGATGGAGTGTTTTTGACTGGTCGAAGGGAGTATAAGGGAGGGCTGATGTGTCTGGGACGGAGGGACGGAAGGGAAGCAGGGAGAGACATGGTCAGGAGCCATCCCAACATTTGAATACTCCATGGACATTTGAGTCAGAGATAGGACCCAGTAAATATTGGAGAGAATCACTCCATCTCTAGGTGATCCTCCAGATCCTGTGAATTGAGGGACTCGTTGAGGATGGGACCACAGTGGGAGGCTGGGTGGGGCAAGGCTACGAACAGGAATCCCAGAGCTTCGGGGAACCAGGAGGACCTGGGAGATCACGTGGCGAAGGCCAGCCTCCCCAGCTTTCATCCTAGCAGTGGCGACAGCAGGTCTGAAGGGAGCACTGACTACCATACAGCCCCTTGTGCTGGGTTGGACGGTGACCCTCTAAACGCCTGTCCATCTGGAACATCAGATTGCAGCCTTTTGGGGAAATAGGGCCGTTGCAGATGGAATGAGTTAAGAGGAGGTCACAGTGGAGCAGGGCAGGCTGTAAACCTGAGACTGGAGTCCTTGTAGGAGGACCCATAGAGACACGCACACAGAGAAGGCGAGGTGACGATGGAGGTGGAGACTCTGTGGGCAGTGCTACCACCAGCCAAGGAGCACCAAGGAAGCCATCAGGCACCTGGAGCTGGAAGGGGGAGGAAGGGGTCGCCCCTAGGGCCTTCCGAGCAAGCACCACGCCGCAGACACCTGCTTTTCAGGCTTCCGGCCTCCAGGCCTGTGAAATAATAAATTATTGCTGTTTTAAGCCACCAAGTTTAGGGTCATTTGTTACAGGGACCGCAGGACACTCGTGCGTGACCGCTCCCACAGGGAGAACCCTCTCTCCTCCCTTTTTACAGATAAGGAAGCAGAGGCTCCAGTAGGCTAAGGAACAAGTCAACGTCCCTGAGCAGTGGTGGCAGCGCCTGTCCTAATCCCCAGGCAACGCGACTCCACACCAAATGGGCAGCTGCTCCCAGCGGGGGCCACGGGGGGAGGTGTTCGAGGTTGGCGGCTCTGCAGAAGGACAAGGAATGCTCTCAGCTCCTGCTTTCCCAAAGCAGAAAGACCTGCCTTCTGGGCATCAGCCGTCTCCCCGCTGCCGGAGCTGCACCCTCCCGCTTCAGCCCAGAAAGAAGTGACGAGACGGACGCAGGCCCTGAACAAACGCCCCAGGCTGCAAAACAGGGAAGCAGCAGCAGCCTCCCCCACCAGGTGTCCAGGGCGGTCACGCAGGCACCATAAACCACATGGCTGGGTGCTCCTGACACACAAGCGCTCGCCTTGCCCAGGTGCTGTGCTTTGGCCAGGTCCTTAAGGACTGAGCACTGTAGACGCTTCCTCACATCGAAGAGCCCTTGCGATGGTCCCGGGCAGCCAGCAGCTAAGGACTGGCCTGGTGTGCCCATTCCATCGCTCTGCACTGCATTTGTATCGGCACCTGTGGTCTGTGGTGCCTGGTTCTAGGCACTGGGGTTGCAGCTGTGGCTAGGAGGGAAACTAGACGAGAAGCTGAGAATCAGAGATTCGGCAACTTGCCGAAGATCACACAGTTCCCTCCGCGTGAACCCGGGCTGCCTATGAACTGCTACTCCCTGGGGGAGTGTGGTGGAAGTCATGCCTTGTCTGCCAGTCCCCAAGGCCCCCACGCCTTGAGGAGGCCCAACTTGGGCACATGGAAAGGCCGGGAAAGAACAGAGCCCACCTGCTCTAGCTGGCAGCCTGGCGGAGTCCCGGCCCAGCCCCAGCCTCAGCTGAGGCCACGTGGAACAGCGACACAACATCCTTCCAAGCCCTGCCCAAATTGCAGAAGAATGAGAAAATCAGTTGCTGTTTTTCGGTGCTAAGCTTTGAGGTGGTGTCACATGAACTCTTAGTGTCATTGCCCCGAGCCTCCGACCGCAGTCCTGGCTGCAGCCTCTCCCTGGCTCTCGGGTCAGGCTCAACTTCCGTATTCTGGCTCCCACCTGGTCACCCACATAGAGGTGGCCCTTGTGGAAGGCTGCACCCGGGGAGTAAGCAGTCTTCTGGGAGTTTCTGAGCATGCAGGATGTGGGTGGGCTTCCTCTCCACGTCTCAGCTTCTCACCCGGCTTCTTCTCAATTCTGCTCAGTCGCGCCCTGCTGCCTCGCTTGCATGTCCCCCTCACCCACCCCAAATCCGGCCAGCCTGGGCCAGCTGTGCTGGGCAGAGGCTCCGGGGTCCAAGGCCACCCGCCGTCCTCAGGCAGCTTCCTCTCAGGAAGGAGCCCTGCCTGCCTCTGGGTTAGGTGGTCATGACAAATGGAGAGCAGCTGACCCCTGGCCCCAGTGTCAGAGGCCACCAGCTTGCACCTAGGGCCAGGCAGCAGCTGTGAGCTCCAGCCAGGACCCGATCAGGCTGGCACTTGCTCAGCACATCGGTCACTTGGATGGACGGGAGACAGGGAGCGGGTTTCCCTTACAGCAGAGACCACAGTGTCCACAACAGCTGCCGGACCTCGCTGGGGACCTGTGAGAAACGCAGCCTCAGACCGCCCAGACCTGCTGACTCGGGCTCTGGGCTGTTAACTCGCTGCCCCACAGGCTCCTGTGCACAGCACAGAGTGAAACTCAGCCTTGAAGCCCGACTCTGGGGCCACCCACAGCTCCCAACCCAAGCCCGCAGCCCACGTCCACCACTCACTCTGCAGCCTGGGGCCGGCAGCGCATCCAGAGAATCACTGCAAAGGACACGCGGGGTGGGAAAACAGCCCGGCACCTGCCGCACAGCAGCGCCCAGAGTGACGGCGTTAGCCAAACAGCAGTGCCTAGCACAGAATAAAGAGGGAGCACGTGTAAGGCGGAACCACATAAAATTGCCACTATTTGTCCATTCAGGATGTAGAGAAATGGTAATTTCAAGTACTTGAGGCTAAAATTTGTTTTACAAAACATATTATTGCTTTCATATATGTTATATAGCATATACTACATATTAACTACATTTAATACCATATTAACCCTAAATTGTAATGTTAAACAATTATATTATATATTAATTATGATACGTGTTAATAACTATAATAGCAATGTGTTCCAATGCCCTTCTTTCTAAATAATGGCTTTATTGAGTCATAAATTTACATACCATAAGCTTCTCCCATTTTAAAGTGTACAAACCAGTGGTTTTGAGTACATTCACAGAGTTGTGTAGCCATCAGCACTATGCAATTTTGGGACACTTTCATCACCCCAGAAAGAAACCCTGGACCCATTCGCTGTCACTCACATCCCCCCAATTCCCCGGGCACTGGTGATCATGCATCTGCCTTCTGTCTCTGCAGATTGGCCTGTTCTGGACACGTGTAGCAAGGGAATCACACATTTGTGTCTGGCCCCTCTCGTAGAGCATCAGTTCTTCAAGGTTCATGCATGTGGTAGCACATGCTCATTCCTTTTCATGGCTGAGTAATAGTCCATTGCACAGACTTGCCACACTTTTATTCGTTCACCTGCCGGTGGGGGTTGGGGCTGCTTCCACTTTGGACTATTTGAGTCGCTCTGCTGCGAGCATTCCCATACAAGTTTCTGGGAAAATGGATGTTCTTGTTTCTCCAGTTTTCACATCTCCTAGAAACCCAGAAAAACTACCGGCTCCAAGAGCAAGTACATTTGGCATTTTGAGAGCTGCAGCACGACGGCAGAGATGTGCAGCGCTAACACCTACTTACGCTTAACGTTCCACTCCCGAAACTCCAGGTAGGGTGTTTCTAATCCCCACATTAACTGAATAAAATAGGTGGCCTGGCACAGTGGCTCACGCCTGTAATCCCAGCTCTTTGGGAGGCCAAAGGGGTGGGGGTGGATAACCTGAGGTCGAGAGTTCGAGACCAGCCTGACCAACATGGTAAAACCCGATCTCTACTAAAAATACAAAATTAGCCAGGCATGGTGGTGCACACCTGTAGTCCCAGCTACTCGGGAGGCTGAGGCAGGAGAATCACTTGAACCCAGGAGGTGGAGGCTGCAGTGAGCTGAGATCGTGTCATTACACTCTAGCCTGGATGACAAGAACAAAACTCTGCCTCAAAGAAAGAAAGAAGTAGGTTTGATATTATCCTGTTCCCACCCCACAAACAGGAAACTGAGGCACAAAGCAGCTGAGTATTCACCCAGCTGGGACCCTGTCCTTGCGATAAGGCAGAGGGCTTAACTGAGCTGATGAAAACAAACCACCTACAGATGGCAAAACTAAAAGAGCACCTGGAAACACAGGCCCCCTGGGGCGTCAGCTACCCATTCCATGCTCAAACCTGCCCAGTCCTGGCCAGGAGTAACCTCTGAGTGCCGGGCACCCACCCCAGGGCAGCTCCAGGCCCCGCCCTCCACAGAGGCTCAACTCAAGTGCAGGGTGCCCTCAGCCTGCTGCCCTCCCCATCCCCCCTTGCCTCTTTCTCTGCCTGACCTGCAGTGGCTCCCAAAGTCCCCCCTGGCTCCTGCCCCTCCCTGCTTGGGAGGCAGAGGGGCTGCAATTAGCTGACTCCCATCCGCACTTCCCAACCCACCCCCGAGGAGAGGAAAGCACTTCTCAAACACTGACATCTGAATGTGCCAGGGAGGAAGAGGTGGGGGCCCCGCTGGAACTCCCTGGCTCCACCACCCCAGGGGATCTGAGGCTGCTCCCAGGACAGCTAGAGACACGAGGACCTGCCGGGGAGGGCAGGGGCACTGTAGGAGTGAGACATGGCCCCAGCACCCCGGGTTATGAGAAGGACGCATTTGAAATCCTGTGCTGGCCGGGCGCGGTGGCTCAAGCCTGTAATCCCAGCACTTTGGGAGGCCGAGGCGGGTGGATCACGAGGTCGAGAGATCGAGACCATCCTGGTCAACATGGTGAAACCCCGTCTCTACTAAAAATACAAAACATTAGCTGGGCATGGTGGCACGTGCCTGTAATCCCAGCTACTCAGGAGGCTGAGGCAGGAGAATTGCCTGAACCCAGGAGGCGGAGGTTACGGTGAGCCGAGATCGCGCCATTGCACTCCAGCCTGGGTAACAAGAGCGAAACTCCGTCTCAAAAAAAAAAAAAAAAAAAAAAAAAAAAAAAAAAAGAAATCCTGTGCTGGGACTCAGGGCCCTGGAGGTGTGGCCTATCGTCATGGCTGGGACCCAGGGGCAGGGTAGGGTAACCCAGCTCAGCTGGGACGTGCATAAGAAGGGCTGAGTGAGCCCACCACTCCTGTTAGGGACAGCAGTACCCATTTACCAAACAATCCCTGTGCGCCAGACCCTCGCCATGGGGCTTCTCCACCTCACTCACTTTTCAGATTTGTATTATGAAAATTTTCAAACAGAGAGAAAATCAGAAATAAAATCAAATGACTCTCACAGAGCCACAACTTAACGCGACAGCTCCTAGCGTTTTGTCAAATCTCTGCTAAGCAGATAGACGGCTAAACAGACATATCGAACTATCTCACAGACATCCCAACACTTCAGTCCCACATCCTGTGGCAGGCATCTCCAAACACAAAGGCATTTTTCTTCGTGACCCTCGCCTAGCAAAATCAAACATTCCCTAATGTCATCTTGATACGGGCGGGGGGCAGGGAAGCGCTAGGTAGAAAGGGGCGTGGTCCCTGGTGAGGACTCCACCCCCAGGCCTGTGCCCGCGAGCCTGGGCAAGGACAGGCATTTCTGTTTTCGTGCCCCAATGTTGCATTTTCCAAGCCCACCCTGACCCACCACATCCCCATCCTGTGCGTATAAAAACCCCAAGATGCCAGCGGGCACAGACACAAGCAGCTGGGCATGGAGGGGAACACAGCGGCAGAAGAGCACTGGCACCAAAAGGCACTGGCAGCCACCGACACGGACGCCGATGGGAATTTGGTTGACAGTCGGACAGTCCAGTGCCGAGCGGCTGGACTCCAGGGAGAACCACCTTCCCACTCCCTCTTCCGGCTCCCCATCCATCGGCTGAGAGCTGCATCCACCATTCATTGAAACCTTGCACTCATTCTCCAAGCCCACGTGTGATCTGATTTTTCTGGCACACCAAAGCAAGAACCCCGGGATACAGAAAGCCCCCTGTCCTTGCGATAAGGCAGAGGGTCTAACTGAGCTGCTGGACACGAGCCACCTACAAAGGGCAAAACTCAAAGAGCGCCCTGTAACACACGCCCCCTGGGGCTACAGGCACTATCAGCATTCACCCCGCCACCTGCCCGTCTGCCTGCTCTCCCTAGAGGTTTGAGCAGGGCCACTGAACAAGCGGGTCACACCCCCATCGCACACCCCGCAAGGGGGATAAGGGAAGCTTTCCCGTTTTAGTTTGATTCCCAGTCCATATTCAGATTTCCTCCAGTTCCCCAAATGTCTTTTACGGCTGCCTTTTAAAACCGTAATCGAGTTGAAGACGGAACATCATTGTCTCTGACGTAAGATCCTTCAGATGAACTGCACCTCCCCAGTAATCAGGAGACACACAAGACAGGAAGATTTCATTGCTTATAGGTCGTGGGGGTACACAGCACTTCCGGAGGCCACACACGTGGAGGTCAGAGAGCTCACAGAGAGAGGAAGGGGTACGGGGGCCACACCTCAACTGTCATCCAAACAGGTTTCCAGTAGAGTTTTAGGTGGTGGATTTAGAGCAAGCAGGCACAAGTCCCAGGAGGTCACGCAGTGACTGAAAGGCAGTCACTGCACGTCTGCAGTCATGCTGGCTGCGGGGGCAGGAGGCAGTCAAACAGGCTGCATCTAGCTGTCCCACAGTGGGGTGGTCCCCCGGAGGGAGCTGCAGACGGCAGGTGTGGATCCATCTCATCATAGAACCTGGAGCGGGTAGAGGACTGGAAACTGCATCAGGGTGACTGAGCCCTGCCTCTGGTGCAGGCACAGGCCGGCTCATGCCTGCAATCCTAGCACTTTGGGAGGCTGAAGTGGGCCGATCACTCAAGGCCAGGAGTTCAAGACCAGCCTGGCCAACATAGCAAAACCCCATCTCTACTAAAAACCAAAACTGGGAGGCCAAGGTGGGCAGATCACAATGTCATGAGTTCAAGACCAGCCTTGCCAACATAGTAAAATCCTGTCTCTACTAAAAATACAAAAAGCAGGGTGTGGTGGCACACGCCTGCAGTCCCAGCTACTCAGCAGGTTGAGGCAGGAGAATCGCTTGAACCTGGGGGTTGGAGGTTGCAGTGAGCCCAGACCACACCATTGTTCTCCAGCCTGGGTGACAGCGTGAGACTTCATCTCAAAAGCAATTAGCCAGGTGTGGTAGCTCACACCTGTAATCCCAGCTACGCAAAAGGCTGAGGTAGAATTGCTTGAACCAGCGGACAGAGGTTGCAATGAGCTGAGATCACGCCACTGCACTGCAACCTGGGCAAGAGAGCAAGACTCTATCTCTTAAAAAAAAAAAAAAAGACAAATGGATCCCAAGGCAACATAACTTCGTAAGAACCTCTACAAGCTCATTACCCGAGAACCATCTCCCACCCCCGTGTTTACCACCTTCCCCACAATGCCACCTGTTGAAGAGACCAGGCAGTGGTGTGCAGGGGGGCCCACTTTCATCTTCAGGATGAACTCGGACCACAGATGAGGAAACTGAGGCTGCAGAGGAGGAGGTGAAAATGTGAGACCCACCATTCACAGCCACATCCATCTATCCTGGCAAGAAGGGGACCCCTCAGCGTGGGGCCCACAGGACACCAACCAGCTGGCCAGGGCCTACCTGGAACAGAACTGAAGCCACCTTGGGACAAAGTGCCCCAAAGGATATTGGCCGGAGTCACCACAATCCCTCCAACGACGATGCAGGATCTGTGCTGAGGCCAGGAAGGGTGGCTGCAGTGCGCCTGGAAGGAGAGTAGGGAGATGGGAATCCTGTGCTGTGAGCTGGAGGCTCAGCTGGAGGCAGCACTGCCGGGCTGCAGAGGACCCCCAGCCAGGGGATCTGAGGCCCAAAGGGAAACCTGAACACAGCAGGCGTCAGCACAGACAGTGCACAAGGGCCTGGGGACGTCTCGGCTCTGGTCACAGGGAATCCCCAGGCCCAAGGCCCAGATTCTGCTTTCATTGGCCTGCATGTGGCCAGCATGCTGGGTCATTTACTTAACTTCCCAGGTGCCTTGAATGTGCCTTCTAGGTAAGGACTGGCAGCCTGTGAGAATGGCACAGAGGCCGGGGAGCTGGGAGAGAAATTCAGTCCAGATGCAGGTGGAAAGTTCCCGCACAAGGACAGTGGAACAGACTGAAGGTCGGGAGAGGTCACACTGTCCCCCAGGAACCACAGGGCCAAGGAAGGGTGGAAGCTGGGGAGTCTCCCTGCAGTTAGGGCCCCTGGGACTTGGCGGGGGGCAGATCTGGTGTTGGAGGAGGAGCCAGTGATGGAGCAGGGTCTCCACCCGAGGGATGGACCCTTGGCTTCGAGGCTGCAGGAGAGCTGGGCTGTCTGGAGTTACCTTGGGTTCAGTGAGTGGGGTCTGGGCCCACTAGGATGTGAGCTCAGAGCAGGGGCTGCCTGAGGCTCACTGCTGGATCCCAGCCAACAGCTGGCACATAGTAGGTGCTCAATAAACAGGTGCCCACTTGGTGAGAAGCTCAAAGAGGAGTTGACAACCACATAGCTGACGACAGACAGGACAACCAGAGGCCCAGCCCTCCAATGAGACCCAAGGACCGGAAATGTGCCGGCCAGCCCACCACTCCCTGGGGCTGCTGCGTCTCCAAAAGCTCAGCCTCTCTGGCTCTCCCCATCCAGTCTCTTCCCCTCTACTCTCCCTGCTGACGCTTCCTCCTCTTCCCTCCCCCATCTCTCCCTCTCCTTCCCTCACATGCTGAGGCATCACTTTTCCAGGACACAGGCCACACAGCACATGGCAGAGGCCTGGGGCAGACAGCAAAGGTACCAGGAAGGGAGAACTGAGGGCCAGGTGCAGAGGGAGTATGGGCTGCAGGAAGGGAAGTACCGTGAGCAGCAGGAGGAAACAGGGCAGCTGGAGATCACAGACATCTCAGCTGGGGGCAACCGAGGATTAGAGGAGAAACGGTCACCTGCAAACTGGTGCCACAGTGTCCTGGCTGCCAGGGGCTCAGCTGTGAATAGTATGTCCACCCGCCAGCCCTAACATCCTAGCGGTGGTGGCCACTGGAAACAGATGTCGTGGGCGCCAGCGGTCTCCACCCACGTGGCCCAGATCCCTTTTAAGGATCTTGCCACTTCTTTCCCCAGCTCCTGTGTGTTTCTGCTTCTGTGGGCCTCACCTGGAACTCTCTTCAGAGAATCGTCCTCCTGCTGCTGAGAACACACGGGGCCATCCCAGCCTTTGCCATGGAGCCGTGAAGCTGGACGGCCACAGCATGGCCTGCCCTCCGGAGCCCTCACGGTCAGCCTGCGGGAGGGTGCCCAGGAAGCCACCACTTGGTTGGTGCCTTCTCTTCCTTCTGCTTCCCTGTGCCTTCGCTGCCTTCATTTGCACACAAATCCTGCTCAGGGATAATCTAGGGAAACCAATCCCAGAGAGCCACCCGGCACCAGTCTCAGAACTGAACCGGCAGCCCCAGGTAGAGACCTGCTGCCTTACTGTGCTAGGCCAGCACGGGGAAGCAAGCAGGTAACCTGGGCCTGAGTTGAACCCCAGCCACCCAGCTGCAGGTTGAGGGATTCTGGGCAGCCTTTCCTGCTCTGTCTGCTCAGTTTCCTCAGCTGCAAAACGGATATTATCCTGGCACATCCTCAGTGGATCATCCTGCATCCAATTAGAACAATCCAGACGAAGTTCTATTACTGCTGTTCCATTACTTCAAGTCCTCGCTGATTTACTCATTTTTAGAATAATTAGCTATGCCCTAGCCACTTAGAAGCCATGTAGAAAGACCTGATTTATTCCAGACCCGGAAATCATAAGTGGTCGTGAGGCTTTATCTTCATGCTATCACTTAAATCTCTAGGCAAGACCTATGAGGGAGAATTCCACCAGAGGAGGAAGCCCAGGTGCAGATGGCAGGGAAGAGGTGACACATCAAGGTCACCCGGCTAGCAGGGCCGACGCAGGCTGCTTTGGGACTGGCCCGTGGCTCCCATCCTCTGGAAGATGCTGGAGGAGCCCCTGTCTGTCTGGGGTGCAGCCGGGGAGACTCCTGAGTGCCCCCGGCAGGGCTTGCTGTTTGGCTGGAAGGAGACCTTGCGGGCCGGAAGTCCGGGTCTGTTGTGTTGCTCACATGTCTTCTGCTGTTCATCAACCTTGGAAAACAGCTGCTAAAATACCGCTTCCGCCTCGTGGTTCCCATGCAGATCCCTCCCAGAGCTGCGGAAAGTGCAAGACTTTCAATGGCTCACAACCCTCGCCTTTTCCTTTCGCTTCCAATTCAGGAACTGAGTTTAGTTCCTTTCCCCAAAAAATGCTGGGCAAGAGAGGAAGCAGTTTCTGCCCACGGCAGCCAGCTCGGGTAGGGGCCTGGGTGGGCCGATGGCTTCCTGCCTGCCCTTTGCCCCTGTCACCCGCCCATCCTCCTCCAGTGACTGATCGTCTTTAGTCGCAAGTTCCCACCGCTCCTGCCAGGGAGCCCACCTGGATTTCCCCATGCATCAGACTGGAACAGGTGTGAGGGTGGCTGGGGTCGGGAGAAGCAGTCTTCTTTAAAACAAGCGGGCGCATCACACTCTCCAGTGACAACTGGGTGCCCCTCCACAGACGGCAGCTGCTGGGCTCTGGCACTCAGACTGTCGCTTTTTGACATGGCCGTTCTCCTGCATCTGCTCAGCGGAGACGAACCTGGAGCAAAACGAAGGGAATGAACCACCATGAAGACATTAATGAAAGAACAAGGACAACACCCCAGCAAGGCGCTTCAGCCGGCTCCGCGCTGTGCACTCACCTCTTCTTCCCTGGCGCTGGCTGTCCCCTGCCTCTATGCCTCTTCCGATGTTCGAGTCACCCAGAAGCAGTCACCCAGCTCGCATGCTCCGAGGAACAGGGGGCTCCTTTTCCACTGCTATAAGGCTTTTCCACTTAACAAGATAAAACATGCCTCCCTGCCCTTTCTCCCGCGGGACCTTCGGTGCCCACAAAGTGAGGCTGGTCCTGGCCCATGGGACACTTGAATGCAGAGACCTTCCTCCCAGGGGTCCTCTCCTCAGACCCTCACCCCTCCCGGGCCTGTCGCCATTCTGGTCAACCCTTCTGGACAGCAGGAGCCTCCCCTGGCTGTGCCCACCCTCCAGGCCCAGAGCTTTGCCAAGGTCATCTCAGTGCCCCCCAGCAGTGTTGTCACATGGGCACCTGTGCCAGAGGGACACTGAGTGTCAGAGAGGGGAAGACGCGAGCCCCAGGAGCCAGCCAAGTCCAGAGACCCTGTTTGGCCCTTAGCCTTTAGCTCAGAGACTTATAAGTAAGGAGGTTCTTCTGTAAACCAAATGCTCCAGGATCTCTCAGAGCCGCTGTTAGAGGGCAGGGAGGCAGAAGAGACGGACAGGGCCCCATGGGAGCCGATCTAGAGGGCTCCCCACTGCAGATCCTGCAGGGCGTGAGGATCCCGGCCCCCCTGCGCAGGAGGGTAAGGGAAGGATTTCTTCCACCCTGGAGTCCTTCTCACTGTCCTGAAGGAGTTTCCTCGCTATACTTACTGCCTCTTGGAAATATTTTTTAAGTGGAAAAATAAAATAATCTGAAGCCCTGGAAGGCTCATGTGTCCCCCACCCCTCAGGAATGTCACAGGATCTCTGCAGAGAGGGACTTTAATCTGTTTGAAAGGAAAGGAGAAGGCCAGCGGAGGAGATGGGGAGCGGAGAGAAACAAGAATAGCCCAAGGCAGCCTTCTGGAAAATTTTATTCCGAGCAATTCCTGAGGGGAGGCCAGCTCTGGGCCAGGGGTCAGGGAGGCATCAAGCACTGCGTAGGAGGAGCAGGGACAGTCCTGGAAAATAAGCCAGGAGCGGCCAAGACCTGGAGTATGGCTTCCCCCTGCGGAGACTCCGCTCACGTAATCACTACCTTTTGTGCTGACCACGGCAGCCCTTCTCAGACACCAGCTGGGAAAGATGAGGGAGGTTTCTAATTTGGGGAATGCTCTGGCCCTGGTCCTCACTTCCACCCCCACCCCTCACTCCCACCCAGCCCCAGGCCTGGTGTCCCATGCAATGCCCCAGCTCATGCTGCTGGAAGGGCCAGTCCCTGTGGCCTGTGCTGGGGGAGTGTGACTCCCGGCCTGGGCTGCTGCCCAGCCCTGCCAAGCAGAAGAGCCTCCCACACTCAGGCCTCCCTGAGTGCAGAGGGAGGAAAATGCTCCCAGCAGCTGGAATCTTTCCCCCTGCAGGTGCCAGGGCCCTCCCCACGGCACCTCCACCCATATGCCCTTAAGAATAGCATGGAGGTTAGCAGATTCTCATCAGTTCTTTGCCTCTGATAAAACAGAGTGGGCAAAGAAAAACCCAGGGCAGGGAGCCAACAGGAGTTGGCTGGTTCCTGGGATTCAGCCTAAAGGGAGTCTCGCACCCTGATTGGGGAATCCAGTGCCTACAGTGGCCATTGATTGCAGGGCATTACCTATCAACAGCCTTGACAATGTCCACACCCTCTGATCCTGCCACCCCACTGCCGGGAAGCCAGTCTAAAGCAGCCGTTGGATGAGCAGAAAGATGGAGTTGGAAGATGCTTAGCTGAGTGCAGTTTTGATAGCAGATGGTGGGAACCAGACTCAAAGTCCCACGGGCAGAGTTGAGTGCTGTATATGCAGATACAGCCACAGGGCTCCGTATGTCCACAGCCGTTGAAAGTGTGGGTGTGGAAGTACTCCCGTGGATGAGCAAGGATGTTTTCAAGATGCTGCTAAGTGGAAAAAGGAAATTACAAAATGGTAAACGTAACATGACTCTGACTTTGTAAAATATGACATACACATGAATCTCTATGAAGAAAATGGCAGCAGCTTCATTTTTTACATACTCCAAAACATCGACGGGATTCATATAATAAAATGCATTCGTTTTAAGTATATATTTCAACAAGTCTTCTCAAATTTAAATCACCCGTGTAAATACCGCACATGAAATACAGAATATTCCATCACCTGAGAATGTCCCCTGGAGCTTATTTTCAGGGAGTCCCTGTGCCTTCCCCCAATCAACTATTGATCTGCTTTCTGTTACTAAATAATATTTCTCTTTCTAGAGTTCAGATAAGTGGAATCATGCAGTATTTTCTCTTCTGAATCTAGCTTCTCTCATTCAGCCTGTCTTTGGGATTCAGGGATATTATATGTAACCATTTATTCTTTTTCATTGCTGAGTGGTGTTCCATTGTGTGGATATGCCATGATTTATCTGTTCACACGATGATGGACATTTAAATTGTTTCTAGTTTAGGGCTATAATAAAAATGTAGGTGTGAACACTCATGTTGAAATCTTTCTGTGGGTGTATGTTTTCATTTCTCTTGAAGAAATGTGTAGGAGTGAAACTGCAGGGTCACGTGGTACATGTGTGTTGAATTCTGTAAGAAACAGTGACCCTTTTCCAAAGCAATGGGAGCTACAGTTGCTCCAATCCCCGCCAACACTTGCTACTGTCAGGCCCTGTCATTGGCCATTCTAATGCATATGTATCTCATGGTGTTTTAATCTGCATTTAACATGCATATTGGCCATTCATATAACCTTTTGTGTGAAATGCCTTCTGCTGTTATCCCCACTGTTACGTGTATCTGTTGGCTTTTTACTATTAAGTGTGACCAGTTTTTGGTGGTTGTTATTTTGTTTTTAATATACTAGATAAAAGTCCTTTATCAGATATCTTGTCTATTTTCTCCCAGTTAGTGACTGTGGTGGGCTTTTTAATTTCCTTATGTTGTCTTTTGAAGAACATAACTTTTAAATTTGGACTAAGTTCAATCATCAACATTTGTCTTCTATGGTTTATGCTTTTTGTGCCTTGCCTAAGAAATCTTTGACTCTCCCAGGTTGTGAAGACTTTTTTCTATGTGTACTGTTTGAAGTTTCACAGTTTTGACCTTTATGTATAGGTCTGTGATCTATTTTGATTTAATTTTTAAGTGGTGTGAGATAACGATTAAGTTGTATTTTTGTCCATAATCTGTATTGTCCAAAATGATAGCCACTTGTTACATTAGCTATTGAGTGCTTAAAATGTGGCTTGTCTGAACTGAGACATGTTTTAAGCGTAAAATATATGCCATATTTTGAAGACTTGGAACCAAAAAAATGTAAAAATGTCTTGTTCATGATTTTATTATAGATTACATGTTGAAATGGTAATGTTTCAAATATACTGGGTTAAATACAATATATTTTAAAAGGCTTGAAATTACGTGATGTGAGTTCCCCAACTTTATCCTCGTTTTCCAAAATTGTTTTGGCTCTCCTAAGTACTTTCTGTTTCCATTTAAATTTGAGAGTCGACTTGCCTGTGTCTTTTATTTTTTAAAAGACTGCTGGGATTTTAATAGGATTACACTAAATCTGTGGGTCAATTTGGGAAAAACTGTCTTCAAATCAGTGAATATTTCAGTCATAACCATGATCTATCACTCGATTTGAGTTTTCCTTTATTCCTCTGCAATTTCTCTGAACCCAAAAAACTCAAGTGTTTTATGGTTTAATTTATCCCTAAATACTTTATGGTTTTGATGTTGTTTTAAAGTGTCTTATGATTTTTTATTTTCCAGTTGTTAAGTGCTGCTAGAGTAGACCCACTTCCCTGCAGGGGATACATCCCAAGAGGCCAGTGGATGAAACTGCAGGTAGTACCAAACTCTATATAATATATTCTATGCATTTTCCTATATATATTGACCTACAATAAAGTTTAATTTGTAAATCAGTCACGGTAGGAATTAACAGCAATAACTAATAATAAAATAGAAGGCCTGCATGGTAGCTTACTCCTGTAATCGCAGCAATCTGGGAGGCCGAGGCAGGTGGATCACCTGAGGTCAGGAGTTCAAGACCACCGTGGCCAACATGATGAAACCCCTTCTCTACTAAAAATACAAAAAATTAGCCAGGCATCATGGCAGGTGCCTGTTATCCCAGCTATTCGGGAGGCTGAGGCAGGAGAATCACTTGAACCCAGGAGGTGGAGGTTTCGGTGAGCTGAGATCATGCCATTGCACTCCAGCCTGGGCAACAGAGCAAAACTCCAGCTCAAAAAAATATATATGTATATAACAATATTCTGTAGTATAAATCAAAGTTATGTGAATGTGCTGTCTCTCTCTCAAAATATCTGATTACACTACACTCACCTATTACCAGACCACAGTGGCTCACGGGTAACTGAAACTGAACGAAGCAAAACAGTGGTAAGGAGACACTATCGTGTATAGATACATAAGTGAAGGAAAAAGAAAGGAATAAAAAACCACAATTGACACGGGTTTTAAAATTGGCCTAATAGATTGCTATCTTACTTCATTCATGTGTGAGTTCTAGTTTTTTCTAGATTCCTTAGGGTTTTCTATGTACAGGATAAACAATCATCCCATCTAGGAAGAAGGACATTTTCTTCTTCCTAATCAATATGCATTCGTATGCCATATCACTCTGGCTAGTGCCTCTAGCAGACTGTTGGATACTTACCGGGATCAGAGGGGTCCTTCCTTTGTTTCAGATCCTAGGGGGAACACATTCGGTCTTTATCAACACAACAGCAGCGGGAGGTTTTTCGCTTATCAGTGAATCTTCATCAGGTTGAGGACGTTTTCCCCTATTCCTAGTTTGCTGGGAATTTTTATCATGAATTGGTTTTGAATTTTTGCAATTTTTTTCTGCATGTATTGAGATAATTGTACGATTTTTCTCCTTTATTCTCTTCACATTCTGTTATTTTCATATGTTTTACTATCCTTGCACTCCTGAAGTAAACTCTACTTGATCAGAGTAATCTTATCCTTTCACGTATTGCTGGACTCAGTGAGATAATATTTGTTACGGATATCTGTGTCTCTGTTTATGAGAGGGATTCACCTGTAGTTTTCTTATCTTGTAATGCCTTTGTCTGGTTTTGGAATCAGAATAATGCTGGTCTAATAGTTAATTCAATGAATAGGTTTATAAAGACTCATTTATTTTTCCCAATACATTTGACAACTGGCAATATTTCTCTGCCTTCAAGTCTCCAAAGGCTTTTTATCAGCAAAGATTTCCAAGGTTCTTTGGAATCATTTTCTCATCCCCGCCTTGAACAGCACAGCTGTTAAGGGACCAGCTTACCTTCAAAGGTCTCTGATGTCCTGAGTGAGTCTTGCTCAACACAGCAAATAAACCACACAGCGTTCAGATCACTCACAGGCACTTGGTTCTACAGAACTGCCTCCCTAAACACCTGGCTAAGGCGAGAGGCAGTGGAATCTGTCAGCGCTGGGTTAACATCTTGACTCCATTGTGATTAGTGTGACCTTCTCTGAGCCTCAGTTTCCTTCTCTGTAAGATGGGAACCAATGCATGCTACTCCCCTGCCTGGAACATTCTTCCTCACGTCTACACAAAGTCACTCCTACCCTTTAGATCTTCACTTGGTGGTCAGCTCCTTAGGCAAGCCCACCTTTCACTTGACCTTCCGTAGGGAAGACCCACCCAGCTAAGCCGATCCCCTCTTCATAACAATTGCATCCTGACACAGGGCACGGTTTGGTTTCCCTGTGATGATTTGGTAGATGTCTGTCTCCTACCACTGTATCATAAGCTTCACAAGAGAGGGCATGCCACCTGTGCCAACAGCATCTAACACAGCTTTTAACTTACTCTGGATCAGGCATCCCCAAACTATGGCCCGCGGGCCGCATGTGGCCCCCTGAGGCCATTTATCCGGCCCCCCGCCGCACTTCAGGAAGGGGCACCTCTTTCATTGGTGGTCAGTGAGAGGAGCACAGTATGTGGCAGCCCTCCAACGGTCTGAGGGACAGTGAACTGGCCCCCTGTGTAAAAAGTTTGGGGACGCCTGCTCTAGATACTCAATACATATTCAAATGAATGAACAGCCTATCTCGAAGACAGGTTGTAAGTGTAACATGAGGCAATGCCTATAAGGGTCTTAGAGGAGCACCTGGCTCTGAGAAACCGTGTTCTACCTATTACACATTTGTTGTTTGTTTTTTGAGATGGAGTCTTGCTCTGTCACCCAGGCTGAAGTGACATGGCACCATCTCGGCTCACCGCAACCTCCGCCTCCCGGGTTTAAGCAATTCTCCTGCTTTAGCCTCCCAAGTAGCGGAGATTACAGGCACGCATCACCACGCTCAGCTAATTTTTGTATTCTGGTAGAGACAGGGTTTCGCTGTGTTGGCCTGCCTAGTCTCAAACTCCTGACCTCGTGATCCATCTGCCTTGGCCTCCCATAATCCTGGGATTACAAGCATGAGCCACTACACCCAGCCTACACGTGATTTTTAACACCTAGGGACTGTCCCAAGCCCCAGATCCCATAAATCTTTTAGGAAAAGTGACCCAAGATACCACTGGGGTGACTGTGACCACTGCCGAGGAAAAGATCTGTGCCATCAACATCCAGGAAAGGTATTCTTCCAGAAAAGGGATCCACAGACCCCTAACAATTCAAGAAGTCCATGAAATTAAATGAAGATTCCTTTTTATTTTAACTAACCCTGTGCTGATATTTAGCACTTTTCCATTATGAGTGTAGGCACAAGCCATAGGAGCATTAGCTGTGGCTGTGACTTTATCACCAACGGAATCACAGATGTCTTCTCAACATCGCGGCTCCTTCTCGTTCTCTCGACATGCCGTTCGTGCTAATCACCGCTTTGCAATTATGGTACTTAGACTCTAGCCCCGCTCCTAGACCTTGTCATTTAATCTGCTAATAAAGATAACATATATATTTTATCATAGATTGGGTTTGTTTTTGTGTAAGTTTGGGACCCATGTGCGGGATGTGCAGGTTTGTTGCATAGCTAAATGTGCCATGCTGGTTTGCTGCACCTGTTGCCCCATCACGTCGGTATTAAGCCCAGCATGCATCAGGTCTTTTTTCTGGCGCTCTCCCCTCATTCACACCCTCCCCTGACAGGCCTCAGTATGTGTTGTTCCCCTTCCTGTGTCCATGTGTTCTCACTGTTCAGCTCCCACTTACAAGCAGAAACGTGGTGTTTGGTTTCCTGTTCCTGTGTTAGTTTTCTGAGGACAACAGCTTCCAGCTTCATCCATGTCCCTGAAAAGACAGGATCTCATTGCTTTTTATGGCTGCATAGTATTCCATGGTGTATATGTACTGATTGGTTTGTTTAATGGTTTCATAGCTGTTTTCTGTATCATAGGCTGGGGTTTTGGGGTAACCCTACACATTTTAACGTGTGCATTTCAAACTGTTTTTCTGAGGATACCCTCATAGGTTTACCCCGACTACCACAAGGTCCGTAACCCAGGAAAGTTAGAGCTCTCCTCAGAGTACCATGTGGGCACCTCTCCCACGTGAAGCGTCACACCCGCAAAGCCACCCATGTTGACCTGTCAGAGGGTGGTCTTTGCAGACAGACGGGCGGGGAAGACAGCACCCAACACCAGCTGGCAGAAGCCAAGTCAGAACAAGGTCCTTTGGGCCTCAGCCTTAGGGTCTGCTGCCCGGGAGCCAGGAGGCAGCCTCCCTTGAAACTAATGCTGCAGCCCCAGAAGGCGATGGTTCCCGAGACCCCCCGTTTCCCAGGCCGCTGCATGCCCTGCCTGTGCTGCACCAGACGGGACCCCTTGCTCCTCCTCAATGTGCTTGCAACTTCAGCCTCCAGGCCTTTGCTCAGGCAGTTCCTAGCCTGGAACCTCCTCCTGCCCCTCCCAGCCTGGATAACCCACCCTGGCCTTAGGCTTCCTTGGGGGTGCTCCTTAGGGGAGCCCCCAGCTTCAGAAGGCCCTGCATGCCCCCACCACTCTAGATTGACATTGACAGTTATTCTAGATGTCTACTTACTCGACCTTGCCATGCTATTTATTCCCTGTTTCCATTTGTTCTGTATTTCTATCTGTTGATTTGATATTTCTGCTCTACTCTATGGTAATGTTAACATTTGCTTTATAGTTCTATGGATTATTTCTACCGACTTTGTATTTTTATTGATATTTACTCGATATTTTATTTGCGTTTACCCTACATTTATGCATAGGTTTACTTTATGTTTACCCAACATGAGCCTGGCCCAGTCGTGTGCCCTCTGGAAGACTCGGTTTCCTCTTTCGTGAGGTGGGGACAAGAGCATCTGCCCCCAGGACTGGCGCGCGCATTGGAGGAATTGACAGATATAGTGAGTCCCCTGGCTGCCATCACACCCTAAGCTGCTGCCTCAGCAGGTTTCAGGCTGGACGGTCATAGCCAGCACAACCCAGGAAGTGGCTCACGTCACTCCTGCCATGCCCCCGACTCCCAGAACAAGTGCCAGGCACATCACGGGTGCTCCACATTCACCTGTGGCCCACACAGGGCAGAGGTCCCGGCCTCACTGGTCCCTTCATTTTGGAGCACATGAGCCTGGAGCCCACCAAGAGCAGGGGCAGAGCCACGGGGGCCTTTCTGCAGGTCTCTCCAGAGAGCTCTGCAGCATTCTAGGCTGGGGGCAGCTCCTGGGTGACAAGAGCTGCGCTATTAGGAGACGTTCTGAGCTCCTGGTATGTGAGTACCCCAGCAAGGCAGCCTGCCCAGGCATCACTGGGACCGAAAATCTCTGGCTGTCCAGAGCCATCAGTTGCCACCACTGATTCAAAGTCAGGACCTGCACACCCTCAACACAAGCAGGTGTTCCAATGCAGATTTGCCAAAATGCTCCCACGGCCAGCGTTGAGGGGTAATTCAGAGGCCAGAGCCCCCTGGATGCACCCGGCCGTTCCCCATGCTGACCTCTCGGGGCATTCTCGGCCAGGCCTGCAGGGAAGGGCACCTCCCCAGGCCGGGACCTCGGGTCCCTTCTGCACCTGACCATGGAGGCGTCCAGGCTCGGCTTGTCATCCAGCTCAGTGTATCCCCAGAAATCAGGAAATCACGCTCCAGCATCCCCCGGCAGCTCGGAGGACATAAATCATGATTTATTGCTGCTGCGCCACATCCTTTTGTGTTTCCACACTGCCTTGGGAGCAATTCCTCACCATGTCAACAGGCAGCCCAGGAGGAGGAAGCAAGTGTGAGGGACAGGGCAGCGCGTGTGCCCTTCCCCCGAGGACCCTCACCCCCAGCATGCTGCTGACCACCTCTAGCCAGGAAGCCCTCTGGCCTCAAGTCCTCAGGAGGGGCTCTGAGAGCCTCCGTGTGACCTGACTCCTAGGCCCACGGGAGGAGCCCCGGGTCTTCCATGTTTCCTGCCCTCCCTGGCCCAGCCCTCCTGCTTTATTGGAACCAGTTGCAGATGAGCTTCCTTGAAAGGAAAGAGGCTGATCTCATGGGCCTCTGCTCAGCAGAGGAAATCATTATGCGGAGAGTTCGGTGTTCGGGAGCCTTCGCCTTGGGCCGACAGCATTGCCAGTGCCACCTCCCTGAGGTCTCACAACCACCCAGAAGGTCAACTCTACCATGGTTTCTGTTGTACAAGGGGGAAACTGAGGCACAGAGGGGCTAGGTCACCTGCCCAACATCACAGAGCTGGAAAGGCCCCAGTCAGGGTTTCAACCCATGCTCTTCGGGCTCTCAGCAGGCCTCAGTTCTGCCCCTTGGTAATCTGGCCCCTTGGTTTCTGATCTGTCCCCACGTATGGCAAACCCATCACCTCTCCCTCCTCTGGAGCTAGGATTCTGATAGTGATGGTCAGCACCTTTCCACGTGGTGCAAATCCCTCTAGGGAATACACAAACATCAGCCACCATTTGTGGAGCGCTTGCCACGTGCTGGCACTGTGTGCTGTGTCCCGGTCGTGACAACCATGACCATCTCTATGCACAGAAAAAGAACGTGAGAGGTCAGGAGACTTAAGTGGGCAGAGGCACTGCCAGGAGGGGCCCAAGCACATGACCACAGTTCCCACAGCCCCACGAATACGGAGGCCTCCCCCAGAACAGCACACGAATAGCAAGATGCTCAGACTGTGCATGTCTCTGACCAGTTGTTTATTTTCTGACCAGACTGTGAGCTCCATGGCAGAAGCCTCCACTATCTTGTTCTCTGCTGTATCCTCAGGAGCTAGGATGGCACCCAGCACAAAGCATCCTTCACTGTTGGTTGGATAACTGAATTACAGTGTTGAACATTTACAAAGCACTTACTCAGATCAGGGGCTGTGTTACATGACTCACGGAAGTCACTCACCTAAGGCTTACCAGTCAGTACCCACTGGGTGTGTTGCAGGAGGCGATTGCTGTGCAACCCCCAAGAGGGTCTGGGACATCAGTGCAGCACCCCCAAGGTGCCTAGCTCTGTGCCTGGCACAGAACACGTGCTCAAAGAAGAGGCACGATTCTGAGCTGCTCTTTGCCCATTAGACCCGTCCTGTGTCTTGTGAGCACGTCTCAGAAAGATCGGCTTCTCCTGTGAAGCTACAGGAACAGCGAGCACCTCTTCCAAAGAATCAGCTCAACTCTCAGGACTTCTTGTCTGATCTTCTGCAACCCAGTAGGGCCTGAAGGTTTTGAGAAATTTGCCCACATAGAAGGCAGGCTAGAGGTGTGAACCGTGGACCTGGATTTGCTTGGCAGGACTAGGGAAGCCCACCCCACCGCCTGGCTAGGAGGTTTCTAAGTGCGGAGGACACCCCTGCATGCTGCTTCAGGGACTGACCTTCTCACAAACCAGTATCCGTTGATGGAACGTCTGCTCCCGCCTTCTCCCCCAGTCTAACTGCTGTGGTAGCTGATGTCGAATGACAGCTAACGTCTAAGGATGGCTAATGTCGAATCCTGGGCCTGTTGCTAGGTGACATTACACGGTGACTCCTGCACAGCCTCCCATTCAAGCTCTCGGGGCTCATTTCACCCTCACAACCCTTCTGCTGTCATCCTGTCATTGCCTCAATTCCCAGAGAAGGCAGTGCAGGCCACGAGTCAGAAACCGGCCACTGCTAAGCTCTACCTCCTCCCAGCAGCTCAAGGGCAGGGGCAGGGGCAGGGGCCCCCCAACACCGGGCCTGGGGCACAGGAGGCTTTCTGAACGCCGCTCTCCCCAGCCGAGCCCTGGCAGCCTCAGACGCCCCCTGTGTTCATCATGCCCATTACACAGGTGGGGATACCAAGGCGCAGAAAGGTCCTAGGTCCTTTCCAAGGCCACAGAGCTGGTAAGTGGCGGACGTGCAAGCAGATGCCTCAGCTAGGAGCCTGCAGGGACTCTCGGGTCGTTTGTACGCAATGAACACTTGTTGAGTGAACAGCGAATACACGAAAGGAGTATGGCCGTGCTCGCCACTGTTGCCATCATTTCATCATGACTAGAGCTCAGGAGGTGTTGGGCCAAGGGGAGGATGGCCCACTGGCATCCTGTGGCAGATTCTGAGGGCCAGGGGACTAGGAGAGAGCCACAGTGCCGCCTACCTGGCCATGGGGTGCCTGGGGCGGCATCACCCAGCAGTCATTGCCATGAGCTCAGTGGTCATTACTACAGGCTAGGAAGGCCCGGACTCTCCCCAGCTCTGCCATGTCTTGGCTGGGCAACACTGAAAAAGAAACCTCTGTGCTTCCATCTCCCCATCTGCAAGTAGGGGTACTAACACCCATCCCTACCGTACCAGGTGGGAAGAAGTGGATGAGACAGTGACCAGTGGGGAGGACAGGTGCCCCCTAGAGGTGGTCAGTGACGAGAGTGTGGGGGCCTCAAGGGCCACTCAAGGGGAGCTCCTTGACCCCCGGGCTTCGTCTGTCCTGAGCACCCTGCAGGGTGCCTGGTGCATAGGAGGCACTCTGCTGAGGAGAAGGGGAAAATGCCCTTTCAAGCGTGTGCGTTAGAGCCCCTCGAAACGGGGTCCAAATCCTGCCATAAAACTCACTGTGGGTCTCGGACAAGCAGCTTGGCCTTTCTGATCCTCGGTTTCCTTGTCCCTAAACTGCGAATAATAGAATCTGCCTCCCCAGATTGCCTCAAAGGATGAATGAGATCAATGTGTTCGTGCATAAATAGCAGCTAGGATCATCATCACTTATTATTAATCACAGTCCCTTTAAGAACTCGGGAAGAACACCCTCCGTCTTTTACCTGCCTAAAGCAGTCCGCTTTCAGCTTCCCTTGGTGCCAAAAGACAGATTGGGTGTGGCAGGGAGGAGAGAGAGGAGGCAAAGGGAAGGGACAAGGGAGTGGGAGGCGTCCTCTTGCCAGCTCGAGTGCCACCCTGTCCGGGAATGCGACTGGGGCTGGCGCCCTGGAGCCAAAAGGCGGAGGCCAGGGGAGGGCAGGTTTTGATGCTCTGTTGCCCAGGGGTCCCAGATGCGGCTCTGATAAGGGCCTCCCCACTTCCTCCAGGGGGCCAGCTGCAGGGAAAAAGGAGGCCCATCCCCGTTCCAGGCAGAGTGGAGAGCCCAGCCTTGAACCTCCTGGACTCAGGGGCAGAGGGGGCGCCTGCAGCGCTGAGAGCTGACAAAAAGTGAGGTGCAGCTGTTATCCTAAGTTTAGAGTCTGGGCATTTTTACCGGTGGATACACCCCTACAGCCCCCTCCCAGATCAAAAGACAAAACATTTCCATCTCCGCAGGAAATTCTCGTTCCAATATCTCCCCTGCTCCGCCTGTGACAACCACTGATGGCCTGGCTGTCACAGGGAGTCCGTGAGTGGACCTGTTCCTGAACATGCAACAGAGCCGTGCGGGACGTCGTCTTCCGTGCCCTCCGGGAGGCATTCTTGCTGCTGAGTGGGACTCCAACGTCCCAGTGTCCAAATACACTCCAGCTGGTTGACCCATTCACTGCGATGGACACTGGGTTACTTCCAGGGTGGAGCGACCCTTGACAAAGCCACTGCGGGGCTTCGTGCCCAAGTCCTCTGCCTTCATTTATCTGGAGCACAGATGGAGGCGGGGGAAGGACTGGATGGACGTGCCCGCGTCCCGAGCTCCTGCTAGGTTCCAGCCAGCACTGTCTGCCGGCTCCCAGCCGTCCTGCCGCCTCGCCAGCTCCTCGGATCCTGAGGTGTGCTGCTTTTTGTATGCGTGGCCTTGGACACACACACACCTGGACATCAGAGTTCCCCATTTTCCTCATCTTCAAAGTGGGGGTGATAATAAATCCTACTTCTTAGAATTACTTGAAGGATGACATAAAATAACTCGTTTTAAAACTCGGCCCACCGTCAGTGCTCAGCACACATGAGCGGCAGACATCACCATCCATTCAGATCCCACTAGGACCAGTGTCTCCTTCCCTTCTTCCTCCTTCCAGCTGATTTTCCAAGCTCTGTGGAGGCCATCCCTTTCCCTAAAGGGTGTCTCCAATCCAGGTCTCCCTCTCCAGGCCCTCTCCAGCTTCCCTCCCTCAACCCTCACACTCGCTGTTGGCAGCCCCCCCACCCGCACCACCTCTCACCTCACTAACCCAGCCCAAACACTCTCCTTAAAGCCTGGTTACATTCACACTGGCCCCTGCTCACACCCCGCCCCAAGGCTGCCCATGCATGCAGATAAAGCCCGACTCCTCATCCTGCAGGCCACCGCAGGTCCTCCCAACCCCTCACACCTCCAGTGGGGTCAGTCCCACCGCCCACCCCTCAGCAGCTGCCTGGCAGCCACTCCGCCTCCTTCCCCTCAGCCTCCTTCCCCTCCTTGCTTGGTCTGAGCCACACTTTGCTGCCTGGTGCAAAGGCAGCATGAACTCCCCAGGCTGCTGCCCCCAGGCCTCAAGGTGTCACCTGACCTGCCACCTCGTTCCTGTCAGGGTGTCTTCCTCCCTTCTCGGGACAGAGGGCCCCTATCAGCCCTCACACAACAGTTTGCTGGCTCCCCGAGGTTTTTAGTCTGTGGGGTCCACCATGGCTGACAGGGGTAAATGGGGGACAGAGGCCATGTGGTCTCCAGAAGCTTCTCTTGGTCTCTGTTTGAAAGAGTTCTAGCTTGCAAGAAGCTCTTTTTAACTTTTTATTCAAGACACGGAAAGATACCTAAGTCGTATGTGAAGAGCTCCGCGATTCTCCAAAAAGAACATGCTTGCCAGCCCAGCCCCTGAGGCTACACCATGCCCCTCCCCTGCCACTTCCTACAGACCTTCTTGTGACCCCTGACCTAACCCGCCACATCCTCCCATGTCTCACAAAGCCACCCCTGCTTCTCCTTCCGCACACCATAAAACATGCATTCCTCTGGGCCCTCTTCCTTCAAGCGCAGCCCTGCAATCTTCAAACAGTGGGGGAGGGTCTCTCTTGTTACCTAACCCAGCCCCTGGCACAGAGCTTGGCACACTGTAGGCACTGCCCACATTTTACGTGGCTGGAGTTGTTAGGTTTCCCTCCTGCCCCCTCTCACCTTACTGCTCTGATAAGGGAACACTGCTCAGCTCTTTGATCAGTGGGCCAAGAGGCTTCTAGGCTGCTTCTCCAGGGAGCTCCTGAGTTCTGAAGGCAAAATGTGCTGGGGGAACTTCCGTGTCCCCAGGGGTTCAGCCTTGCAAAAGGCCCAGACAGAAGCCATCCCCAGCTGTCGCCAGCCTGGTCCCAGGCCTCCTGGGCCATCTCAGGGAGTTCAGATCTTCCCAAAGGGAACATCAAAGGCCGGCCTCCACTTCAGAGGCAGGAGTTTGGATCGTGGAGACAATTGGGTCACAGGGTGAGAGGTAAACATGGGAGAGATCATTGGGTCCCTTGAAAGTCTCACTTCTCGAGCATAGGGCAGGAACAGATCTGTAGCTCCCGGGATTCCAGCTGGAGGTCTCAAAGGAAAAAAACTCACCCCGGGGTCCCAAGATCCTAATAGGATATTTCGAGAAATCCAGAAACCTGTGTTACCAGCGGGGGTTTACACTGGTCCCACGCTGTGGAGAATAGCCTCACAGGCTCTGCGGAAGCTCAGCCCGAGTGTCGTTCCCAGTGGCTCGGCAATTCCACACCTAGGTGTGTCCCCTATAGACATGCATCAGTACAGTCACTGAAAGGTGCCTTCTAGAATGTTCATGGCAGTACGTAGTATGTGCTAGAATTCCAATAGGCCCAAACTGGAAATTACCCAATGCCCGTCAACAGGGAGATCAGTACCTGAATGACGGTGTGTACATAAAACGGAATACTCCACAACAGTGAAAGCGAACATGCTGTCACACCACCCACACAGGGGCGTCTCCCAGGATCCCTAAAACAGGAAGCTAAGTGCTGGTCATTTTGCCATGAATCAGCTCTGCCCCTGGGCTGGCAGGTGCTGCAGAAGCTGGGCGCACCTGGGCTCCAGAAGCCCAGCACAGGCCACGCAGCCCGCCTGGCCCTGCACTAACAGGAGCCTCGTGCAGCTGGCTACCTGCCACCCTCGTGGCCACACAGCCCACCTTTATCCTGGAGCCGGCCCCAGGCCAAAGTCAGAGAGAAAGAATCGAATCCGCATCAGTAACTCTGTGGCAGTATCCTGTGGCTCATCACAACATAGCACAAATGGGGAGAGGAGGGGAGACTTGAACACCAGACATTAGTTCTCTCCCCGTTCTGCAGTCTGAAAGTCTGAAATTAAGGTGTCAGCAGGGCCCAATCCCTCCAGGGGCTGTAGGGAAGGCTCCTCCTTACCTCTTCCAGCTCCCAGGAGCTCCAGGCAGTCTGGGCTGTGGCCACAAATCTGCCATCTCTGCCTCTGTCCCCTCAGGGCCTTCTCTCTGCCTTTGTCCTTCCTCTTCTTGCAAGGACACTGCTCACTGGATTCAGGGCCCACTGGGCTAATCCTAAATGACCCCATCCTGAGATCCTTAAATTAGTCCCATTGGCAAAGGCCCTTTTTCCCTGATGAGGTCTATTCACAGGCACCAAGAGTTGAGACTTGAACACCTATATTCAGGGGTCACCATTTCGTGCATAACATTCCACTGCTCCTCGATAAACCGAGATACCGCACACCGTCTGAAATGGGCCGCTGATGACCTCAGAGAATTACGGCCTTTAGGGGCGGTGCCCACGCCTGCTCTGGAACCATCCTGAGAGGCAGCCAAAGGCCTTGGCATAGAGTATGTGTGGGAATCCAGGGCTCCATGGATCCCCCAGCATCTTGTCGGACATGGGTTCCCCCAGAACCGGGCTCTGAGATGAGGCTTCCAGTGCCCTAGGCATATCTGAGGTCGCCAGGCCAGCCAGTACTGTGGGCACCGGGAGCCCAGCTCAGGGCAGCGGGAGACCCATTGCACCCACTGGGTGGACACAGTGTTTGTCGACCAGATCCCCACCCCTCGGTAAGGGCTGCTTTGGGAACGCCGACTTGAAGGTGTTACAGGCTCACCCTGCGTGGTCTGAGGAAGCTTCCGCAGTTGGACAAAGGCCTTGGCTAGAGCCCAAGTGTGCGAATGATGATCAGCCTCCAGCTTGAGGAGGGGAATGCGGGAGGGCACGGCAGCATCTGGCACCCACCAAGGGGCGCGCGGCTGGCACAGTGGGTCTGTACGCTCCATTCCCTGTGTAAGTCTATGCGTTTTGTTTCATGGATTGAAAAACCTTATTCCAAGAAGACTTCCCTATGGCTGCTGTAACAAAGGACCCGAAGCTGAGCAGTTCAAGTGGCCGATCCATTCTCTTAAAATTCTCAGGGCCGAGGTCCAAGACAGCCTCACTGGGCTGAATCCAAGGTGTGGGTATGGCTGGTCCCTTCCAGAGGCTCCAGGGGACAATCTGGCCTCTCGCCTTTTCCAACTTCCGGAGGCCACCTGCATTCCTTAGCTCGCAGCTCCCTCCCCATCTTCTCAACCCTCAATTTCATGGCTCCAACCTCTGCTTCCATGCTCACAGCACCTCTCTGACTCTGAACCTCCTCCCCTCACAGGGACCCCATGACAATGCTGGGCACCCAGATAATCCATGACGCTCTCTCCATTGCAAGGTCCTTAACCCAGTCTCGGCTGCCTGTCACAGGGCAGCATTCTCATGGGCTCTGGAGACCAGGGCATGCACAGCTTTGGCAGTCATTGTTCTGCTGACCACGAGGCCCCCCGCCTCCACCGGACAGCCAGAGGAGTCCCAGGCCCCAACAAGGCAGGAACCCCACAGGGCAGCACAAATGCCAAGCTTCTGCAGGCTTAGCCAGTCCAGAACGTGACCGCTGATTACAGCCTGAGCCAGTCCTGGCAGAAAACAATGACCCCAGAGGGTGGAAGTGAAAAGAGCACAGTGCAGGGCCCATTCACGGCACAGCGGGCGGAGGCAAGGGGACAGGTAAGGGATACGGAGGCCCCAAGAAGAGCAGCAGAAGGAAGCTGTGAGTACCCCAGGGCCGAAGGGAAAAGGGAGGGAAATAGTATCACTGGCAGTGGGAGAGGTACCGCCACGCAGGAGAGATACAGCCACGGTCAGGGCCATGGTGGCAGAACAGGGTGGGCACAGGAAGAGAAAAAGCCAGCCCTGCCACCTCCCGTTCTTGGGACTTGTCCAGTGGCCCCAGCAGCCAAAGTCACCGGGAGCCTGCGGGTGGGAGCCCATGACACGGGTGCATCAGTTGACTCCTGAGGCAGGTACAGGGCAGACAGGGTGGAGAACGAGGAGCCGCCGGCCCCAACTCAGTGTCTCTGAGCCACATCCCTTGAAAAATGTCTCTGGTTTTATAGCCCCACTGCTGCAAAACTCGTGGTGATGGGGCAGCCCACACCTGGGAGACAGGGGCTCCCTCCGTCACTGGGACGGGGGCAGTGAGGCCAGCCGGCAACTTCATCTGAAGCCAGGGGAGGCCAGCACCCGCCGAAAGGAACTGAAGTGAAAGCAATGTTACATGACTTGACAGGATCCCTGGAGTTTGATTCAAGGACTAAGGAGTAAGGATTAAAACAAGGAGCGAGGGAGCAAAGCCTTGTAGTGCAAGGAACAGATTTGCCTTTCGACCCAGAGAACAGGCTATTTATTTGAACAAGAACTCTCACAGCTCTCATTTTATCCCCTTTGGAGCATATTTTATGTCGCTAAGAATTTCACGGCGATTAAAAGCAGCAAAGGAACAAATCCTTTTAAAACTGCCTATTTATGGCAAAGGGTAGGCAAGTTTTCAAAGCAGCAGGAGTGGCAAGCTCTTTTGAAGTTGACAGTCTGCAGGATTTACTGATGCTGAACACACACTCCACCTGTGACCCAGGAATTACACTTCTGGGCAGATTCCACCCCGACTAGGGACGCACATTCACCAAAAGGCACAGGCTAGAATGTTGGTGGTTGTCCTGCCCAAATGTCCATCAGTGGTAAAATGGGTAAGTGAATCAGGACAGTCTCCCCATGGAATACTATACAGCAAAGAAAAGGGAAACAGGCCACCACACAGTCATAAGCACAAAGATGATCAAAAGAGGCCACACACCATGGCCATAAACCTCAAACTCAAACAACTTCTCAGTGGTGACAGAGGTCACAGAGTGGTCCCTGGGAGGGGTAGTTACCAGAATGCAGGAAAGTGGGGGGCCTTCTGGGAGTGGGGGCCTGTTGTGCCCCTTCACCTCGGAGCTGAGCCCTGCAAACCTGTGACGCCATCTCCCAGAAGGAGCTCGGAGGATTCACTTCTCCCTGTCAGCTCGAGTTCCATCTGAGTTCTTTGATTTAAGTCATCAAGGGAAACCCTCACCCTTTCACGGCATCTGTATCCCACTGTTGGTTTCTGCTTACCCACTATATTTCAACTTTTTTCACCTAAATATTTTATTAAAGGACAACTGCTTAGCATTAAGATCGTAGAAAAATCAGCCCTGCTTTCCAGGAATGGAAGATAGCCGTAAAAATTAACACAGTGCCATCGTCCCTCCCCCACAGCCTACACCCAAGGCTCTGAAAAGCCAAAGGGATTTTTCTGTTTGATTTTTTTTCTTTTTGTTTTTATTTATTTGTTTGTTTGTAAATTTAGTACATTCTCGTTTGGTGACAAATCTGACTTGACGTCCAGCTTCGAGTGAGAGCCAGCGTGGACGTGCAGCCACAGGGGAGGGCCAGCGTGGACGTGCAGCCACAGGGGAGGGCCAGCGTGGACGTGCAGCCACAGCAGAGGGCCAGCGTGGACGTGCAGCCACAGGGGAGGGCCAGCGTGGACGTGCAGCCACAGGGGAGGGCCAGCGTGGACGTGCAGCCACAAGGGAGGGCCAGCGTGGACGTGCAGCCACAGGGGAGGGCCAGCGTGGACGTGCAGCCACAGGGGAGGGCCAGCGAGGACGTGCAGCCACAAGAGCAGCTTCCCTGAGCAGACCCTGTACCAGGCTCCTGGGAAACACCAGGATGGCAGCTCTGTTCAACTCTTGTGGTCTCTGGGTTGACGGAGGTAATTCATGGCAAACTGCCTGTCATGCTGGACAGCACTGACCGAAACAAATGCCCCAGCTTAATTTGCACCACATCCTCCCACAGTGACCAGAGAGCAGGGAGCCACCTTTGGGGCCAGCTTAGCTTCCATGCAAGAGTGTCTTGGGGAAGAAAAACAGTGAGGGGTCCGCTTTGCACAGCCACAGTATGACTAGAAACCCAGCATGAGGAGACGTGGGGACACACCGCCTGACTAGTGCTGTGGCCCCAAGTCATGCGCTCCTGGGACGGTGTCCCTTCAGCAGAGTGTCCTTGCAGTTACACTTTCCTAGGCCCCCATTTTCATAGTTGATGAGTGCTGTGATGGCTGACTTCACGTCAGCTTGACGGGACTAAGGGATGCCCCATGCTGGTGACATTACTTCCGTTGTCCGTGGAGTGCCTGTGGGGTGGATCCGCATGTGATCTGTGAGGAAGACCGTCCCCCTCAGTGTGCCCAGGCACCATCCAGTCTGTGGGGGCCCAAGTAGGACAAACAGGCAGAGGAAGAGCAAAGCCTCTCTTTGCCTGAGCCAGGACACCCATCTTTTCCTGCCCTTGGTCCTCAGAGCCCCTGACCCTCAGGCCTTCAGACTCGGGCTTTTCAATGGCTTTCTTGATTCTTCAGCTTGTAGATGGGCAGGTCGTGGCACTTCTCGCCCTCCATAATCATGTGAGTGTAGAGGCTGAAAAGCCCTGCCATAGAGAAGACAGAGAGAGAGAGAGAGAGGATAGATCAGTATTTCCTATTGAGCTATCATCAGTAGGAGACGGCAGTTACCTAGAGTCACAAAGCCCTGTTATTGGTCACAATTAGAACCCATATCAGCTCCAAACTTCCAGTTTGGTTTCTAGACCTGCACTGTCTCAAAGAAATTGTGCAAGCCATGTATGTAATTTAAAGTTTTTTAGTTGCCGCCTTTGAAAATTTTTAAAAAGGGGGAGAAATGTTAATTTTAATGATTTATTTAACCCAATATATCCAAAACATATAATCAATATAAAATATTGGTTCTGTTCTCTGGGGAACCCTAATACTCACATTGCCTTGCTAAAATCCAAACACAAACATGAATTTCAAAATACATCTGGCCCAAGATGCCGAATCAACCTTTGCTGAAGAAACAAAGTTACGAGTGAGTAAATGAACATGCAAACACACTACACACCAAGGGAACAGAGAATACGCCCCGTGAACTCATGACGCTCCGGTTCTGAGGTCAGCTGGCCTGGCCGTCCGTGCTCGCCCTCCCTCTCGGGGAAACTGGTCCTAAGTCCCCAGAGTCAAGGGGAGGGGATGGTGACCCCACCTCTCAATGAGAAGAGTATGGAAGAACGCAGTGGTCATGATTTAAAAGCGCCTACTTTCTAAGCCCTACTGCTGTTTGAATTCTGTGAGCATGAGCTTCCCTCCTCATTCAAAGACATTTGCATATCTGTTAGCTTTGGAGCACGGCCATAGAGTCCGAAAGAGCCCAGCGCTGTCCCTTACTCAGGACAGAATGCCAGGCAGGGAGGCCCTGGCATTACACAGAGTGGCTTTCCTGACTCATCACACCTCACAATCTGTGTGGCTGCTTTCACATAACCTCAGAAGTTCTCTGTCGTCTCCATCGGTGACGATCATGCCGCCATTGAGGGTGGATCACTGGAGGGAGAACAGAGTCCGCTGAGCCACCCCCATGCCACACTGACAGTGACGCCCTGGGAAACTCCCTCTGGTCCACCCAGTCCCCTTCCTTCCCCTCCCACCCACCCACCACCCCCTTCCCTTCAGGCTCCTGCACACTGGGAAGTCCAGAAGCATCCAGCATCCTCCAGGCTCCCTCCTTGTGCCAAGCAAGGGCCCAGGGGAGAGCGGAACCTCAGGGCCAAGGGAAGGCGGTCATCCTGGCGCTAGGGGTCCCGCGCCCCTCCGAAACGCCATGCGGACCGCGCTCTGCAAAACGGCCTCGGAGTTCTAGGTGGTTTCCATGGCTTGGAACTTCTAACCTCATTTTCTTTTTTTCCCATGTAGAGAAAATGCCTTGGCGCCCAGCCAGCCTCTGGCCAGCAGCTGCTCATCACCCACGTGTAGAGAAGGGTGGCGGGGTGGAGCCCAAGGAGAGGGAGCTGGGAAACCTTGCTCCTGCCCACAGCACGGGAAAGCTCTGCAGGGAAGCCCCGGGCACTGCGGGGAGGCCTGGACGCTCCAACAGAGGCTGGGCCTGCTCCATGCCCTGCTACCTGGAAGTGCAGCTCTTCAGGGCAAGCAGGAACAAGGCCCTCCCCCACAGTGTGCCAGTCAATGTGCCCGCCATGGTGACAAGCAGGCCCTGACATGCCAGGGGTGTCCCCTAGTGCAAGTGCCTTTCCACTCAGGACACGGTCCAGAGGCGGCCCCGGAGGGAGCACTGTTCCACACACTCACGCGGGGCCCAGAATGGCAGAATGGCCTTACCAGCTCTTCAAAATCTGGTGTATATTTTACACTCGCAGCACGCTTTTATTTGAATGTTAAATTTCCACTGCAAAGACTCGATCTGTATTTGGAGCTCATAAAATTTAAAGTCAAAAAGGCAGATTCACATACTGGGTTGCTCCAAGCATACTTGAGTTTTCTTAATAACTGAACCAAGGACCAGAGTTGAAATTAAAATTGATTAAAATAAGATCATTCAGTTTCTCAGTTGCACAGGCCTCATTCAAGGGCTCATGGGCACATCGGACGTGGCAGCCGAATCGGACAGAGCAGCTCTGGAACTCCAGCCAAATCTCCAGGGTCCCTGACAGCCTTCGGGAGGAGGAAGGTCCGTGAGAATGACTTCTTCCCCAGGCGATCTGAGGACAGCGGTCGTCCTGGGAAGTGACAGCGGCACTGCCCCTGCTCATTCTTCTCTCTCTTCTCTCTGTGGTTGTGCCTCCAGCTTCCCAGAGTTCTTGCTTCACAAACAGCAGCGTCATGCCATCCCCAGGCTTGCACAGGGGAGGACAGCCAGACGCTCAGTAAGAACGCGCTCAGGTGACCGCCTCGAACGAGGCTTGGGTGAGGCGCCGTGGGTGAGGACAGATGGCTTTGAGCAGAGCCGACACCCTGAGATGCTGACGGCCCAGGGCCATGTGCCCGTGGCGACTTGGGAGGCAGTGAGAAGAGGCTCTCAAAGGCCGGGCTCTCAGTCACCCCCGTATTTGCTTTCTGGAGCTGCCACAGCAAATACCCTGACCTGGGGGTGCTTAAGACAACAGAAATATAATCTCTCTCAGATCTGGAGGCCAGAAGTCTGCAGTCTAGGTGTGGGCAGGGTTCCACTCCCTCCAGAGGCCCTAGGGAAGCGCCCTCCCTGACTCCTCCAGCTCCTGGGGGCTCCAGGTGTTCCTCGGTCTGTGGCCACACCACTCCAGCCTCTGCCTCCATCCTCACATGGGCTTCTCCTCTGTGTCTCTTATCTCCTCTCCTCTTTTTTTTTTTCTTTTGGGATGGAGTCTCCATCTGTCGCCCAGCCTGGAGAGCAGTGGCGCAATCTCAGCCCACCTTAACCTCTGCCTCCCAGGTTCAAGTGATCCTCCTGTCTCAGCTACTGGAGTAGCTGGGACTACAGGTGCCCACCAGCACACCCAGCTCCTTTTTGTATTTTTTACTAGAGATGTGGTTTCACCACACTGGCCAGAATGGTCTCTATCTCCTGACCTCATGATCTGCCCGCCTCAGCCTCCCAAAATGCCAAGATTACAGTTGTCAGCCACGGTGCTCAACCCTCATCTCCTCTTTTCTAAGGCCACTAGTCATTGCATTAGGACGCTAGATGCAGGATGATCTCATCATTAACCAATTACACTTCCAAACATCTCACTTCCAAAGTCACGTTCTCAGATTCTGCAAATACATGAACTTGCCGGGACACTCTTCAACCCGCTACGCCCATCTTCAGGCAAACCCAGGTCGGCTCGCCTTAGCCTTGGGCGAAGCTTTGCCCCTCACAACAACAGTAATAGCTGACACACAGTCACCACTTACCACGTACCGGGGGTAGTCACCTTCCCTGCGTTATTTCCCCCAACCCAAATAAATCCAGTTCTTCTCCCACCTTACAGATGAGTCAACTGAGGCTATCAGAGGCTTGATAATTTATGCCAGGACACAATGCCAAAAAGGGAGGAGCAGGAGATGGCTCCAGGTGGGCTGACTTCAGAGCCGACGTTCACACGCGTTCCACCACACGGCTGTTAGGGACCCCTCAAAACCCAGCACCCTCTTTGCGTACAGCAGTGCATGCCTTCAGCCCCACGGGGAGACGGCGGTTAAAACAGTGGCTGACGTGCACTGAGTGCTTCTTATGCACTCAGCAGGCTTTCGTGTTAACCTCCCGCAGTGGATGCGTGTCCCGGCGCTGCCGGAACAGATCAGCGCAAACTGAGGGGGCTTAAAACAGCAGAAATGGATCCTCTCCCCATTCTGAAGGCTTCTCCAGAAATCAAGGTGTCATCAGGGCCTGGTCTGTCTGGAGGACCTGAGGAAGGATGGCTCCAGGCCACGCTCCAGCTGCTGGTGGCTACGGGCCACCTTCAGGATTCCTCTGCTGGAAGCTGCCTCTCTGCAGTCTGGGGCTTCCTTTCACAGGCTGCCTTCCCTCTGTGCATCAGCATCTGAATTTCTTTTCTTTTTTTCTTTTTTTTTTTTCTTTTTTTTTTTTTTTTTTTTGACATGGAGTCTCATTCTGTCACCAGGCTGGAGTGCAGTGGTACGATCTCAGCTCACTACAACCTCTGCCTCCCAGGTCCAAGGGATTCTCCTGCCTCAGCCTCCTGAGTAGCTGAGACTACAGGTGTGTGCCGCCACGCCTGGCTAGTTTTTTGTGTTTTAGTAGAGACAGAGTTTCACCATGTTGGCCAGGATGGTCTCGATCACCTGACATTGTGATTCGCCCCCTCAGCTTCCCAAAGTGCTGGCATTACAGGCATGAGCCACAGCGCCTGGCCTGAATTTCCCTCTTCTTTTAAGGACATCAGTCAGATTGGATTTAGGGTCTTCCTACTCCACTATGGCCTCACCTTAACTTGATCTGCAAAGGCCCTCGGTGCAAACAAGGTCGCATTCACAGGTAATGACGGTGAAGACTTGCACATCTCTTTTTGGAGACACAACTCGACCCACGGCACAGTATGTGCTACGGCTCACATGTGTCTTTCTGAACCCACAATCCACCCCAGGGGACCCTTGTCTTATAGATGAACACACTGAGACCTGGCATGCTAGGGACCTGGCCCAGCCTGGCAATGGCAGGGCTAGGACTCAAGGCTGCTGCCTTTCAGAGCCCAGCTCTCAATCGCTCCCTTCAAGGACTTTCTGGGACTCCCCAAGGCTCTTCCAGACCAGAAATGAGGACACTGGTTGCCGACAACAATCTGAAAGTCAGGGCCGGTCTGCTCAGGTTGAAGTCTCCCTGTTACATGACCTTGACCCTGGATGCCAATTCCCATAGATCACAGCCCTTCTCTCATGGCATTGTCCAGGATTCTGGAAAAGGCAACTTGATATTTTTCTGCTGCTTCTAACCTGAACACACCTGAGCAAAATATGCAAACCTCTGTAATGAAACTGCCTCACAGCTCAAATTTTCCCTGTGCCCATGCCGGGTAGACGGGATCTTACCCAGCCGTCCTCTGCGGGAGCAAGGGTTCTGGGTCTTTAAGCCCCACACTGATCAGTCATTGGCTGTGAGCTGCCTCACACTGTCATAAAAGGCGCAACAATGAAAATGAAGCTTTGCCCTAATTGACTTATGAGAGGAAGGCAGGGATGGCTTGAGTTTCTCCCTGCAGAGGGCTCCCCACCCCGCCTTCTGCAGCCCCTTCCCCAATCTCGGCTCTTAGAACCTCCCTGGCCATTACACAACCCAGTCCTCAGCTGAGAGAAAAAGGGAAACAACGTAGATGATGAGGCTCCCCCAGAGAATGAAGCCATAGCCAGCAAGTCGCTCACAACCAGGACAGGCATGTGGGAAACCATGTTCTCACTGCCTCCAGGAGGCAAGACAGGAGCGCCCTGGAAACTCCACGGGATTCCCCCCTCAAACGTGGCCAAACGGGGTCTGGGGAGTGTGTGAAGCCAACCGGGGACACTAGGAGGGAGGTGCCACCAGGTCTTCACTGCAGTCCAGGCAGACAAACTGCCCAGAGAGGCTGGCCGGCCGTGGACGATGCCTGGGCCGGCTGGAGGCTCTCCCCAGGTGGCAGCGGGAGGGAGGAAGGCCCAGCTGCAGTCACAGGCTTGAGTTTGGGGAGGTCACAGTTTTGATCACAGCCCCGCCTCTGCCGGCGGGCGCCCAACCATTTTCCTGCCTCTCACTGCAGGGAGCTTTGCACCGCCAGAACTTAGGACAAGCCTGGCATTCTCTACGACCTCGTGAAGCCTTGCTCTTTGCTAGAGAAATGAAAACTGGTCCAATTACTCCCTTAAGAAAAAATCTCTTAGAAAAGGCCAGCATGCAGGCAGAAGAAGGCTCTTCCCACCTGCTCGGGGAGTGGGGCTTGGAAATCCCAGGCTGCTTCTCCAAATGAGCCCTGAGAAGAGCCCATGTGAAGTGGGGGTTGCCCTCGGAGAGTGGGTCCCCTGAGGGGCCTCTACAGGGCAGCATAGAGAACGTGTTGTCTCACAAATTGGCAGGTGAAATTGAGCATTACGGGAAAATTGGCCTGGCCAGGTTAGAGTGGAGGCAGAAAGAATTTGGCTTTGGTAGGGACGGAGGGAGGGAGGGAGGGAGAGAGAGAGAGAGGCTGGGGATGGCTGTATCCCAAGGGCTGGGTTTCCCTGAACTAAGGATGCTTTGTGGCCCTATAAGAACTTGATCTGAGATTGTCTCATCTGGGTTTGGAATCAATCTGTGATTGATTGGATTGCTGCTCAGAAACATGCACTTCCCCACCCACGCTTCCAAGAAAGAAAGAAAAATAAACCCTCCAGCAAGGGACTGTAGCAGTTGTCCTGCTGGGCACCCCAGGAGGCCGACTCCTGGTGTGCAGATGGTTTGGGTGGTGGGGGTTGCTGGGAGGGGAAAGAAAGGAAAGGAGCTGGCCTGGGAAGAGGGAGCCGTGGCTGTGACAGAGTTTCAAGAGGAGCCTCAGCACTGGGGATTCCTGGCAGTGACAGACAACGCCTTTCTTGAAAGCACATCACAGCTCACGTTCTCCCTGTGCCCATGTCAGGTAGAAGGGACCCTCCCAGCTGTCCTCTGCTAGAGCAAGAGCTTTGGGCCCTCAACCCCCCACACTGATCAGTCATTGGATTTGAGCTGCCTCACGCTGTCAAAAAAGGTCTTAAAATTATACCAAGTTGGCCAGGCACCATAGTTCATGCCTGTAATCCCAGCACTTTGGGAGGCTGAGGCAGAAGGATTGCTTGAGTCCAGGAGTCTGAGACCAGCTTGGGGAACACAGGGAGACCCTGTCTCTGCAAAAATAAAAATAACAAATGAATCAGGCATGGTGGGATAGTCCTGTAATCCCAGCTACTCGGGAGGCTGAGATGGGAGAATCACTTGCGTCCAGGAGGCTGAGGTTGCAGTGAGCCGATTGCACCACTGTACTCCAGCCTGGCCCACAGAGCAAGACTCTGCCTCAAAAAAAAAAAAATGCAATTTAACTATCCACACTGGTCTGAGAATTAGCTCAGAGTTGCAATTATACATCTAGTTTTATTAAACATCATATTTTTAATGAGCTTATTTTCATAAGCTGGAGTATTTTTCCAGATAAAATCCCAATTTGATCTGAAAGGTGGGTCCAGTTTTAACTGGATTCGCTTTCTCTGTGGGTAACTCACTTGCCTTTCCACTGCTACTCCCCACCCACAGCAGGCATCGCTAATGGGTCACAGACCGCATCACACTCCCCCTAATGTGCAGCCCCTTCCGGTCACTTAGTCCTTAGGTTAAATTCTCCAGAACACTTCCCTGGCTATTCCCAAGCTGGGTCAGCCACTCCTTCCCCGTGCTCACCTTTCATGACGTGGGTCACATCCCTGCTTTCCCATCTGTCTCTCACAGCAGGTGCGAGCTTCTGAGCTCACAGGTTAATGTCCTGTTCACTGTGACATCAGGGCCTGAAACAAAGCCTGGCATACAGTAGATGGGCATCACAGAGGGGTCCCCAAGATCTCCTGCAACCTGCCTTTTTGTGATTTTAGACATAGGTCAGGGAGGGGCTGATTCTACCACAAGATTCAGGTGTGAATCCTGGTCAGCAAGCTCAGCCCTGGCAAGTCAGACCTAAACCAATCAGAGTGAGTTATTCCTCAGCCCAGAGGGATTGCTGGAAGAATGGGCATGTGCTCCCAGCTGGAGCCAGCGAGATGGGACGGGAGGTGTGCTGGAGGTTTCTGGGAAAGAAGATGCCTCTCGTAGGACCCAGCTCTTTCTCTTTGGGAATGGAGTGGTATGTGAAGTGATGCCTGGAACTCCAGCAGCCCTTTTGCAACTAAGAGGGAAGCCAGCCTGTGGATGAACTAAAATAGCAGACAGGAGAGCAGAGAGAAGGAAAGAAATTGGGTCCCTTGGTGACACCATCAAGAGCTGAAGCAAACCAACTCTGACACCCACCATGTCTCCAGAACTTTCATTTACATAGACTGAGAAACTAAGTCCCTTATCATGTCAGCCAGTACTACTGGGCTCAGCCCCATTCCTGCTTCTTTGACTTGGCCACTCAGCTGGGGCCACTTGACCTCGTGGTCTCGGGATCTACAGGTCTTGGAAACAGATGACCTGGGTTCAGATCCCAACCCCAACATTACCTTACTCCCAAGAAAGAAGAAAGAAAAATAAACCTTCCAGCAAGGGACTGTAACAGTTGTCCTATTGGGCTCCCCAGGATGCTGACTCCTGGCTTGCAGATGGTTTGGTTGGTAGGGGTTGCTGGGAGGGGAAAGAAAGGAAGGGAGCTGGCCTGGGCAGAGGGAGCCGTGGCTGTGAGGCGCTGATGGACATTTCTAAACACTCAAGCAGAGGACCAAGGACCGGGGTCTCCGGTTGCTGGCCCTTACTAGAATACGAGATTTTTCAACAAACACTGGCATAGCACTCGCTCGGTGTGAGGCTCTGTTCTGTGTGCTTTACAAATACTAACCTTTGCTGCCTCAGGCTGTACCCATTTACAGGTGAGAAAATGGAGGCCTGGAGAGGTTGAGCGACTTACCCAAAGTCACAGAGCCAGTGGGTGGTGGAGCCTGGGTTTGGACTCAGGGGGCCGTGGCTGCAGTCCGTACACACAGCTGTGACGCTGCATTAGAAGAATGTGCATTTGCTGTGTCTGGGCAGCTTATGTGAATGTCTTACTTAATCCTCACAGCAACCCCGTGAAATAGGTACTATTATTACCCACACTTTGCAAATGACAAAGCCATCTCTGAGAAATTAAGAAATGCTACATTGCCAGTGGGTGAATGAGTGAATGAATTGTGGTTAATCAGACCTGTGCAATGGCCTTGACTTGACCCCTCGGTCCAGGCCAAGAGTGGACTCAGGAAGTCCCCATCACCCCCGGAGTGTGCTCTTGGGACAGGGAGCCTCATCCTGCCTCTGATCCCTGAGAGCAGCCTTGGGCACTGAGTTCCCAGTAGCTTCAAAGGGAGCCCGAGCCTGCTGAGCTCCCAGGGGGCGAGGACAGCAGACCCCGCCTGCTGCTGGCTGGGCCCCATTGCCAGACGTCAGAAGTGCACGGGGCCGCTCTGGTCTCAGGCCGCAGCAGATGGAAGCAGCTCCGTGCAGAGCCAGGCGCTGCTGGGAACTGAGCTGCCATTTCCTTGTTTTTCAATTCCACCGAAGCGCCCTGGAAACCACATGCAGAACAAAGTGGCTGGCGTGCTGGCTGGAAGGCGAGAGGATCAGAGAGGGGAAAGGAGGGAGTGCCTCCAGAGGTGCCTCCTCCAGGGCTTGGGAACTTCTTCCCAACCTCCCAGAAATGTCTGCACTTCAGCTCAGCTAGCATTTCTCATCCTAACCGTCACCCGAGGAGCCGCCCTACTGCCCAGCGCAGGCTCGCTAGCCAGGTGTGCCAGTCAGGCATGCTGATCACCTCCAGCCTGAGCTTGGCCATCCTCAGAGCCCTGGGGTCGAGCCCTGCTTGGGAGGGTTGAGCGCCTGCTGGGTGGTGGGGCAGGGCTTGGACTTTGGACTTGGATGAACCTATTATCAGCCCCCTCTTGCATCTGAGAAAGCTAGGATTAAGGGATCAGGCGCTGCTTCTCACCCAGCTGGGAGGAGGTGGAGATGGATTCGAGGCCAGGGTCACTGGCCTCCAGCCCAGAGCTCATTCCCCTGCCCCGCAGACGCTGGACATTTCCCCTGAGTGGGAAATGAGAGCCTGGAACATCCTGCCTTCGAGGAATGTGGCCCCAGGCGGGGAGACTTGCTAAGTGCTTCAACACCTGCAGCTCCCAGGAGGAGGGACAGCGGGAAGGAAACTCAGAGGAGGGCTGGCCACAGTGGCTCATGCCTGTGATCCCAGAACTTTGAAAGGCTGAGGTGGGAGGATCACCTGAGGTAAGGAGTTTGAGATCAGCCTGGGCAACATCGTAAGACCCCATCTCTACAAAAATAAATAAATAAGTTAGCCTGGCATGGTGGTGTGCATCTAGAGTCTCAGCTACTCAGGAGGCAGAGGCAGGAAGGTTGCTTGAGCCCGGGAGTTTGAAGATACAGTGTGCTATGATGGTACCACTTCACTCCAGCCTGGGCAACAGTGTGAGACCCCATCTCTAAAATAAATAAATAAATAAATAAAGACACTCAGAGGAAGAGAGGCATTGACTTCGGTGTTGCTGCTTTTGTGAAAATGATGTTGAACAAGAGGTGGGTCAAAGTAGTTGGGGTGGATGTGGTAGGTACAGTCTTATCAAGTCACATAAACTTCTTGGGCAGAAGCAAATGGTGAACAGAAGGTATAGGATCAGGAAGGTGGAAGTGGCCGTTCCACACCTGGCCAAGAAGTGTGGGCTTTTTCTATGAAGATTTTTGAGCTGCGGCTTGTGATAATAAGAATTATGTTGGAGAAGATAAATGTAAAAGACAAGCCCAGCATGGATCCCCCCAAACACACTGTTAACATGCTGGCTATGCCAGACATGTCTGTGATACACTCCTCCTCCCTTCAGGATGGACCACTCCCTTCCAGTCCTCACTTAGTATGCCCCCATAGATTCATTAACGTTAAGTTCAGCTAAAACATCTCAAATTAACAATGTTTTTGAACAAGACAGAAATGTGTTTTCTTTTGTGTTCAAGAAGCCCAGGGGCCACCAAGGGTTGGAGACCCAGAGTCTTTCTATCTTATTTGTTTCACCAGGTGTGGATTTCTAGTCCCCAGTTCACCTCATAGTCCCATGTGGCTGCTGGAGCTCCAGCCATCACATTCACATTCTAGCAAGCTAGAAAGAGGAGGAGGAAGATAATAGCGCACACATGCACTCCATACTCTTTAAGGGCACTTTCACTTACATGCCATTGGCCAAAACTTTGTCAGTTTGCTACATCTAGCTGCAAGGAGGCTCAGAAATGCAGTCTTTTTTCCCAGTGATGTCTATGTGGCCAGCTAAAAACTATGATTTCTATGATTAAGAAAGACCCTGGGGAACATCTGTCAGTCTCTGACAGGCCATTGGCTTTGGAACAAGGCCTTTTATTGCCCAACATGGCAACTTACCACACTCACCCAGTTCCCTGTATGAGTCATAAAAATAAATACAAGTTCAGTGATAAGAACTTGAAGGTGAAACAAGGCAAAGGAGTCCACAGCATCCGGTCGGGAAGGAGGCTGTGGGGCCGGGCCAGCTTCTGGTTTCTCCTCTACTGCTTCCCTCGCTTGGCCTCAGCTTGCTCATCTGTAGCATGGGAAGGGAGGGGACTATCGGGACCCCAGCAATTTTCTTCTGGCTCCAAAGTAGCAAGTCTGTTCCGGTGGCCCCGGTAGAGAAGAGGTGAATTTCCCTTTCTAATAGCAACCTTACCTTCCGTTTCCTGAGTTCACGTGGAGTGTCCGTCCACAGAGCATTGCCTTTGGAGGAAAAGGGCTTTTTCTGCCCCATTCTACAGATGAGGCTTGAAGGGTACAGGACTTGCCTGGGTTAAGCAGTAGGGAAGAGGCAGGGATACGAGGGAGACCAGTACGATGCCAGGTCCAGGCTCAGAGCAGGCTCTGGTCAGTGTCACCAAGGGGCCTGGAGGCTTAGCAGGGGACTGAGGATCAAGAGTGCACAGAGGCACATGTTCAAGCCATGTAAATGGCTGATGTTTATGGGCTCCAGTCAGGAGCCAGCGCTGTGCTATGAACGCTGAGAGGTAGGTGCTATTCATATCTCCACTTTCCAGATGAGAAAACTGAGACCCAGCAGGGTGGTTCCAGGGCAAATGGCAGAGCTGGGCTACCCGCCCCAGCAGCAGCCCAAGCTCTCACCTCCACTGTGGCACACATCATGAGAGCTGAGATCAAAGTCCTTTGTAACCACAGAGTCCTCACCAAATCCCCACTCTGCCACTTACTGGCTGTGTGGCCTTGAACAGGTGATTTAACCTCTCTGTCCCTTTGTTTCCTTAACTAGGAAACACGAATGATAATCTATATCATGAGGTTATCAAGAGAATTAAATGAGTTAATACATGTAAAGCAATTAGGAAAATGCCTAGCAGAGAGTAACCACTCCATGAGTATTAACTGTTATTTACTCAATATCTTATTCAATCAACTCACTGTTTTAGTTAAATTAACCTGAAGGAAAACTTCATGACTGTGATATGTATGTATAATGTAATACCACTAAAAAAACCATTCAAAGAAATCTACTCAGATACATAAATGGAATTCTTTTTTAAAATGTGATATGAATGACAGGAAAATGGAAATAGAGGAATGATGAACAGAAGGAACAAACAGAATCAATAAAATGGGAGATTTAAGTCCACTTTGCCAATAATTACATTAAATGTAAATGGCCTAGAGATATCAATTAAAAGATGGAGGTTAGCAGAATGATCTTTTTAAATGACCTAACTCTACACTGTCTAAAAGAAACTCACTTCAAATGTAGTTACAGTGATAGACAAAGTTATACATATATATAAATTTCAAGCACATTAATCCATAAAAAGGAGGCCTGTCTATGTTAATATCAAATAAAATGGACTTTAGAGCAAAGAAAATTATGGGGGATCAAAAGAGACATTGTATAATGATAAAAGAGTCAATCTACCAAAAAGACATAGCAATTTTAAATGTGCCAAAATATGTGAAGCAAAAACTGATGGGACTGAAATAAGAAACAGACAAATTCACAATTACAGTTGGAGACGGCAACACCCTTCTCCCAGCAACTGATGAAACTACTGGACAGAAAATCAGCAAGGGTATAGAAGAGCTAAACAGCACCATCCACCAACTGGATCTAATGGACCTTTATAAAACATTCTACCAACAACAGCAGAATGCACATTCTTTATAAGCCTTCATGAAACCTTCACCAAGACAGACTATATCCTGGTCATAAAACAAACATCAATAAATTCTAAAATACTAGATATTAATGGAGTGTATATCCCAACCTTAAATGGAAGTGGATGCTGTCAGCCATAAATGGAAAGTAATCAATCATCCAAAAGAGTTAAAAAGAAAGAAGACAATGTTAATACATCCTAGCTTGATACTGAGGGTTGCCTAAGGCTCTGAGTCTTTTTCAACCAGCTGAGGAAAGGTGAGTAGGGTCTGAGGGTTGCATGGCAGCGATGTGCCAGCATAGCTTCTGATTTCGACAGCCCTTTTGTAGCCGTGTAGGGAAAAGCCCTGGTGTGCGGGAGACTTACACCAAGCATTCAGGGGTGAGGACACGTCAGGTCAGCAAGTTACACTCGAAGGCTCAGTTGTGGCACACTGGCAACTCTTAAAATTATTACCAAAAATGTCAATATATTAAAAAATTAAAACTAATAAATTTGTATCCAAAACAATAATAATAAAATCCCAAGAGAGATGCTATTGATGGTTAAAGACCTATTGGAACCACCCTGAGACTTTGTCCTTCATGTGAACAGAAGGTCTCAGCACAGCCTTTTCTCTCCTAGGATGTCGGGCTTTTTAGGGCCCAGACTCAGCCCCACCTGCCGCTACATTTGGGAAACTTTGGGGGAAATCAGAAGACACTGAGCTATAGTGTCGGAGAGCTCTGTCTAAAACCCAGCTCTGCTTCCTAGCTGGGCAGCCCTAGACAACTTACTCACCCTCTCTGGGCCTGTTTCCCCTGTGAAAAGAGATGCACTAACACGTTCCCTCAAGTTATTGCAATAAATGAGACACGTATTCAAAACGATCTGCAGCCCCACATGGGGCTGCTTGGAGCTATTTTCTTGTCAGTTCTCCAGGTCAGCAGCCTGCTAGACCAAATGCAGGTCACCACCCGGCTAGAAATGTCCCCTCTGGAGCCACGGAGCTCCAAGGCCTGAGGGAAGTAGGGGCCATAAACCTCCTCCCCGACTCCTGTCACTGAAGATCAAACTGCTATCAGAATCAAAGCCACCCAGCTGATGGATGCACACAGGGGACCCAGAGCCCCAGCAGCCAGCCAGTCCCTCACTGTTATGTGGAGTTCAGAGTGACTCCAGCTATGTCCCCAGGAGCCTCTGCAGTTTAATTTGGGCCAGAAGGTGACAAGTTGCCTCCTTTAGAAAGATGCTTATCTCTCTCTGCAGAGAAGGAGGAGACGCCTGCAGAGGTGTCAGCAGACAGGCGGGGGTGGGTCGGGGTGGGGGAGCGGTGAGGTGAAGAGGCCATGCTGATAGTGAAGGCCCCCTTTCCCCCACAGGTACTCAGAGCCCCAAATGGTGTTCAGAAGCCAGGGCGCCCTGAGCTTGCATTTCAGCAGCAAGCAACAGATGTATCAACTCAGTGTTTTCTTTCAAGAGCCTTTGGTAGGGACAGACAAGGGGCGTTGTCGCTCAGAAACAGATCTACCAAGTCTGTTTTATTTCAGGAGCCTTTGGTGGAGAGAGACAAGGGCTGGTGTCGCTTGGACCCTCTGGGCTCTTAGCCTCCCAGGGGAAAGGGCTGATACCAGGGGTTGGAAGACTCTAGAAAGGCCTGGCTAGGCTAGAAGCTGAGTCAAGCCCCAGCCTTGGGGACTCCCTGAAGGAATTAACAGACTCTCAGGAATGTAGTTTTGACCACTGCAGAATCCTGGGAGCTCCAGACAGAACCTTGAGCTGGAAGAAACTCAGTCACCGTTGCTAGAGACACAAGAACAGGTGGTCCCTGCAGTCCCCTTTGTGCCAGGCTGCCCAGCTCAAAGCTCGGTTCTAGATGCATGGCTTTGCCCCTGTGACTTCATCTGTCAAACAGGAGTGGGCGACATTTCCCTCTTCAAAGCATCATCATGGAACTGAAGGAGCTCGTGATGTGCAGGACCCGGCACATGCTCCAAGTTGCATTACTTTATTATTATTATTATTATTATTATTATTATTATTATTATTAAGGCTTGGTGGTAATAAGACATCAACTGAGAATCGCCTGACAGCCCATGGGCAGCAAGGGGCGTCTGGAAAGAAAGACACCCAAACGACTAGGCACAGCGGCTCACGCCTGTGATCCCAGTACTTTGGGAGGTTGAAGTGGGAAGATCATGAGGTCAGGAGCTTGAGACCAGCCTGACCAACACGGAGAAACCCCATCTCTACTAAAAAGACAAAATTAGCCAGGCGTGGTGGCAGGTGCCTGTCACAGCAGCTACTCGGGAGGCTGAGGCAGGAGAACCGCTTGAACACAGGAGGTGGAGGTTGCAGTGAGCCAAGATCGTGCCATTGCACTCCAGCCTGGGCAACGAGAGCAAAAAAGAAAGAAAAAGACCCCCAAATGCCAAGAACAGTGGGTGCTGAGTGTGCAACTGAGTCCTTATTATTTGTGTGTTTTCCAAATCTGTTTTCATAAGCCTGAATTTCCTCTTTAAATGGAGAGTCTAAACCTAATGAACTAGTCACAGATGCCCCATGCGGCCAGGCCCAGGGTAGGGGTGACAGTCTGAGGAAAGATGGCAGCTTCTCCTGACTCTGCTTCTTGGAGCCAGCCTGAGATCCATGGGCCACACTGCCTGACTCCCTGGCTTCTCCAGATGTTTCCCTCTGGGATAAACTCCTGCTGCTGTACAGAGTTCCTCGGGATGATCGAAGCTTCGCCGTCTTCTGTACAAGGGCTGCAGCCAGGGGAGAGCCACTGGTGCTGATGGCGTCCTTTGTCACTCTGTGCCTGCAGAGTATGGTCCCAGAGACGCACTGTGTCTGTGCTCCCAGCCTGAGCTCCTCTAGGCAATGCCGCCAGCCTGCATGTCATCTGCCTGCTCTGGATCGGTCTGGCTTTACATGCAAAATGACCTGCAAAATGAATGAATGAATGAATGAATGAATGAAAATTGCAACATAAAACCCTGTGGGAGAACATCCATGAAGACTGGGGGCATTCTAGGTCCAAGGGGAATGTCAGCAACCTTCGTGGGCACTAGGAAAGGTGGCAGGCTTCAAGATGTCATACTGGACTTTCCACAAATAAAGACAAGTGGGAAGTAAGTGATTGCTTTTTAAATTTTTTGATGTGCTTATATGACATTTTCTCAATGTGTGTTCCCACAAAATTCACATGTTACAACTCTAACCCCCAAGCTGAAGGCATTAGGAAGTGGGACCTTTGAGAGGTGATAAGGTTAGGAGGGCAGAGTCTTCACGATGAGATTAGCGCCCTCATGAAAGGAACCCCAGAGAGCTTCGTCGTCGCCGCTTCCACCATGCAAGGGCACAGCAGGAATGCACTATCTGTGGAGCAGGAGGCAGCCATCACAGGTCCTAAACCTTCCGGCACCTTCACCTAGGACTTCAGCCTCCAGAAATGAGAAATAACTTCTGTTGCTCATAAGCCACTCCATTTATGGTAATTTGCTATAGCGACCCAAACAGACAAGGTACCGTATTTGACCCATGGGTCTGACCAGCCGTGTTTCACAGACCCCACCATGTGAGAAGGGTGGTAGTACATTCTGGAATCATAACATATGTCTATGAGAAAAGGGGATCTGATTGGCAAACACAGAACTCCAGAGGTGGGAAGAGGGGCAGGTCTGAACTCCGAGGACCCTGGCCCAGCCCGACTCTTACTGCTTCCTCTTACTCCTCTGCGTGCGTGAGTTCCCCAGAGCGCCTTTCCTCGCCTGACCCTGCCGTGTTCTCTCATTGTTCTGTTTTTCTGACAACAGCTGGTTGCCAAGGAAACCACTTTGCAGCCCAGAGTCAGACCCTGCAAGGAAATTCAGTCCTTACTCATCTCTCCATCCACAGCAGCCTCTTGGCGTGACCTCAGAAAACCCTGCCAAACCCCAATCAAGGAGCCCACCCCACCCACCACCAGGATCTTTCCCTGGGTGCTAGGCACAGCCAAGAAAAACGGAAGCAGGGACAGACTGAGAGCCGAGGCACAGCTGGGCCAGGACAGCCTCTCAGTCCACCCTCCTTTTTTGAAGATGTGAATGTTTTATGGAAATGTGACATGTAAGGTGCACAAGTCCTTAGCATACTGCTTAAGGAATTTCACAAACTGAACACACCTGTGTAACTAGCACCCAGAAAAAAAGGAACAGGACATCAGTGAGCCCTTCGGGAGCATCCAGGAGCCCTTGTGATCACCATCCTCCCCCTGCTTCTCCTCCTTCTCCAGAAGGGTAACCACTCTCCTGACTTCCAACAGCAGAGTTTTCTTCACCTGCTGTTGAACTTATTATAAACAGAATCTCACAATTTGGGGGGGGGGGTGGAAATACATTCTGGAATCATGACATATGCGGATGAGAAAATGAATATCTGATTTGCAATCTTAAAACTCCAGAGGCGGAAAGGGGGGCAGGTCTGCACCTGGGGGCCCTGCCCCAGCTCTGCAGAGTCTAGACTGTTTGCTTAGTGCCATGTTGCTGAAGCTGCGCTGGCTGTACCCTGTGGCAGTAGTTTGCCCGACCTTATCGCTGCACCATAGTCCACTGTATGAGTAGCCTTCCATCTACTTATCCATGCGCCCATGATGGGCATGGGGGCAACTTCTGGGTTTTGTCTAAAATGAGCCATGTTGCTGTGAGCTTTCTTCTCTCTGCCTTTAGGAAAACCGATGTTCACATTTCTCTTGCATACATGCAGTTTTCTCCGCTTACCCTCAGGGCATGCATTTAACACACCCAGTGGATGTCCGGCACCTTGGATAACACCAAGCACTATGCATACCATGTTTTTCCCATACATACAAAGCCATGAGAAAGTTTAACTTGGGCATAGTGAAAGATTAACAATAACTAATAATAAACTAGAATAAGGCGGAGCGTGGCAGCTCATACCTATAATCCCAGCACTTTGAGAGGCCGAGGGAGGCAGATCACTTGACGCCAGGAGTTCCAGATCAGCTGGGCAACATGACGAAACCCCATCTCTACCAAAAATACAAAAAATTAGCCAACTGTGGTGGCATGTGCCTGAAATCCCAACTACTCTGGAGGCTGAGGCACGAGAATCGCTTGAATCTGGGAGGCAGAGGTTGCAGTGAGCTGAGATCACCCCATTGCATTCCAGTCTGGGGAACAGAGCAGGACTCAAAAAAAAAAAAAAAAAAAAAAAAAAAAAAAAAAAAACCCAACCTCTAGAATAATGATAATAGTTACTGTGAGAAAAGTTATGTGCATGTGCATTCTCTCTCTCACTCTCTGTGGAATTTTCCATTTAATATTTTCAAACTGAGGTTGACCAAGGGTAACTGAAACCATGGAAAGTGAAGCCTTGAGTAAGAAGGGACTGTGCCCAGCGGGGGAGACGTGGGCTCACGGGCATGGACGCAGCGGACATTGCCGCAGAGTGTTCCACAGAGTGCGCGCAGCCGATCTCACTCCCATCAGATGGCGTGACGGCTTGAGTGGCCCCACAGCCCAGCCAGAATTTGGCGCTGTCTGCCTTCTTGGTTTTAACATTTGCCCACCCCTTTTAATTTACAGCTAGGGATGCTGAGAGACCAAAAAGATATGTCATTCCCAAGACCCCACGAATTGCCCCCTCTCTAGTCCAAGCCACTGGCCGTAAGGATGACAACACAGAGGCCCAGAGAGCAAATGGCCTTGCCCAAGGTCGCACAGCAAGACCGGGAACCTGGTCGTCAGACCCCAAAGGCTCCCTCCCTGGCTCGAAACTGCCAGGAAATGTGGTTCTCAAAGTACAGTCAGAGGACCTGCAGCATCAACGTCATCAGGGAGTTTGTTAAAAACGCATATTTCCAGACCCCACGCCACACCTGTTGCATTCAAATCTCTGAGGATGAGGCCCTGGAATCAGCAATTTAGCCAGCACTGAGCATGTTTTTGGGATTTCGTTGGGTCATCGCTTCGATCCCCAAGGAACAGGATGTCATTCTTTAGTTTGTCCACTAGAGGGAGCCAGTGCCCCAGGGACAAAGCGATGAAGCTGCCCTGAGAGGCTCAAAATACCAAGTTTCCCATCTGGGACCAGGCGGCTGACACCGATGGCTGCTGTGCAGGGGAGATCCTCAAGTCACTGCAGTCCACAGGATTCGAGAAAAAGGAGCATCTTAATTAGCACAGGAGACAGGACACCTGAGATCTAATGCAGCCCTGAACCTCCAGCCCCAGCCTTGACACTCTACGCGTTCACATCTAGAACACTAACACAGATGTTGTCACCCAGATGTGAAGAGGTTATTTGGATGGCTCTGCTCTTATGCCATTTGTTTTATGATATCACTCCACGCATCACATACTCTCTAGCCGCAGAATGCCGTGTGCCTGCTTGCGAGGTCTGGAGCCAGGGCAGCCTTCTTGGGCCCAGGAGGGAAGATACCCAAGAAACACATGCTGAGGATGGCAGCACTAAAAATGGAAGGAGCCTCCGCTCTTCACCATGCCATTGGCTTGCCAACCCCAGAGCTTCCCTACGCTGGAACTTCTTGTGAAGGATGTTGATAAATCCCCTGGTAGCTTACCCCAGCTGGCGTTGCCTCTTCTGTTCCTTGCAGCTGAAGGCATTCCCTCTGGCTTGCTTGTCTCACAGGATTGGCCCACTGTCTTCCTGGGGGCTAAGAAATGTGACTTGCTCATGCCAGCAGCTACTAGGTGCACTGCACCAGACCAGGCCCCGTGGCTGATACAAGGAGCTCTCAAGAGACAAAGCCCCGTCTTGGAAAGTGAGGTTGGAGAGAACACAGAGGGCCGTGGGAAGTTGACGGCAGACAGAGAGCAGTCACAAGGACAAGGAGCGGGGCATGGAGTGCTCTAGAAGCTCGGTTCCCTCTCAAACTGCTGGGATTGCAGGTGTGAGCCGCCATGCTCGGCCTTTCTCACAGCGGGCCAGAGCTGTGGGGAACACCAGGGAGGTCTTCCTTAAGGTAGGTCCAAATAGTCACAGCAAAGGGCCCTTCTACATCTGATTACCACCTCTTTTACTGTTCTAGCATTCCTTACAATAAGTCCAAGACATCTTACTTTGTACAGGCCATGGTTTGTGATGAAAACCCTCCTCTCCTGAGAATTAGATGGCTCCACCTTCTCTGTCCAGCCACGAGGTCCCATGTGGAACTGGCATATTTCTTCTATTTCTTACCTGGATGGCTGCTCTCCCTAGACCATTGTTGTGACCTCAGAACTTTTCCATCATCACCATAAGTGCTATGGGAAGGCACTGCCTTTGAGCTGCCTTGAATCTTTTTTTTTTTTTTTTTTTTTTTTTTTTTGAGACAGAGTCTCACTCTGTTGCCCAGGCTGGAGTGCAATGACATGATGTTGGCTCACTGCAACCTCCACCTCCTGGATTCAAGAGATTCTCCTGCATCCGCCTCCCAAGTTCTGGGATTCCAGGTACATGCCACCATGCCCAGCTGTTTGTGTTTTTAGTAGAGATGGGGTTTCACCATGTTGGCCATGCTGGTCTCAAACTCCTGACCTCAGGTGATCCTCTGACCTGGGGCTCCCAAAGTGCTGGGGTTACAAGCGTGAGCCAATGTGCCCAGCCTGTCTATCTGTCTATCTGTCTGTCTATCTATCTACTTATCTATCAGCCTGTCTATCTATCTGTAACTAACGCTGGTGCTTTCGGTTGAGAAGGTCTTACCCATTCCTGTTGACCTCATAAGAGGCCTGTGAACTTTGGATCAATGTGTTACTATTCCCATTTATGTAAGGAAACTGAGGCTCAAAGCGTGCCTTGCCCTAGGACGCACGTGTGCAGCAGCATACCCAGGGCTCACCCCGAGCTCTGGACTCTCATTTGATGCTCATTTGCTAAATGACGCTGCCTCCCCTTGAGGTTGAATCCAAGTACCAGTTTCATGAAATGGATGAGGCATACTTTCAAACTCCTAATCCTTAGAAGGAGGGCTCAGAGTTTTGCAATTGCTACACTTTCCATGGAGGAAGTAGAAGGACTGTTGGAATCCACAGAGTAGCTATGCCTGTATCCGAAACACCTGGTTATTCCATATTTCTGGTAAAGAAATTGCTAGCTATTTATAAAGATGCCAAATCGGAGTCTTCCTCAAAAGAGCAGTTATTTCATGGCAAAACTATAATCAGATTTTGTCTGAAATAACAGCTTTGCCGTCACTCAGCACAATTGAGGGGCAGTCTTGAAGGCGGTCAGAGGCCCAGTATTGCCCCCTACTGATTTCATGACAATCGGGGAGGTATTAAAATCCAGAAGATCATGTCACCCACCCTCTAATCGTCGTCCTGAGAACTTGATTACTTTTTCTACTGCATAAATCCTGCTCCCCTGCTCCCTGAACTCTTCACCTGAGACTGTCAAGCAAGGCCATGTCTGTCTGTATGATGACGACAGTGATGACTGTCCTGATGACGGTGGTGACGATGATGAGGGTGGTAGAGACGATGGTGACGGTGATGATGGTGACAGGAATGATACGACAATGGTTATGATGGTGGCGATGATGGTGGTGCGGCTGATTAGGTTGATGATAACAATCCAATTCATGATCATTGTCATTTAGTGGTGCTTGTGACATATACCAGCCCCTGGGCTATGTGCTTCTCACATCTCGCTTAGTTTTCTCTCTATCCCTGAGGCCACTTCCAAGAAGAGGGGCCCTAGGATCATGGCTGCTGAGCTCAGGCAACCCCTCCTGGTGGCTTTCCCCAATGAAAACCTTTCACGTCCTTGGGGACCCTCGATGTCCTGCCCAGTCACCTCCTAATGTAGTTTGGATATTGTCCCCCACAAATCTCACGGCGACTTGTAATCCCATGTTAGAGGTGGGGCCTGAGGGAGGTCATTGGATCCCGGGGGCATTTCTCGCGAATGGCCTAGCACCGTCCCCTTGGTGCTGTCCTCACAAGCACTGGCTGTTGAAAAGTGTGCGGCACCTCCCCTTGCTCGCTCTCTCTTGCTCCCACTCCTGCCATGTGACGTGCCTCCTCCAGCTTCACCTTCCGCCATGACTAAAAGCTCCCTGAGGGCTGCCCAGAAGCCAAGCAGATGCCAGTGCCATGCATGCACGCGCTGAGGAACCATGAGCCAATGAAACCTCTCTTCTTTGTAAATTACGCTGTCTCGGGTGTTTCTGAACGGCAGGGCGAGAGCGGCTTCCCACGCCTCCCCTGCGCTCTGCCTTCTCCACTGCTCTGTGCATGCCTTGGTGTTTGTTGCAGTTCATCTTCAGACCCTGGAAGAGGAGCTCCAGGAGGGGGAAGTATGTGTCTAGTTCGTTTCTGCATCCTCTGCAGCGAAGAGGGTCTGACACATAGGGGCTCCATAGATGTTTGTTAAATGAATCACTTAACTAGTTCTCAGTTTCAAGGTTCGTGTGGCTTCTAAAGGTTCCAGATTTAGAACCAGGAATAACTCGGGACCCTGGAAGAATCTGGTTCCACAGGTTTCAGGAAGAAAAAGCCATGCAGTGTCATTTCTGTCATCGGTTAACGGTGTGTTTCCCTTTTCTTAGTAGAAATGACATGATGTGCTGCTTAGGCCGCTTACAGCATTCCCCTACAGGAGCCATTGGCAATGATGAATGGGACTTTCACGGAAAATCAGAATTAAACACTTGGAAAAAGAGGCCCAGCTTCCCACCCCCGATGGTTGCCGAGTGGCGAGAGAAACATGACACCCTGCCTCGTGGGGCAATGGGCACGGGTGGCGTGTTATCATGGGCACCAGCTCTCCGGTACTATCGTGTTTCTAATCCTCTATTGGCGTCTGCTTCTTGGAGGCCCTGGAAGCAGCACGTGGACACACCTGGCCTACACATCTGAAGTAACCTGGGTGATGCTTCCAACGCCTCTGCAGCCACAGGCTGGGTCAGCTGTGACCGTGGTCTTAGAACTAGTGTCCAGAAGCATGCTGTTTGGGGAGTACTTTGAACTTGTTTGTTTGATTGATTGATTGACTGATTGAGACAGAATGTCACTCTGTTGCCCAGGCTGGAGTGCAGTGGCTTGATCTCAGCTCACTGCAACCTCCACCTCCCAGGTTCAAGAGATGCTCCTGCCTCAGCCTCCCGAGTAGCTGGGCCACTTTGAACTCCTGTAATTCTACGGGAAACTTCAGAAAACATATGCCCAGTGGTATTCCTACCACAGTGCCCCTGGCCAAACTGTAGGCTGAAGAGCACTGCGGGAGTGGCCAGGCACCCTCTGGGAGAAGCACGTTTCACAGTGACTCACGGGCATACAGCACAGACACAAAACCAGAAGCAGCCACAAAGCAGCTTCATCTGTAACTCAGCACATCCTTCCTCATCCTTGTAATTGGAGTTTTATAGAATCCACCAGCAATGTTTTTATTCATCTTCTGGTTTTGATGTTCTGCACCTTTGAAAGACGAAATGGCCAGGAGACCTCAGAGTGGGGTTGGCTTTGCCTGTCTTCCTCTGTTTTTCTTTTTCTTTTTTGAGACGGAGTTTCGCTCTTGTTACCCAGGCTGGAGTGCAATGGCGCGATCTCGGCTCACCGCAACCTCCGCTTCCTGGGTTCAGGCAATTCTCCTGCCTCAGCCTCCTGAGTAGCTGGGATTATAGGCACGCACCACCATGCCCAGCTAATTTTTTGTACTTTTAGTAGAGACGGGGTTTCACCATGTTGACCAGGATGGTCTCGATCTCTCGACCTCGTGATCCACCCGCCTTGGCCTCCCAAAGTGCTGGGATTACAGGCTTGAGCCACCACACCCGGCCTGTTTTTCTTTAATCTTTAGGAATGAAAATGGTGGCAGCTCTCCCTCAGATGCTCCGTGCTGAAGGGCGGGTGAAGCTGTCTGTTCTCTGAAAGAAGCCTAGACCACAGGAAAAGGGAAAGGAGGAAAAGTAGCTGGAGAGGTGCAAAGTCAGACCTCATGGAGCTCAGGGGGAGCAGGAGAACCCTGCTGCGGGGTTCTAGTGACCGCTGTTCCCTCCGCTGGGCTGAGGCTCTCAGCTACACCTCCCCATGCCTGCTTCACACTTAACCCTCAGGGACATGATGTGATGTCCCCATCTTACAGGCAAGCCAGCAGACACTCAGGGAGCCGATGCTGCTTCCAGGAAATGGGGCGGTCAGAGCCCTTCACATGGCCAGGTGCTGCTGCAGCCACAGCCTTCATTCCAACAGGCACTCACTCTGGTTTTGAGCAGGTGCCTCAGCCTTCTCAGATGCCAAGTGGGGTTCTAGCTGCCAGACAGTGGGGTGGATAAAAACAGGGGCTTCAGCACCAGGCCACCAGGGCTCAAATCCGGGCACTGCTGCTTCTCACTGAATGACCTTGACCAGGTTACTCAACCTCTCTGTGCCTCAGTTTCACCACCTGCAAAATGGGTAAAAGAGTCCCCTACAATAGACTAGTTATGAGGATTCAAGAGTTGCTGGATGCAAGCATTTAATAAGCACCAACTGTGTTTCACTGCATCTAAAAGAAAGTTGAGAGCCAAGACCTCCAAACTCCCCACAGATGTGTGTCTGTGACAAGACCCCCCCACTCTATTTAGACCTCCTTTTTATTTTTTTACTTTAATATTTATATTTGTGATAAAGTATAATTTATAAAATTGTAAAATTTATTATATTTAAAAAATACTTCTGGGATAACCTAAGTTCTGGGATACATGTGCAGAACATGCAGGTTTGATACACAGGCACACATGTGCCATGGTGGATGGTGGCTTGCTGTACCCACCAACCCGTCTCGTAGGTTTTAAGCCCCTCATGCTCATAGTTCTGCAGGCTGGGAAATCCAGCATCAAGGCACCCGCGGATTCAGTGTCTCGGGAGGGCTTGCTCTCGGCTCTGCAAATGGCACCTCTTGCTTTGTCCTCACGTGGCAGAAGGAACCAAAAAGGGGCTAACTTACTCCCTGAAGCCCTTCCCTCAGGGCACGAATTCAGTCCTCCAGGGTGGAGCTCTCCTGGCCAACCATCTCCCAAGGCCCCACCTCTTGGCACCATCATCTTGGAGGTTAAGCTCCAACGTGTAACTTTGGGCAGGGGGGATACATCTGGACCACAGCGTGCTGCCACACAGAGGAATTGCATTCAGCGAGAGAAGCCAGACACCTCCCCACCCCCCCCACCACAGAAAGTACAAACTGTGTAATTCCATTTTTATAGCATTCTAGAAAATGCAAATTAACGCACAGTGACAGAAAGCAGACTTGTGACTCCCGGGGCTGGAGGTGGGGTGCAACAAGGAAGAGCAGGTGGGGGACGGAAGCCAGGCCCGAGTGAAATTTTGGGAGAATGAGTGTGTCCCTTGTCTTGAGTGTGCTAATGATATCAGGGGTATGCGTGTATATAGATCTTACCAAACTGTACAGTTTACATATGTGCGGCTCACCATATGTCAATTACACCTCAATAAAACTGGTATCGAAAGGCAGTTCTCTAAAATGGGGTGCATATTTCATCCAAAGAGAGAAAGCACAAACACAGCAAATGTTAAGTTTTCGAAGCCAGCTAGTAGCTGTACAGCTGATCCTTGTACGCGTCTTTCAACTTCTCCAAATACTTGAAAATGTTCACGATAAAAAAGAAAAAAAATTGAGGGAAAGAACACAGGCTTTGGAGTGAAAACTCCAGGAGAGGAAGTGTAATTCTGGCCTATCCCAGCTCTGTGACTACCTCCTGTGCCTCGCTTCTTCATCTGTGAAATGGCCTGATCACCACATGAAGCTCATTGGATTGCAAGCATTAAATTGGATTAACGCATGGAGCTGGCTTAGCAGGAACTCGGGGTGCGGTGAACACTCCACAGAGGTCGCCTTCGTTGTTAAGTTCACCTCCCTTATCTGAGAGGCACAGAAACTGTGCATCAGCAAGGCTGAGATCTAACGGAGGTTACACAGCCAGTACCAGGATTCTGCCTCCCCCTGAGAAACTACCTTCTGAGGACACTCAGTGGCTCTCATTTGTCTTAGAACCCTGAAGTAAATAGGTTATGCAAACGGTGGTGGCGCCCCCTCCCCCGCACCTAGGATGAGGCCCTCACTCGCCAGCAAAGGAAGCCAGAACTAGCACCTAGACGTATTTTTAACAGGGTGGAAATGTGCATTTTGCATATCTTACCTTTTTCACAGTTGAAGGCCCAGGGCCCCAACGAAAATTAGGCTTTTAACTGTTTAGACAAGTAAAATCTCAGAGGTTCAAGCTGCACTGTCGAAATTCTTTCCCTGGTGTAGAACTGGATTGTGATCACACATGCATTTGTGCATTTACTTGCATTTGGATCTCCGAGAGTCAAACAGGGTCCGTCAGGAGCACACGGCACCACAGCGCCACGCGCAGCTGCCAGAGTGTGCAGGCTGAGAGGCAGGCAGCTGCTTTGCAGACACAGCCAGCCCGGGGAAAGCTTTCTGTACTCAGGGAGAGGCCCGTGAAGTCATCCTCCACTTTTTGGGCAGTAGCTACTTGATCTGCTAAGTGATTTTCATTAAAGGGAACAGGAGGTACACGGAGGTCTGAATCGCAGATGAGGGGAAGTTGAAAAGGTTACTATGAGGAAGAAAACAACATGTGGGGACACAGGGTCTCACCTTGCCGGCTGCCGGGTCTGGAGTGCCCTGACACAATCCCAGCTCACTGCAGCCTCCACCTCCCAGGCTCAAGGGATCCTCCCACTTCAGCCTCCCGAGTAGCTGGAACTACAGGTGTGCACCACCATACTGGGCTAGTTTTGTTTATGTTTTGTAGAGATAGGGTCTCATTGTGTTGCCTAAGCTGGTCCCAAACTCCTGGACTCAAGCAATCATCCGGCCTCAGCTTCCCAAAGTTCTGGGGTTACAGGAGTGAGCACCTGGCCCTTACCCTCTTACCCACCTGCCTACACTCTTACTGAGAACACACCCAGGAAAAATGCAAGGATTTTTCTGGCCATGATACAAGGAGAACACGTGTCACGTTGAATTATTTTTTGCAAAGGATTCATTTTGGCGAGAAGACCGTGAGAGCCGGCTGGGATGGCGGGATGGCCCCGCACCTGTGCTGCTCTGAGTGCAGCTCAGGTGCGATCCACAGACTGTCAGGTTCTGGCTCACAGGGAGTGCAGAAATTGAGAGAGTTTAGAAATGTTCACAGCAATTCAGCAGAGTACTTTTAGGTCTAATGATGGGCTTATATTTTTAAACCTTTATTTTTCCAGTCATTTATGTTTACATTACTTTATAAAAGTAGCAGTATGCAATGGATTCAACCTTTTTTTCATTTTTAAGACAATTTTGGTAGTTTTTCTTATGAATCAGTTCCAAATATATTAATGAGAGATATCAACCAACATTTAAAAAATTCTTTTTAATTGAGATGAAGTTTCACTCTTGTTATCCAGACTGGAGTGCAATGGCGCAGTCTCAGCTCACTGCTGCTTCTCAGCGCTCGGGTCAGGGATGACACTGACCTCCCCCCGCCCCCCCCCGCACATGCCCGGCCTGCTAGTGATTTTCTAGCTGTCATCTGCCTGAAATGGAGGCAGGTTTGGTTCCTGAGGACTCACAGACTTAGGTTTGCTATGAAAAGGTGTCTGCATCCCCGTGTCGGCTGCCCCGCCGCAGCAGGGTGAGGTCTGGAAGTGGAGCCTCCGTGGATGTTGTAGCTTCATGTGGGAGGTTCCTGTGGTGGTTACCGACTTGAAATGAGACCGGTGGGGCTCAGCCAGCTTCCCCCAGAGACGCATCACACCTCCAAACTCAGCTCTGCCCAGGGCAGGGCACCAGGCCCTTCCGGGGTAACTGCAAGAGGCCAGAGGCTATAGGCCCTGGGGTTGCGGGTGCCCAGACTGTCAGAGATCTCCAGCTGAGGAAGGAGCCGCCTGGCAGGCAGCTCCAGGCTGGAGGAAGCCAAGGCCCACACTGACTCCTGGGGCCATCTTGCCCTCCCTGGGTAGGAGGCAGTGGTGCTCACCTGCCCAAGTACCACAGAGGCAGAGCTGGGATGGGAAAGGGCTTCAGAATTGAGGACACGGAGGCGCAGAGAGAATTCGTGTTTTCACAGCCACGTGGGGGTTTCATGGCTGAGCTGGGACCTGAACCCCTCCCACCGGTTTCCTTCCTCCCTCCCTCTTTCCATCCTTTCTTCCTCCATCCTTCTTTCTGCCCTTTCTTCCTCCATCCCTCCTCCATCCTCCCTCCCGCCTGCCTCCATTCCCCCCGCCTCCTCCTTCTTACCATGTCTCCGTTGTCCCTTCCTTCTGACATGTACTGAACACATCAGCTGCTAGACATTCATGGCAGTGGAAGAAGACAGGTATCGCCATTCTCTTGGGCAGGAGAGCCACTTTGGGGGACACCAGTACCTTTTTTATTGCATTTCCAGGTCAAGAGATAATCTAACATACAATTTGCCATTTGAAAGTGCATAATTCAGGAGTGACGAGCATTTTCACAACACTGTTGAGCTATCACAAACTCCTTCTGTTTCCAGGATTTGCCACTCCTGATTTCACAACCTTGGCAAAGGATGCCACCTTTTGGTGCCTCAGTTTCCCCATATATGCAATGGCGGTAGCCACCCCCGCGATGCTGCTAATCATTGAGCTAACTCAAGGATTCGTCGACGGGCGTTTGGTAGCATTCCCAAACTGCAGCCATTACTTGGGTGATTAGTCCTGGGCCCCGTGTGGGCTTCGGGAACTGGACATCCCAGAAACCACCTTCCAGAAACTTACAGCCTCACAGAGGAACTCACCATTAATTGCAAGAGAGAGAAAAAGCAGAAAGAACAGCTTCCCGGGGAGCCGTTCTCACAGGGACGGTGGGTGTTCGGACGTGAGCATTCCAATGGCGCTGCCGCTGTGACACCTGACTCCAGAGCCATGTGCTGTCACCCACCCCAGCCTTCCCCCACCCTCTGTGTTTCCAAACTCTAAAGAAAGGTGTTTATGAGACCCAGGGAGGGAGTGGGCATGGCGCGTGCTGGGCAGGAAACTGAAAACAGCTGCTCTGGTTTCCATTTGACGGGGTGAGGATTTTCATTTTTCCTTCAAATCCCAGCCCTTCCCCTTTCGCCTCGGAAGAAGTGGTGGTGGGGTGGTGCTCCTTCCACCAGGACTTCAGCATGAACCACTCGGGGGGGGCTAGGTACCACAGGCTGACCCCAGAATGCACTCAGCATCTCCAAACCTCAGCGCCTGGGGCCCATGCGCCAACACCCAGCCTGGTGCCAGGGTCTGGTACCAACCCGTGCCACCTGTCTGGCCCCTACCACAGACTTTCTGCTCCAGACCCGTTTCCTGGACTATGATCTCACATTGTCTTTTTCTGTCTCTGTACCTAGACACTATCCAGCACCCAGAGGGTCCCCTTATATGTCTGTGGGGTAAAATAAATGGACCAGGAACTCACAGCTTCCATTTGTGAAATCCCACATGGACTAAAATCCAAACGTGGCTGTATTGCATGTGTTCTCAATAAGCCACAAATACAAACAAAATGATAAAAAACGTGGTCCCCCAAGGCAAACTGGAACCGACTCCCCAGACTTCTCAAAACGAATGACCCGGAGCAGAACTGGAAGGGCAGAATATCCTCCCAGCCTGGGCCGATATTTCAGTTTGACTCTTGACTTTATTACAGATGCAACGTCTCCAACCAAAACGAGATGCAGCATCTGCTTCCTCTAGAGCAAGCTTCTGACTCAGGCCCAGCAGAGATGGGATCACTGTGTTCCAGGACTCCAGAGAGGGCCAGCATCAGACCCTGGAAGACACGGGAGCCTGTTTGAGTACTGGGGATGGACAGGCCCCAGGACACATCTTTCCACGGATGAGAAGTGAGACCCCTCTTACCCACTGGCATCTGGAATTCCGCTTGTACCTGGTTCTGCTGTGCACACACACACCTGCGGGTCTCACTTTCTCACCTGACAAAATCCACAGAGCACCACACTCTCACCTCGGGAGGGAAGTCCAGCCCCTGCTGAAGGCCTCTTGCACAGAATCGCAGAGCACCCTCTGATTTAGACGTTTGATGTATTTGCAGCCTCTGACAGCAATGACAAGGGACGTTTGTGACAAACAATGGCATTTTCATTCTGTGATCTCAATTCAGAAGGCTAGAAATGTGCCCCAAACATTCCCTGAAGTGAGGCTGCTGGACCCAGACAGACCTGGCTGCAGCCCAGCCCCACCCTCACCTCCTGTGTGATGGTGGGGCGCAGGACGTGGCCGCCTGTGTGATGGTGGGGCGCAGGACCTGGCCTCTCTGCGTCCAGTCCCAGTCCTGGTTCTGCTGCTTTTTAAGCACAGGACCTCGGGCAATTGGGTCTCTCCACATTCAGCGTCTTCACATGTAAATAGAGAGTAATCGTTATTTCAACTCTGACTAGTTGTGGGGATCAGGTCTGGTTCATTTCAGCCCTCGGCCCAGGGCCTGGCACACGGGAAGCAGGCCATCAGCGCAGGCTGTGACTGCAGTCCCACGGGGCCACATTGAGACAGTGGGCAGCAGATGTTAGGAATGTGGCCTCTGACAGCAGCAGTCCTGGGGCAAAGCTAGCCTTGAAGCTAGCCTCTTGCGAAAGAGCGGTCACTGGTGAAACACCTGAAAGCCATCATCAAAGGCCCAGAACCATTCAAGAAATGGGGGTGGGCACAGAGGCTCACGCCGGTAATCCCAGCACTTTGGGAGGCCGAGGTGAGTGGATCACCTGAGGGCAGGAATTTGATACCATCCTAGCCAACACAGTGAAACTTCGTCTTACTAAAAATACAAAAATTACCTGGGCGTGGTGGTGTGCCTGTAACCCCAGCTACTCAGGAAGCTGAGACAGGAGAATCGCTTGAACCTGGGAGGCAGAGGTTGCAGTGAGCTGAGATCAGGCCACTGCCCTCCAGCCTGGCGACAGAGTAAGACTTTGTCTCAGAAAAATAAAAATAAGAAGTGGGACACCACCCAGCTAGTGACAAGAAAGTGAAGATCCAGAAAACTTGGGCTAAGGAGAGCTACCACATGTGTGCACAAACCGTATTTCTGAGCTTCCTGACAGACACAGCAACAAGGGAACACGACAGGCTCTCAGCTAATAAAAAAGAGGCATCATCATTTAGCAGACACGCATTTATTCCTCAGACCTAACTCTGGGAGACGTCTCTCTGGGACTTTCACATGAATGACACATTTGAGAGGAGACTGGCAGAAGGAAGCGGGACAGAAGGACAGGTGGGAGAAGTCAGGGCCACATAGGTAGCAGGACTTTAATTTTTTATCCAGACCAGGGCATTTTTGAGTGTGAAATGATTATAGCAAAACAACAGACACAGACGAAGACTGTGGACATGAGGTTGTGGTCACTGAAAGAGCCGGCCACATCTTTCCTCATTCCCTGATGAGTGCCAAAGGCCAAGCATTATAAGTGATCTGTCTGTAATGCCAAAATGGCAAATGCAGCTGCATGGCATTTCAGTGATTTAACCTAAGGGTCGGAGTGAACACCTGTGTGATGTCGTTCGTATGGCATTTCCTAAGGCTCAGGCCTCCTCGTCACAAAGGCACCAGCATGGAAGAGTGGAAAGACCTCTGGCTTTGTAGCCAAAGACGCCCCGTTTCCATGAGATGCCGCCTATCCTCGCCTATCATGCCGCTCTAACACACTATCAGGTGTTCAAGAACCCACGGCCCCCTTCCATTACTGTGACTGCTTCTGCTGCTATTATTTTGGGGAATAACATTGTGCAGTTAAGAAAATTGAGACTCACAGAGATTCAGAGATCTGTCCAAGGTCATGCCATTGGGAATGAAGCCCTGAACCCCTCTGTACCATTAAGCTTAGAAAATCTGGAGCAGGTGGAAAAGCTCAACCAGGCGTAGGGGGAGTGGATTCTAAGTCTCGGGGGAGGACATTGACTATGTCGGGGGACATTTTTCTTTGTCGCGCTAACTGGGATGGGGATTCAACTGGCATCTGGTGGGTGGAGGCCAGAGATGCTGCCAAACACCCCGCAGTCCCCTGGATGGCACCCCCCCCCAGATGAGAATGCTCCAGCCCCACGTCAGGAGTGCCACGCTGCTGCATATGTCTTGTTCCAACACTAAGCCAATTCAAGACAGTGACATCAGACACAATAGCAGGACCTATACACCCCAACGGGATTTGTCAGGATAAATGCAAAGGACCATTTAATATGTGGAAAAGCCTGGAAAATAAAAGAGGACCCCTTAGTGTGTGATGGACTATATTATTTGCTGAGAACAGTGGCTTGGAAAACCTAGAAAACCTAGCTGCTCCCCACCCCCAAGTGGAAAATGCTTGGGGCATTCTAAAGTAGCAAGACAACATATAGGTATACCATAGACTGGTTACAGCAATTCTTCGAGCATGGGGTATTTGACTCTGCCCCCGGGGCTCCCTAGTGGAGAATACTTTCTGGTTTGTCCTTGATCAGTGGTAAGCACGCACCAGCTGCCTACCTAGTTCATCTTGGTTCTAGGAGAAAACACACAACACCTGTTTGTTAACGATGATCACCTGTTCAGAGAGAATAAATGCGTGGGTCGGCGTCTACTCAACGCCTCCGCCCCGAATGCCGTCAGCCCCGGAGGCTCTTCACACGGAAGGCTGTTGGCACCCCCGGATAATCCCACTCCGCTGTTCTATTGGGGTGCTTGCTTTTCATATTCCTCCAGTGGCATTTGGGTGGGGGGGTCTCTCCAGCCGAGCTTAGGTCTCTGGAGCTCGAACAGCCCAGGACATCTTGAGCAGGAACCATAAAATCTGTGAAATCAGTCTCTCTTTCAAGTCTTGTCTCTGTCTGGGGTTTCCTAAATGCCTGAGGCCAAAAGCCACCTGCTAGCAGCTACTTCCTCAGGATCCTTTCTAAAACTCTGCAGCCTCCCGGAGAAAGTTCACTGTAGTCGCTCTCTCCCTGACGTGAGCTTAGAAGACGAAGAAATGGGTTTGGCAGGAAAGCCCCAGGGGTTCTGAGCATAGGCGTGAGCCAGCCAGCTGCCCCTCAGCCAGCACAGAGCCTCCCCAAGACCCCAGACTCAGGCCGCTCTGCTTCCAGCCAGGGACTGCCCAGCTCAGGATATCTCACTCACCCTGTTCAAACTTTACAAGGGAGCCAGAAAAAAAAAAAAAAAAAAAAAAAAACTGGAATCGGACATGAGGTCCAATCTCGGCTCGGCCTCCTCCTAGCCACACAAACTTGGGCCACTCACTCGACCTCTCAGGCCTCAGTTTCCTTTCCTGTAGACAGGAGATGAGAATAGAGCTTCGTCGGTGTGGGGATTAAAGAGCTGACACGGTAGAGTTGTGAGCGCAGCTGCAAGTCCTCAGCAATGGTGCTCATGACCCTGATGAAGCCGCTGCACACCTGCCAGCCTGGCTGCTATCACCCTGGGGTCCGGCACGTCAGCCCCCAGGGCTCTTCCTCTTCCGCAGCCTGAACCAGCTTGAGCTGGGCCAGGGGGTCCAGTTGGGTTGGTCCCTGGCTGTCCGCCTCTAATCCCACAGCACCTGCGTGGCAGGGTCCGTCTCCCCGCCGCCACTTCGCTGTGGTGCAGTGAAGACAGCCAGTAACCACACGAGAGTGGCCGGAGCCCTGGGGCCAGAGCCTGCACCACGCCTGTCATGGCCGACTGGGTCTGCCGTGATAGCAACAGCCTTTCTGTCTCTCACATGAGCCACAGGGTTACACAGAAGCTGCCTTCTAGAGGGTTTCCACTTGGTGAATATTGAGATAAATTCTCACAAGGGCTCTCCCCCTCCCAATTCCATCTGTCATCCAAGGTGAACCCCAGACCTCGATCTGTAGCATGAACTATCCTTTATCTTACACTGGAACTCATCGCGTTCCTTTTTGCTGTGGCTGCTAGGAAGCTCAGAGCTGATGTTTGTGTTCCTTGTCTTAATGTCTTCGTCTCGCTGACCTCCGTTCTGTTTCAATAACTCAAAAGTCTCTTCTCTATCTCCAGAACACCTCACGCAGACATCCTCGGTCTTCAGAGCCCAATTTCTTCCTGTACCCCAGCTAAAATGTGGGCAGGATACCAGTTCATCAACCTCTGAGGCCACCAGTCCACCGGGCCTTTCATTTCTCTCCCACCCACCCTTCCAGCTTCACTCCCTCGCATATTCGGCCTAGCCTCCCTGATCGATGACACCAGTCACGACCTTGATGTTGCTCCGGCCCCCTCAGCCTTTTGAGGGGCTGGAGATTGTTCTCTTCACACAGGCCATTGCATGGGCTCTCATTAACCCAAGTGTGTTTTCTAGTTTAAACCTTGTCTCTGGGGGGGAAAAAAGCACAGGAGCTTCCCCACTCCTTCCCTTGGAAAAATGAGGTCAGAAGTAACACTTTCTCTTTCAAGCATGGTCAATGGCTTCAGAGTACAGTGTGAGCCAGCGAGACTAACAGCTCAAGGGAAGAGGTTCAGGGAGAATTCACTGCTTTTTCCTTTTCACCTTTCCCATGGGTTATGCCACCAAGAAAAAAAGATGAATCCCCCTGCTGTGGCTGAATGTAATTGTTTACTTTGCTTATAGACGTTGAACATTTTTTTATGCATTGTGGTTCTCGGAGCTTTTAAAGCCTTTTGGATGATTAGAAAGTCACAAAATAGCTACAGTAAAAATGCATTTATTTTTTAATGGTGTCATTTGATGTAAAGGATGCAGCTCACCTGGCATCCCTTCAGTGTTGAGCAACCTCAAAGCCCACACAGCCTCTATTTGCCATCACGGTGCCCACTGTGGGATGTTTTCATGAAGCAATGGTTACGTGTGTTGGAAACGGATGCTTAGTGCCTCAAGAGAAAATTAGCTCTGATACAAAGGATCTTTCAACAACGAAATTGTCGCTTCCTGGGCTGCAGGAAGGGACCCTCGCTAGCCATCTTAGCACGAGAGTACAATGAACAAAGGAAAACACACCAATTTAGCCCTATGCATTTGGGGTTGTCCTTGCTGCTGGGTCTGATCTCCGTTCGCTGGAGCCAGACCTCGAAATCTAAACTAAAACCCGATTGACTAACAACTTAAAACTTTTCTAAACAGTTAAAAGCAATGGAGAGCCGGGACATGCCTGTGAGCACCTCCAGCACAGATATCTTGGTTAAAGTACAAGGACATAGAATATACCGCGTGCCTGTAAGCATGGCACGTCTAACAGCTACATAGGACAGGGCTTCACAAAGTTATTAGCACACTTACTCATTAACGAGAAAAACTTTAAAAAGGAACTTTTCTACTTCCCACACGTGTTTTCGTTCTCCTGAAAACCCAAACACAATGTGATGGGTTTTTTTGTTGGTTTTTCTGCAGTCAGGACATAAAATATGAGAGAGAGACAGGAGGTGAGGCAAAGACGGGGCACAACCACCTGCACATTGGCAGGAACTTTAAGCATCATTTTATCCACACCATCCCCTTAGAAATGGGGAAACTGAGGCTTAGAGGGCCCAGTGAATGACAGAGGCCACGGCAGACCAAGTAGTTCTGAATTCTCGGTGTGAGAGTATACGCTGACATTCCAGGACTCCGAGGCACCATGTTCAACAGACTTTCCTTCCAGCATCCTTCACAGGGGCACAAGGGGGCTCCCCTTCTCTCAAGCCTCTCCCTCATCACTCCCAGCTGCCCTGTGAGGTTTCCATTCTGCCCAGATCAGACCGCCTGAGCCTCCGTTTCATTTCTCTCTGCAGTGCCTCACTCACTGTAAAATTAGCTCAGTCATGAGTTTCAGGAACAAATACCTGTCACCTCCTTCGGTGTTGAGAAAAAGAAACTAGAAGGGACTTTCCTCCTTTCCTGCCAGCCAAGGCTGGGCCCCTATCGATGCAGGGGCTCAGGAGAGAGCTGGAGCCAGGGGCCCGGGATGCCCTTTACCCAGGATGCCCGGCAGCAGCAGGATAATCCCTGGACCCTTGTCCATTTCCTCCCTCCCCACCCTGGAGAGCTGTCATCACTGAAAGAGTGTCCTGTTCTTGGGTGTTCATGCACTGTCCATGGTTGCTTTGGAAATGTGCATTTCTGAGTGTCGTATTGAGGTATGACTCGGGTACAGAAAAATGCTTGAATCCTAAGTGCACGGTTCAGTGACTTTCACACAAAGCACCAGTAACAGCACTGGGTAGAGAAATGGGATGGCTTTACCCTCCTCTGGAAACCCTCATGTACCCTCAAAGTCAGTACCCAGACCCCCAAGGACAGCCCCTCGCCTGAAGTCTAGCAATGTAGATCCGTTTAGACTGGTTTGGAGATCTGGGTAAGTGGCATCATGGTGTGTGGGCTCTTGTATCCGGCTTTTCTTACTAAATAGCAAGTTGGGGAAATCATCTGCTTTTACACGTCGATATCATTCACATTCACTGCTGCGTTCTCTAAGCACATCACGTTTTGTATGGTTAAATGACATGAAATTGCCATTTTGTAGGTTACAAAAAACAAAGGGAGGCTCGAGAGAAGGGGAGCCCCCTTGCACACCTCTGAAGAGTGTTGGAAGGCAGGTCTGTTGGACGTGAGCACCTCAGTCCCAGAATGTCAGCTATACCCTCAGACTGGGGATGGTCTGCTGTGGCCTCTGTCACGTTTTTTGTAACCATCCGTATGATCCCTTCAGTGCTCAGCAACCTCAAAGCCCAGACAGCCTGTTTGCCATGCATTTTATTTCTGGTAAATAGAGGTGTTGGTGTAGTATTGTTCTCTCATTCTGTCCTTTTTTTCTTCTTTTTTAACTTGGTGTTGTGTTTTTAAAATGCATCCATGCCACTGCATAAGCGGGGTCTGCCCACGACACGACCCACCCCTCGCTGAGGGGCGTCGGACGGTTCCCACACTTCCCAGCACACATAACCTCATCCACGTCCCCAGTGAGCCCCAGGTGAGAATTTTGGGGTGTATGTATCCAGGAGTGCAGTGGCGGGCTCACATTCTTGGGAGGCCACCATTTGTAATTCATCCACCCCACTGACATCCTGCAGCTTATCCAGCAGAGCCCAACAGGCAGTGCACGGACTTAACGTCAAAGGTCCTAGGGCCCCAGACGAGGATGGCGAGGAGCTGGGAAGAAGCCAGGTGAAGGGACGGGGGAGGGTCCTCCATGGGCCAGCAGGGGGCGTTGCTGCCCACGGAATTCTCGCCGCCGAGGCTCCCTGGAGGTGGTGGAGGCCGGCTGAGGGCTGCTGCTCCTGCTGTCCATCTTCTCAGTGACCCCAAACACCCTTTGGAGCTGGCATGAGCCCCTGCGGTGGGACTTTGCAGGTGCTGGGACATGGGGGTGCCAAGAGCGTGCTGGGCAGGAGAGATCCCTACACCCAGACATCCTTGCACTGGCACACACTCGGATGCCCTTCTGAATGCCCACATGACCATCAGGGAAGGGGAGCGGGAAGTTTCCATCCACGCACACGGTCCCTGAACACAAGGTGGCTCACACCTGTAACCCCAATACTTGAGGAGGCTAAGGCAGGCAGATCACTTGAGGTCAGAAGTTCAAGAGCAGCCTGGCCAGCGTGGTGAAAATCCCATCACTACTAGAAATACAAAAATCAGCTGGGTATGCTGGTGAGCACCTGTAATCCCAGCTACTCAGGAGGCCAAGGCAAAGAGGATCGCTTGAATCGGGAAGCAGGAGATCCTTCAGCCCCATCCCCAGCACCTCAGGGCTGAGGGACCCCAGGACCCAAGCTCCAAGCCAGCAGAGCAGCCTCCAAGCTCTTGGCTGCCACATTCCCCATATTTATGGCGCTACCTTGCTTCGCACCAGGACTTCAAATGTAAGGATAAGAAAGAAAGTGAAAGAGAAAGTAGAACAGATATTTGCAACAGAGGCCATAGCAGCTGCCCCAGGGCGCAGGTGTCCCTTATCCAACATGATGAGCTGACATCCTCTGCCCCTTGGACCTGGAGGGCAGCCCTGGGTGTGGAGACCAGAACACGTTCTTTCCTCTGCTCTTCCTCTGGTGATGACTGTGTCCCATTCATTCATTCGTACATTCCTGTATTCGCTGGACAGATGTCGGGCCGCTGCTGTGCACTGGGCAGTGTTGGCAACCCCTGGTGAGCCCCCCATTTCACAGATGAGGAAGTTAGGGTGTAGGGCGGTTAAGAAACTCTTAAGTCGCCTAGAAAAGGACAGAAAGAGGGGTCCCTTCGGGCCGTCAGAGTCCAGAACACACAACCTGCTGGAGGTGCAAGACCAGGGCTGCCTGTCAACAGCACCTGAAGAATGGGAGAAGGTTCTAGAAAAGGAAGACTTAACTCCAGCAGGCTCTCAGAGGGCATCTGCGAGGATCATTACCTTGAGCTTTTATGGCTCTCAAAACTGGGAGCAGGGCAGTGTTTCCAGGAAACAACAGAGTTTTATGACCGGTTCCTATCTGGTGATAAATGTTTGTTTGACTTTCTTTTTCTTTTTTTCTTTTTTTTTTTGTTGTTGTTGTTGTTGTTGTTGTTGTTGTCGGGGAATTATTTTTAATTTCCCCACACTGTCGGGTTTTTTTCTTTTTCCCTCCAACCTTGTGTCTCCCTGTTTTCCAGGTTTTCCAAATTGAGCCCATGTTACGTTTGGAATTAGAAGAAATGTTACTTTAAGCAGCAGTTGAATGAATGCTGACTTTAACCCACAGGTCAAGGAAAAAAAATTCATGGGGTAACTCATGGGAACAGTCTGTGCCATTTAGTTGTCTAATTTTCTGAGCGTATTTCCTAGATGGACATGGTGTCAGAGAAAAAGTTCCTAAAACATTCCTCCATGGCCGGGTGAAAACGTGCCCAAGTCTGAGCGTGCTGGGAGCTTGGAGCCTCTGTGTTCACAGTACAGATAGGGAAACCAAGACCCCGAGTAGCTAAGAGCTGTTCCCGAGGCTGCACAGCTGTAGCTGCTGCTCATCAAGGCCGGGACTGGACTGCCGGGCTGCAGCGAAAGGTGGGAGAAGGCCGGGACAGCAGCCTGGCCAGCCTCCCCCGCCAGTGAGGCCCTGTCTGCCCACGTGTGCGCCCGAGGGCTCGTTGAGAAGCGTCTGTGCTGCCTGCAGCCAGAAACCCCAGGGTTACTGAGTGAGGGCACCAAAAGCAAAACCCTCCTTTGAAGGAACTAAGGTTTTGTCTCGACTCTGTCCATCATCTTACTGCTAAGGGAAGCGCAGAAGGCTCTGGATGAAGGGTCAGGAGACGGTCTTTCTCCAGCCACTGCAAAACTCGCTTCTTCTCTGCAGGCCTCAGTTTCCCCATGCATACAGTAAAAAGTTCTGTCAAGATAATAGTAACAATAACGGATGTTCATTAAGGTCTGGTCTGCCAGGTACAGGTGCTTGGTCTGTGCCAGCTCCTCTCGTCCTTCCAAGGGCCCTTTCCAGGTCGGTAAACCCGGGCAGGGTGTGGCGAAGTCACCTGCCAGGGTCCCATAGTGATTACAAGCAGAGGCAGGACTTGAATGTGGGTCTCTGACTGCAGGGCCCAGGACTCGGCCTTCATGCTCTCTGCCTCTCCAAAATTCCAACAGCCTGCTCACTTCAACACTGAGTTCTACCCTTTCACTTGCACAGACGAAAGGAAATGCACCCACGGCCATTCCCAAGGTGAGCCGGGACATTGGTGTGGCACCATCGGCCCTCACCAGGGCAGAGGGCAAAGCTGTTTGGGAGGAGAGTTGGTGCTACAAATGCAATGCTTGGTGCACACTGGCTTCCTCCTCCTCGAGAGGATGAGGGCCCTGTTGAAGCCACATGTCGGATCCACCCCTAGGTCTGAATGTTGAGCTTTTCGCTTTCCTCATCTGCAAAACAGGGTGATGGAGCTCACTCTAGACACCTCCAGCCTGCCTTCGATCAGGTGACAATTGCAGCCACACGGTTCTGGGCACACGGCTAAGAATGCCCCATGAGGAACTCCATCCTCACAACTATCTGAGAAACGGAGGCTCATGTCCCTGTGTCCCTAAACCAAGGCACAGGGAGGCTCCTGTGGCTGGGGAGTTACATTCAGTCGTCTAAGGGCTGGAGGGTGCTAAAAGGTGAGCCCTGCAGCTGGGTTCGGCGCCACCAGTGGCAGATCCCCTCACAGTTGGGCACCTGTGTTCCCACCTGACCTACCCGGGACTGGGCAGCACATGCCTTCCACCCCGTCATGCATGCAGCCACCCCTGGACAGCCCCAGGAGGCATAGCAGGAGGGTCCCGGGAAGGCGAGGACACAGAGCGGAGACCCCACTGAGGGCGGACCGGGTCCCCCGCCTGCAGCAGCCACGCCCCTGATGCAGCTCTGCTCTGCAGATGAGGAAGCGCCGCCGGGGCTGCGGAGGAGCCAACCGTCGGCTGCAGAGCCAGACACCAGGAAGGAAAAGGGAGCTCGCCCCGCTGCCCTTCCGGTGGGCTGGGAGGCCTGAGCAGCGCGGAGAAGGGGCCGAGAGGCAGCGGCTCCTGTGACACCCAGTTGTGACAGCTCCTGGAGTTGAGGGCCTCACAGAGATAGCCAGACCTCAGCTGTGTCTCAGACAAGGGACAGACAAGACATCTCCGATGTCTGAGACTGAGGACGAATGTCTCAGTCCCGCCGGAATGCTTCTCACCTGGGGGCCCTGGAGCCCACCCCACCCTCGGCTTGCCATCCTTAACTTCCCCACGCTGAGACCCTCGAAGGCCTCCCTGCAGAATGGTCGAAGGCTTCAGCGCCCCAAGTGATCTGGGGGGAGAGGCAAGAACTCCCACCCTCCAGGTCAAAGGTGGGCCTCGGGGAATGCAGACTCCCTGGCCCAGGGTTGGCTCTGGGGTGTCCCCCCTCGGCAAGGCCTTGGAGGATTCCGGCACCACCCTGCGGGCTGGCTTCCTCCATTTTCACCCATCACTGTGTGGTCTCGGGCAAACAACTTGACCTCTCTGAATTCATCTCGCAGTTCGTACGACAGATTCAAAAGCAGCTCTTTTCCGCAGGGTCTTGGGTTACCGCTATGATCTGCTTAGCACAGGGCCAGGCCTAGAGCCGGTCTGAAGAATGAGTTATTCCCATGTTCTCAAGCTCTCCCTGACCACAGCCAGCCCAGGATCTGTGCCGGCACAGGAGGGCTCTGCTGCCTGTCCCTGGAGAAGCGGCCACAGGGGGCTGCAGGAGCCAGCAGCGGGCCCAGCCACTGACACGGGAGGCCACGCTCACATACGCACAGACGCACATGTACACACAGCCACGCCAGCAGCTGCCTCTCTCCTCTCCATGTACGCGGAGCAGGCAGGGTGGGGCGGGAGGCGGGCGGGACCCCGGGCGCAGCCCTATTGCTCAACGCCTGGACCGCGCCAGGCCTCAACGGTCAGAGACGCGGCTGCTGGAGCCCAGGGGCCTCGCAATCCAGCCTCTGTGGGCCACGGGCTTTGAATATTTTTAGAGAAGTCGGGTTTCTGCCAAGTTCCTCTCCTTCAGATTCTTCCTGTTGCTGGTGGTCTCACCCCACCGGGGTCCTCGGCCCCCGGCGCTCACAGGCCCATCGAGGCTCCCGGGGGGCTTTGCAGAATCAGAGTGCTGCTGCCAAGTCACCCTCCCACCCCAGGCACCCTCCCCGCTGCGGTTCACCCTGGGACCCTGTGTCCCTCAGACTCGAGCCAGGCGGGAGGCCTGGTGTGTTCTGTGTAACCTCTGCCCCCCGCTTCTCATGGTCGTCTCCCCCCATCCCTTTTTATGGGAAAGATCCAGGCCTGACCAGCTGGGAGTCTAGGAACCTTCCTTTCGGCCCTTTGTAGGTGAGCATGCCTTGCTCTTCAGACGTGAAGAGGCGGCACGTCGGGCGGACGACGTTCCAGGCCCACTGAGGCAGCTTTGCCTTTTTCGTTGGGGGTGTTCGGGCATGGGCAAAAGGCATTCTTCCCACATCCTGCTAGGTCACAGCTGAGAAGCCAGCGGCATGCTAGTGCAGCCACACAGCCCCTCCGCCACCTCCAGTCCAAGTCACAGCCCAGTGATACCCCACAGTGGGATGAGCAGCTGAGGGGTGGGTGCTGTGGGCTTGGGGTCTGCCTGTGCTGTCCTCGGACACAGCTGGAGCCTCAGGGAAGTCCTGGGCTGCTCACGGCACCACAGTGAATGCATCACTGCTCCCGGAGGGGCACGGAGCTATGAAGGAGGTTCAAGGTTGAAAGTTGCTCCCTTTTTTTTTTTTTTTTTGAGACCGGGTCTTGATGTCACCCAGACTGGAGTGCAATCACAGCTCACTGCAGCCTCCACCTCCTGGGTTCAATGGATTCTCCCACATCAGCCTCCCAAGTAGCTGGGAGTATAGGTACACACCACCATGTCTGGCTAGTCATATTTTTTTTGTAGAGACGAGATCGCACTCTATTGTCCAGGCTGGCCTTGAACTCCTGAGCTCAAGTGACCTTCCTGCCTCCACCTCCCAAAGTGCTGGGAGTTCAGGTGTGAATCACCACGCCTGGCCATTTTTTTTTTTTTTTTTAAGACTGCGTTGGGTTCCTATGGCTGCCATAACAGACAACCACAAGTGTAGCAGCTTAGAACAGCATGCATTGATTCTCTGACGGTTTTGGAGGTCAGAAATCGACACGGGTCTCACTGGGCAAAAGTCAGTGTGTCGGCAGGGCTGTGCTCCTCCTGGGGGCTCTGGGGAAGAATCTCTTTTCTTGCCCTTCCCAGCTTCTAGAGGCCACAGAATTTCTTGGCCTCTTCCTCTAACTTCGAAGCCGGCAGCTTCCAGTCTCTCTGACTCTACTTGCCTCGTCGCAGCTCCGTCTCTAACTCTGATTCGCTGCCTCCCTCCCTCTTAAGAAGGTCCACTATATGATCCAGAGCAATCCCCTCCTCTCCGGATCCTTAATCCTATCTGCAAAGTATCTTTTCCATGCCAGATGACACACTAACAAGTTCTGAAGTGAAGACGCCTTTGCAGGGCAGGATGGACAGCATTATTCTGCCAACCACAAAAACCATGCCACTTAGCTATTTTCTCTAAGCATCTCCTCCTCAACAGTGAAATGGGGATGATGATGATGATGATGATGATGGTGGTGGTGGTGATGAGGGTGATGGTGGTGACAGCCATGACGGTGGTGATCAAGATGATTATGGTGATAGCGAGGATGATGATGGTACCTTTCCCTGTGGGGCTACTGGGAGGATTAAACCAGTTCCTATTTAGAGTTCTTACAGCTACACTGAGCACACAGTAAATGCTACATATGTATGTTTCTGAAATATCTGAGTGACTTTGCTACAGTGAAGTTTCTGCGTGTGGCTTTAGCCCTTTTCCTGCTAGGTAACTGACCTGATCTATAAAATGACATTCCTTTGCAAGCCTTCCATGGGAACCAGGATTTCTATAATATTAAAACAGCTCAGCAGCCCCTGAAGACCGGGACAAATTGTATGTAGGCGATACACACCATGTGAGCCTCCCAACCCTGGTGTGGAAAAGGCCCTGATAGGGGGTGAAAGGGGCAGGCCAGCCCACGTCTCAGCACCGCCCTCCTGACACACACCAAGCTCCCTTTCTCCCACTGCCTCTGCACTGGCTCTTCCATCTTCCCTGACCTCCAGCCCCACTCCCTCCTTCTTCCCATCCTCCAGGCTGCAGCCTAGATAGAACCTCAGATGGGTCCTCGGAGAACCCACCCTGTCTGAAGAGGGCACCCCATTGCACCCCCAGTGCCGCCCTATATTTTCCTTTCAGGCTGTAACCCCATATTCGTCTGTTTGATCATCCACATCCCCCTCCAGAGATGCATGGCTCATATCTGCCCCGTACCCAGCGCCATGCCTGGCAGCTGCTGAGCTCTCAATGAAGCCAAGGCATCCAGCCTGCTCACTGGAAACTTTCATTCGATCCCTCCCATGGAGCATATGCCCTGCTGGGAACTGCACACGTCAAAATGAACACACACACAGATGAGTGGATCTTTAGGACACCATGTGGTCCGTGAGTGCCAGGCGAGCCCTTCTTAGATGGGTGTACACCTCGTTAAATGAGTGGGACTGGAGCCACCCCACAGCAGCCACCAGTCGGCTGCAGCTATACAATGCACATTTAAATCAATTAAAATCCCATCATATTAAGGATCGAGCACTCGGGTGTTGTGGCGGCTGATGGCTCCCATGGCTCCCATTTAAACAGTGCGGGTATGGATCATTTCCTGCTCATCACAGAAAGTTTGAACAGACAGTGCTGGACGGTGGTCTCAACTGCGCTGTCCCTTCAGGAAGCCATTTGTAGCCTACATTTAAATTAAAATTAAAGTTCAGAATTCAGCTGGTCGGTCACAGTAGCCACATCTCAAGGTGGCTGGCCACATGTGACTGGATGCCATGTTGGACAAGCAGATGATAGCATGTGTCTATCCCTGCAGAAAGTTCTAGTCCACCAGGCGGCTCCCCCGTTAAACTGCCTGGGTTGAAATCCCAGCTCTGATTTTCCCGCTGGGGCAAGTTCTTTGTCCCCTCGGGGCCTCAGGCTCCCCAGGTAAAGTTAGGAGTCGATGGAGCCCAACACGCAGACCCGGGCGCCCTCCAGGCCTGCGCACACAGCAGCTGCAGTTCCTGTTGGTGCACGGTCTCCTGCCAGCTCAGCGGGTGAGTTAGGGAGGGCTGGGATTCCTACACCCATTTTACAGATGCAGAAATGAAAGCCCAGAGAGGCTGCTCAGACTGCCCAGGGCACACAGCCTGTGCGTAGCCAAGCACCTGCGCCTCCAGTCTGCTGCTCACTGTGCTTTCCAGCCGCTCCCGAGCTCTTCCTTGATCTTGGTGACCACACAGTGTGGCAGGACACCAAGTTAGCAGGATAACCAGTGGCGTTGCCACAAGATCAAGAGGGAGCATATGTTGTGAGCCCCCATGACAGAGCCAGTGTGAAGGCACTGAGACTCCCCGAGCAACGTGGCCCTGACCGTCTCCCCCTGCCATAACCCCATCACTGAGATAAGGTTTTTGCAGCTGCGTCTCTATTTTTCCAAGGGCAAGGAAAGAGGGAAGCCCAGGAGAGCTCTCGGAGCATCGCTGAGCAGGATCCAGGCCGGGAAGATGGAGAGAGTGGGAGGTGTAGACGTAGGAGACGGGATGGGGACCAGCAGGATGAGCCTGGACGTGCGGGCCTCTGGCCTGAGTGTGGTCCTGGTATCCCTCGATAAGTAACAAATCATGACTGTGTCTATTTTTACTTAATCTTCATCATTCCCAGTGGTGAAAGACTGTGACAATTGAGGAAGTGGTGGGTGGACTTCTTTCTTCTTAATCAAGTACAAAGCTTTCCTTTAAGTATCCAGCATTTGAAAGAATGTGCTGGAACTAAGGGGTCAGGCAGAGGCATTCACTGCCCTGAGAACAAATGCTCAGCCTGTCCCTCCTAACACAAAGCAGCACCGCCAGGCAGGGTCCCCATGGGCCCCCCCATGGGGCGCACAGCGCTGTGTGTTGTGACATCGCCGGGCGGGCCAGGCACGCTCTCAGGGCTGGGTTGGTTTTCTACATCCCCCTTGGAAACTCTCACCCAGAGTCCTCTGAGAATGTGGCTGGGAGCATTCCCACAAACCGTTACAGAGTATTTTAGGCGACGCATTTCTATAACTGCAAGTCTCCTTAAAACAACTTTTTTTTTCAGTTTTGTCCTTTTGCAAAATAACTGTTTTTATCCCGATGCAGAAGCTTGTTCTCTCAAAGTTATTCTTGGTCAGAATTGCTCTTGCACATGGCACTAAGGAGAAAGCGAGGCCGGGCGCGGTGGCTCACGCCTATAATCCTAGCACTTCTGGAGGCTAAGGCAGGTGGACTGCCTGAGCTCAGGAGTTCGAGACCAGCCTAGGGAACACAGTGAAACTCTGTCTATACTAAAAATATAAAAAAATTAGCCACTCATGGTGGTACACACCTGTAATCCCAACTACTCAGGAGGCTGAGACAGGAGAATTGCTTGAACCTGGGATGCGGTGAGCCGAGATGGTGCCATTGCACTCCAGACTGGGGGACAGAGTGAGACTCCATCTCAAAAAAAAAAAAAAAAAAAAAAAAGGCAGAGACGAAGATTCAACTCCCCTGTTTTGAACGAGGGTGTCCTGCTGCAGAATTTTGGACATTTGCCCAAAGCCGCTAACACCCCTCCCCAGCCTCAAGACCTCAGGCCCAGTTAATTAGGTAGAAAGATACTCAGGAGGGCATCATCCCCATCGTCTCTCCTCTGATAAGTAGACAAGTCACCGTTTGAAAGCAACCTCAAAAACCCAGCACCTTGCTGTCCCACAGGGAGGGAATCCCAACACAAGGGTCCTTCCACAGGAGATCACTTTCAGGTCCACACTGTCGTGGAAAAACAGCCCCAGTGAAACTAAACATTCCTCACACCCAGATCTACATGAGGCAAGGGGCAGGGCATACATTTAATAAAATCATATTTTTGTCAAAACAAACCACGTTTGTCTGGGAAGGATGCTTAGAATACCATCTTAGCATAGGTTACTGCTGGCATGGAAATGAGAAGGGAGAAGCTTCCATTTTTTACTTTGTACATTTCTCTGTTGTTTCAATGTTGTTGCAACATTCATATATCCCTTGTGTGTGTTTCGTACATTTGTATGCATTTTTCCTTCAAACACAATAAAGGGAAACTATTATTGAGCACCTACTGCATGTAAGACACTAGATCGGATGCTGAATGTCATACAAAAGTGAGAAGTGGTGACAAACGTGACCGCTATATTTTCATTTAATTGGGCGTTTACTTTGTCAAGCTGCTATAGCCACTCTGCATGTGATTAACTCTTTGATGTGGTTGCTTCTATTGGTTCCATTTTACAGATGAGGAATGAATGTGAAATCCAAAGTTAAGCCAGTCATCCAAGATCATCAGCAGCCATGGCAGGTGGTTGGGGGTTTGACTTTGGAAGCCTCCTATCTAAACACTGATTTTTTTTTTTTTTTTTTTTTTATCCTGAACAGCTACCTGCTATTCCATGGCCAACGGCATAAGGATGAGGTGTGGACAGAGGTGCTCTTAGGGAAGAGAACTGTTCACACAGCAACATGCATAGAAGAGAGACAGGAAAGACGGATGGGAAGGGGGTCTGAGCTAAGGCAGCAGCTGGGGGTTCAGCAGGGGCGAACCACGGTGAGACTAGAAGCCACAGTGAACCAGGAGAGGGGTCTTTGCAAAGCAGTCAATGTTGCAGACAACGGAGGGAAGGAAACCCAGATGGCGAAGGAGTTTCAAGGCCAGGGAGTTACACTCAAGTGAAGAAGGGATTTCAAATGTTTACCCAGGGGCATCCCACCACAGTTGTGGTTTTCAGACTCCCAGGGTTGTCCTTTTTTTTTTTTTTTTTTTTTTTTTTTAATGATACATCCCCAATTTTTTTTTTTAATGATCCCCATTTTTTTTTTTTTTTTTTTTTTTTTGAGAGAGTCTAGCCCTGTCGCTAGGCACCAGGCTGGAGTGTAGTGGCGTGATCTCGGCTCATTGCAACCTCTGCCTCCCGGGTTCAAGCAATTCTCCTGCATGCCCAGCTAATTTTTTATATTTTAGTAGGGACGGGGTTTCACTATGTTGGCCAGGATGGTCTTGCTCTCTTGACCTCATGATCTCCCCACCTTGGCCTCCCAAAGTGCTGGGATTACAGGCGTGAGCCACCACGCCCCACCTACCCCCAATTTTTGAAAACCACTGTTGCTGGATATCTCTTTACACTTCGCCCTGTCCATGCAGTAATAGCAAAGAGGAAGAAGTTCCTTCAAACCCCTCAATAAATTGTGATACGGCCTGTGAAACTGAAAACTGGAGACAGTCACAGGATATTAAATCTCAAGCCAGGGAGCATTAGAAAGAATTTTTAAAGTACAGAACAACATAAAACTCAGGGGGCGATCGGACTCAAACAATGGCAGCCCAGGAGCAGTGTCCTCTGAGCTTTTGAAGGCTGTCAATCAGGAGATTGGCCTATAGGAGTGGGTTTTTAATAGTTACAAATTTGGTTTGTGAAGGAGCTGCTGTCTAGAACAGGCGTCCGCAAACTACGGCCCACGGGCTGCATGCGGCCCCCTGAGGCCATTTATCCGGCCCCCCGCCGCACTTCAGGAAGGGGCACCTGTTTCACTGGTGGTCAGTGAGAGGAGCACAGTATGTGGTGGCCCTCCAACGGTCTGAGGGACAGTGAACTGGCCCCCTGTGTAAAAAAGTTTGGGGACGCCTGGTCTAGAACTTTGGTTTGGGGATATTTAACTCTAGATCATTGTTTCTCTTTGTGACTTTGTTTTTCCAACTAGTTTTGCAACCCAGGTATTTTGGGGAAGCATAACTGCAAGACGGGTGGGAGATGACACCGATTTTTCAAGGCCAATGGATCGGGCACTTGAGCGGGTCTGCCGCATACAGTGGTGTGGGTTGTGCACTGCACAAACTGCTTTTCTCTTTAGTGGGGCTAAAGTCCAAGCTGTTAGCTGCTCTGTGGGAGACCTTTTTCTTTGCACAAAAGTCCTGGCAGTTAGCACGCCAACCCCTAGGCCTGCCGGTCTGCATTCACCCGGGAAGGAGCCTCTTTGCCATTCACATGAGAGTGCCATCTTAGCTGGTAGTGACTCGTGTCTGGGAGAGTTATGGAGGGAGAGGAGAGAGGCTGACCTCTTGAGCTCACGGTGTGGCCATAGAGAAGGAGGCATTTCCGTAAGTTAAATTTGCAATGAGTGTGGAACTTGAACAAGCCCCTCACCCCTCACCCTGAGGTTGGCCAAGAGCCCTTTGTTAAACATTGACCAAGGTGTGGGCGCCTCAATCTGAGATTCCCTTTAAAGTCACACCTGCAGTGTTGTATTTGTATAGCACCAAGGCGGGGGAGGACGATCTTGTGTGCACCGGGTTGGTAGCCTCCAACTGGCATGCTTTAAGGCTTAACCAGCCCCTCCACCTGCTCGCCTGAAATCCTTTCACCAAGCAATGGTTCTAACATAAAGGAAGGGCCTACCCATCATTGCATAAAGGAGGGGATCTGCTGATCTGAGTGGCTTCTAGATGTCACCACTGACACCCGATCCTCTAGGAACCAGGGTGTAATTGAAAGAGGGAACCACCAGTGCAGCTCTGTCATAAGGAGTGGGGAGAGGGAGCCGTAGGAGCACAGTGTGAGGAGGGAGAGGAAGCGAAGCGTCACCCGTGTCACCTTTCTGCCAGCACCACCTGGGGACGTGGCTCCGTATGTCTTAATTCACTCCATAAACTGGTATCAGCCTCTGCTATGTGGCAGTCACTGAGTCAAGGTAGGAAACAGGATGTGACCCCTGGTCTCAAGGACCTTTCAGAACGTCTGAGTCCGGCACACTGATCTCCAAGGCAGAATAAAACACTGGATGTGTTTTTGGGGCGCTGTGTGTCAGACCCTCGCTGAGTTCCAGCTGCATTGTCTCAGGTGGTCCTCACCTGAATCCCAGGAAGGAGGTAGTGACCACTTTTTCCCCTAGTTCACATACAGAGAAGCAGAGCCTTGGAGGGAGGAGGAGGCAGCTGAGCTCCCGCAGCCAACAGGTGGCAGATCTGGGTCTCCCACACCTGTGATAATTCTCAGAGATGCCCCTTTAAAGGAATATGTTACCTGTAAAATGTCCAAATATTGGATATTCGGATGAATAATGGTTCAACCCTTGTGCTAAATAATGAACACTCTCGCTTTGAGTAAACCTATGCAGTCATTGAACATCAACTCATGGCAGAGAGTTTTTATGACTGAGGAGTTGTCAGTTAGCTTAAGTACACAACCAAAGGTCAAAATGGCATCCACAGAAACAGGGGGCCCCTCAGGTCACAGAAGGTTCAGCAAGCCTGAACTCAGGACGGGGAACCATCATTTCCATCAAGCTGGACTCAGGTTCAAGGCGAAGTCAGCCTGCGTGTCCAACAGAGTCCCACAGCACTGTCCCTAAATGACACTGCCTCAGGACCCCAGGACGACTGACTGGGGCTCAAAAATGCATCAGAGAAAACTCAAGAGCAGGACTCTGCAGGGGGTGCTGCTGAAAAGGGGGTTCCGTGGGTATTTCACTCCTCCACAAGCATGTTACGGTACTAATGGTAGCAGTAATACCAGCAGCAACAGGAGTAACCATTGCAGAGCAAGGATCCCAATCACGATCATAGAGGGAACCCCAAGAGTAATTGCTGGACTCACAGCAGTAATCCCACAGTCAAGGCAGTCAAGCGGCAGTGACAGAAGCGGTGCGGAGAGTGACAGGAGGAGCAGGAGAAGTATCGGTCACAGAGGCAGCCGTCATGGAGGCAGCAGTAACTGTGGCCACAGTTGTAGGAACAGTGTCGGTCACAGCGACGGTCATCACGGAGGCAGTAGTAACCGTGGCCACAGTCACGGTGACAGTGTCGGTCAGAGGCAGTTGTCACGAAGGCAGCAGTAACCATGGCCACAGTCCTAGGAAGAGTGTCAGTCACAGCAACAGACATCACGGAGGCAGTAGTAACCGTGGCCACAGTCATGGAGACAGTGTCATAGAGGCGGTCGTCACAGGCAGTAGTAACAGTGGCCACAGTCATGGAGACAGTGTCATAGAGGTCGTCACTGAGGCAGTAGTAACAGTGGCCAGTCATGGAGACAGTGTCATAGAGGTCGTCACGGAGGCAGTAGTAACAGTGGCCACAGTCATGGAGACAGTGTCAGAGGTCATCACGGAGGCAGTAGTAACCGTGGCCACCGTCATGGAGACAGTGTCATAGAGGTCGTCACGGAGGCAGTAGTAACCGTGGCCACCGTCATGGAGACAGTGTCATAGAGGTCGTCACGGAGGCAGTAGTAACCGTGGCCACCGTCATGGAGACAGTGTCATAGAGGTCGTCACGGAGGCAGTAGTAACCGTGGCCACAGTCATGGAGACAGTGTCATAGAGGTCGTCACGGAGGCAGTAGTAACAGTGGCCACCGTCATGGAGACAGTGTCATAGAGGTCATCACGGAGGCAGTAGTAACCGTGGCCACCGTCATGGAGACAGTGTCATAGAGGTCGTCACGGAGGCAGTAGTAACCGTGGCCACAGTCATGGAGACAGTGTCATAGAGGTGGTCATCACAGGCAGTAGTAACTGTGGCCACAGTCATGGAGACAGTGTTGGTCTTAGAGGTGGTCTTCACGGAGGCAGCAGCAGCAGTGAACGTCGTGGCAGCACGGCGGGATCGCCGCAGCAGCAGGAGTGGTGGTGGCGCTGGTAACAGAAGCCCCAGTGCAGTCCTCGTAGCAGCAGTGGGGCTGCCACGCGTGACCCTGGCCACGCCCGCAGTAGCAGCAACCCAGTGCATCTGTAGTACTGGCAATGGTCCTGGCAGTTGCCACCGCCCAGCAGGTTCCTCCTGCCCACTGCCGAGACAGACCAGACTTGTTAAGGCAGGGGAACTGCGGTGGAGAAAGAGTGAATCACTCAGCTGGCTGTGCAGGAAACCAGAGCGTTTTTACTACTCCAGTCAGTCTCCCTGAGCCTTTGGGGACCAGAGTTTTTTGTTTTTGTTTTTGTTTTTGAGACGGAGTTTCGCTCTTGTTACCCAGGCTGGAGTGCAATGGCGCGATCTCGGCTCACCACAACCTCCGCCTCCTGGGTTCAGGCAATTCTGCTGCCTCAGCCTCCTGAGTAGCTGGGATTACAGGCACGCGCCACCATGCCCAGCTAATTTTTTGTGTTTTTAGTAGAGGCGGGGTTTCACCATGTTGACCAGGATGGTCTCGATCTCTTGACCTCGTGATCCACCCGCCTCGGCCCCCCAAAGTGCTGGGATTACAGGCGTGAGCCACCGCGCCCAGCCCGGAGACCAGACTTTTTAAAGATAATTTGGCGGGTAGGAGCTTGGGATGTGGGGAGGGCTGGTTGGTGGAGTAGGAGACAGAATCATAGGGAGTCGAAGTGAGATTTTCTTGCTATCTTCTGTTTCTGGGTGGAATCACAGAACTGGCTGAGTCAGATTACAGGTTTGGGTGCAAAATACCCGAAGCACTTACCTTAGGTTTTACGACAGTGATAGCACTCCCAGGAGCAATCAGAGGAGGTTCAGACTCTCACAGCCAGAAGCCACATGGCCCCTAAATCATAATTTCTAATCTCGTGGCTAATTTATTCGTCCTACAAAGGCAGACTGGTCCCCAGAGAAGAAGGGGTTTTCTTGTGAAAAAGGGCTATTACCAACTTTGTTTCAAACTGTAAACTACATTCTTTCCCAAGGTTAATTCTGCCTGTACCCGGGAATGAACAAGGACAGCTTAAAGTTAAGAAGCAAGATGGAGTCAGTTAGGGCTGATCTCTTTCTTCACTGTTAAAAATTTCCTCACCTATAATTTTTGCAAAGGCGGTTTGAATCGTGGTAGGAATGTTTCTAGAAGTAGCAGGTCCCAGGGCTGTGCTAAGTGTTCTGCTTATGTTACTAGAAAGGCATTCCAATCCAGACCACAAGAGAGGATTCTCAGATCTCATGCAAGACAGAATTCCATGGCTCACACCTGTAATCCCAACACTTCGGGATGCCAAGGCAGGCGGATCACTTGAGGCCAGGAGTTTGAGACCAGCCTCGCCAGCATGATAAAAACCCATCTCTACCAAAAACAGAAAAATTAGCCAGGCATAGTGGCACATGCCTGTAGTTCCAGTTACTTGGGAGGCTGAGGCATGAGAATCGATTGAACCTGGGAGGCGGAGTTTGCAGTGAGTTGAGATCGTGCCACTGCACGCTCCAGCCTCGGTGACAGAGTGAAACCCTGTCTCAAAAAAAAAAAGAATGAATGAATTGGAAGCGAGTCCATAGAGTAAGGTGAAAGCATGCGCATTAGGAAAGCAAAGGAATAAAGAATGAGTACTCCATAGACAGAGCAGCCCCAAGGACGGCCAGTTGCCCATTTTTATGGTTATTTCTTGACGATATGCTGAACAAGGAGTGAATTTTCATACCTCCCTTTTTAGACGATATTGGGTAACTTCCTGACTTTGCCATGGCATTTGTAAACTGTCACGGAGCTGGTGTGAGTGTCGCAGTGAGACGGCCAGAGGTCACTCTCATCGCCATCATGATTTTGGTGGGATTTGGCTGCTACTTCGCTGGAAGCTGTTTTATAAGCAAGGCCTTGATGACCTGTATCTTGTGCTGACCTCCTATCTCATCCAGTGACTTAGCGTGCCTGACTGCCTGGCAATGCAGCCCAGTAGGTCTCGGCCTTATTTTACGAGGCCTCTTTTCAAGATGGAGTTGCTCTGATTCCAACGCCTCTGACACATACGCTAATTAATTTAATCCTCTTAACACTGTGTGATAGGTCCTGGTCTTGTCCCCAGTATACAGATAGACGCTGAGGCACAGGCATATTAAGGAACCTCAAAAAGCAACCCTGACTAGGATTTGAACCCAGGAAGCATGTGGTCCTCATGAGTGAGCCACTCCTAAGTAGAGGGACACAGAGCTTGGCGGGAGACCTCCGCGTCGCAGTGCTGAGAGGCTTGTGGAGCACTGCAGCCTCCATTTGGCCACCTCCCCCCTGCCACACATCATCCTAGGCCCAGGGAGGCCACGGTGAACAGAAGCAGGGCCCAGCACCCTAGATGCTCAGGATTAGTGTTTGGAAGGATTCTGTGCTGCCGTGGGACCTCCCTGACAGTGCTGGGTGCTGGGGAAAAAAATCAGTGACAGGTGTGGAGGGGGACACGGCATTGCTTATTTTGGGTGGGCAAGCCCCCCACGCACACCTGCACCCTGCCAGAGGCAATATCTGAGCAGAGATCTGACTGACACAAAGGTGTAGCCACAGAAGGTGCTAGAGAGAGAGCATCCACGGCCAGGGGCAGCAGCACATGAAAACGCTGGGCAGCAGGAACCAGGTGCTTTGGGTGGGGAAGGAAGAGGTAAAGCCCCTTTCCACTGCCCCAGAGAAGAAAACTTTCCCAGTAAAAATATTTTCGAAACAAAAACACACACAGTGAAACCATCACCCATAACCTCACCACTTTTGCAATTACATAAAGAAGTGAAAAGTCCCCTTCTGTTCTTTTGCCCCAGCCACGTTTGGGGTATTAACAGGCAGAGCAAGCAGGCCCATCAAAGCACAGAAAGCTGTTTGCAGCTGCAGGGAATGCCCGGATGTCGGTCTCTATCCCTCCTGGAATGCAGAGACCGCCCTTTGCTCAGCAGCTCCCAGCTCGCCAGGCTCTGGCAGCACAACAAACAGTGATGGCCTAAGAACATTGACAGCCGCGGACGTGAACTAAGATAGATGAAGGAGTCGGAGCCCTTCGTAGTGACCTCAAGAGATGGGCTAGAAGACCCGGTCCTCAAGTCCTGTATGTGGATTTGGGGGCTTTTTGTCTTTACTTTGGTGTTCATGGCTACTTCTGGATGGTTGGAGTTTTTTGACATCTGACTTCCAGAAACACAGTGGGGAGATAGTGACGAATAAGCCCAATGAGAAGATAAGTGTCGTTGGCCAAGCGAGGAGGAGCCAGGATCACAGAACCTCGCAAGGGCTCAGGATGACACCTGAGCTCCCCTGCAGGAGATCTGCCGAAATTCACAGGAAAGGGCCCCGACAACCATCTTTCAGGAGGACATGAAAATGAGTTAACCCGACCATGAAAAGAAAAGTTAGTTCTCAGGGTTACAGACCAGACTCCAACCACAAAGGTAAATAAGAAAGAGTGAGGTGATCCAGCCAGCCAAAGCTGCCTTCTGGCAGAAACCTGCATATTTTAGGTAATTTCTTCAAAGAGCAGAACTGATTAGGGGCCATCCCCTCTAGCAGAAGTGTGAGGTCTCTCTCCGCATTCCCAGGTTTCCTTCCTGCCCTCCCCATCCTCTCTCTCTCTCTCTCTCTCTCTCTCTCTCTCTCAATCAATATTCATTATCCTAAGCTACTTGGTGTCTCTTCTCTTCTGCTAAACTCTTTGCCACTTCACTCATGTATCCTGAAAAACTGTCTTGATTCTTTATTCTGATCCTTATTACATTATTATTATTTGAGACAGGGTCTCACTCTGTTGCCCAGACTGATGTGCAGTGGCGCAGTCACGGCTCACTGCAACCTCTGCCTCCCAGCTCAAGCAATTCCCCCGTCTTAGCCTCCTGACTAGCCAGAACCGCAGGCGTGCCACCAACATGCCCAGCTAACTTAAAAAAAAATTTTTTTAATTATTTGTAGTGACATGATCTCGCTATGCTGCCCAGGCTGGTCTCGAACTCCTGGGCTCAAACAGTCCTCCCACCTCAGCCCCACCAAAGTGCTGATATTACAGGTACAAGCCAGTGTGTATGCCTTGCCTAATTATTACATCATGTTTGAAACAAATTCCCCAGTAGAATACTGTTGAATATATAAGAGGAACCCAGACATCATTTTAAATTGGCATCATAGCAACCCATGCTGCAAGGGCAGCTGTGTGGCAGGGGCGAGAACATGGGTGGTCAATCCTGCATCCAAATCGGGACCCCTGGGGACCACCTGCCCATCATCTCAAGTTGGCTTTTCATCTTCCCTGCATCATGGGACCAGCCGACCTCAGGAACCACTTTTTTCTTGGTTTGTTTTTAAAGCCCATGCAAAACTTGCAATGTAATTCTGTATAACGTTGTAATGAGACTATTTCTCACCCTTGCTACTCAGTGTGGTCTGCAACCAGCACCATTGGGCATCCCTAAGAGCTGGTTGGACACGCAGGATCCCAGGCTCCACTCTAGCTCTGCTGAATCACAACGTGCACTTTACAAAACCCCCAACATACCAAGTACAGGCTGCGGCTGGAGAGGCATCGCTTTACACGGAGGTTTATTCATGCATTTGCACGAGAGGTTTTTGAAACAATGCACCTGCCTGTTTCCTAGGAAGGATACAGACAAAAGTATAAGATATTATACCTACCCTCAGCTGTCCACTACCCAGGGGAGAGCAGAGCAACCAGCAATGAAACCATTAACGGGCCACCCCAGCCAGTCTCTGCTGAATGCCACGTGCCTGAAGTGCTGGGAAATGAGAAGCAAAATGTAGCTGGAGGCGGATAGGACTGCGCAAGGACCACACCCAGCAGCAAGCATGGAGCAGGTACAGGCCTGACATCCTGGGCACCGCATCCTCAGGCTTCCCTGAACATCTGTGACCAGAGGCATGATCATCTCTCATTTTGGTGGAAGAGACACAGGTACCTCACGTGAAGCAACATCATCTTCAGAAGCCTCTGACAGTCCATCTCCCGAAACTAGATCAGGCCCCTGACTCCTGAAGCATTTCCCCTGCTAAGCTAGTGGCTTTCACCCTAATCTTATTATCTGAGACTTTCCAATGCAGATGCCCAGGCCCCTCCATGGCAACAGAGTTGGGATCTTGGGTATGGGTTCCAAGCATCTGTATTTGCAGAAGCTCCCAGCTGAATCTGATGTGCAGGCAGGGCAGAGAGTCTCTGCAAACATGTTGCTCACGGTTTGTACCTGCTCTGTCCTCTGCAGACAAGTCGTCTCCTACCCACCCCATGTTCTTGCCACAGGCTGCCTCCACCAGAGCCCTTCCAGTTCCTCCTGCCAGGTCAGATGGCCCCACTGATGTCCCAGAGTGCCCAATTCTTAGCCACCCAAATGTAATTTTCTATTAATCTGCCTCGCCACTAGACTATAAGCCCCTGGAAGTCAGGGAGGTGTTCTATGTGCAGTTGTGTCTCAAGTGCCCAGCACGTACCGAGGACTCATCAAATATGTATGTGATTGAATTAAAATGGCCAAGTGGCATTATAAGCCCCTGGTACCCATTTCTGCTCCTTCACAACCTTGCCCAGCCCTGTTATGCCCAGACTGGTCCTCAGCCTCTCTGCTCTTGTCTGCTCACAGCTGACACAGAGCCCTCCTAGCTGCTTCTCCTGGGCTCCATCCAGCCCAGACCTCTGGCCTCTCAGCATTGCTGTCTGGGTTACTCATCAGATTGACCTTGGGCACTAGCTGTGACCTTGGTTTCCTGGGCTTCCTTCTACCTTGCTCCTGAAACTTTTTCCCAGCCTCATGCTCCAATAAATGGTGACTTGAGTTTCTTACTCATTAGCACTTGTCCCCTTGTCTGGGGCCCTGCGTTCTGCTGCTTACCTAGTTGCAGGGCTCCCCGCTGACATGTAAGTACAGCAGTTCCCTGATGTTCGAGAGCCTACCTCTGCCATCGGAGCTCCTGCACTGAGCAGCTGCCAGCACAGACATTCAGCCTTCCCCTGTTTCCAAATTCCTCTTCGCTTTGCTCAGTCTCAACTTCCGCTTGCTTGGCTGGACTTTGCCCTGTAGTGACCTTCCATGCAGACTCTAGCCCCCCAACCTGGATTTCCCCTGCTCCCTGCCATTGCAGCTGTGTCTGTGTTCCCTTCTCCTAAACCCCAAACTATATCCTTATGCTCAGCAAATGGTTTTTGATGGATGGCGCGGGGTCACACCACGCTGGGCACCACTGTCAGGGTCACTACTTGCGGGGGTGTGTCTTGTAGCCCTTGACTTAATGACAAATAAAGTACACTGACACACAGGTATTATGCTGTTTCAGTTCGGCTGAGGCTCTGTGGCTGCTTCAGACTCTGTGGCAACCACGAGTCTACAAACTAGAAAGACGTGCATTCATTGCATAAAGTTTAATTGACATAAGCCTTCAGTCAACACCGTAAGAATGAAGAGACTGAAGGACAGGTTCTGATGCTTAAAGCAAAGATGTTACCCACTATTAGTATATACCCAATATTAGTGAGTAATATTTTTGGTCACCCTCTTCTTGAGAGGGCTGCCTGGCTTAAAGTTTAATTTTACGACTACGTGAGTAAACAAGTGAGGTAAACTCTTCCACATACATTAGCTATTTGCTTTACTTATTAACTAAATGTAAAGGAGATTTAGGCTGCTTTTACCTAAGAAATAGAGGAAAAGCTTTTAGACCTCCTAAAAAGATTTGAGACTATGTCCTATAACTTCAAGATTTTTCTTTTAATGTTTTTGCTACTACCTTGAGTGAATTCCACAGATGGATATGACGATGGATGGGTGGATGGTTAGGTTGATAACTGGATAAGTGGACAGATGAATAGGTGGATGGATGGATAGATAACAGATGGATAAAGTAAAGGAAGAGTAAGGAATGGATAGACAAGTGAACGAATATATGGATAAATGAACAGATGAAGTGATGGATAGACAGGTGATTAATTGATGGATTGAGTCAATCAGTTGAACTATTCCAATCCTAAAAGTTCAACACACCGTAGCAGAAATTACTGAATCAACCCACAGTGACATCTAGAAAGCTTGCCGTGCCAAGAACCATGGTCTACAGAGAAGTATGAAGGAAAAGCCCCTGCCCACATGGCACAGTCTAGAGTACTTGACCCCAATCTGCTTGGGAACTGGATGGACAGGCAAGAGCCAAACAGAGCCAGCCCTTGGTCATATCCTTTTCTTCCCTCACAGGTCAAGTTTGCAGCTAGGTCAGGTCATTGTTTAATCTGGAAGCTGCTGAGTCTATCTATGGTGATGAACTCTGTTCAAGAACTGTAACTGACATTCATTGACTGATAGAAAAGGTGTCTATACCCGGGAATTCACAACACCTTCACACAGTGTTGTAATGTTTAAGTGCTTGTCTCCCCACTGCACCAGGAGCTCCTTGGAGCAGAAATGGCTTCCTTCTCTGCTTACTATCAGTAAAAGAAATGTAGCTGAAATTACTCTGTACCTCAATAGATCCAACAAATACTTATTAATAATAAAGTAGCAGACAGGGAAACACTCACCACATATTCTCTTTGCTCCTTTAGGCTTCCCAGGCCCATGCTGCTAGACAGGGAACATGTGGCTAGATCTGGTTGATAAAATGGGAAAGGAAGTGACATGGGTCTCTTTCAGGAGGAGGCAATAAAAAGGCCACATGGGATTCTCCAGCCTCTGTCCTCTCGGCTGTAGCAGCTGAGGAAGCGGTGAGTTCCTGATGGAGGAGGAGAGCCCCCTCCACTGCCTCCAGTCCACTATTGCCCAGGCGGCTTGTGCGGGACATGAACTCCTGCTGTGTAAAGGCTTTGGGACTCGCTCCTGCAGCATCCCTCAGCCTAACCTAACTCATACAAATAAGAATAGCAGCAATGATCACATTTCCTAACTCCTTGCTTTATTCTGAATCTTTTTTTTTTTTCTTTCCTTGAGATGGAATCTAGCTCTGTCACCCAGGCTGGAGAGCAGTGGCATGATCTCAGCTCACTGCAACCTCCACCTCTTGGGTTCAAGCAATTCTCCTGCCTCAGCCTCCCTAGTAGCTGAGACTACAGGTGTGTGCCACCAAGCCTGGCTAATTTTTGCCTTTTTAGTAGAGACTGGTTTTCACCATGTTGGCCAGGTTGGTCTCAAACTCTTGACCTCAAGTGATCCACCTGCCTAGAGCTCCCTAAGTGCTGGATTACAGGCATGAGCCACAGTTCCAGCCTGTTCTGAATCCTAATCATGGATTGTCCTACGTTGTTGAATAAATGGACCTGTTCACCAATTTGCTTTTATTATTTGGAATGGCTCAACTCTGTCTCTGTGTAAGGAGAAAATTGTACTTAAAATCTTAGTCTTCCTGTCCCCCCATTAGGGGTCCCCTTCTTTCTACCTCAACCCCCCACCATGAATACCTAAACTACTTTCTTGTTCTCAAGTAATCTGCTCTACAGTGTGAAGGAACTGACCAGTAAGCCAACTCCCTCAGGGATATTTGCATAAAGGAGTTTACATAAAGATTCTCCATTCCCTAGTTGCAAACGACCGAGCACCTCATCCCTGCCCCACTAAATAAGAAGACAGAGCATCGCACGCCTTCCTGCAGCCTCTCACGGCTGGCGATGCAGGGCCTTGTTTGCCATTAGGGCTGAGATAGAAAGCAGAAGCCAAGACGAAGGCGCTAAAGCCTGGGCTCCAATGTCGGCCCACCCTGCCGCTCACTGGAAGGACCCCAGTTTCTTCTCCTGTTAAATGGGGAGGTGTTCACTGTACCTACCCATCTCGGTTTCCTGTGGCTGTTGTAAGCCACTAAGTTTTGTGATTTTTTTAACAGAAGTTTATTCTCACAGTTCTAGAAGCCTGAAGGCTGAAAGCAATTCTGCTGCGTCAAAATGAAGGTGTCGTGGGGCATGCTTCCTGCGGAGGTGTCGTGGGGCCATGCTTCCTGCGATTCCCAGGAGGGAATCCACTTTCTGGCCTCTCCAGTGTCTGCTGGCTGCCGGCTCACAGCTTCGTCACTCCAATCTCCACCACTGTGGCCATGTCACCTTGACCTTCTCTCTGCATAAAATCTCCCCCGTTCTCCCTTTTTTTTTTTTTTTTTTTTTTTTTTTAATTTAACACAAGGTCTTGTTCTGTTGCCCAAGCTGGCGTGCAGGGGAATGATAACAGTTCACTGTAGCCTCGACTTCCTGGGCTCAGGTAATCCTCCCACCTCGGCCTCCCAGGTAGATGGGACTACAGGGGTGTGCCTCCACAGCCAGGTAATTTTTTGTAGAGACAGGGTCTCACTATGTTGCCCACTTGAGATTGTATGTAGGGCCTACCCAGATAATCCAAGAGAATCTCCCCATGTCAAAATCCTACATTTCACTACATTCGCAAAGATCTTTTATTTGTTTTCCACATAAGGTAGCATTCACAGGCTCCAAGGATCAGGACATCGGTATTTCAGAGGAGCCATTAGTCAGTCTACCACATGACCACATCGAGGCAGATTAAATCACACCTGGTACATAGCAAGTGCCCGATAAATATTAGCTATATTAACAACAATTATTCAACATTGTACCGAAGACCCTGGTGAGCAGAAGATAAAGAAAATTGTTGTTGCTGTCACTGTTACTGCTTAGTTTATGAGTCTAGAAAGGAGAACGGTCACTCCCTCAAACATTCGCTTCGATACAGATCTGTCTGCCATCTGACTGAGGCCTCCACTTGTTTGGTTGCTGGGTCTGTGGCTACACTTTCCCGAAAAGGGTCAGTCCACACGACTCGCCAAGAAGCCTAGCACAGAGGAACTCTGGCTCCAGCATCAGTGCACAGACAAAGCAGAAGGCAGCCAGGCGTCATGCTGTTATTAAAAGTCAAGAGAAGCTGAAGCAGTTAACATGAAGGAGGAGGAGCAGAACCCACTGTCAAGCTGCTGAGCGCCCAGAGACACGAATCCCGTGCCAAGAACAGGGAGCCTTCCCAGGACAAGGCACTTGAGTTGCAGATGAAACTGTCATCTGGTTTCTGCCCTGTGTATGACCTAAAGGGGAAAAAATCACTTTGAGAGATGCAAGTGGGGAGAGAGACGAGAATAAGGAAGGCTCTGGCTGGGACAGCTGCGTGTGTTTGTGTATTTTTTGGTCACTTTAGAATAACCTTATTAACCCCTCAGAGGCTGCAAGAGATTTACTTTGTTTTCAGATGCAAACTAATCCCAATGATGGATGTATCATTGGGGGATTTTCACAAGGACTGGATATTAAAGGTGATAATCCATTTCTTTGGTATGATAATAGCATTGGGATGATGGAGAGAGCTTTTATTCTTAGCAGACACTGCTAAGGTCTCTATGTGGTCTATTGACATGCCTGCCATTTACCTTCAAATGAGTCGACAAATACTTATTTTTTTAAAGATGGATTTTTGCTCTGTGCCCCAGGTTGGAATGCAGTGGCATGATCATGGCTCACTACTGCCTTGACCTCCTGGGCTCAAGTTATCATCCCTCCTTGGCCTCCCAAATAGCTGAAACCACAGGTGTGAGCCACCATGCCTGCTTATTTAAAAAACAGAGACAGGGTCTCATTTTGTTGCCCAGGCTGGACCTGAACTCCTGAGCTCAAGCAATCTGCCAGCCTCAGACTCCCCAAGTGTTGGGATTATAGGCAGGTGTGAGCCACTGTGCGTGGCCAACAAACATTTCTGCACAGATATGAAAGGCAAATACGGTGAAATGGTAACAGCTGTCAAACGTGGGTAGTGAGTAAAGTCTTCAGCGCCATTCTACTCTCCAACTTGGAAAAGGTTTCATAAGAAAAAGTGGTGGGGTCAGGAGAAAGGACAGATGGTTATAGGAAACTAAGAGTTCCACTTAGCATTTCCCCAAGACTCGACTTGACCGAAGGGAGGGGACCCGCTGAGGTTGAGAGGAAAGCTTCAGGGACCAGAGGTTTACGGGAGCAAATATGTATAACCTGGGTCTCGAGGGAGGTGACGGGGGTCCAAGAGCAAGAACGGGACAGGGAGAGAAAAACCAGGGGCTGAGGTGCCTTCTACACACTGAGGTGTTAACAGAACCAAGCCAGGACGCCCCCAGGGCAATGAGAAGCTGAGTGTTCCGGGGCAGTCCCTGAGGACGAGGCACCACAAAGCCAGCGCCCACCAAGGCACAAGTTAAAGGCTGGCGAGTCACAGGGCAGGGAGCAGGGGTGGGCTCCTGAGACTCGGGGTCTCCAACGCAGCTGTTTCTGGGGAGAATTCGGAGGCCTGGGTTTCTGGAAGCAAGAGGCCTATAGAATCCTAGTCTTAGCCGGGTGCAGTGGCTCACGCCTGTAATCCCAGCACTTTGGGAGGCTGAGGCGAGTGGATCACAAGGTCAAGAGATCGGGACCATCCTGGTCAACATGGCGAAACCCCGTCTCTACTAAAAATACAAAAAATTAGCTGGGCATGGTGGCGCGTGCCTGTAATCCCAGCTACTTGGGAGGCTGAGGCAGGAGAATTGCTTGAATCCAGGAGGCAGAGGTTGCGGTGAGCCGAGATTGAGCCATTGCACTCCAGCCTGGGTAACAAGAGCGAAACTCCGTCTTAAAAAAAAAAAAAAAAAAAAAAAAAAAAAAATCCTGGTCTTTTGGGCCAGAGGACAGAGAACAGAGGGCATGACCCTCAGCTTCCCATTCACTCACTACCATTACTCTGAACCAATCATGTGATCCCATTCTTTGCATGTGATTGGTTCAGGAATGAACATGTGACCCAGTTCAGACCAATGAAATACGAGGACATGGAGCCTGACCCTCAGCTTCTAGTCTACTCCGTACCATTAGGCTGAGCCAATCATGTGATTCCATTCTTCGCAAGTGATTGGTTCAGGAATGAACATGTGACCAGTTCTTACCAATGAAATCTGAGAGAAAGCCCAGGGGTTAGGGAGCGGGTGCTTCTGGGATATCACTTCCCACTGAAGGATGCCCAGGAGAGGTGGTCTGTCTCCTCCTTCCAGGTTCTGTCCGGAATATGACCCCTGGAGCTGCTGTGACCACCTGTGGCCAGGCCAAGGACAAGGCTAAAATCGAGGATGGCAGAGCAGAGAGGTAGCAAGAACCTGGGTTCTGGAGGACACCTCTGAGCCGTGGAGCCGGCAACCAGGAAGCCTGCCCAAACTTCCTGTTGTGTGAAATAATAAACGCCCTCATCCTGGAAATGTGTTTGATCCTGTTTCTGTCTCTGGCACAAGAGATGGAAGCTGAACCCCATGCATTGCCTATGCCTGACTTAGGAAGGGTGGCCCTTCCTCCGGGACAACACCCATGTCTGGAAGAGCAACACAGCTGCCTGCCAACTCCCCACACCAGAAACCCTTTCTGGTGAACGTCCCGCGCGGCCACGTCACACAGGGCATCCGGCAAAACCCTCAGGTCGCACCTGCCAGGCTGGTGCGTCTACAGAGAAAGAGCTCAGTCCCTACTTTTCTGGATGATTCTGGCCTTTGAGGAGCTCAGGGTGATGCCAAGGGGTGGGTGTAGTCCCCTCCCTCCACCTGGACCCGCCCCCTCTGTGTATTTCACAAAAGCTAATTCACATTTCCTTGATTCTTACTCAAAGTGCAATTTAAACGCAACGTCAACCCACACCCTCTTCGTTTCCCACCAGAATGACCCCTGAGTGCCCCTTGATGGAAATCCTGAAGATGGGGCTGCAGCGTGAGCCCCTCTGACCTGCTCCTCTGCCCATCGGCCCCAACCCAAGGGTGCTGGGAGGAAAATTAACGCTCTCAGAGACCCTGCCTGCTCTTGGCTCTGACGAAGACCCGAAGGTGGGTGGATATGAGTTTTCCACGAAATGCCTTCAGAGCCCTAATGTTTCCAAAGTGGATCCAAACCTCTGCCCTGTTGTCTCCCGCAGGACCGCTCAAGCTGGATGATTTGGGAAGTGAAGGGGCATTGGTGGGGCCCACGGGATGTCGGACAGGATGGAGTTCAAGATCCAGGAGAGTATTTTGCTCTTGATGCCTGGGCATCTGTGCAAGAGGTGGCCAGCACTCAACTTCTCTCACATTGGAAAGGGAGGCCGGCCAGTTTCATTTTCTGACCTACGCTGACTTGCAGGCCAGAGCACAGTGAGTTGTGGAGAGCCCTGCTGAAACTTCCAGAAGACCTGGGTGGTTGGACCACTCCGTATGGCAGCCAGGAACAGCAGGCAGCCTTGGTGAACACACCCACCAGACACCTTATCCAGCCACAAACATTTACTGACTTCCCAGAGCCAGGACACTTCAAAGAGGCAGCTCGGATCAACTCCAAAGATCTGAACTTGGGGTCAGCTGGGTCCAGGTTCAGGTAGCAGCTCTGACTCTTTCCAACTGAGTGTCCTTTGGCAAATGACTTCACCTCTCTGGTCCTGTCTACAAAATGGGGATGATAACAGTAGGTCCCTCTTAGGACTTTTGCAAGATCAAATGAGACAGGCAGGCAAAGCACAGAGCATGCTCCCAGGCACGGAAGTGTGTCTAGCGATTGCTAGGAATGCACAGTACTGGATGTTTTGTCAAGCACTCCCTTGGCTGTTAGCTCGTCACCCTGCGGTGCCGTTGCGCTGGCTGTGAAGATAAAGTAAACCATCCTGAAGCAGAAGTTCAGGTAACGCCCTCAACGCCTCCCCAGCACAGCTCCTTGAAAACCATGGTCACCCACCCCAGGTTAGGTTTCAGTGCTGATGCTCCCGTGCTGGGTGACTTTGGCAAGTTAGTTCTGCTTTTAATCCCGGTTTCCTCATCTCCAGGATCCTTTTCCTGCAGCATGCTGAGATTTCCTGCTAGACTTGATGTCTACAGCCTTAATTACCTGTTTAATACTATGTGCCCCTCAGTGCCAGACGGATGCTAGGTACTTAAATACCTCATACCCAATCCTCAACCTTGGGAGGTAAGCCATTTTATCCCCATTATATAGATGGGGACACTGAGGCTCGGGGGAGATTGCCACAAAGCCACACAGTGAGTTAGTGGTAGCGGTGGGGTTTTAACCCACATTGGTCAAATTGCAAATGCCACACTGTACCCTGGTGTTGCCTTTGATTGAAACCCTCCGGTGGCCAGCTTAGCTTCTGTGCCAGTAACCAGACTTTACCCTTGGACTTTGCCATTGGTCATTCAACTTGGAACTGTGTGATGTGTTGACAGAACGAAAACCAGACCCAAGGTTAAATGTATTCATGTAAATCTATCATCACTGCAGAGAAAGCAAATTAGAATCCGCCTGGCGAGGGGGCCAGCACCACCCTCTTTGACTGGTCGCAGCATCACTGCACTGTTGGATGCAGATTCCCGCACTGAGTGTGCAGTTAGAGAACAAGACCCAGCCCTGCCCAAGATGCTGGCTGCCTGGGCGCAGTCACCGACAACTGACACAGCACAAGAAAAGGCCGAGAAAGGCCTGCAGAAAGGTCCAGAAAGCTGAACTCAGGTCTCACTTTGCATTGCAGCTTCTTTTAATGTTCTCTGGAAGCCGTAAGCACATGGGATCCCCACTCGGGGAACCCTCTCGCTCACTTCTTTGTCCCCAGTGCCTGAAGCAATGCCTGACCTAAAGGTGGTGCTCAGTAAACATTTTCTTAATTAGCTCACAAATAAGTGAATGAGTGAATGAATGAGGGGATTAATTCCCAGGTCAAATCACAGGAAGAGAGCTTGCTTACTGTTATGATCTGTGTGGCCATCGAGCCCACGATGCTATTTTATTTATGACCATTTTTGCTAATTGTTACGTGGACAGGAAGTTTTTGTCACTATTTACAGTTTAGGACTCAGCATGTGGGCAAAGAACTCACTTGTCTGCAGATCAGGAGCCAGATTCTAATACTGGCTTATTACCAATTCCCTCAGAGGCTTATAACTGAGTTCCACACCTCTCCAGAACTCTCCAGAACAAGGCTTTTTATATTCTACAGAGAAATCTAAAATTGCTGGCCCCAGCCGTGAGAGCTGACTATGCCCACACCTTCCCAGGGCACCTTCCACACTCGGACATCACAATGGTGGCTTGAAGTCAGCTGCTGTGGGAGTGTTTACACTACAGAAATAGGCAAGTGCCTTTTTTTTTTTTTTCCCCCTGGAGAGCCAGTTGTTAAATTTCTACCAGCATACCCCTCTAAAAGGCCCAGATTTTTATGAAGTATCTGGTCTTCTGTTAAAAATCCCAGCATATACCATAGAATACTATGCAGCCATAAACAGAATGAGATCATTTCTTTGTAGGAATGTGGATGGAGCTGGAGGCCATCATCCTTAGCAAATTAATGCAGGAACAGAAAACCAAATACCCCATGTTCTTACCTGTAAGTGGGAGCTGAACGATGAGAACACGTGGCCACGTAGAGGGAAATGAGGCACAGTAGGGCCTGAGGTGGAGGATCAGGAAAAGTAGTGGCTACTTGGCTTAGTACCTGGGTGACAATTTAATCTGTACAGCAAACCCCCACGACACAAGCTTGCCTGTGTGACAGACCTGCACAGCTTTCCCTGAACTTAAGGGATTAAAAAATGACAATAATCCTTAAGATCGTCTAATAATTAATGGTAAAAACTTTCCCAATTGTTCATCCAAAACTCCTTAAAGACAGTGTATTTTGCCACGGTTATACCTGTATATTTCAAATAAAATTACATTTTTTGGCCAAAGTTTAAAAACATAAAATTCTTGTATATTCTGCACTTGGCAAAACTTGACTTTTGATTTTAGTTAAAAAATTCATGACCAATTACCACAATCTTTTGTTAAAATGGATGCTTCGAGAGGCTGCCGTGTTAACCCTATAACTTGGATGTCGTGTAATAAATGTCCCACTCCAGTGTGGGACGTGGATGGTGGGGGAGGCTGCGTGTGTGGGTGAGCGGGAACTGTCTGCTTTCTGTTCAGTCTTGCTGTGAAGCTGAAACTCATCTGAAAAAAACAATCTATTTTAAATATATATATTTTTTTTTAAAAAAAGCACAGCATGATTTCCAGGTGTCCCTCCAGAACTGAGATTCCGTAGGGTCTTGTCTCCTCCCTTTAATTAGCAACAGTGAAAGTAGGATTTCCTGGTACCGGTTCCTGCTCCTGTGGGGAAGAAACTGCAGCTCGCACAGGTGCCAGCACATGCACCATCAGATGTCTTCACCGTGTGGTTAGAATTTAGGGAAGATGAGGCCAAGGGGAGGTTTGATTTTTTTCTAGCACAGTGGTTTCTCCAAGGCTCTTCTGGCCATGTGCGTCAGGATCACCTGTTGAGTTTATGAAGACACAGACTCTAGGCCCTGGCTGAGACCTACAGAGCTAGAAGCCCAGGGCACAAGGCCCTGATCTCTGCAGGGGTGACCATTCCACAGCCCCAGCCAAGCAGCGATGGGTGGGCTGTCACAAGAGCATCAGGAGAATGCAAGGGTGTTCCCTGTCATCTCTTCCACCATTCACTCACCGTGGCCTGACTATGCAAGGCCCTCCAGCCCTGTGAGCCCCAGGTTTCCCAGCTGTAAAATGGGAATGATGATGTCCACCAACTCCCTGGGAGTGGTACGTGAATTAAATCAGACACTCCTGCTTGGAAAGCACTCGGTCCACCATGAGTCCTGTGAATGGCAGTAGCCCCCCCCCCCCAGCACCTTCCATTTCTGCTGCCCTCGTGCCCTTCACACACGAGTCTTCATCAGAGTCTCACTGCCCACCTGAGACAAGTCAGGACAGGCAATTGTATCCTTGGTCAGCAGAGGCGGAAACAGGCCCTCCGTCTCTAAGAGACTGAGCCAATTGCTGGCAGGGATGAAGGAAATCCCCTTCGCCTGGCCACCCCATCGCCCTGGACATGCAGAGGTGGTCATGGGGGTGATTTGGGAGGCATGGATGCGTGCAAACACTCGTCATTATCACCCAGGTTCCACAGTGAACTTTCAGGTTCACTGTTGATGTTGGACACTGTAGATTTGGATGAATGTCATGGCACTCATCTGCTATCACATCAGTCTCGGGCAGAAGGGTTTCACTGCCCTCCAAATCCCCACCGCTTGCCTGTTCATCCCTCCCGCCCCAGGGCTCTGTTTTTTAAACTGGAAAATCCAGTTGCAGTTAAATGTATCCCCAACTGAAATCGCCCTGGATCGCTGACACTTTTACAGGAGCCAGGCATTGATGAAAGTTGGGGCAGGGCCCCAGCTCCCGTCAGCAAGTTAGTGATCCATATACAGAAACCTGAAATGGCCATAACACCCCATGCGTTTGAATAGTCAAGTACTCAGCAGGTACTTACTAAGCACATTATGTGTGCTGGATACATGCAGGTACTTACTGAGCATGCCCTCTGTGCCAGGCACATGCAAGTATTTTGCATGCCCTCTGTGCCGGGCACACACAAGTACTTACTGAGCATGCCTTCTGTGGCCAGCACACACAGGAGCTGGAGATGTACCTGTGTGCAAGACATAGACCCTGCCCACATGGGGCTCACCACCTGCGGGGGGCCACGAGCTATGTCAGTGTCAGGTGATGACAAGTACTCCCAAGAAAAAGTCAGACAGCGGAGAAAGTGAGAGGAGCCCTCCGTGAGGAGCCGATGTTTGAGCAGGTCCCTGGACAAAGTGAAGGGAAATCGTGTGAATGGGAGTGAAGTGTTCTGGGAGGAGCGGGGAGCGGTGGAAAGGCCTCTGAGGCAGCACCGCACTTAGCATGTTTGTGGACACCAAGGAGCCCTATGGTTGCCGTGAAGTGGGGCTGCCAGGGATGGGGGGAGGCACTGGAGAGGTGACCAGGGACCAGATAATATTGGCCACTGAGTAACACCACTCCTGGGCATCATCCTAAGAGACAGATTAAACAGACGCAGAAATCCACATGCAGGCACTGGCAGCACTGACCCTGAAGCCAGACATTTGCAAGGGACCTGAATGGCCACCCACAGCGGGGTGTTTCACAGGCAATGGCGCTCCACTTCCCGAGCGCCCTGAATGACAGGAGATTTTGTAGCAGTGAGGAAAACGGGCATGATATAATAAGTTCCAACTATGGTCTGGCACCTGACTGGAGACGGAGAGCTGCTGGGTTAGGTGGGGGGAATGTGGGGAGCAGTTCTTTTTTTCCTTTTTCAAATTTTACATAATGCGGTTGTTGTATTATTTTTATGATTTTAAAAAAATTAAGGGAGAAAATGTGTTCAAACCAAGCCAATGGCTGAGTGAGGGAGGCAACGAAAAAGATCAGTTTCCCTTCCTCATGATACAACCTCCCACCGGGGTTTCGGGTTTTCTCACCACTGACTGCTGGAACCCAGCCAGCCCAGGGAGTGCTCCGCCAGGGCCAGGAGGGTCCCGCTACTCCTGTGCAGCCCCAGAGGGGCCACACGGCTTCTCAGGAACGGGAGACTCCTGCTCCCTAAACATCCTTCTTACCCAAAGCCTTGCTGGACATACAGAGTAGGCAGTGGAGTCGGGAGTAGTGGGCAGAAGATGTTCTTGCAGGACGCCTGAAAAATGCCTCACCCCAAAATCCATCCCTAGCCTCTGCTGGAAATTCCACCATCTGAGACGCATTCGGTTCACCAGGCCTCCTCCTAACCCCTAGTGGAGACCACCTGTCTCCCTCTCATGCCCCGCGTTGAATCTGTGCAAGGCTCCAGCTCCAGCCAAGGCCAGTCCCCATTGCCTCTGCCTGGGGAGAGTGAACAAGCTCGGGCCGCCCTCCCAACAGCCCTAAAGCTTGATGCCACAGCTGGCAGGCAAAGCAGAGGCTGCCACGGCTGTGACACCTTCCATGGCTGCCCACCACCCCTCAGTGTGAAGCACAAAGCACTCACGGGAGCTGCGTGTGGCCCTGCCCCCTTCCCGGCCTACCTGCCCTGTTTCCCCAACGAACTCTCCTTCCCCAGGTGCCAGTAGGGCAAGCAGGTTGCTGTTTCTTCAACAACGCTGGGCTCCCTCTGGCCTCTGTGCCTTGACGCACACTGCTCCCTGGGCTCCAAGCCTCCCGCCTGCTCTGTTGGGCTCTGCTGGGCTGAGCCCTTGATGCTCAATGCAGAAGTCACCTCCTCCAAGCAGCCTTCCTTAACCTCACTACATCCCACCCACCATGGCGTTCATCCTATCCTCAACTTAGAAGGATCTGGAAATTTGACAACTTTAAGGAGATTCCCAGCCATGCCTGCACATTTGAATTGCCTGGGGGGCTATTTATGACACCCCAGCTCCTGCAGACAATAGAATTCAAGTTCGGCCCAGGCAGACGACTTTAAAGGAACTGATTCCGAAGCTCTGGGAGAAGGTTGGGCGTTTCCAATGGGTTCTGCAGTCATTCCGGCGCAGGGGAGCTCTGCCTTCCCAGTGAGGCCTCAAAGGCTCTTGAAAAGAGAGAGAAGGGGACAGGCACCCAGCATTCCCAACAAGCTGGTTGTCCCCACCTCCATGTGTTTGCTAGAACCTTTGGAGGCAGGGGAAGCGTGGCTTCACAAGAGTGCCCATCCCTGCAATACGATGTGGTTGTTGTATTGTTTATATGATTTAAAAAACTTGAGAGAAAACGTGTTCAAACCAAACCAAAAGCCTTCCTCCTGGCTCCCCTTTCCCTCTGAAAGCCCTGGATAACCTCAGAGGCCTGGTTCCAGTCCCTTTCTGTGGCCTGGGCAGGTAGGGCCCTTCGGGCCTCTGTGTCCCGAGTACATATGTGGGCAGGCACTGGCGATTCTATTCTAGTTAGAATTTTCCTGATTCCAAGTTGGGCTCATCCAAAGACGTGGCACCTTCAATGAAAACAACACCTCATTAAAGATTGTCTTTTTTTTTTTTAAGGTAAGGTCTTACTCTGTCACCCAGGCTATACTGCAGTGGGTGCAGTCAGAGCTCCCTGGGCTCAGGCAATCCTCCTGCCTCAGCCTCCTGAGTGGCTAGGACTACAGGCTTGTGTCACCTCACCCAGCTAATTAACTTTTTTGTAAGGACAGGGTCTCAGTATGTTGCCCAGGCTGGTCTCAAATTCCTGGCCTCAAGTGATCCTCCTGCCTTGGCCTCCCAAAGTGCTGGGATAATTGGTGGTAGCCACTAGGCCTGGCCTGAAGGTTGTATCATATAACAAAATCGCTGCTCCTTCCCTTACAACTCACTCAAAACAAACCCACCCTTTATGGACCTACAGGCAGAAAAGCAGCCGTCAAGAAGGTAAGGGCATATCACTAGGTAATCTCTTTTATTAAAAATGAAAGACCTCAGGAACCATTCCAGTTGGGTTCCGGAGTCTTAAGTTTCTAATATTTCTCTCTCAGTGTTCCCAGCTGCGCTCAGCTCAACACGCAACAGGTGCAATTAAATGAACAGAAACTGGCTGGGAAAGGGTGCGGTGAGGGGTGAGGCTGAAGCCCATCTGCGAGGCCAGGGCCTGGGAGTCTGGTGAGGATAGGGTGGGCCCCCAGCTCAGCTTCGGGTGTGGTTTCTGCGTCTGCTCAGGCTCCAGGAATAGGATGAGCCCTGGTGTCGTGGAGGATGAGAATGTGGAAGTGGAGAGCCGGGGTGGGGGGGGCCTGCAGAGAGGAGCAGAGGAAGGGGGAGGGTGGTCCTCAGACCTGCCTCGAAGGGAGCCTGGATCTCACAGGAGCCCTTGCTCACCGTGGGGTCTTAGTCAAGCCACTGTTTCACCACCCTGAGCCTCCGTGTCTTCCTCTGTGAAATGGAAACAGAACAGATGTGTAGCCAAGAGTCCCCCAAATGTCCACAGCCCAATCCCCGGCGCCTGTGACTCTGTTGGGTGACTTGGCAATGGGGAATGACGGTGGAGGATGGCACGAAGGCTGCTACTCAGCTGATTTTTAAATAAATGATCCCGGGCTTTTCAAGTGGACCCAATGTCATCACAAAGCCCCTTTAAAGTAAGAGAGGAGAGGACCAGAGGGGTACGACGTCAGGGCTCAACTGCCTGACACACAGAAGAAAGGGCCGGGAGCTAAAGAGTGCAGGTTGCCTCTGGAAGCTGAAAAAGCCAAGAAAGCATGTCCTCCCCTGGAGCCTCCAGAAGGAACCAGCTCTGCCCAAGTCTTGATTTGAGCCCGGAGAGACCCACGTTAGACATGACCTCCCGCGCTGTAAGATGCCTTTGTGTCATTCTAGGACACAAAGTTTCTGCCAGGCACGGAGGGAGGCTCACTTGCAGTGGCCTGTAATCCCAGCACTTTGGGAGGCCAAGGTGGGCGGATCACTTGAGGTCAGGAGTTCGAGAGCAGCCTGGGCAACATGGTGAAACCCTGTCTCTACTAAAAATACAAAATTTAGCTGGGCTTGGTGGCACACGCCTGTAATGCCAGCTACTCTGGTGGCTGACACAGGAGAATCACTTGAACCCAGGAAGTGGAGGTTGCAGTGAGCCGAGATTGCGCCACTGCACTCCAGCCTGAGCAAGAGTGAGACTCTGTCTCTAAATAAACAAATAAATGAATGGAAGACAGAGTTTGAGCAATTTGTCGCTGCAGCAGTTGGAGCTGCTTGCCTGCCTGCCGGGCTTGTAGGTATTAAATGAGCACACGCAGGTGCAGTGCTCACCAGCGTCGGGCACATGGGAAGCTCCCTGCAGACGGCAGCTACTTTTATGTCTGAGGGAGTGATGTGGGGGTTGGTGCTGACTGACTGCTTTCCTGATGTCCAGTCGAACAGCCATGGGAGCAGCCAGCCTGGCGCACCTCTCTCAATGGCCCTGGTTGGTAAGACTGGGCTTGGGACCCACAGGGGGTCATCAGAGCCATTTCTCCCTTGCTCACTGGGCAGAGGTGTAGATTCATCAGTGGAGAAGGGCATCCCTTACCCCAGCACCCACCAGCCAGCACTGGGTCCTCCCTAATCTCCGGGCCAGCCCAGGCATCCTTTGTTTTTAAAGTTCCCCAGGTGAACCTAATGGACATCCAGGGTTGAAAAGTCATCTCGCCTAGAAAGAATACTGACCAAAGGCTGGTGATCTGACCTTGACCACTAGATAATACCAGCCACAATGGTGACAGTGGCGGCCACCATTTGCTGACAGGGTACTGGCTAGACACTTGACCTATGTTAGCTACCCAAATCCTTCAACCGGATTTGTGGGTACTACCAGCACCCCCACTTCAGAGGTGAGAAAACAGATTCAGGAATGTGGAGAAGCTCGCCCAGTCACTCAGTGATAGAGGGGTGGGATCTGGATTGAAAATCGCAACCACCCACGCAGACGCCTTCCCCTCAGCCACAAACATGTGAATCTTCACCCAGTAACACACGGTGTGCAGGGTGAAGCCGCCCTCCCAGCCCCACCGCTCCCTGACTGCAGATATGGGGCTACAATGGAAGGAAGCACCGCTCCGGTTTCAAGAGAACTGGGTTCAAGTTTGGACTCGAGGGGCGAGGTGTCAAATACATCTTTCCATCACTCATGACATTTGACTTCTGGCTCTGTGACTCACTTTGACAGGCGTCATCTGGAATCAAGCCTTACCACAATGAATATCTTTGCAAAATAAGTTCCACACACTTTCAAAAAGATGTTTCATTTGTAAAGGAACAGAGGTATGTTTTGTTGAGAGAATTCTCTATTTTTGAGAGTGTCATGCCTCCAACCAAGCCCCTCTGGAAGCCTGTGCTCAAAGAGCCAGGTTTATTCCTCCCTGTAACGAGGGTGGACGCTCCCCACAGGAACCCCAGCCTAAGAGGGTGTTGGGAAGAGCCCCTGTAGGATTAGGGGTTTGGGGGAGTGGTGGGAAGGAAAGGGTCTAGGGAAGTGGGGCTCAATAGACCAGGAGCCGACAGAAAGGGGGTGATTCTCTGTGTGGGGGCCTCAATCACTGTCACCTCCGCAGAGGGGAGACCACACCTGCATAAAGTTGAGATTGGTCAAGAATCGGCCCTTCCTCATTTTAGTGGGCAAGACAGAGCGATTAGTGGGTGTGGGTGACGGTGACCTGGCTTTGTCTCACTGTGATCTCAGAGTGGCCTGTGTGCAGCTGGTGTTCTGGGAGATGTTTCTTGTCAAACAGGACAGCGATGCAGCCCGGCTGGGGGACCCGGACAGTTCCCAGGTGTCGGCGGCCCCTACTTGCCTCTTCGAGAGGAAGGAGGCCATTCCACCATTCCTGCTTTCCGCACTGGCCTTCCACCCCATGTCTGACGTTACAGACTCTGGCTGGATTTCTGCATTCCACACTGAGGCAGTTCACTTGCAGAATTGCCCATGTTTTTCAAAGCATTTTCCATATAGCACTGTCTTGTAAACCTCATGGGAATAATGGAACAAAAAGGATCCCTGAACTGCTGAGTTTGGGAAGCAGTGAGTTCTTTGCTGCAGGACTTATCAGAGCCTTTAACATGCTCCTGTGCACTATGAAACATCTGGAAAGAACTGGGATATTTTCAAAGCTTGTTTGGCTACAGAACTTCTATTTTTCTGGCTGAGTTGCAAATGAGGTCAGTATCCTACAGGACAGAGGTTTATAAAATGATGAAATAAGGGGTCTAAAATGAGGAAGTCTCACGGGTAGGCATGGGATCCTAAAGGACCCAGGGAGTCCTCGCATGGAGTCGACATCACAGAGACACGAACCCGTATACCTGGATGTGGTTCAGATAAATGGGAAGCCACTGGGATCAGGGACACATGGTTGGTCAAAGCGTGACAGAGAATTCAGCACAGCATGTGACAACTACAGAGGCTCCCTATCCACGGGGAGGAAGGAAAAGCCCCGTGTGCTCTGACCGGTGCTGCACACCCCTTGGCCTCTGCGTGTTCCCTGTGGTCCTCCTTCTCCGCCCTCCAGCGAGGAACTGGCCCCTCTTAGCTCCTCCATGGAGCACACACCTGCCAGCTCAGCCACCTCCTGTGTGCCTCTGACCAGGCAGACCTTACCTCCTCCCTCACCCATAGACAGCCCTCTGCCAGGAAGCCCGCCTCCACTCACTGCGTGGGGTCAAGGTCCCTGCTGTGTTTGCCAGCAGCCCCTTCCCCTCAGTGATTGGCATGCTCTTCTCTACAATTGAGTATTGCAGGGAGTGGGGCGGGGGGTTCCCTGCCGAGGTGCCTGGCAGGACCATGTCTGTTTTGCTCTCTGTTGAAACCACAGCTCCTAGTATTGGACTTGGCAGATAACAGGTGCTCAACAAACATTTGTTGAGTGAATAAATGAATATGAGACCTCTGCAGAGTATTTTAATATGGATTTTATTTTTTAGAGACAGGGCTTCACTCTGTCACCTCGGCTGGAGGACAGTGGCATGATCATAGCTCACTGCATCCTTAAACTCTTGGGCTCAAGGGATCCTCCCGTGTCAGCCTTCCAAGTAGCTAGAACGAACGACAGATGCTCGCCACTATGCCCAGCTAATATTTTTTATTTTTACATTTTTGCAGAGATGGGGGTCTCACTATGTTGCCCAGGCTGGTCCCAAACTTCTGGCCTCAATTAATACTCTCCCTTCAGGCTCCTAAAGTTCTGGGATTCTAGGCATGAGCCACTGCGCCAAGCCTCTCTTAATATTTTAAAGGGTCTCTAAGACTCAAATGCTGGAAACCGCAGGTCAAGAAGATGCATAAAAGTCTTAACACAAAAAAATATTAATAGGTGTGGAGTGACAGCTAAGGGATGTGCGGGTTTTCTGTGGGACGGGAGTGATGAAAATGTTCTAAAATTGACTCTGGTAAAACGGTTGCACAACCCCGAATATGAAAGGCCATTGAGATGGGTAAACTGTATGGTGTATGAATTCTAGCTCATGGTTGTAACAAAAAAACAGGTAAATCTGGGCAAAACATTTTAGAGTATTCTTTATATAATTCTTAGAACATTCCTGTACATGTAAAATTATTTCCCAATAAGGGTTTTTAAGTGGGTGAATCAGATACTGCCTAGAGTCCGTGGGATTTTAGAAATCTTTCCTGCCAGCCCTCACCCAGTAGACATTTATTCCGGATTTATTCCAGGTGGTGCCCATCACGATAGTGAGCACTGGATAGACATTCATTCCCTCAGTCCTCAGTGCCCTCCTGGGAGGTAGGTCCTGTGGATTTCTCCACTGTACAGGTGGGGAAACTGAGGCCCCCTGAGGCGCATGGCTGACCTCCACTTACAGTAGAGAAAGCAAGACCTGAAGTCGGGATGTCTTGCCGGAGAGACTGGACCCTTTCCAAAGGGCCAGCCTGACCCAGAGCCACATCCAGGCTTCCGTGCTGGTTATGGGGTGTGGGTCCAGAGATGAACCCTGAAAAGAAGAGGCAAGAGGGTGTTTCTGTGCATGTGTTTTCCAAGGGGGTCTAACTCGGCGGCTCACACATGTCTTGCCCACAGCACCTGGGCCAACCTCTGGCCCGAGGGGCCTCAGAAACCTCAGCCGCGGGTGTTGCAACAGCGTGGCTGCCACACGGCAACGCGGACAGCTGCTCAGGAAGGTGCGGTGTCAGGCTGCCCGACGCAGGTAGCCGAGAGACGGACGGACGGGCTGCCCTGGCCACGCGCAGCGTGGAGGCCAGTATGGCGTGGCCGGCCTGCGGGGGCCCTCACCTCCCCGCTGCCAGGTGAGGGGAGACCCTGAAACTGAACCTGCCCTGACCAGTTCCCCTTCCCACGCCAACGAAACGTGGGACTCCCACCAACGATTCCTCTTTGGGAGTCGCCCGTCCCGTAGAGCGGGACGTGGAGAGCTGGATTCAGGAAGTTGCTGGGCGTCTTCAGTTTTCAACTTCGCGTTTTCACTTTTCTTATCAGAAAGGTGCATGAGTAATACCGCAAGCACAGCACCTCGCGCGGTAGAGCGACCTTGAGGTGCGGCGTCCCCGAAACTTCGCTCTTCTCTTATGTGAGTATCGAGGTAGGAATCTGAGGTGAAACGAAAGTCAGAATGAAAAGGGCTGAAATAGAAACGAGAAGAGCCAGGGACGGGAGCCAGAGCAGGCCACGGGCTCCGGGTCTCGGTGCGGGACTGGAATGTTCTACCCGCAGAGTGCACTCTCGATGGCCTCACTCGGGGGACAGCACCGTCCCAGAAATGGACCCAGTTTCCTGAGCCACCTGGACCTGGCTCCGCCCATGGGCAGCAGCTACCTGACACGCAAAATCACTTCTCTGTCAGCCTCAGTTTGCTCATCTGTAAGATGGGGCACCAGGAATGCCCACCTCACCGGGTTACAGATGAAGTCAACATGCCCATCAACTGGTATTAGTAATTCTAATAACTAGGATGTACTGAACACCTGTTTGGTCTCTATCAATCAAACAATATTATGCAACATTGAGGTGTTTGCAGGGAAACCAGTTACCCTGCTATGGCAATCACACCGGTGAGAGATGGTGGTAGCCCAGAGGGAGCAGGGCAGCTAGGCATGTGGGTTTCTGACCTCATAGCTGTCCTCATCCGAGATACTACAGGAGCCAGGAGGAGGAGGAGCTTGGGGGTGAGGAGAGAGGGTTGCAAGGACAAATTTGGGTTAAGACGTTTTGAGTATGAGGTGCCTGCAGGCTGTCTGGGCAGAGCAGTTCAGAGGGTATTTCTTAGACAGTTCTAGAATCCATTTTACTGATGCTAAAGAAATGGACTTGTAAGTTGTCAGCCAAGAGTGGCAGCTGCATCATGGGAGTAGATGTGGTCCCATGAGAAGGCCCAGGGCAGGCCTGCACAGCCCAAGGAGATGGCAGAAAGTGACCTGAAATTCCCTCCCGGCGATGCCACCAACACATCTGAGACCACACAGGCACTCTTGGACTTGGGGGTGCTAGCTCAGTTGCTGCGAGCCGCCCATCCTCCCCATTCTACCCCTCCCCAGTGCCAGCTGGGTACCCTGCCTCTTCTCACCTAGCAGCCTTCTCTGACCACCTGAATCTGCTTTGCTGCCTGGGCAGAAGATGAAAAAAGGAATTCATGCCCTCTGGGAACAACACTTGGATGCGTTCCTTTCACCTTCGTAACAGCCCCGAGAAATGGGTACTCTCAATGTCACCCTGCTGTACAGACGAAGAAGGTGGGGTACAGAGACATGGGGCCACTGGCCCACAGTCACACAGCTGGTAGGTGGCAGAGCCAGGACTCCACCTAGGCCACCTCTCACCAGGCAGCACTGATAGCCGGTCATGCCTCCTCCCAGTTGTACCCAGCTATGCCCAGCATGGGCGTTCTCACCATTCACCTGTCCTGACATTGGGCTGCTCCTAGCCCTCTCCAAGGGCCCCGAGGGACAGGAATAGCAGCATGTGTTACGCCGCTGGCACTGGCCCTGTCCCAGGAGCTCTGTGCACCGCATCCTCGCCAGCCCCTGCCTGGGGCTTCTCTCATCTCGGTTTCCACTGCAGGAGCAGCTCGCTGGAGGAAGCTTCTCTCTTCACACTCTAGATTTGGCAGTAAAAAAAAAGAAAAATAAAGCTGGGTTCAAAATTAGCACAAGATTCGCTACAAAGAACACAAGACGCAATTTCCTGTATGGTGTTTTTCTTCAGTTTTTTTGAGACTTCCAGAAAAGTTTCCACTGCAAAACTGAGACCAAAAGAGTAGAAAATGCAAATGTGAGGATCCAACCTTAAGCCATCATCTGCCTCCAGCACAGGCAGCCGCAGAGAGATCAGGAGAGGGACAGCTGATTGCTAAAGACCAGAGGAGAGAATCGTGAGGGGAATCCAAATGGGAGACGGGGGAGAATCGTGAGAGGTCAGCAAGGCAGTGGGCTCCTTTGACCCTGCGCCCTGAGTCTGCAGGTGCTTGGCTCAGTACACAGATGGAGGACGGGTGGGAGGTGGGGAGGTGATGAGTGGTGGATGAGTGGATGGTTGGTGAGGTAGGCAGACGAATGCATGATGAACGGGTAGGTGGCTGAATGAGTGAGGGGATAAACTGTTTCTGAAAACCACATCACTTAACAGCTAACACAAACCAGCATGAGAGGAAATGCAGCCGAATGCTTAGAATCGCAGTTGTGGGACTCGAACAGACTGACAGCCAGCTTGGAGTCCTGGCTCTGTCCTGGCTGGCCGGGGACCTTTGGACGGGGCTCATCCACAGAATGGATCCACTGGTCCTAGCAGCCCACAGAGTGGAGCTAAAGAGTGCGACCTAAGAGCACAGGGGCCCTGCGTTCAACACAAGATTGTAGTTTGCCAACAGAGTTCTCAGGGTAGGCCAGACTCCAAATAGCTATTCAGACCCAGACAAATCTGTGGACTAATAAGGAGACAGAAAAACCACTCAACAGGAAAGATCCACTTCTCACCATCCGAGTCTCTCTGCAATGGAAAAAGCAGCTTTGTGTACAATAGAGCTCCCCCATCCTTCAAGGATTCAAGCCCACGAATGGCCAATTGTGGTGGATTAATGTTGGCCACAAATTCTCCGACACCCAACCCGTTAAAGGCGGGGGTCTGTGTCTGTCTTCAATCCAGTGGGCTCTGTGCCTGCTGTGGCCAGCAGTGTAGGTAGAAGTGATCTGAGCTGCTCACTGCTCCCCGGCTCTTTATCTCGGGAAAGCCCTTTAATGACATCAGTGAGTCTGGGCCTCGGTTTTCTTCCAGAGTGCAGTATGGGAAGGGGGAAGAGAGTTCACTTCCAGTGGACAACCCAACACACAGCCAGGCGGCCACAAACCTGTGGTACTTAGCACTGTGGCAAGTCACACGCACAGCGTGGACCATGGGCAGGAAGCCATGAGAACAGCACTTCAAACTAGGGTGTTCCTCCCAAAAACCCGCGACCCCAGTTTAACCATCAAAAAAAAAAGTCAGAAAAGCCCAAACTGAGGGATCTTCTGCAAAATAGTCTGCCTGAGCAATCCTCAAAACGGTCAGCATCATCACAGACCTCTCTGTGCCTCTGCTTCCTCATCTGTAAAATGGGCATGACAGTAATGAGGACCTTACGGCGCTCTCTGCAACTAAAAGGGATGATCCAGGCAGTGCTCCAAAGATGGTCAGTGTTACCCAGGAGACAGAGCAGCGCTGCACAGAAAATGCACGTTTTGCTCATTGATACGGACCCAGGCTTGGCATGTGGGTGGTTAGCAAACAGCCTCGTAATTGTTAAATAATTAACCAAGTATTGTAAGAAAAAACACTGAGCTGAAGGTTCTATAGTGGAACAATTCGTAGGTAACCGCAAGACACAGGATGGATGGAAAGACTCTGTATTTCCTAGAACTTGGGAAATATTTGCCTTGTGGGGTGTGGCAGGTAGAATAATGGCATCCTATCCCCAAGACCTCCATGTCCTAATGCCGGAACTTATAGACAGGTTAGAATACACAGCAGTGGGGGATTAAGGTTGCAGACAGAATCAAGGTTGCTAATCAAATGTCCTTAAAAGTGGGACTTTATCCTGGATTATCTGGGTGGACCCACTGTCATCAGAGCGTTCTTGTAAGAGGTAGAAGAGAGTCAGAGAGGTGGAATGTGGGAGGGACTCACCTGGCATCCCTGGCTTTGAAAGTAGAGGGAGGGTCCCAAGCCAAGGAGTGTAGGTGGCATGTAGAAGGTGAAAGAAGCAAGGACACAGATTCTCCCCTGGAGTATCCAGGAGGAGCAAATCCCACATCTTGATCTGAGCCAACTAGGACTGACATTGCACATCTGGCCTCTGGCAGTGAAAGAGACTAAGTTTGCATGGTTCGCAGGTATAAATGTGTGCTTACCTGTTAGAGCAGCCATGGGAAGCCATACAAGGAGTGTGCAAGAGTCTACAGAGAGGGCCAGAGATATCTGCTCAGCCAGTGACAGGGACGAAACGGGGGACAAGGACTGTAGGCATTTTTTTGGATACAGGGAGAAACTGGTAAACTAGTCATCACTCAACACTCTTCTGATTGCTTTATTTGCTGTTATTTTCAGGTTTTTAATCTTTCAGGTTACTGGCCACAAACTTCAGTGTTTAAAAGCAGGTTGCCAAGAGAAAAGTGCTGAAAATCCTTGCTCTCGGTTCCCTTCCGACCTGTACACTCTCGGACACCAGAGAGGCCATCAAAACAACTGAACAGATACCTGGGAGGTGAATTATGGCCACTTTCATGTACTCAGTCTGTGTCCATCCCTACGCTGTAGTAGATACTTGGCACTAATCTGGACACCCCAGCCTCAGAGCCCATCTGCTGTTTAAAGGATTTCCCCTCCCATGAGAGGAGAGTAGGATATGCCAGACACTCATGTGCCCAGGCTCCTTTGCAGCTGGACTGCAGCCATGTGATCCAAGCTCTCCAAGGGCCCCCAGACCTGGTGTCGACTCTGTAACCAGTACCCAAGAAGCAAGGGAGCAGGGCCTGGCGTCCACCCACCCAGCATCCTTCTGTGAGGTCCTATGTACCTTAGTCACTGTTGGCCTTTGCTCTTTACCATGAACACTTGTAACTGATTCAGGGCTGAGACCATGCATGGCCCTGCAATGCTGTCATCAAAGGAAAGTTCTGCAAATGGCCCACTGGCTATTTGGTCATCCCTCTCCCCAGGAGGATGAAGGAAGGCTTGGTGTTATCATCACCAAATACAATTAACCAGCACAAAAACTACACAGACTAGTCAAAGATGAATTAGGAAAGGTCACTCGAAAGCAAACAGCACTGCCCTATCCATCTCCATGGGGCGCTGGCTTCCATGGCCATGCCAGAAACGGCACGACGGGAAAGGTGGCTCATCCTCTCTCACTCTTGCTAGCCCAGCGGCCTTCTGAAAGTGCCCTACTTTGCATATGATACCTCGTTTTCACTCCAGAAACACAGCCAAGTGGGCAAGGCAGGAGAGTCCCATTTTACAGCTGAACAAGCGGAGGCCCAGAGGGGTGGGGCCATTTCCGTAAATGATGGGGCCAGCAAGAGAACTGAAGGCTTTAGAGTCCTCAAGCTTTTCTAATTGGCCAAAGAAGGGGTGGGGAAGAGGTGTGGAAGATGAGTCGGATAATGTCCCTCAGGATGCCTCGGGCTGCACGGAGCAGAGTCAGCTTCCTTGACTCCAACTCGAGGGAATGTCTGCCCCACAAACAGAGTCCTAAGTCAGGGCAGCCTGGGCCTGACACTTCAGGCTCTGCCACTCCCACTTGCATGTGTCAGCACCATCCTCAGCTGGTAGCAAGATGGCGGCCTCATTTCCATCCCACCCTCAGGACATGTCACATGGCAAGGAAGGAGGGACCGTCCCAGAAGCCCCAGCAGGTCTCTTTCCTCTCAGCTCATTGGCCATTATTCAGTCCCATGCCCCTTCCTGAGCCAATCACTGTCAAGAGGGCGGGGACCTTAGAGAAGGATCCAGATTCAGAGCTAGTAGTGAGGATGGGACCCTCCGGCTGAGCCATGCAGAGGAGGGCTAAATAGCTGAACAGGATTAGGGCTCTACGAGCAAGGAGGAAAGGGAGAATGCCCAGCGGAGGGGAAGCAACGGTGTTCTTCAGTGCCCTCTTCTATGAGAATCCTGGACGGCCATCCTTGTGTCTCTGTTTTCGTTTGTCTTGTTTTTGTGTTTGTTTTGAGACAGGGTCTCCCTCTGTCAACCAGGCTGAAGTGCAGTGGTGCAATCACTCACTGCAGCCTCAAACTCCAGGACTCAAGTGATCCTCCTACCTCAGCCTCCCAAGTAGTGGAACTACAGGTGTATGCCACCATGCCTGGCTAGTTTTTTTTTTTTTTTTTTGTGGAGATGAGGTCTCCCTAGGTTTCCCAGGCTGGTCCTGAACTTCTGGGCTCAAGTGATCCACCCACCTCAGCCCCCAAAGTGCTGGGATGACAGGCATGAGCCACTGTGCCTGGCCTCTGTTTCTCTATCTAAACATGCTCTTGCAAGATGATGGGAGGTTAGATGGCATATGCTCACAGGTTCTCAGTAACCTTGAGTCCCTGTCCCAATTAGGAAGATGCTTGGTTGTCACTAGGACATTCCTGCTTTCTGCCTTGCTCACGGAGCCCTGACTTTGTGCATATGTCCAGTCCTCCTTTATATGACTTGAGGGGAGGGGTCCCCATCACTCTCAAAAGTCCCCCATCCCCCTTGACAGTGATTGGCTCAAGAAGAGTCATGGGACCAGATAAGCACATGTATCTTCCCCGCACACCAGATCCTCCACAGAGCCTTTTAATGGCTTTCATCAACGCGTGATGGTGCCTGTGTCTGTTTCTTCCAGACCTGGAGCAGGGCCTGTGTTGGAAGTGTACTGTCACCAGGGCCCTTTGGGTCACAGAACTGAACCGTTGACCTGGAAGTGCCTCTTGGTCCCCATGCAGCAAGAGTTATGGTCACCAGGAGGCCCTGGAGGTAATTAGCTCTCACCTGATGAACAGTTCAGTCAGAACACAGGTCAGCATTAGCAAAAGATGGTGATCAGTTCCAGAACATTCCAGTCACTTCAGAATTTGTTGCTCACCCACTCATGTCTTCATCCATTTGGTCGTTCATTCGACAGCCTTCCCTCTGATGCCCGCACCGTGCCTGAGAGTGGACTGCTTGAGTCTCTACACACAGGCTCTTCCTATGCCCTCGGCATTTTTAAAGCAATCCCGTTAGAAATGCAACTGAAATTGTAAGCCTCATTTAGAAAATTCTTTTCTGGCCGGGTGCGGTGGCTCATGTGTGTAATCCCAGCACTTTGAGAGGCTGAAGTGAGCAGATCACGTGAGGTCAGGAGTTCGAGACCAGCCTGACCAACATGGAGAAACCCTGTCTCTACTAAAACTACAAAATTAGCCAGGCGTGGTGGTACATGCCTGTCATCCCAGCTACTCGGGAGGCTGAGGCAGGAGAACCGCTTGAACCCAGGAGGCAGAGGTTGCTGTGAGCCAAGATTATGCCATTGCACTCCAGCCTGGGCGGCAAGAGCGAAACTGTTTAAAAAAAAAAAAAAAAAATTCTCTTCTTCCCACACAACCTAAGACAACATGTCTGATGATGTCGTTGAGACTTTCCAACTACAAATCACCTTTCTTTCAAGCCCAAGAACATGATGGATAGGAAGGAAAATTTCTTGTGAAACCTCTGCGCTAACCGCGGTTTGAGAGGAAATATCGTCTTGGCTGTGACAGCATCATGGTCGAATCTCACACCCAGAGAAAGGAAATGCCGACTTTAACCTCAAGACGAGGAAGATCAGAATAGTGAAAAGAAAAACAAAGACAAAAAACACCTACCCCAGAAATCCCTCACCACTGCCCAGCCCAGGAACATGTTGGGAATTTGTCAAAGAAAGAGAGGGCTTCAAGGCCAACCCCAGGAAGGCTCAGAGCTTGGGATAGCAGAGAACCCAAGAGGCGGCTCCGGGAGGAAGGCAAATGCCAGCCAAGACGAGGTGGCAGAAGGGAGTCAGGAGGAAGTGGCTTTGTGAGCCACCGACCTCACAGGGCAGAAGCAGAAACGTAGCCAAGCAAGGTGCAGAGTTATTTTCAGCCTTGGGGTTTTCACCCCAGGGTCCCCAAAGTGTTTGGGGCAGAGTACAGCTCCCCTTTGAGAAAGTTAGGGCTCTGGGCTGACTGCAAAGGACAAAAGAGAAGCCAGGTGAGAGGAAGGAGAGTCAGGATGGAGGGGGGTGGCACATGCCCTCAGTGGAGCCTTGGGCTCTGAACACCCACGCTGTGGGCCTCAGTTTCCTCACCTGCTCACTGAGTTTCTGAGATTCCTACAGCCTCTCTAGCAAATGACCACGAATTTGGTGGCTTGAAACAACACACATTTATTCTTTTACGGTTTTGAGAAGTCAAAGTGTGGGCGGAACGGTTCCTTCCTGGAGGCTTTAGTGGAGAATCTGTTTCCTCGCTTCTCCAGCCTTTAGGGGCCACCTGCAGTGCCTGGCTCACGGCCGTCTTCAAAGCCAGTGGTCGTGTCCTCCTGACCTCTGCCTCCATCAGCCATCTCCTTGCTGATGCTGACCCTCCTGCCTCCCTCTCATAAGGACTCCTGAGATGACAGGGGGCTGTGAAAGGAAAATCTCTTGGGCCGCTTCAGGCTGGCAACTGCTCAGGGCAAATCTCCCTCCCATTCTATTTGAAGTGATCCCTCTGTTCACGGAGATAGATGCATATTCTGATGCATTACCTCATCAGAAACTCAAAGAACGCAACTCTTTACCTACCTGTGACCTGGAAGCCCCATTCCTGCTTCGAGTTGTCCCCGGCTCGGAAGCCTTTCCGATCGGAACCAGTGTACTTCTTACATATACTGATTGATGCCTCCTGTCTCCCTAAAGGGTACAAAACCATGCTGTGCCATGACCACCTTGGGCACATGTCATCGGGACTTCCCTAGGCTGGGTCACAGGCGTGCATCCTTCACATTGTCAAATAAACCTCCTAAAGTGATTGAGACTTGTCATTTTTCTCAATTGACAGGGCCAACCCAGATAACTAGGCTACTCTCCGCATCTGAAGGTCACATCTGTAACATCCTTCATGCCATGAAAGGTCACATATTCACAGGTTGTTTGCTTGAATTCTCTAAGAGTCTCTGTAAGACGATGACACTCCTATGAAACCCACTATCACTTACAACAGTGGCTGATGTCTATCCAGGGCTTCCTTTCCCCCAGCTGCCGCTGCGTGACCTATGTCATCTACCAGCATCGCCATGGGTTAGATCCCATCCTCAAGTCCCATCCACCGATGGGAAAGCGAGGCTTGGAGTGGGAACACCAAATTACTTGTGTCCGTTCACACGGCAGCAAATGGCAAAGTGTGAGCTCTCGACCACATCGACATCCTTGCCAGCTGACTCAAAACAGATCCAAAGGCTGAATGTAAAGCTTCTTAGCAACAGGAGCTGTCATCCACAGCCCCAGGATGAGGATGCAAGCTGGCACCGCCACCTTAAAAGACAGTCTGTCAGTTTCTTGCAAAACTAAACACTGTTCCCATACGGTCCAGCAACCGTGCTCCCAAGTGCTTACCTTACCCAAATGAGCTGAAAGCATATGTCTACACCAAACTACACATATATGTTCACAGCAGCTTTATTCATGACTGCCAAGTGACGCGGAGCTTACTGAGATGCCACCAGTGAGCTATGCACTGCCATCTGAGTTGCTCGATTAAGACGAAGTCCAGGAAGGAAAGACCAAACCCATCACCACAGTGGCCTGGTCTGTTTCTCACTCCCTCCGGGCATGCGTCCTCCACCCCTCACCATTCCCCTCATACCACATGCCCTCTGACTTTGGTCCTTCTCACTCTGCCATGCCCTCTCCCTCCCTGTCGTCCTAACTCCTCTCAGTTCTTCAGGTCCTGGATCAAACCCTACCTGCCCTCCATCCAAATCCCTCTGCGACCTTGAGATTGGATAAGGAGCCCTCCCTCATTTGCTTTTTCTAGACCATAAGCTGGGGAGGGCAAATGCAGGAGCATCCGCTATGGGCCCAGAATCTCAGCTCTGAGCCTGGGCTCCCTGATCTTCAGCAGGTGGTCGGAACTCAGGGTTCCCACGTGGGTTCCCATCCTCAGTCTCTTTCTCACACCTGTCAGCCACACACTGCCTAGACATCTCCAGAACACACCCCTGGGCCTCTAGCCCCTGCCCTGACATAGTCATAGAACTTACTTAGAATTCATCGAGAGCCACATGCGAGTCAGGTGCAGGCACTGAGCCAGGAGCCCCACACAAGCATGTGGACCCCCGGAAACTACCACCATCCCTGTTTTGCAAATGAGAAAACTGAGGCTCAGGAAAGCCAGGGGACCCACGCATGCTCAGCTTGCTAGAAAGTGTCTGAGCCGAAGTTCACACACGTCAGTCCCATGCCCTCTCACATCTTACACCTCTGATGGCACCCCATTGCCAAACAACAAACCTAACACACAATGTGGCATTCAAGGCCATTTCCCACTGTGGCTCACACCCAGACCTCATCATCCCACCCCTCACCATGCCTGCACAGCCGTCTCCCAGACATGGCCTGCCACGGAGGCCTCGGGGGTCATGCTCTTCTTTCTCATCTGACATTCATTCTTTCTCTCTCTCTCTCTCTCTCTCTCTCTCTCTCTCTCTCTCTCTCTCTCTCTTTCTCTCTTTTCATCAAGGCCCAGTTTAAATACCATGTTTCTGTGATACAGTCACCCTGGGAAGAGTACAGCTCTGGGATCAGCACTGCCCAGCCCCCCAAAACAAGGCTCCCTCGTCTGGGCAGCATAGATGCAGCTAACCCGATTGAAGCTGGATTAGGAGGGGATGGCAGGAACATCAGTCCAGGCAGAGCAGGGGCGGGCCGCTGTGGTGAGGAGCCGGGGGCTGGTGTTAGAAACCGCCAGGAAGAGCTGGGTGAGCAGCGGGAATTGGCCCCAGGCTCAGTGATGACCCGGCTCCCTCGTGGAATGCCTCGGAGCCCCACATGGGACCTGCTGTTGCGTCTGAGACTTAGATCTTCTCCAGGTTTCCACCACGGCTTCTGTTTACCAAGAGGGCCCATGCAGAGTAGGCAGGGGCATATTCCAAATACTTAGCTGCAGGCACCAGCCACTCCAAGCAGATGCCACCTTCCCGATCCCCAGAACGCCCAAGTGTCCTTGAGGGGAAGACAAAAGGCAGTGGAGAAGCAGGACGGCCTAAAGCGACGCTTGAACCAAGACACAGACGGCAGAGAGCCCAACTCCACCAGTCATGGGAGAAGCGCCAGTTAAAGCCACAGTGAGCACCGCTGCACCCGCCAGGATGGCTACAACACGAGCGGCGGAAAGTGGCAAGTGTTCCTGAGGATATGGAGCCACGGAAAAGCTCGTGGTGCCCATGGCCATGTGCACCCGAGCAACCAAGGGGAGACTGGCCGGCCGTGGGTCGGCAGGTCGTCAGCTGAATGTGCACTCACCTGTGACTCAAATCCCGCTCTGAAACAGGTGCAGCTGTGCACGACCACTCACTGCGGGCTCCACAGTGACAGCCAAAATCTGGAAACCAAGCAGGTGTCCCTCGATGGGAGAGTGGGCAGTCATGGCACAGTCACACCACGGAACACAGTGGTGACACTGAAGGAGTGGTCCCAGCTACAGACAGCAATGGGGGCTCTCCCCGCATAGGGCTGAGCAAAAATCAGACACAAAGGAACGGGTACTGTCTACTCCTGTTGACAGAACACTCAAAAGAACATGAACGTGTTTGAGGACTAGTTGGCAGTCAAGAGTACAGAGAGCAGCCGGGTGCTCACCCTAGAAGTCAAGACTGAGCTGACGTCAGCGGATCAGAATGCCTTCACACCAGCATCTACCCTTCGGCGGGACGGAGTGAGAAGCAAGCATTAGGAGCCAGCTCAGCCCGGCAGAAGATCGTTAAGGAGGAGTTTCCTCCAGGCCCATTCTGCAGCAGCTCAGGCCCTTTAGCAAGAACACATCACACTGTGTCTTCCCACCCCATTTGCCAGGTGAGGAAACAGGCTCGGGGAGGTGAAGGGACTTGCCTGAAGTGGCACAGACACAGCAAAGGCGGACAGAGCCTCCCCACCCCACCTGCTCCAGGCTGGGCCTGCTGGGTTCTGCAGGTTTTCCTGCCTGAGAGGAAGAGAAAGGCTCTTGGCTGACATCAGAATCAGGAAATGAAAGGAAGCCTTGAAGAAATGACCTCAGGTTTCAGAAAGGCCCAAGTCCCCACCTTCACCCAGGTCTCCCTAAGAGCAGGCTCGCCCTGAGTGAAGCTGCTGCTTGGCTGAGTCTCACAACCTTCCCCAGGCTGAGCAGGCACAGCTGTCTGCAATCACTGTTTTCCTAGTGACTGAACAAAAGCCATCCGTGTTCAAAGGCCCCATTAGCATCTGGAGACCTTCAGAGTTGCCCCATCTGCCACCCTGAAGGCACCAAACACCCCCACCTCCCCCCCATCTCCAAGCCCCAGCCTGAAGCGGCCACCCCCATCCTCATCCATCAGGGACCAGCTGATCCCCCCTCTATGGAGCCCTTGTCCCCATCCTCTGGGCCCCTGAAGCCCCTGTCAGGTCCAGCCCAGGTTACTGCTTGCCTTAGAAGCGGGAAGCATGTTGACCAGCTCCTGCAGGCGGCCAGCACACGCCCATATGGCAAGAACCATTTATGGAACTGGCACTATCTGCTGGAGTAATGGTGAGCAAGACAGACGCAGGCCCTCCCTCCGCAGAGACAGATGCTGCTCCGGCTTCCTCCATCCCAGCGCTACTGCCCCTCGCAGTGGGATCACTCTAGCTGGGCAGGCGAGGGCCGTCCTTTGCACTGTGGGGTGTTAAGCATCTTCCCTGGCCTCGACCCACTAGATGCCGGTAGTACCTGCTGCTTTCCGTCACGGCAACCAAAAAGGTCTCCAGACATGGCCAGATGTCCCAAGCCCTGGTTGAGAACCACCAGCTGATTGGTGGACACAGCTGTCCCACATCCTTAGTGAGGGCACTAAGTAAATGACCTCGAGAGGACCGTGTCATTAAACCTGCTGAAGACTCGCGGCCCGCCAACTCCTCTGGCTCTGGGAGGAAGGAGCTAAAGAGCCCCGTGGTGCCTGCTCTAGGACTTTGCCTTGCCCACATTATAAAGGGGCAGAAGGAGGGTCCCAGCCACAGCCCGCTGCCCCACTTCCTGGTGGCAATGCACAGAGAGGTTGGGAAAAGAGGAGTGTTATTGACACGTGCAGGCCTCGGGGGACCCTCCTTGCCACAAAAATTGAGAAATCTATGAAAGAAGCTTCCTCTACAAAAGACAGGCTGTAAAAATCAGCACCTCGTGCAGCACAGAAGAGACGCATCGAGGCCCTTCAGAGACCAGAATAGATGACAGGGCGTGTGTCAATCAAGGGGGACCTGGACACAGGAGCAAAGCATGGAAACTGATTCAAGTGCCGGCCCTGCCACCGGGAGCACCGTCCAGGGTGTCCTGGCTGTGAGCAGGGGACATCATTGGCGTGGCTGTCCTGAGAGTGAACAAGAACAGCTCAGGCCGGGAGGTGCTGTGGGGTGCTGGTGGCACATGCCTTTGACTCTGGAGCTGGCTGTCCTCTACTGATTGAGCGGCTAATCTCCTCAAAGTTATTTAGCCACTCTGTGCCTCAGCTCCCCCATATGCAAAACAGAGAATGAGAATGTCGCCAGGCAAATAGGACGTCCGGGTGAGGGAATGCGTGCCGGTGGGTCCCGGGACAGCCCTTGGCATACTCACCCGACGTTAATTCAAGGAAGGGATTTGCAAAGGGACTAATGTCATGGGTGTGGGTGGGTCTCACGCAGAGGTCACAAACTTTTCTCTGGAAAGCTGGAAAGAGTCAGATAGTGAATATTTTAGGCCTGGGGGGCCCATGCAGCCTCTGCTGCAGTCACCAAATTCTGTCGTTGCAGCTCCGTGGCCAGCTTCAGTCTGCAAGCCAGATTTGCTGACTTCTGGTCTAAGGGGAGCCAAAGGAGAGAGGGCAGAAACCAGGATGAGCAGCAGCAGAGCTGTCACCAAAGGCAGGGGGACCCAGAGGAGGGGCCAGGAGAGAGCATGGCTGCTGGAGCCCTGGAGGAGAGCGGTGAGGGGCCGCTACAAGTAGGGGAGTAGGCGCTAAGACCCCTCTCTCCTCCCTTGCTCTGTGGGGGAAGCTGCCCTCGGTCCCTGGGAGAGGTCAGTCTCCCTGGGTGGTGTTTAGCAAAAGAAGCTTAGAGCGCGGTCTGCTCAGGTAGGCGCTCCTGCTGGGTCATAGCGACTTCGGTGAAGAACGCCTTCAAGAAATCTCTTCCCTCTGTCTGATTGACTCCCCACTGACCACTAGGCAGCCTCCCACATGGCTGCCCATGTCGCTGGGCCGCAGGGAGAGGCTGACTGAAACACTGGGGTATGCTGGAAGTTTAAGTATCCCTCTGTCGATGAGCCAGAGAGACCATCCTTAGGCAATGGGCCCCTCCCTATGGGCCAGCCAACCCCGGGGCAGTGGGGGGCAACTGGCAGGGCTGAGGACCAAGGCCCAGGGCCAGAGAGCAGCTGGCTTTCGCCACCCCTGAGTCAGCGCACACGATTGAATGCCTTGCCACGGGAACCACACCCGGGAGCAGCCCTAAACCAGCAGCCAGGGTCCTCTGTGAAGAGGGGGGTGCAAGCCAACGACCCCCAAACAGCCACAGGTGTTGAGAAGCAACGCTCTTCCTCCAGGGCTGTGCCGAGTTCTCCCATGATCACCGTCGGGAGAATCCTCCCCGCAGCAAACACGCACCCAGGGCTTCTAATGTGCGAGGCACTTTCCAAGCGCTTCACATGCATGGTCTCATTTCATCCCCACAAAACGCCCCAGGAGGTCAGGACAACGAATCCCCGCAATATCCGTGCGACGTGGGAAGAATCCATCATGTATCGCCAAGGATACTGAAATTCAAAGAGAAGACGTCATTTTCCAACATCACACGACTCATCAGCCAGGAGTCAGGATTGGAACCCAGGTCCGGTTGCATCAGCCCACACTGGACCTGGGTAGGAATTCAGGCACATTTCCCAAACTGTCTCCCCCTTCTCCCCCTCCTCTCCAAACACCACCCTCAGTCCCCCACCCCATCCTGCCCCAGAAGTTCCACCCCCAGGAGTCTCTGCCTCTGCCCTACAGCCCTATCTGGTCCAGTGATGCAATCGCCCCAGCCAGCCTTGCAGTTGAAATGTTCTGAAATGTACAGTAGCCCAGGCCATCTGCTTCCTCCAACATCACCTCCTGCCTCTGCTGGGAGCCAGGGCAAACGTGCAAGGACGCAAAAGCAACAGTCACTTTATTTCTGGGCTCAGGATTTCGAACTGGCCTGGATTGCTCAATGTCTCCCTTCAGACACAGAGAGCCGAGAGGCCAGAGGAAGGCTCTGCAAATGCTGCAGGAAGGGAAACGCTGAATGGGGAGGTCACATCTGGAGCTGCTCAAAGCCACTGTGATTTTTCTCCCCAGAAGCTGGTCAAGAAAACAGCCCGAGCTCTTTGGGGAAGACAAGCATTAATAAAAAATTAGAAACTTTTTTTAAAAAACAGCCAGAGTCCCCTCTGAGAGATTTTTGTTTTCAAGTTTCATTTTTCTAACTCGCCCTTATTATTTTTTAAGATGGAGTCTCGCTCTATCACCAGGCTGGAGTGCAGTGGCGCAATCTCGGCTCACTGCAACCTCCACCTCCTGGTTGCAAGAGATTGTCCTGCCTCAGCCTCCTGAGTAGCTGGGACTACAAGCGTGCACCACCATGCCCAGCTAATTTTTGTATTTTTAGTAGAGGTGGGGTTTCACCATGTTGACCAGGATGGACTTGATCTCTTTCCAGTCCCTTAATATTTAGAAAAAAGGAGGAGGAGGTAACTTTTGTGTACCAGGCCTTGGTATATGCATGTAACCCACATAAAGCAAGGAGCCTCAGAGGAATGGCCTCTTGAAAAGCACAGCTCAGCAAACAAATGGAACCTCAGATGAACTCAGACCCTCCATCTGCACGAGCTGAGACCCATGAGGTGAATGCACACAGAGAAGCCACCACATCAATCAGCCTTTCCTGTCCTCTGCACCTCCTTCGGGCCGGTCTGGCGCTGCCTGGACGCTCCATGGGAGCACCTTCTCGCCTTTCTCTGCCTCCTTCCCTTTCTTGATCCTAGAGTTCAACTTAGCCTCTCCCCAGCAGGAACCAACCTTTCCAGGAAAGGAGGAACAGGCAAACATCGAGCTCGCAGTCATTTTCTCCTTGGAAGACAGCGGAAGGGAGATTCTCATAGTGATTTCTACTACAAGACATTTGTTCGTTCCTTTAACCTCACAGACAGCACGTAATCTCTCTCTCACGTTTTCAGTTTTTTATCGGGAGAAGACGCTGAGCAGGGAAGTCCCATGTCTGCAGCACCTCCTGCTTGCCAGGCAGCTTTGGGGATGCCACTTCTGCAGCCATTCCTGCCTCTCCTGGGGCCCCATGTTGTTCACGTCATGTTGTGCTCTAGTGGCATCTTGTTCACAGCCACCTTCACCAACAGACCCCAACCCCACCGTGTCCACTCACTGCCGCTCACCTGCAAGTGTGAACCGAGAGCCACCGAACCCCAGGCGCTGGGCCAGGGGCTGGACAGAGCTGGGACATGGCCATCCTTACCCTTGCAGGAGCACAAGAGCAAATAAATCAATCCACTGTAATTATTTAATAACGGTGTGATAAATACATATGCCACTATGTTATCTAATAGCTATATAATTATACCATCACTTCCTTAATTCATATAACTGTGAAATTAATTATATTTATAATTAAAGGTAACAAAACAACTCTGTAACTATATAATTCTATAGTTATCACATTATTAAATAATTACTAATTATTAAATAATTGCCTATAGTTATTTATTGACACAGTTTATTGACATAAATTACCATGATTATTTATAATACTTAATGCTTCCCTTCCTTTATTAAACATTTATATATGCAAATCCACTTTCTTAGTGCATGCTATGTACTGTTCGAAGCTCCCCATACTTAAGTCGTTTAATACTCCAGTAGGTAACATAATTTCCCCCTTTTTACAGATGAAGAAACTGAGGAACAGAAAGTTTAAGTGACACACACAGCTAATGATCCCTGAGCTGGAATGCAAACCCTGGGTCATCTGTAATTCCGGCCACTACACACACTTCCCTTGAAAGTTGTGACAAACCCTCTCCGCAGCAAACGCAATCCCTCACCCGCCCCACCCCACCAGCCCCATTCCAGTGTATGCAGCAGTGACTCCTCTGCCAGCACATGGGGCAGTGGCTGAGGCTTCTCCAATCACCTGAGCCCACCCCTGCACGCAGGCAAGTGGAAAGTGCCAACTCGGGGCTGCCTCTGCAGAGCTTGGGTCTCAGCATTCCTCAGAGATCCCAGGCCTCCAGTAGCCCAGGGTCCCTATGAGAGCCACAGGTCCCCTTCCCCTCCCAGTGCTTCTGAGATCACCTCCCATACACGCCACTTACCTTAAGTCCTTTTGCTCTGTCTCTGCTTCTGGGGGAATCCAAACCCGACTCTACCCCACTTTCCAATAACCACAGCTCACACTGATAAACTAGGAGTCTCTGCCAACCGCTGCTCTGGGTTGCCTTGATGTGTTAGCACACTTGGGCCTCACAAGTGGTGAAACTGAGGCTTGGGGAGTATGAATAACCCAGCCTCTTTCACCTGGCTACAGGTAGTGGAACTGGAAGTTCAAACCAGGCATGCCTGGCCCCACACAAACCATAACCATGGTGGGCTTTTTGGTTATCTTTCTTGCTGTTACCAAGAAACTGGCCGAGGCTTAGAGGTGGGGACGAGGAGGCAAGGAAAGGTGACCTTGTGTGCCCTGAGGGATGGGGAATGGGCAGATAGGGGGAAACTCCCCAGTGGGCTCTCGCCAGAGCAGCCAGTTCACCAGAACTAAGAAGCACCCTGCGGCGGCCCTGGCAGGGAGGGGTCTTTGTAACACAGTCACGTGTCAGAGTCCTGGTCTGAGAGGCCTTCAAAATGGACAAGAAAAGACTACGTTCTGAAGTAGGCAGAGTTGACTGTGATACTCCCAAGACAAAGTGAGGCAAACGCTCGCCAGCCTGGGACTTGAGGAAGACGAGCAGAAAGGAGCCAGGATGCCCAGGGAGAAGGCAGGGGGATAGCAGGCAGGTGGGAGGGTGGCAAAGGAGAGGCTCCGGGGCCCCCATGGCACATTAAAAGCATGGCTGCCAATTCTGGACACCTGTTCCTCCAGAGGTGGAGTTGCTGCCCATTTCTCTTGAAACTAGGAGGGTTTGTTTGTCCAGCTGAGTGATGGCTGGGTTGCAAATCACCATTCGGCTTTCCCTTTGTCCATGGGACTGCCCTGACACCGCCATATTATGAGGAAGCCCAAGCTCCATGGAGAGGCCACAAATCAACATTCTCATCAGTATCCCAGCTGTGCCCAGCCTCACCTCTGCCCAGCCCAAGCACCAGACATGTGAATGCAAAAGCTTCCAGGTGGTTCTTTCTGTAGGCCTTCAAGTCACTCTCAACTATTCCCAGCTAAGATTCCAGACATTGCAGAGCAGAGAAAAGCCAAAACCACTGTACCTCATCTAAATTCTGACACACACAAAAAAGTGTTTTTTATACCGCTAACTTTAGAAATAGTTTGTTACATAAAAAGAGGAGACTGATGTAATCCCAGCACTTTGGGAGGCCGAGGTGGGTGGATCACGAGGTCAAGAGATCGAGACCATCCTGGTCAACATGGTGAAACCCCATCTCTACTAAAAATTCAAAAAATTAACTGGGCATGGTGGCGCGTGCCTGTAATCCCAGCTACTCAGGAGGCTGAGACAGGAGAATTGCCTGAACCCAGGAGGCGGAGGTTGCGGTGAGCTGAGATCGCGCCATTGCACTCCAGCCTGGGTAACAAGAGCGAAACTCCCTCTCAAAAAAAAAAAAAAAAAAAAAGAGACTGAAGCCATGCCCATCCCTGGTAGGCTCCATCCAGACTGAAAGGTAGCTGAACAAAAATAGGAAAGATATAATGTACACTCTCCTCAACCTCAAAGATGTTCCAGTTGGATTCTGATAAAAGACTGAACTCTCGTGGGTACCTCTCATCCACAGACAAACTGCAAGCCAAAACAAGTCAAATAAGTTTGAGCTGCTTACCGTGAGTGAGACCTTTTAACAGGCCAATGAAAGGAAGTGCTTGAAGGGAAAGCTTGAGATCAGGTGTGCCCTGGGGTCAGGACATTCGTCATTCTCCTGCTTGTAGGAAGAGCAGCCAGATTTTCCACTGAGAAACTACCACCCCTGCTCTCAGCGCTCTGGGTTGTTAAAATGACAGTTATCAATTACAGGTTATTCTTTAGAATTTCTAAACTTTTCTGAGTAATTGGGTGCAAAACTTTCTATTACGGAGAGTCTGAATCACGCACAGGAGTCATTTCTTCCTGATTCCTGCAGCTGCTTCTTTGCGGGGGAGAAAGTCTCTGCAGCAGACATGGATGGCTACCCGGTGAAGCCCTTTCGTGAGGATTTTCCCAGGATTTCTAGGATCCACCGGATCCTGAGGAGGCTTAGACCCAGGGGTCATCTCCAGCCTTCTGGATATTAAGAGGGCAAGCAAAAATACGGCATCCCAGAATCCCAGATGGATTTTGCTTTTTTTTTTTTTTTTTTTTTTAGATGGAGTCTCACCCTGTCACCCAGGCTAGAGTGCAGTGGTGCAATCTCGGCTCACTGCAACCTCCACCCCACTGGGTTCAAGCAATTCTTGTCTCAGTCTCCCAAGTAGCTGAGATTACAGCTGCCCGCCACCATGCCCAGCTAATTTTTGTGGGGTTTTTTTTTAGTAGAGAAGGGGTTTCATCATGTTGTACAGGCTGTTTTCAAACTGCTGACCTCAAGTGATACACCTGCCTTGGCCTCCCAAAGTAGAATTTGCAAAATTAATGGACTAAGTGACAATCGCTCAGAAAGGGATTGTTGAAATACCTTAACTTCTTAAGGCATGTTTGAAATACCAAGGGCAGCAGTGGCTTGTTTTTCAGGATGTCTCATCAGCCAGTCCCCACTGACTTCCCTTCAGGGCCCAGAGCTAACTGGTCAGTATGGGGTCAGCATCTCAGAAGTCAGTTCACATCCAGGGCCCCCCAGTATCTCTAGAACCCCCAGTCCTTACGGACACATCCTGTCCTCAAATTCCGTCCTCTGCACATGAAAACCCTCCCCACCCCCCGCCTCTCCCCTAGCGTGCTGCAGGAAGCTAAGAAGGATCTGTCGCCTGTCTGCATGAGTGCTGAATCCGGGAAGACAACAGACGACATCAGCTTTCCACATTTGGCCCTGAATCCACAGGACGGAGAAGAGCTTGCTTGTAAACAAAACTCCTACTTGTAGTGTGCGGACGTTAGTGTGACTCATGGCGAAGACGCCCAAGAAAGTGAGTGACGGGCCCAGCTGCTGACCTTTTGCGTGGGGTGTTGGCAAGCCCACCAGCTCGGGGACGGCTGCAGGATCTCGTCATGGAGCCTCCCAGGCTAAGCTGTACTCCTGCGACGCAAATGGCTCTCAGCCAGCCACACATGAGCCTGTGCCTCAGTTTCCTCATCTGTAAGCTAGAAATAGGAACAGGGCCAGTCTCAGCAGGCTCGTAGGAGGGCAGAGGAGAGGTCAGAACAGGCCTGGCTTTGCGGATGAAGCATGCTGGGGAACGTCTCTCCACCTGGGTTGGCCGGCCCTGTGCCTCCCGGAATTGATGGGTTTGGTTCTGTGCTGAGGGGTGGGAATATCCCACTAGACCGAAGTCATCTCTGTGATGACCAGGCTGGGTCCCTCATGTCCTTGCTATCTCCTGAGGGCCTAGCACAATGAGATGTGCTTCCATGGAAGGACACACGTGCCAGCCACGTTTGACCAGGGAGACCTCCTGCAAATCACCCCCAGCCACATTCAGGAGAGTGATCGGCACAGAATCCCACCTCCTCACACCCTTCCACACACTCATCGCTCAGCTCACAGAACCCCAAACCCCAAACAGGCCCCCATTTGGAATAAACACATTCTCCAATGTTCCTAGTCCATAGGATCAGTCCAAGTCTCTATATCTCTTTGCTGTTGTTTTGGGGATAGATTGGGAAAAAATCCTTAAAATAGGACCTGCATGAGGTGGCTCACACCTGTAATCCCAGCACTTTGGGAGGCCAACAGGGGCCAGGTCACATGAGGCCAGGAATTTGAAACCAACTTGGGCAACATGGTGAAATACCGTATCTACGGGGGAAAAAAAAAAAAAAACACAAATTAGGCAGATGTCGTAGCACATGCTGTAATCCAGCAACTCGGGAGGCTGAGGGACAAGAATCGCTTGAACCTGGGAGGAAGAAGTTGCGGTGAGCCGAGATCACGCTGCTGCACTCCAGCCAGAGCGAGAGAGCAAGATCTTGTCTCCAAAAAAAACCTTTAAAATCTCAGTGCAATAGTGTTTGAATTCAGTGCACTGAATTAACACAGCACATTGCAGCACAAACTCCCCCTTTAAAGAACTTAGAATCTGGTGAGAATTACATCATATTTGACAGTGACTAAAAAATACAGTACACATCAGCTTTATAAAAAGAACATTTTATTTTAATAAAGAATTGAGATCAATATACTGTTTTAATGGATACAAAAATAAATATTCAGCATATTAAAGATACGTGCTTTAACATTCATTTAAACTGGAGATCCAAGCCTATTGTTATCTTATGAACATTTCAGTAAACAGGACTGTTATTCTTAAAAATATAATGCTCACTTCGTGGGACGAGAGGGAAAAGCCACGTTCCCTAGTCTTGTCCTGTGTTCACGTGTAAGCTCATCCACATCTAAAGGACCTCTGGGCCTGTCACCTTCACAGGTATGGCGCTGGAAAAAGAAAATGGGCATTCTCTGGCTTTTCAGATTTTAAACCAGAAACTCGCATGATCATAAATCCGCCATGAGACTTGTCACCATGAGACTTGGGAGGTTGGATGAGCTGTCACCCAAGCCACACCACCTTCCACCTTCTCAGAATGAAGGTCGACAGGCGAGGCCCCTGCTTGCCCTCTCACTGGGCAGTTCTTAATGTGGGGTGGTGCTGACTCAGGCTGGGCTAAAGGGGAAAGAGGGACATGGAAAGTAAAATGTTTCTAGTACAAATATATATATATAATTTTTTTTTTAATTTGAGACAGAGTCTCACTCCATCACCAGGCGCCAGGCTGGAGTACAGTGGCGCGACCTCGGCTCACAGCAATCTCCACCTCCTGGGTTCAAGCAATTCTCCTGACTCAGCCTCCCAAGTAGCTGGGACTACAGGCATGCACCACCACACCCAGCTAATTTTTTTGTATTTTTAGTAGAGATGGGGTTTCACCATGTTGGCCAGGACGGTCTCGATCTCTTGACCTCGTGATCCGCCTGCCTCGGCCTCCCAAAGTGCTGGGAGCCATCTAGTACAAATATTTTAAACATATGTGAAACCCATTTGGAAAGAAGAAAAGAGGTATCTGATTTTATGACAAAAATGAAAAAAAAACAAAATTTAGTTTGAGCTTCCTGGCAACAAAAGCCCAGAGGGGAAGGTTTCATTGTCTCAAGATAAAAACACACCCGTTCACCTGGATATGAACACGTTCCTGCACTGAATTCTAGAAAGAATACCCTTTCTAACAACCCAAGAGTTTTTCTTGCACTCTTTACAAGGGGGGCTTATATCTAAATATTTTTAAATCTTATTAAAATGCTTAAAAGTAAAAAGATATTTCACATAGAATCAAGCCTAGGAAATCATAAATCTACAACTCTAACAAAAGATAAAGACAAAAACAACCTTGTTTTCAGAAGTTGATTTTAAACTCCAAATTCTTTGACTCAAAGCAGCCTTCTGCTAATATTACTGAATGACAAGTCTTTGGAAATGAGAGTTAACCGAAAATGCAGAAAGAATTATAGCAACTAATGATAATGAAGGGGAAAATGTAGGAAACACCATTTTTAGCCACAGGTCATGGTTATAGCATCCGGGCCATTCAGAGTCGGATCCCACCACTGACGTCTGACCAGCAGGGCTGTGCCGCCACACTGTTAAATGTCGGCTCCTCCAAGAATGCCTTTGCTGAATTAAGTGCAAAGTAAGGCATCCCACCCCGGCCAGAGGGACCCACAGCCTTGAATGACGATGAGGACCACAGGAATAGGGAGACGGATGCCGGACGCAGGCGGGGCGGGGTGGGGTGGGGCGCCAGAGCGTCGCACTTAGACGGTGATCTGCTGGTTTTCTCTGAAAAACGGTCTCTGGTGTGAGGCACAGATGTCTGGAAACATCCGGAAGACCTGGTCTGGCAGGGACTCCTCGGGGGCCTGTATCACGGAGCCGGTGCCACAGCTCTTCCCGGCCTCTTCTGCCAGCTGCCGGACGTAGAGCTGCTCAATCTAGACGGAAGGTGCAGAAAGTCAGGCGGAGGCTCCAAATGGGGTGGGCCCTGTCTTTGACCTCAGCCAGGTCCTCCGATTACCCCAGTGCCACATGAGTCCCAAGTGGATGAGCCAGAACGCCGAGAAAGGGCAGGCAGTACTCCCACCAAGACTACCCCATACTCCCCAGTCCTGTCCCAGCTGGGACAGCTAGCACCCAGAATCCCACCATTAGAGATTCATTCCTTGGGCTACATTAAATAAGGGCCAGCAATGGCCTAATCTGTCACTTAGACCTTAAGGCAATGGAACAGGTAGAATCTTTCTGAAGAAGAGATTCAGATTTAAGAAAGAAAAAAGAAAAAGAAAACACATATAGAGATGATGTGCATCCCAGATACCAGAAGATAGCTCAGAGATGGCGGGAATCTATTCCTCCGTATGGAAGGCCTGACTCCCACACAGGTGGGAACCGCATCCTTGTGGCCTCTTCTCCAGCCCAAAACTTGATCCTGACATGAGGGGGCCAGGAGACCAGGCCGCAGGGCTCACAGCTGCCCACACTTACCTGCACAAGAATGAGTTTGGAGCGCAAGGGGGCCATATCCGGAAACTCCTCCCCAAAGCACAGCACCACCCTGCTGTCGGGAAACCGGCTCTGGCTGTTATAGAACTGCTGCAGCTCTGGAACGACAGGGGCGCAGAGGGTGTTCACAAGCAGGGCCGAGATCACCTCCGACTCCCGCAGCAGCAGGGCTGGGGGCCAGGAGGCCCGGGACTCGGGGTGCTCACGCAGCATTCAGGCCAGGGCACTATGGGATCTCAAACTGGTGGCCCTTGGGCCAAATTCCAAGCAAGGAGCTACTGGTGTGGCCATTCCTGGTTGTTGCCGGGATTTTAATGCCGGGGTTGAAGACCTCTCCATGGGCACGGCCGCCTGAGGCTCCCTCTTCTCTCTCTGTTTGTGCATTACTCTTAGCTGCCTGGCTCCTGAAGGCACCTGAGTTTGCAGCCCCTACCTGAGGGTACCCAGGGAGGGCTGTGGTCCTCACCCGATTCTCTGACAGCCAACTCAAAGGGTCTCAAAGTGGGGTCCGGGGACCAGCAACAGTAGCCTCTCCTGGGAGCTCATTAGAAATGCAGAATCTTGGCCCCCGCCTCAGACCCACGGAATCAGAGGAGGTGAGGCAGGCCCAGGAATCTGCATTGCAGGGTGCCTTTCCATGCTGCTGCTGCTGCCTGCTCAGGGGTGACAGCCCCAGCCTCACACCTCCTCACTAAGGGGACTCCTCAGGGCTTACGCACCTGAGCTCACATACCGTACTGCACCCACCCTTCCAGGCCCCCACTCTGGGAGCTGTCAGGCTGGGAGGCGGCTGAGACCTGACATTAGCTCAGGCCCGCACTGCTGCAGGGAGAGGAGCAGAGAGCATGGGGGCATGGAGAAGAAAGCTGGCCTCCTGACCCTCCAGGAGACACCCAGGCTGCGGTCCTACACATCCTCCTCGCAGAATAACAAGAGCTGATGGGCAGCGTTTAGTGCGTGCGGCTGCCACCTGAGCACTCACCGTGCGGAAAGTCTGCGCGTCTCAAAACCTGCACCTAGATCTCCAGAGACCATGCGCAGGTGCAGGTCCGGGTCCTGTGACTGCAGCAGGGCCTCAGACTCTGCATCTCTAGCCAGCTCCCAGGGCACGGGGCCGTCCTCAGAACATATTCCAGTGTGCATGGGGTTAAGTTCCTTAACCCTCCCAACAATCACCCGAGGACGGTGCTGATTCTGCACCCCACTGTACACACGGGGAAGCTGAGGGACGGAGGAGCGCCCCAGGATCGCTCAGCGAGAGATGGCAGAGTACGATTGGAGGAGCGTCTCCTTCCTGCACCTGTGCCCTCACTCCTCCCCGTCCCTCCGTGAGACCACAGGGCCGCCCTGAGCTGCAAATGGCACACAGACAGGAGGCATGATCTCTAAGACCTAAGATGGCACAGACCTCGGAAGAACTGGCTGGTGTCGAAGACCTGGACCACCTCGTCGCGCTCCAGCTTGTTGGGTCTGCCCTTGCACACCACGGCGTTGCCGCTGCAGAACACACGGCCCTGGCACTGCCGCCTGACGAACACGCCCTGCCGGCTGCTGTGCAGCACCACGCCGCGCTCCAGGTGCCCGAACAGCTTCCGCGTCACCTGCCTCTGTCGCTCGCTGGGGATGGCGTCGGCCGGCGGGAAGCGCACCAGCTCCAGGCCCTGGGGCCCACACAGCTTGGCATTGGGCAGCCCCGGCTGGCTCAGGGACAGGAGGCAGCCCTCGGGGCAGGTGGTGGTGGCCTGGCCCACCAGCTTGCCCCCGTAGTAGAAGCTGATCACCATCTGGGAGAACGCTGCGGACAAGAGGGGCACAATGAGGGGCTGGCGGGAGACGCACAGGGTCCCTCCTGCCCAAGCGCGCAGTCCTCACACCCACACGCGTAACTCTTGTGTCTTGAACCACTTTGATATTCTGGGCAAATCCACGCACTGCTTGTAGATGTAATGTTTTTATAAGCATGAGAAAACACACAGAAGGACTAAGGAAACCAGTGACTCAGAAGTACTAACTGCAGCAGCGTTCCCCGTACTTCTTCAGTGCCTCGTCACACACAAAGGCTAGGGAAGGTTTGGTAACTGCTGCAATTTGCAAGTCAGGCTGAGGGCAAATGATGTTTCCACAACTGTAATTTCTTATGACAATACTTGGTTTCAGAGGCACTGCTGAGGACGCTGTGGTCTGCTGCCTACATTCATGACAAAAGGAGACGCTAAATTTAAACCTGAAGTTAAAGAAAATTAAGACATAATCTTTTCCTCAACAAATTCAGATTAAGAGCCTGGGTTTCAGATTAAGAATCTCTGCAAAACACTTCATCCAAATCTGTTCTCGGGGAAGAGTCTGAAAAACACTCAAACTAAAGCAGGGCTTCCCCAAATGTGGCACACACAGAATGACGGGGCAGGGGTGAGATGTGTAATCCAAGGGTTATTCCAGCTTCAGTATTCTCCCGACTTCCGATCATCTCCAAAAGTAAGCCTCCGTTTAGTGCTGCCAGCTCTCTAACACCTAAAACCTGTCAACCTCCCTTGTGAATAATGGCACTCAACTTGGGGCTCTAAACTCAGGGCTTTGTCAGAGGTCAAGAAAAATTCAGCGAAAGCCAAATACAACCTTAGTCCATTCCAGCCAGACAGAATTACCTACTTCTACCAAGTGGTACGGGTCTTCCTCTACAGGCCATGATAGTGAGTTCTCATTTAAAATAAACTTAGGTTTTAAAAATAAGGAAATTTGAGGGGAAACATGATGTTAATAATAGTCCAGGCTCTGAAAACCCACCGTGACAGTGGACCTAAAGTGAGAAAGTTTGGAAAACGCTATAAAACTAGGGTAGGAATGCAGATAACATGGCAATGCAGGGGGGTATCTGCATTTTAATCACTTTAAACCAAAAGAATTATACATGCTAGCCATGAACTTAGTGAGTTCAGAGCACCTTCTAAGCACCCCAGACTAGCTCAGGGCTCCCTTGTGGAGCCACACAAGTTGGGAGGTGCCCAACTCCATGGCATCCCTTAGAGTTGTGCAAGGCACCACATCTGGGAATGCCCTGAGGCCACCTGCATTCCCTGATGGCCACTCAGAACTCCCTGGACCCTCCCAGTGGGCTCTGCTCCCTGCCTTACTATTTGACATCTGTTCACAGGTTCCATTTCCAGCCACGCTGCAGTTACACAGGTTCTAGAATCATGCAGGGTAGGAAGCCAGAGCTGCAGTAGCTCTGGTCCAACTCACTGACAGACACTTGAAATTGAGGCCTCGATACCGTCCCCAGAAGGAAACGGCAGTGCTGGTCTCACTCTTCCCCACTCACCATCTTCCTCCCACGCCAAGTCTGCAACATCTGTGCCTCCGGCTGACGCACACCCTCCCCTTCCTTTACCCTGGAACTACTTTCGAACTTTGTTCCAAAAGAATGAAATGCTTCAGGCCACTCTGTCACACCTCTGGCCCCTTGCCCTGTCATTTCCAGGGCCTTATCTCCGTACCAGCACCTCTCAGTCATGTGAACTGACAGCTTCACCCGGAACAGCTAAGCGCTTCAGAGATGCCTAAGCAGGAGTGTCTTAATGACCACATGCCACAGAACGTCTTATGCTGAGAGAAGGTTCCAGCTGTCGGGCTCATGCCTGACAGTGAGAAGCAACTCACCAAGGGCTGCCTAGGTAAGGCCGGTGGGCCTTCTGCAGCTCTAAGGACCCCACTGCAACCCAGCCCTGCCCTTACAGAGCCACTCACCCGCAAGGACAGCCTTGCTGGGGAATGGCCTGGCCAGAGAGGCAGCAGCAAAGACACCCGTGGCCGGGACTCTGCAGCCCGCCTGCCTCACATCTGACGTGCAGTCCCCACGCAGCCGCTGCCCAGCTGGATGAGCTGGGGCAAGTAGCTTCCCCACCCTGTGCCCCAGCTTTGCATCGGCAAAGCGGAGATGAAACCCGCATCCACCTCACTGGGCTGCCGCCAGGATAATCGGAGCTCATGTGTGTGCTTGGCACAGGTCAGTCCCAGTTAAATAAACTGGGAAATGGGACAAACGCTTATCTACACAGACGAGACTCCTGAAGTTATAAACCATAGCCCGCGGTCTACACAGCACATAGCAGGTACCTAGAGGTGGCTGGCACAGGAGCCTGAGGTAAGGCTCTGAGAGGCTCCATCATTCCACCTGCAGCCCCGCAAGACAGGCAGTGCTGGGACTGACGCCAGGCTGTCCCTCCCTCCCTCTCCTGCAGTCACAGCCTCAAAGAGCACCTGACTTCCGCTTGCTGGTCCAGTCCCAGAAAAGGCTCAGAAGAGGCCACTCGCCTGCTCCCGACCAAACAGTGAGGAGGAGGGACTTCCACACCAGGTCCTGCCCGTCCTGAGAACCCCAAGACCCTGCTTGGGTCATCTGGGCTTTGTCTTCAAACAGTGCCCGTGCCCTGCGCTCCGCCCGGAGCACCCCGTACCTGAATGGTGCGCGTCGTAGGCAGCGTACCCCGTCACCAGCGGCACGCCTGTGGAAGAAACAGAAAAGCAAGCTCAGAGCCACCCAGGTGTGGTATGCAGCGAACCACCCCATCGCTCTTTCTTCAAAAGTCCCTTAAAAGGCCACACATGGCGCACCAGAGGCTCCAGGGAGCAAGGGAGCACAGGCTTCGGCAGGACTCGGTGCTTTCCCCACCAGAGCAGACAGCCATTGCTTCACAAATGCAGAAAACCAGAAGGGCGAGTTGGGGGGCCTTCCTCTATGCTGTGGGATTTCTGACCATGTGTCAGTGTGGCACTGTGGGGCCACATTTCCTTTCCACCTCAAGCACCTGCCCCCAAAATATCACTGTACTGCATGCCCACCACCCAGGGCTTATCTCCGGGACAGAGCCTGCGGGTCCACACGAGCTTTCCCGAAGGTGTGCCTGCAGCCCAGACAGAGGTGCCTTTCCAGGGGCCTCTTACTCGACACCCACAGCCTGGCAACCTTTGAGAACTGCAGGGCCAGCGGCCACCTCCCAGACTCCCGCAGGGGATGTGGGGCTGGAGGAAGATGCTGAGGGAGGAAGCACTTTCACAGGCTGCAGAAGCCTGCCCTGGCGGGGCTGGGGCATTTCTAGCAGCTGGGGGCTCTGAGTGGCTCATCAAAGGACGAAAGCCCCATTTAACCCTCGCGACCCATGGCGCAAGTCCTGGTTTCTCTATTTTATGGATGAATAAACTGAGGCTGAAATAAGATATGCAGCTTCCCAGCATGGGATTCAAACTCAGGGCTCTGTGCAACTTCCTATTCCTGTTGAGTTCTCCTCTCCTCCAAACGCTGTGGGCTATCTTTGGTTCTGAGGGGGTCCTTCATGTCGTAACAGATCAGCCAACCTAAGGGAGCACCCAGGGAGGGGAAGCCAGTGTGGCCGACAGCTGCATCTTCCCTCTGCTCTTACACAAGTTCACCATCCCCTCTCCCCTGGACTGTCCCAGGAGCGTGGGGAGAGCTGGCAAGGACACCACCTAGGGAACAAGCAGCTTGCACCCTCCTGGGAGGCAGCGAGAGCAGGGCCAAGGGCACAGCTGGGCTCCGCCCTCATGGTGGAACACCAGGGCCATGGTTCTTCACCTGTCTGGGCTCAGCCACCTTCAATGAGACACGGATCACTATAGCAACGACCTCTCCCCAACTCCGTCCCTGACTGGTGGAATGCCGTAAAACATTCAGGCTGCGCCTGCCTGCTGACAGTTCTGGGGCGCCCACCCTCACCTGTGCTGGGCTGCTGCGCCCACCAGTCTGGAAGGAGCTGGCTCCGACAGGCCTCTGGCGGGGAAGGGCTCCTTTTGATCATCCCCATGTAATCGTCCACGGTAGGCTGCAGAGTCGGGGAGGGAGAGGAGAGCGGCTCAGTTACTGAACTCCCACCTGGGGCTCCAGTGTTTGTAAAAATAAACAGTTGGTGTGTAACTAAACCCATATTGTCACCTTTATCTCAGGAGACAAAAGTCAAGCTTCACTTTGCAACCTGAAAGGCCCTAGACCAGGCGTCCCCAAACTTTTTACGCAGGGGGCCAGTTCACTGTCCCTCAGACCGTTGGAGGGCCGCCACATACTGTGCTCCTCTCACTGACCACCAATGAAAGAGGTGCCCCTTCCTGAAGTGCCGCGGGGGGCCGGATAAATGGCCTCAGGGGGTCGCAGTTTGGGGACGCCTGCCCTAGACGGTAAATCTACCAGGTTTAGCATTCAAACCATGTGGCCAAATTACGAGGCTCTTTGGGGACCATAATAAGTTTCTTGGCCCTTTCCAGGACCTGCCTGTTGCAGACCCAGCATTCCAGGTTATCCAGCTGCCCCAGCGCTCCCCACACGCAGACAAGCTCGGAGACTCGAGTGAATGGGGATGCTGGCCAAAGATTGCCATGCTTTCAAGACTCGCTCAATGGGCCACAAAGAGATGTTCAATCTCTGGCCCATTTCTTAAAGGAGGCTGATAAATCCAATTATGACATGTTTTGAAATTGCTTTTCTTGTGACCCTGGTGTGGCAATCCGATTATCTCACTCTCCCAGCTGAGTCAGCAGAAAAGCCGCCTACAGAAAACAGGACATTGGTGGAGGGACACGAAGCCAAGAATTCACTCAGTCGGCTGCCAGAGACCACCCAGAAGCTTGGCCACTGCCTCTGCGGAAGGGCAAGGCCATTTTGGGTAGGTTACATTCTGTTCCCTTCATCCTGTGGCAGCCAAGCTACTCCTAAGGATTCCGTTATTGTTATGTTATTAAGAATTTCTGCAGTACTCATACCACCATTTGCAAAGGCTGGGTGAGATTGTTTTAGCTATGCAAATGTCCGCCTTCTATTGCCCATAAAAAGTACAGTTAAGAGGTCAAAGACAGAAGAAAATGGCATCCCAGCAGCTGAAATGGGTATACAAAGGCTGTGCGTCCCTGCCTAAGGAGACCCCAGTGACACTTGTAACCTCCTGAGAGTTTACGTGCAATCCAAACACGCTTGGTTATCCAGTTTTCCAACCCATTAAGGAATAAAACCTGCACATTAAAAAGGAAGCAATCAAATAGCCACGAGAGCTGGTACAGCGACGCACGCCATCGTGACAAGCACGGGCAGCAAGGAAGGTTTAGGTTTTGTTCTCTGTAGCCCACTGGGAAGGCACAGGAACTCACGATGCCGTTGACAAGACTGCCATCCAAAACATTCGAATCGTTTGAACAGTTTGGAGCTGGAAGGAACTTCACTGACTCATAACAGGCAGGTCAGGCCCAGCCCTAAGGATGAGGAGGGTTCCGATGTGGGGGGCATTGACCAGTTGGCAGAAGCCGGCCTGAGTAGGGGACCAGCCAGTCCCTCCATGCCAGCTCTGCACAGGTGAAGGTGCTGCTTCCTAGGAAAGCCTGAGGCTCTGGCTGCCTTCACACAGCAAGAATGTTCCCCCTCCCTGCCAGTAGACGTGAGACTCCTACTGACAGGGCTAGACCCCCAAAACGCTGCCTCTGCTTACCTCCTTGATTAGCTCTTCGATGTCAGAGCGACCGCACTCCATCTCTGTGACTTCATTCATGCAGCCAGCTGCTGCCACGCCTAGTTTGCCTGCAGAAAACCAGACAAACACCATGGCATGAGACATCACAACCTTGGCCGCAGTCACGATCCACGTTGCAAATGCTGAGTTTAAGGAAACATTAAGTTAGTGAGTGTCTTTGTTGGTTTGGGAAAGGCACAGATTTTTTTTTTCCCATGCTTCAGTCATCTGATCAGCAAAGTCAAAAGAGAGAAGTTGGTGGTGGCGCTGGTTGATTCTGCTAATGCTTAAACAATAAAGACAGCACTTTGGTCTCTCTCTTCGATTTTCTTAGATCCAAAATGAATCTGCATCAGATACGCTTTACACCGAGCGTCTGCTAACCTATAAAGGTTACACTGACAAGCCAGGGCATTTGAAAACACTCAGATTTCCTGCCAAAATGTGTTGGCAGTTTGGGGTATTTTTTGTATCGCCAGTTGGCAGGAAATCTCTTTTTGGCCTTTCCAAATATACACGTGTGCATCAGTGCACACAGCCATGCACACACACCACAGCACAGACACTCGCTGCTGCCCAGTGGGCACCAGCCATAATCACAGGCCGCCTAAAAGTACGCAGCACCCACAGGGGCACACTGGGCCGGCCTCTGCTCTCTCCCATCTCCTGTCCCTTCCTCAGTGGACAACTTACCTTACGAAGTTAATGAGTGTGAGACGTGTCAAAACCAACAAACACTTCTTAGGAAAATTCCTTATTCCCAGTGACCTACAGAATTTAACCGCTGTTTCCTCCTGGCTGAATTTTGATTCCATTTCAATAGATTGACGAATTCGCTGAGATGCTACCGATGGGGAAGTAGTGAGCAGGTGGGGCGCCTGCCATGGAGCTTGCGAACCACTGAAGTTCAGCGGAGACTGGGCCCATGTAGGCAATTATGCAAATGCCACATTGCTTCGCCCCTGAGAGCCTCCTGTGGCTTCTTGAACGTCACTAGCAGGTGATGCTGGCTGCACCCCGGACTATAAACAAGTTGGGGTCACCTGCCAGTTCAAGCCTGACTGATCTTGGGGGTGGGGACCGAAAGAAACTTCTCTATTCCTTCAAATCACAATGTACTTTTGGGTGACAAAAAAAATTGTCCAAAACTGGGAAATGAGGTAGAAAGATGACTACTTCGCCTGTAAGGGCCACCCCAGAATATTAGATAGAGGTTTCCTCCTGAAGGGCACCCGCTTCTCCAAGGGAAGATCAGTTTGTTGGCCTTACTACTGAGCATTGATTGGGGTTCAGGCTCAGTAAAGTTCAGTGCTAACTGCAGATGACTGGGCTACCAACGCCCCAAACCACAGTTGGGCTGTCTGGCTGGTCATGTGCTTCGGCTCAGCTTTCTCGTTCACGGGCCGCATCCACCAGCGCCTCGGATTCCCTGTCCAACATCTTAACCATCATGCTGCCTCCCTCATAATGATTAAACAACACTCTGACATTTGAGTCACAATTTCAATTTTTTTTAAGTTTTTTTTTTTTTTTTTTTTTTTTTTTTTTTGAGATGGAGTTTGGCTCTTGTTACCCAGGCTGGAGTGCAATGGCGCGATCTCGGCTCACCGCAACCTCCGCCTCCTGGGTTCAGGCAATTCTCCTGTCTCAGCCTCCTGAGTAGCTGGGATTACAGGCACGCGCCACCATGCCCAGATAATTTTTTGTATTTTTAGTAGAGACGGGGTTTCACCACGTTGACCAGGGTGGTCTCGATCTCTCGACCTCGTGATCCACCCGCCTCGGCCTCCCAAAGTGCTGGGATTACAGGCTTGAGCCACCGCGCCCGGCCAAATTTTTTTTAAATTCTAAGTCAACACCTTCACATTGGGAAGAGTGCAGACTTCAAACTTCTGTACAGCCCCAAGAAGTTCTGGGGGTAGGGGGGTTCTCTTTCTTACAGGCATCTGTTGACTACTCAGAAGCTTAAAAAGGAGAAAGAACATGCCAATATTCTGAAGTACCCATCGAGTGGCTAAGAAAATCAATATAGAAGTATGTTCTAAACCAGTGCTGTAATTTATCCTGTAAATCGGCTACAGTTCACAGCAGCTACATAGCACAGGGCTTTCAGAAGGATTATGAGGCCAGATCCCAGCTCAGTACTTTGGGATTGATTAGTGATACAGGACCAGGGAATCACATGTTTTTGCTGTCCTGCTTTAATCCATCACAAATGCTTTCCTGGGATCTGAGAGCTGGAAGAGACCTTGGGAATGATCGCATCCCAGAGTTCCCAAAGAACCATCGGGGTCTAACAACACAATGACTCATATCCCATCTCCAGCAAGGAAGCCTGTGGAACCATCTTCTACAACTTCATCTGGGAACTTGACTCCCAACCCTCATGACCCAGCCCTTCTGTGGCCACCATATTTTCCCCTACCCTCCTCTCTGAGCTGCTGGAAAATGAAACTGCTGGAGTATGCTTCTGTCTGTCCAGGAAGGCCCTACTTGTGTCTGAGGGCTGGCAGCAAGTGAGGTGCAGGCTGGACTACACCCCATCTCCTGCGCCGTTCCCTCCGACCTCACTGCCGCACTTTCACCTGCAGCCACCACTTGGACAGCAGTGTATGAAGTCACTGGAAAGAGATCTCAATCTCTGCTTAACCAAAGAAGAGCACTACTTTGTTTAACTAAAACCATGTGCCCCAGACCCTGTGTCTACCCCATACCCAAGTTTTGTGGCTGCAGGCCAGAGCAACTTCTGGAAGGTTTCATGCCCATAAAGGATAGTTACATTTTTGCTCTTCCTCAGGGACAATTCGGTAAACTTTGTAAGGCTCGGAAATGTCCAGCTGGGACCGGTCCGTCACTTCCTCAAAATCTGGGCTCTTATTCAAAGCACAGCGTAACCTCGTCTTCCAAGTGGCTGGTTCAGCTTTGTCTCCTTCTTTAAACTTCCCTTTAAAAACTGCCCAGGCCTGAAGAAAGAAACAAACATGTTAAATTCATGGCCGACTACAATCACAAATAACCGTAACCACAACCAGGACCCCACACGTATGAATCTTTGTTGACCGTCAACTCATTCAATTTCAGGACCCAAAGAGACTCCAGTCAGATGTCTTAGACCAGGGTGGGGGCCCCCCAGGTTCACAGAGCTGAGTCAGAAGTGGAACCCAGGCCCAGGGTTCCTCCAACACATACCCCTTAAGTGTACCTTTCAGCCAAGCCCTTCCCGGGATGAAGAGACACCTGAAGTTTATATAGCACAAAGAGGAAGTTGCATGTGGTTTCACCAGAGCATTCAAAACAAAGAACAAGTCTTGTTCAGATCAACCTCTAAAATTCGGCATGAAATGGGAACATTTGCAAAAAGTCAAAATGGTCATCCATCACCCTCTTACTTCTAATAGAAATTTTGTTTTACATTTTCATGCTTATTCTAGACTTTCCCCCCAGGTGTTACTTAAAATATAACGAGATATTTTCCCTTTATTGTTTCTTTTTTTAAATAGATCTGTTTTCAGACTTCTCCAAACCTTAGAATCTGAACTGGGACAGAAATTCAAGGCAGAAATCTTAAGGTCATAATGTAGAATGGGGCAGTATGGATTCTTAAAAAATAATAAGATAAGCAAATGGGCAGATTTTTAAGATGGCAACATTGGAATACAGACACACCAACTAGGAGGTAACCACAGTCAGGTGAGAATTGCCTTCGGTGTCAGGAAAAATCAGTGTCCTCCAGCCCGCAGTAACAGGAGATCTGTAGGGAATTCCCAATCCCATTCGGGCAAATGCAACTCCAAGAGGTAAACAACGTTCCATCCAGTCTGGGATTGAATGTCGCTGTACCCACTTCCAACCCAACAGTTTTTCCATTACAGCAAGTGTTCTCAGGCTTAATGCGTATACCAACCCCCTGCCCCGGGAAGCTTGTGAAAATGCAGATTCCTGGGCCTTGCCTCTCACGATTCCCATTGGGGAAGAGGGGTTGGGTCTAGGTAACTGTCTTTAGCCAGTATCCCAGGGATTCAGATTTAGCTGGCCAGGTGACCACACTTCCAGAAACTCCATCATCCCTCTGTGAGTCATGGCTCCTTTAGCCCCGGCTGCTTTTCCTCTCCAAAAAGACAAGAATGCTTATTGCTCAAGGCCAAGGCAGTCTGTTCTGTTGATGCAAAATGTAGCACCTCTAGCTGGGGTAAAGAAACTGGAAGAACATTCCTATTAGTGAGCATAAGTGGTCGTTTCCTTACATGACATTGATGTAAAATTCCCCTCTAAAAATGCTCCTTAAATCCGGGGTCTTCCATTCTCTCCTTCACTGACCAGGCATTAATTTGAGTTGTGTTGCTGTTGCTTTAGTACATGCATACCATTTGCTAAATGAACAGCAGTTCCAAATTTTTATTACTTTAAATCAGGGGTTCCCCACCTTGGCAAGCCTGACATGTCAGCTGGGGCCTTTCTTTGTTTGAGGGTACCGTGGATTCTAGAACACTGAGCAGCATCCCTAGTCTTGACCCACCAGATGCCAACAGCACCCGTCCCCTAGCTGTGACAACCAAAAATGTCTCCAAACACGGCCTAGTGTTCCCTGGGGGGTAAACTCATGACACCTCCCCCATCTGAGAACCACAGGGTTAACCCGCATCCCAAATGGGCCTTAAAAGGCACAAACTTCCTGGCAATGTTGTGATCAGCTGGTACACATACACAACTGTGGGGCCTGCAAGGCACTGCCATATTCACTCGTTCACGCCAAGCTTACACTTGCTCTGTGAGCAAAGCCAGCGCACATCATCCATGACAGCAGGGCCCATGGCCAGGAGGCATCCAGGGCCACCATCGAGTACTGGCTCGCAGCCTGCCCGTAGCCCTGTGACACACGCGGGCACCTGGTTCTCTCCTGGCCTCTCTAGCCGGCGCTAAAAGGTCAACTTAGCGAGATGATCTCTTGAGATCCTTCTTGGGCTACAGCAAAAACTAGACGTGAAAGTGATCTCAGGGGACTGCACCCCCACCTCCCACCGCCAGCAACCGTCACTATGGCTCATTCAGTGACTATGCCCACCGCTCCTGCTGACAGCATTGAACTTGGACCAGGAGGTCTTCCTAATTTAACATTCTTGTTTCATACTGTGTTTTTTAAATTAAATGCTATTTTTTTTCCCTTCAAGTCCTGCTGAATTTGAAATAATAGTGCTACTAAGTGAGTTTTAGCTCACTCAGGCCTGTTAGAATGCCTGGAAAGACCATGAATCTTAACCTTCACGTAACCAAGACTTTCCCCCTCATCGTCATGTCAAGGAGGTAAAGTACTTTTTAAAAACTAAATGAGTTGATATCAGTGTACTCGGGGCTGGTACAAAATGAGCTCAATGTTTTTTTTCAATTTCTCACCCGTGATCTACACCATGAGGCCAGCCTCAGGATGATGGCTGCAGACAACCAGAGATTTCCTGGTGTAAGTGGTCTCTTTTATCATCCATTTATTACGGAAGAAACCAAACTCGTAAATTTCTCTCTTAACTCCTAAATCATTGAAAGGTTTTCTTTGAACATTTGAAAGAAACAAGTGTCTACATAACCAGAAAACCCCTGAGATGGCTCTATCTGACCGAGGTTGACTTCGTCCAACAGCCAAAGATGTAACTGGCCAACGTCACACAGACAAACCTCTCGGAGCGTGGATCGGAACAAGCACAGCTCAGGGACACACCGGAGGGGTTCCTGCTGGCGCCGTGTCTCCACCGGCACTGATGGCCGTCCCGATGGCCTCCCTGCTCCAGCAGGCACCCGCATCTCCCTCCTGGCCCCATTCCTGCTGAGATTGTAGACTCATTTCAGATTGCCACATCGGGCGACTGCGTAACCAACGGAAACATTGGGAATCTTGCACATTTTTCTCAACGCTGTTGAAACGGCCATGAAGGACATTGCATAAGATGTATAAATCTGGGGCTTTATTTCATTACCCCCAGAGCGTAAGTTGAAGCAGGGAATGGGGTGAAGGGAAAAGCTTGATCTCTGTCAGCCAGCCACATGCCAGGACTACACAGCCTAGTCCAGACCCTCGGTCATGTCTTACAAGATGTTTTATGATGTCCGACCTGCAACTGTGCCCTCAGCACCCAACACCTCCAGTTAAGTCTGTTGATCCTGGCAGTGGCCAGCTCTTATCAGGGTTCTCAGTGGGGAGGGGAAGACTCTGCCCCACAGGAAACACTTGGCAATGTCCAAGACATTTTTTATTGTGACAGTAGGGGAGGGCAGGCTACTGGCATCTGGTGGATAGAGGCCGGGGATGCCCCTAAACAGCCCACAAGGCATAGGGAACCCCTACAACAAAGAATTGCCCAGACCCAGGCATCAACAGTGTCGAGGAAGAGAAACTCCAGCTTTTGGGGTTGTCTCTAATACAAAATTCCCAACCAACTGGATGGGACTTTCACGTTGTTTAAATTTGCAGTTCTTGCCAAAAGAAGCTCACTATGATGCCAAAGGCAAAAAAAAAAAAAAAGCTACAGTCAAACAGAGAGAAATCCACAATGGCTGTGGGAGCGGAAGCAGACACTGGCGTTGCAAAACTTCTTGGTGCCCAGGCTCCCTGACCTGGGGTTCTTGATTAGAAAGAGTCTGGAGGGTGTGGGGGCACCAAGGGACGCCTCGAAGGTGAGTTCAAAGCAATCCCTTGTGCCCATTTTCCTTGGAGTGGTCAGTAATGGGCATCAGATTCTCTAGAAGACAGCAACCCCAAACTGCAGATTTGACAGAATTGCAGAAATGCATGGCCGTGCTGCAAACATCCGTCAGGGCAAAGATGTGAAGGACCAAAATACATCTTAAGCTACCTTTGACCTATTTACAGTCCACTCCGGGGTGAAGGTGTGATCTTGTGTCATTTGTATTCTCTGGTGTCAGAGACGGTCATCTGTGGCTGGTGTCCGGCGCTGTCACCGGGCTCTGCAGGCTTGACCCCCCTACAACTTCTCTGCGGTCTCAGGTCTGATTCTGGCCCCTCACAACCCAGTGCCCTTTGCTCCTCTCCCACATTCACTCTCCCCTCCACATCCCTGGCCCCCAAATGCAAGAGAATAAGCTCACAGGGCAATGGCTTATCACCAGGACTATGACTCGGACTACGTGTGGTGTCACATTTGCAAATGTGGAGGTCTAGGCTGCCCTTGACCTAGGGCTCTGAGTCTCCCAGAGGTGAAACCTGGACATCTGGAGCCTTAGAGATGCCCGCACAGGACTCTGATGACCCACAAGGGACTTGACAGCCCAGCTGGTCTGCAGAGCTGGGCTCCCTCAATTCCTGGTTCCTCTGTCTGAATCTAGGTGTAAATGGCAAGAAATCTCTGTTTATAAGCTATTCTGGGGTTAGGACCAAAGGCTCACAGTTGGGCCCTCTGCATTTGAATGCTGGCTCCATCAGACAAGAGCTGTGCGACCTCAACAAATCACTTCTCCTCTCAGCGCCTCTACAGAACGAGGGTGGGAACAGCATCTAGCACACAGGTTCGTGTGAACGGAAGACAAGCCATGGGCCAGGCCTGGCACAGAACAAACCCTCCATCACGTCTCTCCACACACGGGAGACCAGTTACTGTCAAGGGAGGTGAGACTAATTTTAGACATGTGCTGCAGGTTCACAACCCCCGACATGACCCAGCCCCCAAAGGCATGACAGGTGGCATGTCACCCTCCTGAGCTGGCCCTACAATGCCAGGTAGAAGTCCCAGCTTTGAAGGAACAAGGACTGAAACCTTCCCTGGTAGATGCATCCCCTCTAACAGAAGCCCACGGGGAAAAGTCTTAGCGTGAAGGTTTCAAGTCTTTTCTCCCACTGGGCTCATTAGGAAAAGGAAGCGGCAGAAAAGGTAACAAAAGAGCCTTCGATGTCATCGCTGGAATACAAGCGACCGCAGAACGGACTCCCTGATTCAAGAGACATGAAATCAGCCCATGTACATTTTTGAGACACATTCGGCACTCCTGAACCAATGTTTGCTTTTTAAAAAGTGGCTTAATTTTTAAGTAAATGACAAAGACATCACTCAACATCTCTAGCAGTCCACGAGGGAAAGGGGACACCGTGCCCACAGCCCGGGGGGGAGCTGGGGTCTTCACCTTGAAAATGGAGGCATCCACTTCCTGATTATAATCTTGCTTCCCAGCGTGTTTCCAAGGGATCCGGAACATGCTCTTCTCGTCATTCTCCCAAATCAGTCCTGGATACATGCTACTGTCAATCTGCTCGATCAGCCACTGTCGGAGCCGCCGACCGCCGTTCCGGTCACACATCCTTGGAAAGACAGAAACACACTGTGACGTTACGGACACTGTCTCATTCATCACAGCAACCTAAGAACTGCTCACAGGAAACTCGGAGGTTTGCAGCAAAGGTGCTGGCTTGGGGGAAACCCACACATCTAGGGACTCTGGGCTACCTGCCATGAGCAGGCAATGCTGGTCTCCATGACCTCACAGCCCTGAATGAAAACTGAAAGCTCCGTGGGAAACCTGAAGCCACCAGCAGCCCCATGCAGGCCCCTCCCACCGTGCTGCCTGTGCCCCTTCCAGCGTTCACGGACCTTTCCTTTCAGGCAGACACAGCCACAGTAAACAGCTCCAGTTTTAGCATGAGACTGGGAGGAAAGGGGGAATCACTTTTTCTTTTTTTTTTTTAGATGGAGTCTTACTCTGTCACCAGGCTGAAGGGCAGTGGCACGATCTCGGCTCACTGAAACCTCCGCCTACCAGGTTCAAGCGATTCTCCTGCCTCAGCCTGCAGGGCAACCGGGACTACAGGCACACACCACCGTGTCCAGCTAACTTTTTGTATATTTGGTAGAGACGGGGTTTCACCACATTGGCCAGGATGGTCTTGACCTCGTGATCTGCCCAACTCTGCCTCCCAAAGTGCTAGGATTACAGGTGTGAGCCACCGAGACCGGCCGGGAGAATCACTTTTACAGCATCGGGTTCCTTCATTGAGCAGCCCATTATCCTGGGAACCAACTGGGTTATCAGATGCCCAGCTGGCCCCATATTCCCTGATAGAATACAGCATCTGTGCCATCTGAGAAAGAGGAGGCCCTCAGGCTAGCCCATCTAAACAGCTGTCCTTCCCAGTGATAAGAGCAGGGGTTTGAGAATGAGATAGAACTCTGATCTCATTCAAGCCTCACCACTGCTCAGCTGGGAAATCTCGCATCTCATTTAACCTCAGAGCATCAGCTACTGGTCCCAGAAGAAACTCGGGAAAATCTACTGGTACTGGGTGTAGCGAGAATTCAGATGGTACACAGAAAGCAACTGAGACAGACCCCGGACCTTACATGCCAGATGTCATTTTCATCATCTAAACTTCCTTCCTGGACAACTCCTAAGACCAACTGAGAGATGGGGACAAAAGTGAGAAAATAAATTTCAGCTACAGAATAGGACAAAGTTCACTGGGGTCCTTTTCCAGAAGATGCCACGTTCTAGGGACCCGACCACCCCAGGGCACCCAAAGACATCCTTTGGAAGATCATTCTTACCCAGGCAGACAGCTTCCCCACATTACAGAGAAAGAGAGAGAGAACTCGCATGACCTAGCGACTCAGAGCCAGCATTTACAAGAACAGTGCTGGAAATCCCCAGACAGCTGGATAGACGCCCACCCAAGAAAAAAATTGCATGTCTATTCTTCTGATGAAAATGTGACCTCTTTGGGCAAATGAATTTGAAACTATTGGCAGTGACAAGACATAGCGTTCCAAAATACGGTAGAACCCTGCTGGTCCAGAAAGCAGAATATCAATCAGAACCTTTGCAAGAAGTGCACGTTCTGGAAACTCCAGCCACCCTGCAGGTGGCTGTGAGATCGGAAAAGGAGCCAGGTCTCAGGGAGGAGGAGGTGGGATCCCTTAAATTCTCCATCCAACAACCTCAGTTGTGCATTTATGGATTTAAAAGAAGGTGAATTCATTTTTTTTATTTTTTATTTTTTGATTTTAGAGACAAGGTCTTGCTCTGTCACCCAGAGCAGTGGTGCCATCATAGCTCATGGCAGCCTGAAACTACTAGGTCCTCCTGCCGCAGCCTCTTGAGTAGCTGGGACTACAGACATGTGCCACCACACTCGGATTTTTTTTTTTTTTTTTTTTAGAGACAGGGTCTCACTATGTTGCCCAGGCTGGTCTTGAACTCTTGGCCTCAAGTGATCCTCCCACCTCAGCCTCCCAAAGTGCTGGGATTACAGATGCGAGCCACTGTGCCCATCCAAATTAGACCTTCGTTTGAAAACTCTGAACTCTGGCAAAGGCTTTTCTCTAACTAGACCTTGGGAAGTCACTTGAACCTCTCTCTGAGGCTTCCTTAGCTGTAAGTTGAGAGAAGGTATCTCAAGAAACCCAGACTTCTAAAGCAGGCCATTATGTTTATCATAAAGAAGAGACAGACTTGGGAGAGGGTACCTGAGAAGAGCAATTAAACACCACTAGCCAGGACCACCCCCCCCCACCCCCAGAAAACAACTTAGCAGCCCTCTCCTGGGACAAGTTAGAAAAATTTCTGCTAGCTTGAGGAATGAGCTGCACAGAGGAAGATGAGCTGGCCAGAACACAACAGAGGGGTTGGCATCTGAGAATCTCAGTTAAATGAGACATTTCCCCTGATCCCCTTGCTACAGGGTTCTTCAACTAGAATCCACAGTCCCTGAGCCTCCTGCAACCAAAAGCGAACTTTCATTAATACAGGTATTTTTCTAGAAAGAGGGTCAACACTTTCTCATCAGGATTCTTAATGGATTCATAATCTCTAAACTGTTCAGGACAACTGTCCTGGTGATTCATAGGAAAAAGAAATTTTAAAAGGTAAAAGAGAAGAGTGAATTTTAGCATCTGAAAGCTGGAAAACACGTTAGAAATCATCTAATCCAGCCCCCTCTTTATTCAAGAGAGGAAAAGCTGAGGCCCAGAGAGGCACAGCAAATACCGAGGCAGCCAGCAGGCTGTGTTGGAACCCATGCCACTGCCCCAGCCCCAGCCCCACCAGCAGCTTATTTCACACATGGTACAGAGGAAAGTCACCGTCACCTTACAAGATCTCTGCACATGTGCAGCCCTGTCTGAGTGTCCTTCATGGTCTCCCCCAGAGATTCTAAGTAACATCAAACGCCTGAGATTCTATTACAATTATGACCCATGAGGATTTATTAAACATTAACAAATTAAGTCCACCAAATGCCCAGCCAGGAAAAATTAATAAGTCCAGTCACATGTTTATAACTTCCTCTTCTTGATTTTGAGGTAATCCATTGGCCAAGCCCTATCTGCAGCCCTATAAACGTACCCAGCAGTCAGGCTTTCCAGCAGGGACGTGATAAGAGGCTGTCCCGGGCCCACCTAATCCAGATTGCAGGATACGCCTGAGCTGGCAGTAACAGAACCCACCCTCTCCTCCGCCTGGGAGAGCTCCAGGGCACCTGCTCTAGCCGGGCATATCTTCATCACTAGACCAGAAAGCACCAAAGCCATTTCTCTCTCCGGCCCCAACCTTCCCCAGGTGACTGAATCACTCCCAAATCTTTTCATAGCAGAAGCTGCCATAACCCAAAAGGACACGCTTAGAACTGTCGTTTAACTACTAGCTCTTACCTTTGGTTTTAAAAAGAAAGTACGGGACCATCAGTTGGGGGAACTTTTTAAAATTTTGGAAAATTCAGTGTCTAGTTTCCATCCACAAAGCCCTCCACAGCTCTGGGTAAGTAACACATCTCACCTTAGGAAAGTCTGTCCTAGGTCTTGGGATTTATTTTACAAACAATGTTCTTGAAATACATTTTTTCAAACGGTGTTTTTGTAAGCTGTGGCCGGTATACAGACTCTTGCCAAGGATGACTTGGCGGAGATTGAAGCAAAAGACTTCAAGCGCAACTCTGAAATCTTAACTGACTGTCATTAATCAGAATTTTTGAACCAGTCTGTCCCCTCCTCCACAATCTCGACCCTCAATAACGACTGATAATTGGGCAGTTCCACAGTTCTGACCCTTCAAGCATTATTCCACGTGGTAGAATTCAGTGGGATGACAGACCGGTTTCAAGATAGGGGGTCTCTATTTGCCCTTCCTACATGAGCTCTCCTAACGTTTTTCACGTAAACCAGATTTTAAGAAAAATGAGATTTTTTAAAAGGCATCTGTCTACCAATCTTTGGAAACAGGCAAACAATAATCACTGACTCGGGAGTTTAGATTGGACTTAGGTGGCTGGAAAATAAGCAAAAACCAGAGAGAAGGGCACGGCGGCCACCGAGCTGCGCCTGGGGACATGACGGTAGTTCCAACCCCATGCCCCGCTGGCGTAGGGGACCCCACGGGAAGGGACCGCGCAGGACGCGGGCGCCTCGCCCGCCCGCCCAGCGCGCCTACCTGCCGCCGCCTCGCCGCCCGCGTTCCGCGCTCACGGCTCGCGTTCCCACGCTCGCTGCAGAGCTCCAGGCGAGGCACACCAGCCGGGCGCGCGACTTTAAAAAGTGTAGGGGGGCGGGCCCGGAGCGCAGAGCGACGGCCGCACCGACCAGTGGTGTGAGGAAGAGGACGGACGCCGCCCAATCAGCTGGGCTCGCGCGGCCCACCTTCTTCTAAGCGCCCGGCTTTCCGAGAAATCCCTTTCCCGAGCGGCCGTGCCAGGGGGTTCGCGCCCTCCTGGAGCCGCTGGCCGAGCCCGGCTCCGCACACCTGGGGTCCCGGGACGGTGCTGCAGGGGGGCTTTCCCGGGAATTCCGGAGGCCCCGCGGAGTGACCTGAAGGCAGACAACGCGGGGACTTCGGCAGGTCCGCAGCGAGCCCCCCACCTTTGAGCGGGACGGGGCGGCCCGTGCGGGGCGGCTCGGAGATCCGAATCCGGAACAGAAGCCGGCAGCCCCGCCAGTCTCCGCCTCCGCGAGCGCTGGGTGTGGGGCGGGGACGGGGACGCGGAGCCCGTTTGCAGACCGTCCCGCGTCACCCGTGGCCGGAGAACCCAGGCTCCGAATGAAGCCACGGCCCGCTGAGGCCGCGATGGAAACGGGAGGATCGAACGCGCCGGCCGATAGACAGTCCCCCTGGGGACATCTTCAGCATAACTCCTTTCCCCAGAAAGTGGCAGCGCTAAGAAGAGGTCACCTGTGGGACCAGCTGCTCCTGGGTGTGAACTGACATTTACTGTAAAATGAAGTGGGGTGGGGAGAACAATACTGGAAAAAAGAAAGCCCAGGAAACGGAAAAAGAAGCGTTTCCGTGTTCCATCCTGTGGGAGCCTGGAATTGGGGGGAAATGAGGGGCGCAGTTGACTTTTATTGCCCAGTGGAGAATCGCACATCGGGGCTGCTTTTTTGCGTTGAGCTTTTCAGGGACCTAGGAAAATTTGAGAGTGAAAATGTTATTGGCTGCACAATACAAAAGTACACTGCGAATCTGAAATTAATGTTTAAATGAAAGTCCTCAAAACACATTAACGTCATAATTCTAGGGTATTGATTGTTTCATTATTGATTGTTTCATTATTTTTTGAAACTATACGTTAGCTGTCACTTGGTATGAATTCCCTAATGCCATGATTGCCAGGAAGTCATAAGTCATTACAAAGCAAGTTCCCCATTATCACATATTTCAAATAAAACTATTGTTTTAACGCTTACATTATTTAAGAGTATTTAGAGGGTGCGAGAGTGTTTTAATGGATCTGCTATGATGTGGGATGGAGCTTCCAGAAATCAGAGCACCTAGGGCCTCAGGTGTTGAAACAGCCTGAGTATATGTTTACTCTCATATATTGTTAAAAATCTGCGGCTAAGCCTACACAGATTTGCTTACAAATGCTGCCACTGCACAACGATGCCTCCACTTAAAGACAAGGGTAAGTGGATGTAGGAAAGTGACAGCGGAAGGGCTCCAGCACGTGTCACTGGCAGTAGGTGTCACTATGTACATTACAGGAACTGGCTTGCATTAAAACTGCTCCAGAAACCCCGTATTTTCCACTTGGTGGTTTCTCACTGCCTAGGAACAATTTCTAACCAGATCTGTTTAGTTCTGCTCTTATTTAGTGGGCATTTATGAAGCAACTACTATGTGCTAGGTATGGTGCCAAGAACAGGAGACCCAAAGAATGAATGTGATGGCTCATCCTTTGAGATACTCCTTCCCGGGAATGTTAGAATCCAGAACCCAGCCTGCACTGCAGTCTTAGCCTGGAGACTTCATGGAGCCTGCCCCTCGGATATTAGGAGGAAAAAAAATCCTTTAGTGCATGTGTATGTTATTACTTGTTATATTACAGTGTGGTTCTATTCTTTATTCCCTGGAATTATATTTCCAATTGAAAGACCATTTTTCTGGCTGGCGGCGGTGGCTCACGCCTGTAATCCCAGCACTTTGGGAGGCCGAGGCAGGCAGATCACCTGAGGTGAGGAGTTGGAGACCAGCCTGGCCAACATGATGAAACCCCGTCTCTACTAAACATACAAAAAATTTAGCTGGGTGTGGTGGCGCATGCCTGTAGTCCCAGCTACTCAGGAGGCTGAGGCAGGAGAATCGCTTGAACCCGGGAGGCTGAGGTTGCAGTGAGCAGAGATGGCACCACTGCACTCCAGCCTGGGTGACAGAGCAGGACTCCGGGAAAGGAAAGGAAGGCCATTTTTCTGTGTACACCAGACTTCTGCTCACATAATGGAAGCACAGTTTTCTTAGGTTTCAAAGAGCTTTGTTTCCATTTTAGTCCACTGGAATCTAGCCCATTCTAACAGCTGCATATATTTTTGTTGTATATATTTGCCTTTATTTATGTCATCAATTACCTAAATTGCTTTTGGTGACCAATTTGACCACCTAAATTGACTATTACCTAATGAGCATATTGAGTGAGCTCAAATCAGCACTCCTGATCTGGGTGGTGTGTAAATAGGTGTGCACATTCGGAAAAATGACCCCATCATTTTTTTATCATATAAATGACAAAAATGACCACAATGAGGACACCTGGCAATAAATGGTATGTCATGCAATACCATTTATTGCAGCAAAAACAGGCAGAGCATGGTCCCGGGTTCTCTGATCATTCCTTCCAGCATCTCACAGTCCTGGTAAGTTTCCTCCTGTCTCGCAGAGGCCTGCCCGCCCTCCTGCCTCCTCACCCTTCCCGGTTGATTCCTCTGTGTCTTCAGGGGCTTCCCAGCGGTGCCCGCACAGGTCTCCTCCTGGCATCTCAAAGTCATAGTCAGCAACCTCACCTCTTACGCATTCCCACAGGAACCCGTTTCCATGGCTGGCAGCCTACCACAGCAGGTTTGGGAGTTAGGCCCCAGTTCAAATCCAAGCTCCCTGACTCACCAAATGCATGAGCTTGGGCAAATGACTTAACCTTCCAAAGCCTCAGTCCCCCAACCTGTGTAATGGTATTGATGGCCGTATGAGGTTAAATTCTGTGACATCACCCATGTTCCACTTTCTGACCTGCAGAAGGGCAGTTTACTATGGCTTAACCCAATCATTCCTGCCTCTTAGGATTGGTGGGCATTGAATGAGACAGTATATATGTGTGTGTGTGAGAGAGACCTCCTTCCTCCATCTTGCTCATTTGAGCAAATCGTCACCAACGAGAGAAGTCTAGAAAATGGACAAATCGTCAAATCGTCACCAACGAGAGAAGTCTAGAAAATGGACACGGTGATTTCTTACTCTAGGAGTGACGATTGCAGACCAGTAATAATCTGCCTCCATTAAGGACAGGAAGGGTTCCTCTGATCTGGTCAGCTCCCTGGCTCCTCCAACACCTGCCTGCCCCCACCAGGTCACAGGTGTGTGCTAAACACTGGTTCTCACCTCCTCACTTGTTTTCCTGGCTTTTAGAGACCCTCTCCTCTTCATCGAGTTCCTTTTTCTTTCTCTCCAACCTCCTTAATTCCTACCTTCCTGATCTCTAGAAACCTCCCTGTTCACCCTCCTTCCCATCTGTCTTGCTTGGCCTAAGCTGCCAATCTGTCTGTCCAGTTCTTTCGATGGAGCACGTGCAGAAGTGATGAAGGAAGGGCTCCTGCCACACCCAGCCTCAGGACCAAATTCCTGGGTGACCTTCTGACTCCAACAGTGCCTACTATGGACCAAACAACGTCCCCCCCAAATACATGCGTTGAGCCCTAACCCCCAATGTGATGGTATCTGGAGATGGGACCATCGGAGGGTAATGAAGTTTCCCAGACGGACTAGGGACGCCAGAGAGCTTGCTGTCCCTCACTCTTTGCCGGTGTGAGGACACAGCGAGAGCGCAGCTGTCTGTAAGCCAGGAAGGGAGCCCCCACGGACCGTGCCGGCATCCTGATCTCACACTCCCAGCCTCCAGAACAGTGAGAAAATACGTCTGCTGCTTAAGCCACACAAGCTATGAGGTTGTGTGATGGCAGCTAGAGCCGAGGAAGACCACGCCCGCAGGGAGCAGTGAACCCAGCGTGACTCTTCGGCTGCGTGTCGCTAATGGAATGCCGGCACCCCTTCTTCATGTCTGACAACCTCACAAAAGGCCCCCCTCTATGGCCCTGGCTGTTTTTCCTGGTCCTGGGGAAAGGGTGCTCTTTCTCAAGATGGAAACAAGAGTGGTGGAAATCCATCCAATCTCACATATAAACTCCTTAGAATCGTGCCTGACACAAAGTAAAAGCTCAATAAATTATAGTGAAAGAAGGTGTTACATTCTTCTTGGCCCAGCTTCTGCAGAGACCAATTCCATGAAAAGCCAAAGTGTGTGAGACTTACATGTTCAGATTTAAGCCTTGGCCAGGGCAGAGACATAAAATGGGTTCGAGTGAGAGAAGGAGGTGAGAGCCTTTCCAGCTGCGGACCCCCACCCTCCCTTCACACTTTCCAAGCCAAGCTTAGCACGAGAGTTCAGGAGCACTTGGAAACATGTTTGCTGAGAGCACAGGTGTTAGCACAGACCTGAGAAAGCCAGATTCACCTGCAGATGGGGCTCTGACTCCTGCCCTGGAAATCAGCAGGGCCCTTAAGTGGTAGCACCAAGTGCCATCTGCTCTGAGAATGGTGGTACCCCCAGCATCTGCTGGGCAAGGGGCACCCGTGTGTTTTCCACAGGCCAGAGCTGGGCCACGCATCAGAGAGCCAGTATGGGGTCCTGCCCTCCAGCGCCTCCTGGAAAGGCAGGGGAACCTCAGGAGAGAGAGGTTGAAAGTGTGTCCTCAGGCACTGGGGGCTGAATCACAAGTAGCACTTGGAAGAAGATGCCTGAGTTGGGGTGAAGTCAGGAGACAGGCTCCCAGTGGGGAAAGTCGGGGGAGCCCTGAGACTGCCCTGAGTGAAGCTGCTTTAACCATCCTTCTTCCTGTTACTATGGCTTAACCCAATTGTTCCTGCCTCTTAGGGTTGTGGGCATTGAATTGTTAATGACAACATTACATACTGTGTAGGCCTGGGGGGCACAGAACCACCACCCAAGTGCAAACTCTCGCAGCGCCTCTTCTCGCATGTGTCTGCAGGGCACGGAACACGCAGGTTCTCACCAGGATCCGAAATCTCCGTATCTTCATTAAATCTCCATCAGGGCCCAGACAGGCTCATCCATTCCTTTTACTGGTCCCCTCTTCACCCCCAAAAATAACTAAATCTCATGACTGTGGGTGGCTGTCACAAATTATCACAAGCCTAATGGCTTAACACAGCACAGATTACAGTCTTACAGTCCTGCAGGTCAGAAGTGCAACACGGTGTCACTGGACAAATGAAGGTGTCACAGAGCAGACTCCTGCTGGAGGCTGCAGCAGAGAATCCGCTTCCTGGCTTTTCAGCTTCTCCCCAGCTGCCCACCCTGGCTCTCGGCCTCTTTCGCCATGTTGAAAGCCTGCAATACCGAGTGAGTCCTTCTCATGTTACATCACTCTTTCCTTCTCTCCTGTCCCCATGTTACACTTTTTTTTTTTTTTTTAAGAGACAAGGTCTTGCTCTGTCTCCCAGGCTGGAGTGGGCTCAAGCAATCCTCCCACCACAGCCTCCTGAGTAGCTGGGACCATGGGCACACCACCCTTTTCCACATTTAAGGACCATGCAATCATTATGCTGAGTCCACCTGGATGATCTCCCTATGGTAAGGTCAGCTGATGGGTAACCTTCCTTCCATCTACTGCCTGATTTCCCTTCACCACGTAGCTTCACACAATCCCAGCTTTGGTGGGCTGTGATTTGGACCTCTCAGCGTGCCACAATTCTGCCTGCCACATCATCCTTAAGATCCACCTTGAACCTTACCCTCTTTCCTGCTCCAGCCTTCACTGACCCACATTTTAAAAACACTGGACTCCAGTTAGGCTGAAACCCTTACAGCATCATTTGGTACTTGCTCTATATTCTGAGTTATTTCACTGAATTATTCCTGAGGTTAGGGGGAAATCGCTTGCCACTGTGGTGCCCTCCTTATCCCAGCACTCAGTTAGAAACGCCTTAAACAGACACGGTATGAGTTTATTGGAAGAGAAAATCTCAGGGAAAGAAGGCTGGCAGAACATTACTTATCTGTGTGCTCTAAGAGGTGTGTTGATTTCTATCCCTTTCTGAGTTGAGGCCCAGTAACACCCTAGGCTCAGTGATTATGCAGGAGGAGGGAACCAAGGGACTTGCCACAAAATTGTGCTCATTTACTGCAGCAAAAAACATGCAGAGCAAAACCAGCACAGGGAAAGATGCAGGGATGAGGTCTGGAGGAAGCCAGGCCCGAGCTCCCAGAGTCCTCTCCAGTGGAATCCCAGAGGAAGCGCATCATCCCTCCATCAATGAGTTGCAACAATACATTTGAGATGTTGTCAACCAGGGAAGCTCACTAGAGATTCAGAGCCCGGGTTTTTATGGCAGGCACTGGCCATGTAGGCACCTTCTGCCCGGCATGTTCTGAAAAATTCCAGACTCTCAGAAGGGGAAAGCAGGTGTTCAGCATAAACCACACTGTTTGCACATGTTATTTAGATACAGCGAGCCACTTTGATCAGCTAGAGTAGAAGGAACCCTCCTGAAATCCAAGTTCCGGGATAGCAGCCAAGGGCCAACCCCGGAGCAGACAGCAGTCCCGGCCTGCCGTGCGACGCTCCTCCACTTGCTCCTGATTCCAAGGAGGCTCCTATGTGCCACACCTGCTACGGGTTCCAAAGGTGCCTGTGGCTGATTTACCTGCTGTTAATTACCTGGATTCAGCTGCCTGGAACTAGGGTAGGCTGCATCTTCTCGGGCTTCATGGATTGGGAGGTTCAAGCTTCAGAACGAAGTAGCCACCACACACCAGCGTTTCGGAAGAAGGTTGGAATGGAGGCAGGAAGCCCCTCACATCTGCTGCGGCCCATCAGTGGGATCGCCCTACCGGATGTGGGTTGTCTGTAAACCGGTGTGCACATCTGGAAGCATCATCCTGCAGTTCCCTTCAGGTGTGTATGACAAAAATAAACACAATGAGGGCACCTGGCAAAGATGTTGGCTCCAGCAAAGACTTAAGTTTACCTCTCTAGGTCGAGAGCTAAGACGCAGTCACATGCATAGGCAGCCCTGGGGCTACAGATGCTGGAAGGTGTTTGACTCACGTGGGAAAACCAAAGAATATTTGAAAGTTGGCAGTTTACCCTGGCAGATAAGTAAAAGACTCATTTATGAGTTTACTCAACACAGAACAAATGATACAGTTTATCAGGCAGTTTAATACACAGGGTGTGGGGGGGGTGGTGTGTATGTGTACAAGTGGTAAATGTTTCCATGTAAGAAGCTCGCTTACCATCAAAGTGAGATCTCTAAAAGGCAGTAAGTTGGGACTGACTCGGGAGATTTAGGAACAAAAATATTGAGAAACTGGGTAAAATGTATCTGCCCTAAAGACAGGAACTTTGACCCTATTTTACTTCTAGTCATTTCTCTTTTAACTGAATCAGTTTGCTCTATCTGTTCCCGCTGGGTTTGGATGATCTGTTTCTTTAGGATTACAAATAAAAATCTGAGATTTCTGGAGGTTTTCTTAGTTATAAAATTCATTACTTTTAAATGCATTGACATTCATTTATTGGATGTTTATTAAACACCTGCAATGTGCTAGGTATTTAATTCATAACTCTCCTCCAAGGAGTGGCAAAGTATGTAAACATTTAGTGTAAAGAAAAATAAGCCCAAATAGCCGAGTCAATTCTAAGCAAAAAGAGCAAAGCTGGAGGCATCACACTACCTGACTTCAAACTGTACTACACGGCTACAGTCATCAAAACAGCGTGGTACATGGTACTGGTACCAAAACAGAGATACAGACCAATGGAACAGAACAGAGGCCTCAGAGGCAATGCCTCACATCTACAACCATCTGATCTTTGACAAACCTGACAAAAGCAAGCAATGGGGAAAGGATTCCCTGTTTAATAATGGTGTTGGGAAAACTGGCTAGCCATGTGCAGAAGGCAGAAACTGGACCCCTTCCTGATATCTTACACTAAAATTAACTCCGGATGGATTAAGGACTTGAACATAAGACCTTAACACCATAAAAACCTTAGAAGAAAAACTAGGCAAAACCATTCAGGACATAGGCATAGGCAAGGACTTCATGACTAAAACATGTTGACAAAAGCATTGGCAACAAAAGCCAAAATAGACAAATGGGACCTAATTAAACTCCAGAGCTTCTGCACAGCAAAAGAAACAGTCATTAGAGTGAATTGGCAACCAACAGAATGGGAAAATGTTTTTCCATCTGCCCGTTTGACAAAGGACTTGCATATAAAGTCTACAAGGAACTAAAACAGATTTACAAGAAAACAAACAAAGCCGTTCAAAGTGGGCAAAGGATATGAACAGACACTTTGCAAAAGAAGACATATATGAGGCCAGCAAACACAGGAAAAAATGCTCATCATCACTGGTCATTAGAGAAATGCAAATCAAAACTATATTAAAATACTATCTCACACCAGTTAGAATGGCGATCATTAAAAAATCTGGAGACAACAGATGCAGAGAAATAGGAACACTTTTACACTGTTGATGGGAGTGTAAATTAGTTCAACCATTGTGGAAGACAGTGTGGCGATTCTTCCAGAACCTAGAAATAGAAATTCTATTTGACCCAGCAATCCCATTACAGGGTATATATCCAAAGGATTATAAATGTTCTATTATAAGGACACATGCACACGAATGTTCATTGCAGCACTGTTTACAATAGCAAAGACCTGAACCAACCCAAATGCCCATAAATGATAGACTGGACAAGGAAAATGTGGCACATATACACCATGGAATACTATGCAGCCATAAAAAATATGAGTTGATGTCCTTTGTAGGGACATGGATGAACCTGGAAACCATCATTCTCAGCAAACTGACACAGGAATAGAGAATCAAACACTGCGTGTTCTCACTCACAGGCGGGTGTTGAACAATGAGAACACATGGACACAGGGAGGGAAGCATCACACACTGGGGTCTGTGGGGGGGGGGGACCAGGGGAAGGACAGTGGGGGTAGGGAGTTGAGGGATAACATGGGGACAAATGCCAGATATAGGTGATGGCAATGGAGGCAGCAAACCACATTGCCATGTATGTACCTATGCAACAAGCCTGCATGTTCTTCACATGTACCCCAGAACCTAAAATGCAATAATATATATAAAGCAAAATAATTGCATTCAGCATTCAATAATATTTTGCCTTTCAGATACAAATTTTATCCATATTTATTACTAATGAAAGAATTTGAAACAATCCTTGTAGGGAAAAAAGTCTTGAGAGTAAAAGGTTTCTTAAGCATAGATCGAAAATATCCTGAGCATTTAGGGCTATTGGCAGAAAATACTGGTTTATGAAAAATATAAATTCTGGCCTGGGCCCAGTGGCTCACGCCTGTAATCCCAGCACTTTGGGAGGCCAAGGCAGGTGGATCACTTGAGATCAGGAGTTCTAAACCAGCCTGGCCAATGTGGTGAAACCCCGTCTCTACTAAAAATACAAAAACTTGCTGAGCGTCGTGGTAGGCACCTGTAATCCCAGCTACTCAGGAGGTTGAGGCATGAGACTTGTTGGAACCTCGGAGGTGGAGGTTGCAGTAAGTCAAGATTACACCATTGCACTCCAGCCTGGGCAACAAGAGCAAAACTCCGTCTAATATATATATACACACACATTATATACATATATATATATGTGTGTATGTCTATGTTTATATATGTATAAATATATATAAATTCATAAATTTTAAAAAATATATGTGTATATATATAAATTCTGGCATGGGACATAGACAAGTGTTTTTAAATTTTAGCATGAATAAGCAACATCGGAACGCTTATCAAAAGGTGGCTTCTCGGAAGTAGCCTTCAGGGATTCGAACTCAGTGCATCTGGGTAGGTTCCAGGAGTCTGTGTGCTTAGCCGCAGCGCTCGCCCATGCTGCCGTCCTTTACCTTCGCAGATGTGCAGCAGCTGCGTCTCTAAGAAGCAGACGGCAGAAGCACAATGCACCATCACTGCAATAACAGTGATTTACCTCTAGGGAGAAGCACACATTTTGAGCATGGTAAGAGATTTGTTTTTAATGCAATGCTAGACGTCCATTTTTACCTGGCACCTAGAGACAAGACTGCCAGTGTTGTCATCGTCTTCATTTGGAAGCAGGTTTCGTTTCAGACTTTGGTGGCGTACGGTAGTCGTGTGTCACTGGGCAGGATTTGCCCCCATGCTTACATCAGTCCTCTTAATAATGGGCTGGGCTTTAACAATTTTTCTACAAATGGGATGAGGTGCCTGGTGATGTGGGGGCCCCCCTCCCTGGAAGCATGAAGGGAACACATGCTGGATCACCTGTTAAAGGTCATTGCAGTGATGCTGTGTCATTGGGAGAGTGTGCTACTTAGTCCATAATCTTCAAGTCCCTTCCAGTTTTAAGATCCTGTGATTTGAGGTCAACTTCACTGCCACCAAATAGGTCTTGAGTCAATATTTTCGGAATGGAAGCAGTCAAATGCACCCCAGGTCATAATTCCCTTCTCTGTGTTTCTTTTGGCTGGGTTTCTTTCTCTGTAATTGCATGGTTGGCTGGGGTGCATCCAATGATTACCTTCAGAGGAAGGAGGCAAGGAAGGGTTCTGATGCAGAGTGGGTTCCCCAGTTTCAGGGATAAAGAGGGATCCTGTGAGTCCCAGCACTGAGTTCTAGAACTCAATGCAGGAAACTAAGGAGAAGAACAATTTGCTAGGCAGCTTTGAGACGGACTAGGAGTAGCAACTTAACGTTGCAGCTTGCTTTCTCTTTTACAAAATACTTGCTCTTAAATCATCTCATTTGCCCTGCCCAGTGGGGAGGGCAGGCATGGTTATCCTCACTTGACATATGGGGAAACTGAGGCTTGGGGGTTGGGGTCTGTTGCCTCCAAACCCAAGACTCTTTCCACTCCTCCGCATTGCTTTGCTCAGGGAGTGGAGGTGCCGCCCAGAGCAGCAGGGTATCACTCACACCTCTGTTTCCTTTTCTATGAAATGAAATGGTTGAACAAATGAGGCACTTGGGTTTCTTCCAGACCTAAAAGCTATGATTGTACATAATTTCTCCAGGAAAAATTGTTTTACAAACTGAAAATGAACCTGCTGGAAACTTGGTGTGGGAGTTGCTGGGGACAGGATACAAATGGCTAAAATTTCTTGACAAGTTAGTCATTTCCTTCCTGACAGACTTCTTCTGGTTCTGGTCTCATTTTTACCCCTGTCACCCACTCATGCAAATAAATGCATCATCACTTTCAGGCCAAGCCAGATGAGTGTCCAAACAACATCTGGCTTGTGTGCTGCTTATGGAACATGCATAAAAGTCAGGTTGAGGTAGGTCCACATGAAGCCTCAGGAGGTGCATTAATTCTCTTTCCTGGCTGGGTGTGATGGCCCATGCCTATAATCCCAGTACTTTGAGAGGTTAAGGTGAGAGGATCCCTTGATCCTTGAACCCAGGAGTTGAAGACCAGCCTGGGCAACACAGCAAGACCTCATCTCTACTAAAAATTTAAAAATCTGCTGGGTGTTGTGGTGCATGCCTATAGTCCCAGCTACTCAGGAGGCTGAGGCAAAGGATGGCTTGAGCCCAGGAATTCAAAGCTGCAGCAAGCTGTGAGAGCAATCACTGAACTCTAGCCTGTGTGACAAAGCAAGACCCTATTTATAAAACTTTTTTGTCACCTGGCTCCATTTCTCGAGTTCCTCTTGGAACCTCAAGGAGTTTGGGACTATCTCTTTATAGAATAATTTTCAGGGACTCCTTTTTAGATTTAAGTAAATGGAAAACTCGTTTGTTTCATCCCGGTATGTAGCAATTCTGGAGATAACAGTGCATGCTGTGTGTCATGGCTGAAACTCCACCACTTTGACTGGAATATTCATGGTTATCTTTTTGAACTATGAATGTCAGATTTCTTTTCCCTAAACATTATTCTTATGCTTTTATTTCCTTATTTGTTGCTTAGATTGGGTTATTGTTTTGTTTTTCTTTTACTTTTTTTGGTTTTTGTTTTTTTTGTTGTTGTTTGTTTTTTTGTTTTTTTGTGTTTTTTTAGATGGAGTCTTGCACTGTTGCCTGGGGTACAGTGGTGAGATCTCAGCTCACTGCATCCTCTGCCTCCTGGGTTCAAGCAATTCTCCTGGCTCAGCCTCCCGAGTAGCTGGGATTACTGCAACCTCTGCCTCCTCAGCTCACTGCAGCCTCTGGCTCCTGGGGTCAAGTGATTCTCCTGGTTCGGCCTCCCAAGTAGCTGGGATTACAGGCGCCCGCCACCACACCCAGCTAATTTTGTATATTTTTAGTAGAGACAAGGTTTCACCACGTTGGCCAGGCTGGTCTCGAACTTCTGACCTCATGATTCACCCACCTTGGCCTCCCACAGCGCTGGGATTACAGGCGTGAGCCACCATGCCTGGCCTATTTACTGTTATGACACACAAATTTTCTCAAATGACTGACATGATATGCCAATTTATCATTGAGTACTTAACCATGACAAGACCCTTCTCTCTTTTCCTGCGTTGGCATGGGAGTAAATTTCTCTTCAGGTGTCTTGAGTCTATACGATATAAAGAAGAATGTGTGGTCTAATACAGAGAAATAGCTAGTGATGGGAGGAGTTCGTGACAGGAGGGCGTAGGGGTTTGGGACAACGGGACAGACGGGAACAAGAGTGGCGATGGTTTGTCACAAATCCTGAACTAGTCTATAGGAGCCATCCGGTTTTTTGATTGGGAGGAGGATGATGGAGAGAATGGGTGGGGATTAAAATACTGGCAGCCAAAAGTCAGGAGATGAAGGGCTCAAGTCCCCGTAATCATCGGGAATGAGGGAATATGGTAGGACCACTATGTAGTGCTTAGGGTTCTTCAGTGAAATTTGGATTGGAGAATGGTGGGTCCCTATTATGGGGAAGTCAGTGTTTCATACCATGGGGTTTACTCGGCTGAGGAATTTGGGATTTAAGTCTGTTTAATGTTGAGTGCCTGAGGAGGGGTTTTGTTCTTGACATAATAATAAATAAGCGTGGCTTTGGTGTAGGGTCAATAAATGAATGACTTCTAGTTTGTGTAGAATGTCCCTTCCTAATAAAGGAGCAGGACAGTGAGGAATGACCAAGAAAGAGTGAGTGATGGTGACTCCCTGCAACGAGCAATATAGTGGTGGTGTTTTGTATGGTGTTTCTTGTATTCCCTTCAAGCCAACAACAGAAATGGATGATTGTTCTGATGGGCCTTGTTATCCAGTTAATACCGATAGGCTTGCCCCAGTATTCAAAAGAGAGGAAATAATGACCATCCCAATTACCCTGGGTTCCTTGGACTCACTAGACCTGGGGGTGAAGAATCCCAGGCACCCTCAGTCTTCTGTGGTTGGCACCAGCCTTGAAGAGGTTTCCTCCTGTGATGGCCGGAGGGGCTTGACTATGAGTGGCGCTTGAATGGGGAAGGTGACCCAATTGGGGGTGGTCCATTTCCCAGTGTCCACAAAAACCACAAGTTGGGCGTGGTTTGGTGAGGGCCAGGGTTTAAGACAAGCCTTTGTCCAGTGTCCAGGGTTGCCACATTGGAAACGGACTCCCAGAGACATGGAGGAGCTTTCTTTCGGGTTATCAGGAGTTTGACTATTGGATAAAACATGCCTTGACAATCACCCAATTCCCCAGTACGTATTTCCCCTCAGACAACAGATAGAAGGTAGATTAGTGATGAGCTAGGGCTAGGGAGTTTGAAAGGAAACAAGCAGTGACTGCAAATGCATGTGGGCTTTCTTTCTGAGGTGAGGAGATGGTTCCAAGATTGATGGTGATGATGGTTACAGTTTTGTGAATGTACTGAAAGCCGTTGAGCTGGACACTTAAAATGGATGAATTGCATGGCATGTGGATTCTTTCTCAATACAGCTGGTTTTAAATATTTTATTTAACTGGATTATTCATAGAAGATTTTTTAAAATTCCAAAGAGCCAATTAGCACACAGAAAGATGTTCAATTATGATAGTGATGAGGAAAATGCAAGTCAGACAATGACACACTCTCATACTCCTTGAATCAGCAAGACTCTCCAAGTCTACCAAGGCCTAGCAAGCCTGAGACAGCACAGAAATTGGGAGCATCGTATTCACTCAGTCACATATTGGTGGAGTGAAGCTGATAGAACCGCATGGAAAATTCTGGCATTGTCTCCAAGAGTAAAGATGTCATGCTCAGCCAGGCATGGTGGCTCACTCCTGTAATCCCAGCACTTTGGGAGGCTGAGGCGGGTAGATCACTTAAGGTCAGGAGTTCAAGACCAGCCTGACCAACATAGTAAAACCCTGTCTCTACTAAAAATACAAAAATTATCTGGGTATGGTGGCATATGCCTGTAATCCCAGCTACTTGGGAGGCTGAGGCAGGAGAATCGCTTGAACCTGGGAGGCAGAGGTTGCAGTAAGCCAAGATTGAACCACTGCACTCCAGCCTGGGTGACAGAGTGAGACTCCATCTCAAAAAAAAAAAGTCATGCTCTGTAAGTCAAGAATTCCAATTTGAGGCAAAGACCCTGGAGAAACCCTCACACATGAGATCAATAAGACACAGAAAAATATATGTACTTGGCCAACATCTGTGATCACAAAAAACTTGGAAGCAACATAGAAGCACCTGAAGAGGTGGTGGCTAGCCTGCGCCGTTTGAATACAATTGATACAACGCCACAGTTCAAAGGATAAACCTGGAAAATACAATTTTGAACAAAAAACCCAAGTGACAGAATGACTGCCTGCAATATGATGGCATTTATATGAAGCTTGAAAACATGTACCCCAGAGTCATGTGTTTATGAAATGACATCCGCAGACATAAAATAAATATGTGTATGAGGATGATACAGACTGACTTCAAGGGAGCTGTTATCTGTGAGGAGGAGAAAGTAAATGGCCATCAGGGTCTCAGCCATATCTGCTCTATTGAATATAACAAAAGCAATGTGAAGTGACTATCAAACAGTGTACAGACTGATGAAACTGGAGGTGAACATTCACTCTATTTTTCTCTCCTATATGTTTCAAAAGATAATGACCTTTGAGGAAAGCTTTCATACATAGTGTTATCTTGAAATGTTTACATGAATACACTCGTGACAAACTTGGAGACGGGTAGGGTAAACTCTTCAAAGTATCCAGAAAGATCACCCAGCCAGAAGCCTGGCTGTACAGGCTCAGGGTCATGGATGGATGGAGCAGGGGGAGCCTGCTGCGAGGTGGAAGCCAGGAATTCCAGATTCAGACCTGGGGACTACGGAAAGCCCAGAGCCAGGGCGCCTAAGTGGGTGGACCCCATGATGAACTTGCAAATGGAAGCGTGTCTGAGGGTGAGAGCCAGAAACCAAAAGAGGTAAAACTAAAAGCAGAAAGTCAGGTGAAGGCTGAATCCAGAGAGGAGCGGGGGTAGGAAAGCAGAGTGCCAGGTAAGAGTCAGTGCATACAGTGAGAGGAGGCCACTTACACAGCGCTTACACTGGGACACGGGGATGAGACGCCGCCGAGGGGCAAACCCAGGACATGGAAGAAGTTCTGCTTGGTCCTCGAAGCAGGACTAACCTGTTGACATAGCTGTTCACAAAACAGCCAGGAGCAGTGGCTCACACCTCTGATCCCAGCATTTTGGGAGGTCCAAGCAGGGTGGATCACCTGAGGTCATGAGTTTGAGACAAGCCTGGCCAACATGGTGAAACCCCGTCTCTACCAAAAATACAAAACTTAGCCAGTTGTGGTGGCATGCGCCTGTAATCCCAGCTACTGGGAGGCTGAGACAGGAGAATTGCTTAAACCTGGGAGACAGAGGTTGCAGTGAGCCAAGATCTCACCACTGCACTCCAGCCTGGGCAACAGGGCAAGAATCCATCTCAAAAAAAAAAAAAAAGGAAAAAGAAAAGAAAATGTATGCAGTGTAATCAAATTAGAACTCAGGATTAAGAAACTCACTCAAAACTGCACAACTACATGGAAACGGAACAACCTGCGGGATGACTCTGGATAAACAATGAAATGAAGGCAGAAATAAAGATGGTTTTTGAGACCAGTGAGAATGAAGACACAACATACCAGAAAACCTACGTGCACAGGGTTTGCTCATGCTCAGGAGGTATGAAGAAACCGGCAGCCTCCCTAGTGGGAAAATTTGGTCAGGTGTACAAATCACTACAACTCAAAGCAAACAATCCATGTGGTTGACAGGATTTGAACTGGGCAGGCACTGTGGGAATTCACAGGGAAAGATACTCTGTCTATGCACGGTGCACACAAATAAAATCCACGAAGCTCTTTCCCCTGGGCTGTTGGTCAGGGCTTCTCTATAGCCTTGTGGGCAGCAGGCTAGCCCCAGGCAGAGGCTAGCCCAAGCCCGCGTGCAGCAACTGGGATGCAGAGAGGTGAAAAGAGTCACCCAGGACACTGAGAAGGAGCAGGGGAACTCCAGTGTTTTCGTGTGAAGTGAGTGGGGCTTATCCCACTGCACCAAATTCGCCCTACACGGGAACCACCAGAAAAGGCTTTGTAGGGGAGGCAGCAGGTGCAAGGGTGTAAGGGATAGAAAGGCTTTCCACAGCTGGCAGCAACAGACCCAAGCGGGAAAAAATGTAGCGCAGGAATGCCAGTGGGCAGTGGCCCTGTGTGTGTTCTTGGACTCTGCAGTGCACACCAGGAGCAGTGTGATCCTGGACCTTGAGCATACCTGGGGGGCAGTGGGAGGCACAGCCCCCCACAGCCATCATTACAGGAGGAAGGAGCACACAGGCTGGTGGGAGCCTGGCCTGGAAGGACTCTGCGCTGGAACAGGGACTGTGAGTGGGACAGGACAGGCACTGCTTGCTGCTGAGCACTGAGAAACAGCAAGAGGTGACCCTTAGGAGCAGCTGGAACAGCGGAGGCACCCCTCAGGAGAATGAGAAGGACGCAGAGGGATTGGGGGTGTCCCTCAAGAGAATAAGGAGAGGACACGGTGGGGGCAGCCCTCGGGAGAATAAGGCAGACCCAGGGGAGGCTCCCTCCGGAGAACGAGGAGAGGAGGTGGGGGGAGGTGGCCTTCAGGAGAATGAGGAGGACATGAGGGAGGAATCCCTCAGGAGAATCAGGAGGACACAGGGGAGGCTCCCTCAGAAGAATGAGGAGAGGACATGGAGGAGGCGTCCCTCAGGAGAATGAAGAGAGGACATGGGGGAGGCAGCCCTCAGGAGAATGAGGAGAAGAGTCAGGGGAGGCAGCCCTCAGGAGAATGAGGAGAAGAGTCAGGGGAGGCAGCCCTCAGGAGAATGAGGAGAAGAGTCAGGGGAGGCAGCCCTCAGGAGAATGAGGAGAAGAGTCAGGGGAGGCAGCCCTCAGGAGAATGAGGAGAAGAGTCAGGGGAGGCAGCCCTCAGGAGAATGAGGAGAAGAGTCAGGGGAGGCAGCCCTCAGGAGAATGAGGAGAAGAGTCAGGGGAGGCAGCCCTCAGGAGAATGAGGAGAAGAGTCAGGGGAGGCAGCCCTCAGGAGAATGAGGAAAGGACAGGGGGGAGGCTCGCTCTGGAGAGGGTATGGGGGAGGCAGCTCTCAGGGGAATAACAAGGGCATGGGGCAGGTGTTCCTCAGGAGAATAAGGAGGGGACACGGCTGAGGCGTCCCTCGGGAGAATAAGGAGAGGAGATGGCAGATGTGTCCCTCAGGAGCGTCATGGACCGGGGAACTTCCTTGGTTATCTTCCTCTCTGGCTGTCCGTGGAATTCAGGAAAGTTTTCCGTTGCGGTGTCTCCTTCTCGCCACTAACCTGGGGGTTTCCACAGGGCAGCCCTCTTCCTGGCTGCTCCTTCCTCCAGCGTGGCAGACGCCCGTCCAGCTTCTCACCCCTCACATGTGTCTCTGTGCAGAAAGTATTCGTTTTTTTAAATCCTCTATTTTTCAAATACGGTTTTAACACTGTTCCTGTAGTAAACACTACACATACTGCAAGCCAGGGAAGAAATTCTGTGCCTCGGCATGGCCAAGCATTCTGAATACGACGTGGGTCAGCCTTGCAGATATGCCAACATTCGCTGAATTTTACCTCTTAAATTGGGCGATGTTATAGCATGTGAATTCTACGTCCATCAAAAGAAATGAAGACAAGCCTCAGATAGCATCAGCAGGTTTAGAAACAAAAGCTGTTTAAACTCAGTATAATGGTCTATTTTTAGCCATTGTGCTATTTCAGAGACATTGTAATTGAACATTAAAATTAAAATCACCAAGATTCTACTCTACTTGTCTCCTGAGCTATTGAAATACGGTTTCGTCCCGAGGTTTCCCACTTCTCTATTCTGGTTTTGACTTGAGGAAATTTAAAAATTATGTCATTAAAGAGATTGAGGTCCCTTTACTATGCAGATATCCAAAAAAGACAAAGAAGGAAAGAGAAAGGAAAATGCAAGGACCTCAGAGCAGACAGGGTGCTCCGGCGGCTTGGAGGTGACATTTAAGTTGAGACTGGAAGAGCCAGAGAAATTGGCTGTCAGCCGGGGAGAAACGAGCCTCCCGGCCACATGAGTCATGTGGGTGAAAGTGGTTTCTACACGGCAAAGCTCTCAGTCGGTTCTGACCCCACAATGGCTTCAAATGTCTCTGGAGAAGTGGCAGGGGCCGGGAGTGGGTGTCAGTCTTGAGACTGACCTACAAAAAATAGAGCCCAAAGCTGAGACGCATCAGCTCAAGCACTGTGGGATTTTCCACCTGCCGGGAAGGCGTTATGTAAGTGTCAGGCTGCAGAATGTCCATGGGAAAGACTGTAAATCATCCCCCATTCAGTGGATTCCTGATCAGACCGTTTATGAGACGAAAAGAATGCGCTTGTCCGCCTTCGCCATAGTTGAATCCTGTTCGGAAGCTGTTTAAACAGAAAAAAAAAAAAAATGCATCATCATTTTCCATTTACAAGACACATACTTCACCTGGTTGCAGAGTGAGGAACGGAAGCAAGCTACGGGAGCAAAATCCATGAAAGTGTGAAAGTTTGATAGGAAAGCCTGGGAAGCAAGATCATGGGGTGTCATAACCATTTTGTGTCATAGATTCTGCAGTGGGTTGAATGGTGAGCCCCTCCTCTAACCAAAAGTTAAATCCACATCCTAAATTCCAGAACCTGTGAATGTGACCTTATTTGGAGAAAGAGTCTTGGCAGATGTAATTAAGGATCTTGAGATAAGGTCATCCTGAATTTAGGGTGGGCCGTCAATCTACCATGGTGTCCTGAGAGGAGAGACCGTGGACACTCAGAGGATGCCGCACAAAGACAGAGGCAAAGACAAGTGATACCCCCAGCCAAGGAACACCCAGGGTTACCAGCAGCTTCCTGAAGCTGGGAGGCAGACAGGGAATGGATGCTCCTTCAGGGCCTGTGGGACAACTCAGCCCTGCTGACACTTGATTTGGGCGTTCTGACCTCCAGAACTGGGAGAGAATGAATGTCTGCTGTTTAAAAGCCCACCCCAGCCCCTGACCTCTCAGTTTATGGTCACTTTTACAGCAGACACAGGAAACTAATACAGGCTCCTTTGGCAATCTGCTGAGGCCTAATGGACCCTTGTCAAGAATAATGGGAGTTCGGCCAGGGGGGCTCTTTTTGAGTTTTTATCTTTTTGAGGCAGGGTCTCACTCTGTTGCCCTGGCTGGAGTGCAGTCGTGATCTCAGCTCACTGCAACCTTTGTCTCCTGGGCTCAAGTGATCCTCCGACCTCATCCTCTGGAGTAGCTGGGATTACAGGGATGCACCACCATGCCAGGCTAATTTTGGTTTTTTGTTTTTTTGTTTTTTTGTTTTTTTGTTTTTTTGTAGAGATGAGGGTTTCATCATGTTGCCCAGGCTGGTCTGGAACTCCTGGATTCACCTGCCTCAACTTCCCAAAGTGCTGGGATTATACAAGCATGAGCCACCACACCTGGCCAAAAATAATGTTTTTAGACGCATATAAGAAAATAAATAGAATGAAAAGAAGCCAAATGTGCTGAAATACACTTCTCAGTGGAGCCCTTACAGCTCCACTGAAGAAACAGGAGAAACTTCTGTGACTCTTGGTGGAGAATCTCTTAGAGTTTGTCTCTATTTGGTAACAGGTGACACCCCCAAGAGCCCCACTAATTTAGCACCTTCCATGCACTAGAATTCCTTACAAATAGCCGCTGGCTGGGGAGTGACCATCTGTCACACAGTCATTTGTGTGTCTGCTCCAGAGACAGCAGTGTCCTGAGGGTCCCTCCCGGAAAGTTCAAACCAGACCACAATTCCGAGCTTCAGTGCACGTGAATAACAGGGTTTCAATTACTGTGAAACGTAAGCCCCAACCAGTGACTTTTACTGAAATGAAGGAATACAAAACTTGGCTCTTACACATCTTCTGCATTCCGTAAAAGGAACGACAGCACCATACACCATGCTCATTTCAGCTGATAGGCACAATGATGCCAGACTCTTCAACAGGGCTGGGTGGTCCTCTAACATGGGATCTGCTCAAATTCCAGATGGGCCTGGAGGGGGCCTGCACCACCTGCTCCAGGTTGGTGAGCTCCTCCCCATACAGGATCCCATCCTCACCACCAAAAAGAAAAAAAAAAATGTGTGCGTGTGTGTGTGTATATATATATATATATATATATATATATATATATATATATATATGTATAGTGACAACCAGCCTTCTTTCAACAAATAACGCTTTTGCGTCCAAAACATTTAAGATAATCTTGCCACAGAATGACCACTGCATTCAACCTCAGAAACTCAAAAAGAATCAAAAGCGTTAGCACTGACCCACGGCTTTCTCTGGTCTACAGACTTAGGGAGCAAACCAGTTACCAGTTGGCCTTGGTCAAACCCTCAGAAGAGAAAAAGGGAGGACTCCCAAGTGTAGTCACCAGAATCTGCATTAGATGCCACCGAGGTGGGGATCTGCCTACAGATGCCTCCCCCACCTCCGCAGAGCCATGGCCTCAAACTACCCCATGAACCTCACTGTGGCATCCAGAGTGTGTGAACAGGAGAGTCTGATATTGACTGAACCCTGAGCTGAGTCTACTGTGTTAAACCAAACACATGGCCACAGAGAAGGTTAGACCACAGTGGTGATCTATCAGAGGAGGTATTCTGCCATAGTAGGAGACTGTTCAATCTCCTGCAAATTCCACTCTAGGGACTCGCTCTGATAACTGCAGGAAACTAGACCTTTTCAATGAGTGTTCAGGCAGTCACTGAATAGGGAAATTGTGGAATTCTTGGTTGTCATCTTCTTTAGATAACAAGAGGCTCTTCCATGATATCTAAAGAACATTATAAGGAAAAGGTTGTGATCCACAAAATGTGATCAATTTTTGCAAATGCCTTCGTTTAAGCCCTAAGCATTTAAATTACTGCTAAGGAAGTAAAATATCCTGGTTACTTTTGTCTAAATTTTACCTAACATCCTTCTATATACCCAAAACAAAATTTCGGTGACACTTGCCTTTCCAGGGCACAGGTCATACCTTCATTCCACTAGGCACACAATCTAGGAACAGAAAGCAAATGCTGTCCCCCTGTCAAGGTGCAGAAAAACAGCAGGAGAGGACAGGGGCAGTGGCTCACACTTGTAATTCCAGCAGCTTGGGAGGCCAAGGCAGGAGGGTCACTTGAGCCCAGGAGTTCAAGACCAGCCCAGGCAAAAAAGTGAGACCTCCAACTCTATGAAAAATTATCTGGATGCGTTTGAGTGCGACTGTGGTCCCAGCTACTTGGGAGACTGAGCGGGGAGGATCCCTTGAGTATAGGGGGTCAAGGCTGCAAGTGAGCTGGGATTGCACCATTGCACTCCAACCGGGGTGGCAGAGTGGACCCTGACTCAGAACAAACAAAACTGGTGGCATTTCCTCCACCTGTCCTGAAGGGCTCAGAGGCCTGGGTCGTCCTCAACAGCAGGAGGTGCTGCAGAGTATTCTCAACTATCCAGGAGGTGGCAATTTAAGGGTGTGGTGCCGTCGCTCGTAATCACTCACTGTTCCTCCACTGGTCCAAATATACTCCATCACATTTTACACCCATTTCTATTTCTACTGCAATTGTCCTCCTCCTTAGAACAATTTTAATCCATTTATAAGTCAGTGTTTATTTTGTTCTAAGATCCTCCTCCTTAGAACAATTTTAATCCATTTATAAGTCAGTGTTTATTTTGTCCAGCATGCTGGGTTCGAAATTCCTCCCTTAGAAAAGCCGTTCTTACAATTGTTGTGCCCACCAGCCAGGATGGAAAGCTCTGCCAAGCACACCACCTCCTAGAAGGCATCCTGGGATGGGTCTTAGGGGTGGCGGTCAGGGGAGGTTGAGTAGGATTGGTGGGGAGATCTCCAGGGTCATGTTTTGAAATGCATTCTATATTTGCTTTGGTAATAACATGTGACGCCCTTTGTTCCTTCTCAAAAAAGTTGTGCTCCAAAGATGCTGACCTCGCTGGCATGAACAGTGGCCTCAGCAGGGAACTAGGCTCCTTCCTACAAATTCCAGGCTAGGCTGAGCGTGACCGACCGAGGAGAACGTGCTTCCTCTGGGTCACACGACCAAACAAGGGTGACTGTGGGACAGGAAAAGATAGCATGCTTCACTCAAGTTCTCCACAAGCAGATTATCATTTTTCTTACATTGTAGTTGCACCAGTATTCCTATGAACATAGACACAAAAGTCCCCATCAAAATATGAGCAACTCAAAGCCGGTACGGCAAGGCTAGCACACCATCACCAAATAGCATGGATTCCTGGAATCCAAATTTGGACCAATACTAAAAGATCCGTCAGTATAACCCACTATACTAGCAGACTAAAGAATAAAAACCACGCTATTATCTCAAGAAATGTAGAAAAATGCATTTGTCTAAATCCAACATTCATTCATTATTTAAAAAATAAAACGCTTTCAGCAAACTAGGAGTATAAAGAAACTTCTCTAACCCAATAAAGAACACCTACAAACAGCCTACAACTAACCCTCCGATAAATGTTGAAAAACTGAATGCTTTCCCCAAAGTACAAGAAAAAGGCAGAGAGATGTCCACCCTCACCCTACAGTGGTGAAAACTTAGGTCTACTCAAAAACCTGTACAGAAGACTTAGAGCAACGTTATTCATAATCACTAAAAATCCAAAACAACTGAAATGTCCTTCCGTGGGAATAAATAAGCCGTAGTACATCCGTAAAATGCAATACCACTCGGCAAATGCCACACAAACTATTGACACGGGCCACAACATGGGTGGATCTGAAACACCTTAAGCTAAGCGAAAGAAGCCAGACACAAAAGCTTACATCATGTACACTTCCATTTCTACGACGTTCTCGAAATGGCAAAACTACAGAGAGAGAGCTCACATCCTGCCTGCCATGGACTAGGCATGGAGGGAGGCCTGACGGCAAAGGAGCCACACCAGGAACTCCGGGAGGTAGAACGTTCTGTATCCTGAGGCACCTCCACCAGGGCGTGCCACCCTGCGAATGTGTCAAAACTTAAGGAATTGCACGGCAAAGCACAAGTGAATTTTACTGCATGTAAATTTTGGAATACATTTTACAAAAGCTGGTAAAGTACGTACAAAGATTTCCTGGCCATCCTCATACGTGTAGTCTTAAAAAGTAAACTTGAGAATCATGTGTTAGGAAGAAAGAGAAAGAAAAAAAGAGACAAAGGGAAAGAAAGGGAGAAAGAGAAAGGACAGGAGAGGAAGAAAGAACCAAAAGAATGAAAGAAAAGAGAAAGAAGGAAAGAGAAACAGAAAAATAAAGAGAAAGAAAAAGAAAAGGAAGTAAATAAAACAGCATTACATTTATAGAGAATTTATGGGGAATTGACATATTTCCAGTTGAAGTCTTTCTCCCCAAGAGCAAGTCATCTTTTATGCTCTTCAACTGAGTGTCTTCAATTTTTTTCACTTTGGGTCCAGCACATACTTTTTGTGAAATTCTCCCCAGTTGTTGTGTTGCTATTGAGAATGAACTCTTTTCTCTATTACAATTTTTGAATTCTCATTATTAGTAAGTACAGATTTCTGAGTTCCGATTCTGTAACTGGCCGCCTCATTGGCCTCCCTTGTTGTAATTAATATCAGTCATTAATTAATATGATATGGCATATGCTGACATCATCCATAAATAGCAACTGACTTTTTCCACTGTTTATATGCCAACTTCCCCTTTCTAATGACGATGACTAACACTTTGAAAACAATGGTAAGTAATCTCACTTTTCTTTTCTAAGTTTCACCCACATGTGGAAGATGGAACAGCTGTGCAGGTTTTGGCTCTCTATCCTCATTTTCTCTGACCTAAAAGATAGGGAGCCCCATAGAGAGTTATGTCTCTATTTCTCACAACAGTTTTTTATTGATTAAAAATTAGTGGTGCATGAGGATTGAACATGTAAAAGAAAAAAAGGCAAATCATTCCCAAGTTCTACAACGCTAACAAATCAATGGTCTGTAACCTCTGCTGCTCCCTGTCTGAGCTCATCTTGTACGGCATTTCCTCAGGCTGTGATCACAGCCCAGGAAGGTCTGTTCAAAGACTGAAAGCACTTCCTGGATTTTACATACAAACTCCAAGACAGAGGCAGCCACCTGGCACATCCCCACCTTGCCATCAGATAGGGGGTTAGGAGAGTTGATAACGGGAAAGAATCAAAGTTATGAGCGCCTCTAAAGATCAGCCTGGGTGAGAGGAAAGAAAGGGACTGGGCGTGCCAACTAGCCCGGAATTCCCTCGCTCCCCAAAGACAACAAGGCAAGACAGCCCAGGAGCCTGCAGCATGGCCATTCCGGCCGGCTGATCCAGGAGAACAGCTCCAGGTTCTTCATCCACCAGCTGCGGCCTCCTCCCCTTAGTAGAAAACGCAGGTTGGACACCGAGGAGGCTTCAGCGCTAATCGCACATAACTATTTCTTTGGGAAAACAGGGCAACTGGGATGGGGGTTGGGCTATCAGAGCAAGAAAACTGAGAAGCAATTCCAGATTATTCAAAATCATAAAATTGCCCCATCTTTGTGCTGGGAATGACCGTAGGAATGACCTAACATAACTTTCCAATTTTTGCAGGAATCCCCTCTTCACAGCATCTCCAAATTATTCCAGTAATAATAAAAGTGCTATTTCAAAAGCAGTGTTTTGACAGTTTGATATTTAGCAAACTCTCTCTTAAACTGAGATAAAGCCAGTTCCAATTCAAAACTCGAAGTGGGGCTATCATCTGTAGTGAGACAGAGTACACAGCTCCTCATTCTAGCACAGAGCTTTTTCTTTTTTCTTTTTCTTTTTTTTTTTTTGACATTTGGTGAATTCACTGCTGTTTATAAAGAATTCCTTTAACATATGGCATATTGTTATGTGGATTTAAGCAGAGAAAAATCTATAAAAATTCTATTCATAAGTCGGAGGCTCATAACCACAGGTTATATCCAAAAACATTGCAGATGTCTTAAATTTCAAAACCAATCTTTTAAATGGTGGATAAATTTAATGATAGTCCAAAAGAAAAGAAGTAAGTTTTCAATGCAGTTTTGTCACCATTCTATTACAAAACAGGAAAAAATGACTAAGGAATGGGAAAATATTATCTTCATTTTCACTTTGTATTGCCGCTATAAGAAATTACCAAAAACGGAGTGGCTTTAAACCACACAAATGTATTATCTTACTACAGGTCAAAAGTCCAGCATGAGGCTCATGGGGCTAAAATCCGGGTGTGGGCAGGGCTGGTTCCTTCTGGAAGCTCCAGGGGAGAATCTGTTTCTTTGCCTCTTCTGGCTTCCATGGGCTGCCTGCAGTCCTTGGCTCGTGGCCCCTTCCTCTGTCTTCAGAACCAACAATGCTACCTCCCTGACCCTGCTCCCATAGTCACATCTCACCCTGTCTCTCTCCCGCCTTTCCCTCCACAGTGAAGAGCCTTTGTGGCTCTGCTAGGCCCACCTGGATAATACAAGATCATCTCCCATCTCCAGGTCACCTGATGAGCAGCCTTAATTCCTCTTTGCCAGGTACACATTCACAAGTCCAAGGATTAAGAGGTGGACATCTTTGAAGGACCCTTATTCTGCCTACCACAGGTATTTCTTCAATTGTTGATACTTGAGAGAAAGATGTAATCAGAGGAAGACAAGCAAGTACATTGTCAAGAGATCTGATCACATCTCAAGAGCTGAAGCGAGCGTCTGGAGACCGGCAGACACGTCGGCGGTGGCATGCCGGCCAGTCCCCACCTCTGCAGTCTCACTTCGGTGCTCTGGCTTCCTTTGGCCTTGCTGTCATCACTGCTTCTCTCAGCTTCTGAGAGCTTCTCAGTGAAATGAAACGGGAGAGGCCGATTTTTCTCAAGGGAAGTGGGCAAGATTTAAAAGAAATCAAGAAAGAGGGTTTTTTGTTGTTTATTTGTTTTGTTTTGTTGAGATAAAGTCTCGCTCTGTCACCCAGGCTGGAGTGCAGTGGCGTGATCTCGGCTCGCTGCAACCTCCACCTCCCAGGTTCAAGCGAGTCTCCTGCCTCAGCCTCCTGTAGTCCCTCAGCTGGGATTACGGGCGTGCACCACCATCCCTGGCTAATTTTTTGGTTTTGGGGTTTCATCATGTTCGGCAGACTGGTCTGGAACTTTTGACCTCAGGTGATCAAACCGCCTCAGCCTCCCAAAGTGCTAGAATTTACAGGCGTGTGCCACAGTGCCTGGCCAAGAGGGGTTTACAAGTTTACAAGGGGTTTACAAATGTCACAGGTGAGCAGCAACTATCTTGGGCTGGTGGTGCCGGGGCAAGAAGAATTTACCAAGACAGTTGTGGGTCAAGAAAAGCAGATACATGAGAGAAAGTATGAAAATATGTTGTAGGGGAGCAATGGGCAGGCCAGCAAGAGAGGAGCTGACCGCAAGGAGATAAAGGCTTGCTGGGGCCTTCACAGGACGGTGTTGTGCTGTGTGCTGGAGAGACCAACATGCAGGACTGATGACGATGCCGCGGTGCGCGAACTTGCAGGTGTCTGACGATAAGTTGGGTGCAGGAGGGCTACATGTCCTGGACCGTGAAGAGAGGCAGACTTGGGGCTTACCCGCTTTTTATTTTTGCTTTCCCTCATTTCCACCAGCCTGACTCTGTTTCCCCAATTAGGATTCCACATTTGAAAAAGAATGGAAGCAACCGAGGCTGAAGGAAGCCTTTGGAAGCAAGGCTGGGGAGACCCATGCTCCTGATATCCCCCACAGTGGAAGTAAGGACATGGGGGTGGGGGATCTGATGGCTGAGAGGCTCCCCACTTCCCTCCTGGGACATTCACTTCCAGGAGAGGGCACTGGGGCGTCAGGTCACAGAGCGAAGTATCCAGTGTTCACGCTCCCTCCTGGTGCGTATGTGTCAGACTAAAACCCTGTGGACCGAAGCTGGGAAAACCCTCATTTAAAAAAATGGTAAGCAGCTGCAGTCTAGAAAAGGGGTATTCTTCAAATTCATTACATGAGGACACAGAAGAAAGCCACAGGGACCACGAGGCCCCCCGAGGCCGCTGTGAGGCATCCTGAGGCCAGCTGACTCCTGCCCTGTGTCTGGTCCACGGGTCTTCAGTGGCAGTTCTAGAATGGGTGTTTAGGCAGAAACTCAGTCTGAGACATTCTTATTTTTTGGAGCTAAAATAGGCTTCCTGTTATGAATAATGATGCTACTATATGGTAATTAGTTCTTAAAACAACGTGAAGTATCAGCTCCCCCACACACTCTTTTTCTAGTGGTGTCTGAAACACACAAGAATGGGAAGCCCTGGAGCTCCACACTAAACCTGGGGACGCATCATAGACACATCACACACAAAGGCAGAACATGACGTGAGGGTGCCCTGTATTTCCAGGCATGTGGCAGACTGGGAATATGCAGATACAGCTGGCCCTTGAACGACATGGGGGTTAAGGGCGCTGATGCCCCCTTGCAGTCAAAACTCTGCATACAACTTTTCACTCCCCAGAAATCTAACTCCTAGTAGCCCACTGTGGACCAGAAGCCTGATACCAGAAACAGTCAATTAACACAGAATCTGTATGTTATGTGCCTATACTGTATTCTTACAATAAAGTAAGCTGAAGCGAAAAAAAGGTTACTAAGAAAATCATAAGAAGGAGAATATGTATTTACTGTTCATTAAGTGGGTCCTCATAAAGGTCTTCATCCTTGTCATCTTCAGGTTGAGTAGACTGGAAGAGGAGGAAGAGGAGGGGGTTGTTCTTGCTGCCTCAGGGGTGGCAGAGGTGGAAGAAAATGTGCATATAAGTGGACCCATGCCGTTCAAGGGCCGACTTTATGAAAATATGGGTTTTAGGCCTGGTATAGTGGCTCACACGTGTAATCCCAGGACTTTGGGAAGCCAAGGTGGGTGGATCACCTAAGCCCAGGAGTTCAAGACCAGCCCAGGCAACATGGCAAAACCCTATCACTTTAAAATTTAAAAAAAAAAATGGAAAAATTATACAATAAAATATGGGTTTTAGACTGGGTGTGGTGGCTCACACCTGTCATCTCAGCACTTTGGGAGGCTGAGGTGGGCGGGTCACCTGAGGTCAGGAGTTTGAGACCAGCCTGGCCGACATAGTGAAATCCCATCTGTACTAAAAGCACAAAAATTAGCCAGGGGTAGTCCCAGCTACTTGGGAGGCTGAGGCAGGAGAATCACTTGAACCCAGGAGGTGTTGGTTGCAATGAGCCGAGATATCACAGTACTGTACTCCAGCTTGGGTGATAGAAAGAGATTCCATCTCAAAAAAAAAGGAAGAGCTGGGCGTGGTGGCTCAAGCCTGTAATCCCGGCACTTTGGGAGGCCGAGGCGGGTGGATCACGAGGTCAAGTGATCGAGACCATCCTGGTCAACATGGTGAAACCCTGTCTCTACTAAAAATACCAAAAAGTAGCTGGGCATGGTGGTGCGTGCCTGTAATCCCAGCTACTCAGGAGGCTGAGGCAGGAGAATTGCCTGAACCCAGGAGGCGGAGGTTGCGGTGAGCCGAGATCGCGCCGTTGCACTCCAGCCTGGGTAACAAGAGCGAAACTCCGTCTCGAAGCAAAAAAAAAACTATGGGTTTTAGGATGATAAGAAACTGCCTTTTTGCCTTGTTTTGTTTTGTTTTGTTTTGTTTTTTTAGCATTGTTACATTGTTTTTTCAGCTACATTTGGTGTCATTGCTTTTCCAAAAAGAAGCTGTGTCTTACTTTTTCTAGTAAACAGAATAGACTTAAAATAGAACCCCACACAAATACCCAGTGACAAAGATGACAAAGCAATTTGTTCAGGAAAGAATCCTCTTTTCAACTGATGATATTAGATGTGATATTGAGTATCCCTATAGGAAAAAAGTAAATGACAGCTCTCCAATTGTACATAAAAGTTAACTCAAAATAGGTCTAAGACATGAATTTAAGAGCTACAATTATAAAACTTCTAGAAGAAACATAGAAGAAAAATCCAAGTGACTTTGGATTAATCAAAGAAGTCTTAAATAGGACACAAAAAGCACAAATTAAAATATTTAAGAAACTGGAATTCATAATTTTTTTAATTTTTGTACTTCAAATGCCACTGTTAAGAAAATGAAAAGGCAAGCCACAAGAAATCTTTGCAAAACATGTATCTGACAAAGATGTATATCCCAAACATGCAAAGAACTCTTGCTGCTCAATAAAGAAAACAAACCACCTAATTTTTTTTAGTGACCAGATGATCTAAACAGACACTTCATGGAAGAAAATGTACAGGTGGCAAGTAAGCACGTAAACCATCATCAGTTCTCAGGCAAATGCAAGTTAAAACTACAAATAAATATCTCACTGTGGTCACCAGGATGGTTAAAATTTTTTAAACTGACAATACCAAGTGCTGACAGGGATGTGGAGCAACTGAAACGCTTACGTGTTGATGGCAAGATGCAAAATTGTGCAGCCACATTGGAAAACAGTTTGACAGTTCCTTATAAAGTTAAACATAAGTTTACCCTGTGACCCAGCAGTTCCACTTATAAATGTTTACTCCTACCTCCCACCCAAAAGAAAACAAAAAAAACATGTGTCCACATTAATACCTGTTAACATGTGTTGGTTTTGTTTTTCTGTCAGTCATTCTCTTTTTGTATTTATTTTACTTTCAGTAGTTTTTGGTTACGTGGATAAGTTCTTCAGTGGAGATTCCTGAGGTTTTGGTGCACTCATCACCCTAGCAGTGCACACTGCACCCAACATGTCATCTTTTAGCCCTCACCCTGCCTCCACCCTTCCCCACCTAGTCATTCTTAGGCTTTTTCATGCTCATAATTTAGCTCCCACTTATAAGTGAGAATATGCAATATTTGATTTTCTATTTCTGAGTTACATCATTTAGATAATGGCCTCCAACTCCATTCAAGTTGCTGCAGAAGCCATGATTTCCTTCTGCTTTGTGGCTGAGTGATATCTCCATGGTGTGTATATACACCTCATTTTCTTTATCTACTCGTTGGTTTGTGGGCATTTAGGCTGGGTCTGTATTTTTGTGGTTGGAAATTGTGCTGCTCTACATACATGTGTGAGTGTCTTTTCATATAATGACTTCTTTTCCTCTGGGCGGGCACCTAGTTGTAGGATTGCTGGATCAAATGGTGGTTCTGCTTTTAATTCTTCAGGAATCTCCATACTGTCTTCCATAGTGAATACCTGTTAATGTGTTTATAGATGCTTTGTTCATCACGGGCAAGGGAAACAACCTCGCTATCACCTGGTGACCAAATAAACACATTGTGTCTGTAGTAGTCCATTTTCATACTGCTCTAAAGAACTGCTGAGACTGGGTAATTCATAAAGGCAAACAGTTTAATTGACTCGCAGTTCAGCATGGCTGAGGAGGCCTCAGGAAACTTCCAGTCATGGTAGAAGGCAAAGAGGAGGCAAGGCACCTTCTTTATATGACAGCAGAAAGGAGAAATGCCAGGTGAAGGGGGAAGAGCCCCTTACAAAACCATGAGATCTCATGACAACTCAGTATCACGAAAACAGCATGCAGGAACCTGTCCCCACGATTCAGTCACCTTCACCTGGTCTCTCCCTTGACACGTGGGGAGTATGGGGATTACAATTCAAGATGAGATTTGAGTGGGAACACAAAGCCAAACGGTATCAGTGGCATCTACATACCCCGGAATACTACACTGAGATAAAAGGAACCGACTACTTACACAAACGTCAACGTAACAATACGGATGGCTCTTCAAAGTGTTATATTCAGTGTAAAGAAAAAAGAAGAGACTACATACTGTAAGATTCCATTTGGCTAGAATTCTTAAAAAGGCCAAACCAATGATGAAAAGCAGATCCGTGTTTGCAAGGCACTGGGACAGAGTGTGGGTTCACTACAGAGGAGAATGACTGGAACTCTGGAACGGTGGGATCTTCTGGAATGATGGAACCTTCTGGAACGACTGAACCTTCTGGAATGGTGGGGCCTTCTGGAATGCTGGGACCTTCTGGAATGATGGCACCTTCTGGAATGATGGCACCTTCTGGAATGACTGAATCTTCTGGAATGATGGGAGTGTTCTAGGTTATCATTGTGGTGGTTACACAACTGGACACGCTTCTCAAAGCTCACCAAATAGTACACCTAAAATCGGTGGGTTCTGGCTGGGCATGGTGGCTCATGCCTATAATCTTAACACTTTCGGAGGCAGAGGTGGGCAGATCACCTGAGGTCAGGAGTTCAAGACCAACATGGTGAAATGCCATTTCTACTACAAATATAAAAATTATCCAGTCATGGTGGTGTATGCCTGTAATTCCAGCTGCTCAGGAGGCTGAGGCAGGAGAATCGCTGGAAACCATGAGGCAGAGGCTGCAGAGAGCAGTGAGCCGCACCGCACTCCAGCCTGAGCAACAGAGCAAGACTCCATCTCAAATAAACAAACACAATTGGTGGGTTTTATTGTACATAAGTTATGCCTTGGCAGAGCGAAACCCAAAAAACACTATACAGTGGAAGCCACTGACACGCCATTAACCAAGGCCAAGTCTGTATCTCGTGGCCACCAGGAGGCTGCCGGGGTGGTGGGGGAAGTAAGATTTCAGTTTCGTTTTCCCAAAGGATTCCTCTAAATGTAGGTTAGCAAAAGCAAAACATGCTGCAGAATTTTTAGAGTTTTCCTGACGCGTCCTCCACCCCCGTGCCCCAGACAGCCCATGGCAGCTCTCCCAGCACGAGCATCTCAGTTTCTCTTCTTCCGAGAGAGGTCCGACCAGGTGGTCAAAGGGGTGTTGGTTCTCAGCCGCCACATCAGTGTGTACTTTCCAAGCTGCATTGTCTGATGGGCAGCTGGGACCTGTAGCCTGGGCCATCTGTGTCTACTCCCGTGAATGCTGACCTGCATCCTTTGCTTCCACATGGCACATGGCAGAAGCATGCATGCAGGGTGGACGTGGCAAGAGCAAGATCCTGTGTGGACAGCACCCATGGGTGGGAAGGGAGCATCAGAGCCAGGAGCACAGCTCAGACCGCATCTTCCAGGAAGCCATTGCCACCCTTGGAAATAGCGCAGTGGACCCCAAGACGGGGTCTGCCACTGTCCCTGATTGCTCTTTCCCGGGGCAGAGCTGCCCCGTCACCCAGTCTAACAGGAGAGTGTGTGGCCATCCCTCTGCTGCCAAACGAATGAACACTTTCTGGATTTCTTTACTCTTCCCCGTACCAGGCGAGTCTTCACCCCTTTGCTTCCTTGAACAGCAGACTGGACTCTCCTTATCCATCTCTCCTGCTCCAGCATCTGTTCCTCACTTCCGCAGCGGCCAGGCCCCAGCCCCACCTGGAAAGGCAGAAGTTGGCCAAGACAGTGAGGCCCACCTGGCTCTTTTGTGCTCCGCCCACCCATAGATCCCACAGAAAGCTGGAAAGCGCCCATGTGAGGGGCCCAGCCCTCAAGGGACAGCTCCCAGCAGCGAGATGCCTACTCCGCAGTGACAGGCCAGTGGGCGGGGATGCAGGCACAGAAGCGCTCCCCATAGAGCAGGCAGGCGGGGCCCAGAGCCCAGCCATGAGCCGTTCCATTTCCAAAACTCACCCACAGGCCCACTGGTCACGTGGTGCACCACTAGGCGCAGCTCAAGAAAACTAAAAATGCGGCTTTTCCACTGCAGAATTCCCAGTCAAAGGAGGAGTTTTCCTGTGGAGCTAGAGTGGAGGTGATAAGGCTGGTGTCCTCCCAGCCTCAGCTACTCCCTGAGCAACACTAGGCCCTCTCCTGTCCGGCCCTGTGGACACTGGGCCGGGTCATTCTCTGTGGCGGGGCTGTGCTGGGCACTGTAGATGCTGAGCAGCACCCTGGCCTCGAGCCACCGGGTGCCAGCAGCAACCTCAGCTGTGACAACCAAAACTGTACCCAGACTTGGCGAGTGTCCCCTGTGGGCCCTGTCACCCCCTGCTGAGAACCACTGACTTATGTTTCTCCTTTTCTGTCAGTCTCCTTTCACTCTTTTTTGCTTTGCTCCCTATGGCCTCTGCTCCCCAACCTTCCAGCCTGCATCCACACTGCAGTCCCCCTTGGCACGTTCTGCAGCCTGCAGATCCAGAGGGGAGGGCACCTCTCAACAGCGGCAGAGATCAGAGTCATCCCACGTGAGTGCTCACCAAGGCAGGGTCCCCAGGAGGCCTGGTAACATCTAACATGACGGAGTGCTGCCGTCCTCGGGGAGGTGGCAGTCCGGCGGAGAATGGCCCTGGCCTGCCAGCTGCCTGCTCTGAGTCACCCACATTTCCTCAGCACGAGCTGGGGGCCTTCCAGCTCAGGGGCACCCATCCTCTCCCAATGATCCTCAGACACTCCACAAAGTCTGAGCAGCAAAACCCGACACACCAGCATTTCTAGGAAGGGCTTTTCCTGACACATCTTTAGGTGTCCGAGTCACTGAATGCAGAAGAAATGATTTGAAAGGAAACTGAATATCAGGCATCACTTCCCATCAGAGGGACCCTCCCATCCAGGGAACTGGGGAGTCCCGGGTGCTGCCTGAGTCACGTGCGTAGCCCATAAAAGGCCTCGAGGACACACCTGTCGGAGCAGCCCACAGCGCAGACAGAAACTGGGCCTGCAGACCTCTCTGGCCCTGGTTTTTTCCATTGTCTGTTTTCATGGGGAAGGACAAACCAGAATGCGTCATGATCCCCAGGTCTGGATGGGAAATAGCTTCTGAGCTGCGTGGCTGTGCTCCTGCCTCAGTGGACCTGTTACAGCCTGGGGATTCTTCACTTAGGTGCCCGTGAACCCCACACGTGCGATGCTGACGGCGCCTTACCCTCTGGCTTGGGGTTGTGGGTATCAAGTGCTATGTTCAGACAGTGGTCCCGGGTGGAAAAGCGGGTCTCAGACGAACAGCCCCAGGGCCTGGACATTGACGCCTCCTCCCCTCCTGCCTCTTGGCACTGCAACCTGAGACCACATTAGAGCTAAGAAGAGCCATGGAGGAAGCCCGAGGCACCATTTACCTGGGTTCCACTGAGGACATTCGAGATGTCCTGAGTGTCCCTCAGCGCCTCTGCTCCCTCCTCCGATGTGGCCACCCTCAGTCCCCAGAAGGAGGTCCCACCCCCTGTGCAGAAAAGGAAGGAGAACCTCTTCCCACAGAGGCTTGCTGGCCTGCAAACGCCAAGCCTGGGGAAAAACACTCTCTGCCCCTCCACACCACTGCCCCGTAGCTGAACACAACCAAGGGATCTCCCTCTGCAACAGGACCTTTGCCCCCAGAAAGCCTGCCCGCCTTTCCTCTGTCCTAGACAACTCTTCCCCAGCCCCCAGCAGCCCCATGGCCTTGCCTGTGTTTCACCGAGAAAATAGAGGAAGCAAAGGAGAAGGTGCATGGCGTCCCTGAGACCCGAGAGGAGCAGCAGGGCTTGGCCGACGGGCTGGGGCCCACCTGGAAGCAGGGTCTTCACGGAGAGTTGCTTCCCCAACCCCACGCTACTCTGGCACCAGCTCACCAGGCCTGGCACTGCCCACAGCATGATGTCATGTAAAGAGGCCTTGGTGGTCACGTAAGTGCCACCTTGAGACGGGCTGGAAAGCCCTTGGGTTTAGAGTATGATGTCGTCTTTCTTCGTCTCTTATTGGACAGATGCGTGCCCAGGAAGTGGAAGGAAAGGAGAGACTTTGGGGAAAATCCAACCCATTTCTTTCTGGGTCCCAGGAAGGCAGCAATGAGGAAAGAAATGGAGTTTCCAACACAAGTGGGGAGTGAGACGTCAAACACACGTCTCACATCTTTGGTAAGATCCAAACTTACCCCCAGATGTGGCTAAGAGGACAAAGGTGTGCTGATGACCTGCGCAGGATGGCCACCATGTCCTTCGGTGAAGGGCAGGAAGAGAGGGAAAGAGGAAGATGGAGATAGAAGACAGGAAATAAAAACAGAGAGAGATGGAGACAGGATAACGTGAAGGAACCTGAGATGGGGAAGTTACCCTGGAATCTCCAGGTGGGTCCAGTGTGCCTACAGGGTCCTTATAAGAGAGGCGCCAGAGAGCTAGAATCGGAGATGTGAGGAGGATTCAGAGTGGGTCGTCGAGCTGCTGCATGGCTGGCCTTGGAACTGGAGGGAGGGCCACAAGCCAAGGCATGCAGGCGACCTCTAGAAGCTGGGGAAGGCGGGAACAGAAAGCATGCCCACTTGCCTGGCTTGCATTTGTCCAATCGGAGAAGAAGATAGACTGACGTCATGCTCTCAAGAGCCGCCAGAAGGAGCCAGCCGTGCCAGTGCCTCGATCTTAGCTCAGTGAGAGCCACGCTGAACTTCTGAGCATTAGAAATGGATGAGAGGACAAAGGTGTGTTGTTTTAAGCCACAGTGTTTGTGACCATTTCTTACGGCAGCCACAAGAAATCCATGCAGGACTTTAAATGCCTCTTGTTCAATCCATTCCTTAAATGACCAAAAAAAAAAAAAAAACTGAAGAAGGAAAATCAGGTGCAGTCCAGTGTGGTGGCTCATGCCTGCAATGCCAGCACTGTGAGAGGCTAAGGAGGGTGGATCACCTGAGGTCAGGAGTTCGAGACCAGCTTGACCAACATGATGAAACCCCGTCTCTACTAAAAATACAAAACATTAACTGGGCGTGGTGGCACATGCTTGTAATCCCGGCTACTCAGGAGGCTGAGGCAGGAGAATTGCTTGAACCTGGGAGGCAAAGATTGCCTTGAGCCAAGATTGTGCCACTGCATTCCAGCCTGGGCAACAGAGCCAGACTCGGTCTCAAAAAAGAGAGAAAAGAGAAAAGCAGGTGGTACCTCAAGGCAGCACCTGCTAACTAGGGGCCACATCAAACGCACAGGTGGAAAGCCCCACCCGGACAGCTGGCAAGTCTTGTCATTCCTAGCCAGGGTTCACCAAGAAACATCCCAGGCTGCTGGGACAGAAATATCTGGAACCAAAAGAAACACAGATCTCCCAGGCCCCGAGACAAGAGCTGTTTGTCAGAACACCACCTTGTGCCTCTTATGACCAGCAGGCCCACAAGAAAAGATGAAGTTTAGTGTAAGGTGTCAGGAAGGGGTCCAGTTTCTGCTTTCTGCACCATGGAATACTATGCAGCCATCAGAAACGATGAGTTCATGTCCTTTGTAGGGACATGGATGAACCTGGAAACCATCATTCTCCAGCAAACTGACCCAAGAACAGAAAATCAAACACCGCATGTTCTCACTCAGAGGCGGGTGTTGAACAATGAGAACACATGGACACAGGGAGGGGAGCATCACACACTGAGGTCTGTCGGGGGAAATAGGGGAAGGACAGCAGTCCCAAGTGGGTGATCCCAGGCCAGGTCAAATGTTATAAAATGCTACAGGGCAGCGTATAAACAGCAAATGCTGGGGAGGCCAGGGGCGCCTCTGTGACAGAGGACAGGTTGGAGATGGGCTCTGAAGGTTGGGCAGAACTTGGGCAGGCAGAGAAGGTGGGGTGGCATTCTGTAAGACTTGAAGCCCCTTGCAGAAGCCGGAGGCCTGACGCTAGCTTTGCTTAACAAGTGAGGGCATGAGCAGTGGGCCCTGTGGCAGGACTTCCTGTGGCAGGACGGCTCTTCCTGCCAAATGCACACAGCCCGAGAGCAAAGCATTACTCAGCCGTAAAGGAAGGAAGCACCGACACACGCTACAACACCGATGAACCTGAAAAATACAATGCGCAGAGAAAGGAACCAGTGAGAGCGGCCTGGATCACCTGGCTGGCCTGAAACTGAAAAACAGGCAGGTTTTTTTTTGTTTTTTGGTTTTTTTTTAGTCGTTTTTGTTTTTGGTTTTTTGAGACAGAGTCTTGCTGTAGCTGCCTGGGGGAATGCAGTGGTACGATCTCGGCTCACTGCAACCTCCACCTCTTGGGTGTCCCCCCTGCAACTCGGGGGACATCAGGACCGGTTTGTTGAGGATCTGCTCCTCTACTTTGGACCCGTTAGAATCATTTTCCTCATCTGGAAAACAGAGTGTCAGCACTCCCCTCACCTGGTGACTACACGGGATGTTTGGGAAGCCAGTACCTGGCCAGTAGCCCACACCTACTTGATCAATTTTCAAAATTCTCTCTCCATAGTGTGCATTTCTTCTACCCCAAAGGCACAGGTTGTGTGCTTATTTTGGCACAGCACATATGCGTAAGATAAATAACACATATACCTTGTCGAGAGAAATTATACCCTTCTGCAGGGGGCCTCTTGTCGTGGCCAAAATACCTTCAGCAAATGTGGAACTTGTGCCTTGAGGACAAAGAATATCTCTCATCCTTAAGAAAGGCTGCCAGTGAATGTCTGTGCCATGCAAAATATCTCCACAGTTATGCTCTATTTTACTGCAATTTATTGAAAGTGTTGTATTAGGATAACACATTCCTCAATCCGGTAAAGCAGACTTGCAACCTACATGTGTCTTGATGGGCAGCCTACACAAGTCTCAACATGCAATTGCGGTGGAGCTCCCTTCGCCCTCAGGCTCTTCTTTGTCCTGCACATGACACTTGACATCTGGCAACCTTGCAAGAACCAAGCGAGGGTGCTGGTGTCTCCCTGCTTCTAAACATCTTCAAACTTCATTTTCTTCTTAGACAAGCAGAAGTACAAGTGGAAATTCAAGTATGTTATTCTCTGACTCCAATGGGTCGTCTGCCCACTCCGGAGTGAGATAAATTGGAATCCTCCCATCCTGGGACACATTGGAGGAATGGGGTGGTTAGGGGGTGACAGAATGGTCACCTCAGTGTGAGATCATCGTCTCCTAAAAATCAGGATACCAGGAAGGGGCACTGGTTGGCAGTCACAAGCGTAGGGGGGACACATGGTCTCTCCTCGGTGCTCCAGTAAGCCTGTTAGTGGTGACTTAGGGATACTCCTGGAAAACCCAGGAGCTTTCAGGAAGTCCCGTGGGATGTTAGAGCAGTGTCCTGTCAGAGAAAGGAACAAAATCTGGAGTCCTGGGGTCGAGCCCTGACTCTGCTAGGAACTGGCCATGTCATCAAGGTAGATTGCTGCAACAGTGACTCCCTCTCCCTGGCATGATTCATGTTTCCCTGTATTCTCACCCCTTGGTCATGTGGCTTTGCTGCTCCTCCCATCAATAAATGAGGTCTTGGCCAGGCATGGCAGCTCAAGCCTGTAATCCCAGTATTTTGGGAGGCTGATGTGGGTGGCTCACCTGAGGTCAAGGAGTTCAAGACCAACCTGGCGAGTATGGCAAAACCCTGTCTCAACAAAACATACAAAACTCAGCCAGGCATGGTGGTACACATCTGTAATCCCAGCTACTCAGGACGCTAAGGCAGGAGAATCACTTGAACCCAGGAGGCAGAGGTTGTAGTGAGCCGAGATTGTGCCATTGCACTCCAGCCTGGGCAACAAGAGCAAAACTCTATCTCAAAAAAAAAAAAAAAAGAAAGAAAAGAAAGAAATAAGATCTAGGCCAGATGCTGTGGCTCATGCCTGTAATCCCAGCAATTCAGGAGGCTGAGGTGGGCAGCTCACCTGAGCTCAGGAGTTCAAGACCAGCCTGGCCAACATGTCTATAAAAAATGCAAAAATCAGCTAGGTGTGATAGCACACACCTATGGTCCCAGCTACTTGATACGCTGAGGCAAGAGAATAGCTTGAACCCGGGAGGCAGAGGCTGCAGTAAGCAGAGACGGCGTTGCTGCAGTAAGTGGAGATGGCGTTGCTGCACCCCAGCCTGGGCAACAGAGTGAGACTCTGTCTCAAAAAAAAAAAAAAGAAATGAAGTCTATTTCTCATTTCCCCCACTCCTTGCCCCTCTGGGGTAGCCTGTGACATGCTTTGACCAATAGAATGGAGTGGAAGTGACCTGCAACTTCCAAGGCTAGAGAGCTCCTACTTTGGTCACCTGGGAACATTCTGATCATCATTTGAAGATGCTGGGATGCAAGCTTCTCAGTGGCTCCTGCCGCACAAGTGAGCCCAGGTGAGCCTGGGTAAGATCAGCTGAAGAATCATCCAGTCAACCCACAGAATCTTGAAAAATAATTCATCATTGCGGTTTTAAGCCATGAAGTTTGAGGCTCATTTGTTATGCAGCAATGCTGACTGATACATCTTCCCAGTCTGTTTATTCCTCTTCTGTATGTCAGTTTCTTCATCTAAAATATGAGGTTGAATTAGGTGATCTCTAGGTTCCTAAAGCTCTGATGCTCAGTCATGAGGAAAAGAGATAAATGTTTGTCACAGCAATAAATGAAAAGATGGAAAAGATGCCAAGTCAAAGAGAGCAGTGCCTGGGAACAGGCATTGTCTCCTCTTCACTGAAATTGGTGCCGTTCCATAGACGCTGCCAAGGAGGACATAGAGTTCACTCCAGCTGCACACATGGGAGCACTGCACCCCCTAGGACGTGGTACAAGACATCAGTGATCTCGGACGTGGGCCACACGGTTCTCCAGCCCTGCACTCACACCCTGCCTCCACTGTGCCAGCCCAAAAGTTCCTTTGATCCTGAGCCTGCAACCTCCTTTGCACACTGCAGACACGAGGAGGAGGAAGAACTGTGGTAGGACAAGCAGACAAGGAGTCAAGGCACTTTCTATCAAGCCTGCAGCTTCAATGACTAGTACTGTCGAGTGCAGACGGTCTTCATGCAAACTGCGTGCTTGCGGAGGCAAGACTGTCAGAGGATGGCACCCCTACCCCGCACCTACACGGACTGGCACAAACATCTGAGTGAGTCACGATGCACGACTCCAGTGTCGGTTGTACATTCCTCAGGATCGTAAGCCAGTGACCCTCGACCTCCCCATTTTAAGCAAAAGGGCATTTCAAAGTAGCAGTCCTGGGTCACTGGTACTTCCCAGTGGTAGGGTCATTCTATTTTCTTCTAGCCCTTCTCTAAACTCTTAACTTCCTCATTAGAGAATCTCACTGAGTTGAACTCTCATTTCAGCCTCATTTCCAGAAGGATTTGGATTCTCAGTTCTTCGAGTCTCTCTCCTTAGAGTGAGTATTGAATGACTTCCATGATGTTTACCTTGGCTCTCTGTGTGCAGGAATCATGCATCAGCTCCTAGTGCTCCCTGCTGCATTTGACTTCCAAATTACAGCTGCCATGAGGGCATGAAGTCCAGTCTCTCCACCTAAATGTCTGCATGTTGTGAAATCAAGGGTATAAAGGGATGTTCAGAAAATAGCTTCTCCAACAGGGCTTCCTTCCTGTGGCCAATTTCATGTAGACATGTCACAATTACAGGGAGCAAAAAAAAAAAAAAAAAAAATGAGAGGTTAAAAAAATACACTGGATTTGCTGAAAAGTTATTTCTTGTAAAAGCTTCTCCCTTCCACTTGGGGAGAAAACAAACAAGCAGATTCCCCTTTGGTTTCCTAAACTTGTGAAGCTTAAGAAAACCCTCGCTTCAGCAAGAATCCTGTGACTAAGCCTGCAACCCCCTGTCCAGCCCACAGTCCATCAGACCAAGCCCCATGTTCTCACCCTGGCTACATTCAAGGCCCGTCCAGTCCACAGTCCATCAAACCAAGCCCCGTGTTCTCACCCCGGCTACGTTCAAGGCCTGTCCAGCCAGTTCTATTTGAACACTTTCCATGACCTCAAAAAAAAAAAATGCAAAGGAATGGGCTCCCTGCTAAGCTTGGGTGAGATTTCCACAGGTGTTCCATTTGCAGTGGGTCAGCTTGTTCCTGAATAAGCCTTTACCAAGTATTTTACTGCACGTCACTCGTGGCAACCCTGTTAGTTGCTGTCTGAAATATCATTATTTCATTATCACCCTTGAGTGACAGTTTGCCTGGGTTTATTTGTTTTTTAGTTTTTTGGTGGTTTTTTTATTTTTGAGACAAGGTCTCACTCTGTTGTCCAGGCTGAAGTGCAGTGGCGCAATCTCGGCTCACTGTAACCTCTGCCTCCCGGGCTCAGCAATTCTTCTGCCTCGGCCTCCCAAGTAGCTGGGATTACAGGTACTTGCCACCACGTCCAGCTAATTTTTGTATTTTTAGAAGAGGTGGGGGTTTCACCATGTTGGTCAGGCTGGTCTCGAACTCCTAACCTTGTAATCTGCCCTCCTCGGCTTCCCAAAGTGCTGGGATTACAGGTGTGAGCCACTGCACCTGGCTCATTTTTTGTTTTTTGGGTTTTTTGTTTTGGTTTGGTTTGGTTCGGTTTGGTTTTATTTTGTTTTGTTTTTTGTTTTTCATTTTTGCTTTTGATTTTGTTCTGAGATGGAGTTTTGCTCCTGTCGTCCAGGCTGAAGTGCAGTGGCCCAGCCTCCGCCTCCTGGGTTCAAGCGATTCTCCTGCCCCAACCTCCTGAGTGCCTGGAATTACAGGCACCTGCCACCACGCCTGGCTAATTTTTGTATTTTTAGTAGAGATAGGGTTTTCCCATGTTGGCCAGGCTGGTCTTGAACTCCTGACCTCAAGTGATCTACCGGCCTCAGACTCCCACAGTGCTGGGATTACAGATGTGAGCCACCGCACCTGGCCTTAGCTGGGTTTAGATTCCATCTCGCCAGTTATTTTATGACTCTCTTTGGAGACATTCTTCTACCGTCCTTTGCATCTAGAGGTGCAGATAAAAATCCATGGGACGCTGATCTGCGTGACACTAGAGAGGCTTTTCTCTCTGGCTGCTTGCAGGCATTTCATTATGTTTGATGTTCTGCAGTTTGGCTGCAATGTGTCTAATTGTGGGTTTCTTTTTATTTATCCTGTTTTGTACTTGCTGGATGGAAAAGTCATGTCCCTATCAGATCTGAACCTTTACGGACGTTCTGTCTCTCTCAGCACTGTCCTCTCTCTCCCGGAACTCTGATGAACCCGACGCCAGACTCCAAGACTCTGAAAACTCTCTTTAATGATATTTCACACCAAGTTTCTTATTGAGCTACTGTCTTATTCTGATAATTGTTTATTTTCTTATATTTTTAGTTTTTTATGATTTAATCATTTAAACATACTTATTATCTATCAGATTGCCTGATTCTGTAAAGTTATTAAGGATCTAATCCTGTAGTATGTTGTCTTTAATCAACTGGCTTACGATTGTTGGAGACGGTTACTGCACTAACGTCTACCAAGAGAATTCGTGCAGTACTTGATTTATCTAAACGTTTTCACCATTCTCATGTTGTGAATGAAACAACTTACTGGTGGTTAATATTTTTAAATAATTATAAATTTGAGGGGGAAATAATCTCCTTCAGTTTATGGAGATAGTCATGCAGAGAAAGCAAAGGAAAATTATTAAACAACCAAATTCAAATGATGGAATAAATCTGAACAATCATCTAATCCTTAGTTGTGTAAGGATCAGAGAGTGTGTTAGGCTCTGCAGGTCGCACCGTCTCTATCACAGCTACTCGAGTCTGTGTGCCGAAGAAGCCATAGAGCCTGTCAACCAGTGGCTGTGGCTGCCTTCCACTTTCCTTTCAAAAACAGGAGGTAGGTGGAATTTAGCCCGCGTGCCATAGCTTGCCAAACCCTGATCTAGTCTTGGGTCCTACTCAAAACAGGAATATTTTCCTCAAAAATTCCTGGAAGCCTATTTGAATACTTTAAGTCGGAGTGTTGATGAGAACAGAAACAATAGAAACCAATATCCATGTCCTTCAAATGATCCTTTTTCAAGGTTCATTAATGTCTATGAAGGAATTAGATTTTTCAAAGATCAAAATGCCTATGAAAAAATTAGATTGATCTCATACATCTACAAGGCTCCAGTCCATCTGTAGTTTACAAATGGGAGAACAGAGATTTCATGAGGTTAAATGATGCACCCACCGTGGCACAGCCGGCTTGCGACAGAACTGGATTTTTGCCCCCAAGTCAATATTTATTTCCCCACCACCTTAACAGGACTTATCAGCGAAAGAGCAGGGATGGAGATTACGATGGTAACGATGGGGCGTGTGCGGGGCCCGGGAGAGGGTTGTAGTGGGGAAACGGGGAAGAAACCATGCTTCTGGCCACTAGTTTCTTATTCGATTACTCATCTGTAGAGAGATTTGAGACACGTCACCTGACCTGTCAGTCAATTCTCATCTGACATCTAAAAGCACCAGAGTCAGTGCCGGGGAAAACACTGTTTAAAAAATTCCCAGTTTCACCTCAATCTCCCAAGCTTCATCTCTCAATGGGTACCAATGAGACTGTATTGACACGTATGCCAAAATGTTTCCAGCTCAACAGCCCACAACCTGCTTATCTGCAGGACCCAGCCCTCCCTTCGAGGACGTCTCTAACACGCTTGGGGGCCCCAGCAGACACCCTGCAGAGCGGCCCAGGCTTCCAACTCACTGGGTGCAAAGTGGTGTCTCCTCCCGGTCCAGAGTTGTGCTCCTCAATCCTCCTCCCATACACTCATGGTCATAAGCGATGTCTGTTCCCGCCTTTTGACCCCTTTTTTAATTTGGCCATTTATGTTTTCTTACCACTTTGCAAGAGTTCTTTATAGAGTCTTACTACCAAACCTTTATGCGTGTGAAGAGTATCTTCTCCCGGTAGGTGACTTGTCTTTTCCCTTTCTTCAAGGTTCTTTTGAAGCATGAAAGTTCTTCATTTGTTATTCAATCAAATGGCTCCATCTGTTCTGGTGAAATAGATTCTATTAGGGACTCCTCGTACTCTGGGTTTTGCTGAATCACACTGCAAAACAAACACGTGGCTTATAGTCACAGACGTTTGTTGTCCTAGCTCACGGTCTGTGGGTTGGCAAGGGCATCCTGGGTAAGGCTGCAGGGTAGCTCCAGGTCTGGTCTCCAGGCCTACCCTGGGGCTGATGTCTACCTGGAGCATGCTGTTCTCATGGTAGGTGGCAGAAGCACTGGAGATCAAGCTAGATCATGCAGATGCACTTAGCGTCCCAACTTGCGTCACCTCTGCCAAACTTTTTTGGTCAAGCTAGCGTCATAGTGTCATAAAGAATTTAACCTTTAGCCGGGTGTGTTGGCATGCATCTGTAGTCCCAGCTACTCGGGAGACTGAAGCAGAAAAATCACCTGAACCTGGGAGTCAGAGGTTGCAGTGAGCTGAGATCACACCACTGAACTCCAGCCTGGGCAACAGAGCGAGACTCTGTCTCAAAAAAAAAAAAGAATTTAACCTTGATGAAGAAGATCTGGACTTTGCCCTCAACTTCTGGAGAGTCACTGCTAAGCCCTTGGGATGCCATGCCTGATAAGATTACCTGTTGGCATGAGAGGCTTGGAACAGCCAGATAGGAGCAATGTGATTAAGGGTGGGGGCTTTGGGTCATGCAGTACGAGTCAGTCTCTAGAGGGGCTGGAAACCGAGCTCAGCCATGCAGGCTGTCATCCAGGTTTGTGCCATGGAGCCCCAGTATAGACTACGGACACCAAGTCTTGGGTGAGCTGCCCTAGTTGGCATTACTATATCTGTGCTGTCACACATCAATGCCAGGAAAGTAACACTGTCTCACACCAAGGGGAAGAGAACTTCCCCGGACTCCACCATGTATCTCTTCCCTTGGCTGATTTTCATCTGTAACCTCTCTCTGTAATAAACCATGACTGTGAGTATAACAGCTTTCATTGAGTTCTGTGAGTCCTTTCAGCAAGTTAGCAAACCTGACGGTGGTCCTGGAAACCTCTGCACCTGCAGCTGGTGTCAGAAGTGTGGACTCTGTTTTCTCTAAACACATGCACGTGGCTAGGTTCAAAGCCAATGAGGTGGGTGCTCAGCTTGCTCTGTTGGGAGGTACTGCAAAGGCATCTGGCAAACACAGAAGCATAATTCCATGACAGGGAGGAGAAAAAATTGGAGCTGTGATCCAATGGACCTACCTTTTCTTTTCTTTTCTTTTCTTTATTTATGTTTTAATTATTGCATCATAGGTTTGGAGGTAGAATCTTACATGTAAAGAACATGAAACATTATTGCATAGGTACACACATGGCAGTGTGGTTTGCTGCCTTCCTCCCTATCACCTATATCTGGCATTTCTTTCCTTGTTATCCCTCCCCAACTCCCCACCCCCGCTGTCCCTCCCCTCTTTCCCCCGCAACAGACCCCAGTGTGTAGTGCTCCCCTCCCTGTGTCCCAGTGTTCTCATTGTTCAACCCCCACCTATGAGTGAGAACATGCAGTGTTTGATTTTCTGTTCTTCTGTCAGTTTGCCGAGAATGATGGTTTCCGGGTTCATCCATGTCCCTACAAAGGACACGAACTCATCATTTTTTATGGCTGCATAGTATTCCATGGTGTATATGTGCCACATTTTCCCTGTCCAGTCTGTCATCAATGGGCATTTGGGTTGGTTCCAAGTCTTTGCTATTGTAAACAGTGCCAAAACGAACATTTGTCCTTAGAATAGAATGATTTCTATTATAGAATGATTTCTAATTATTTGGATATATACCCAGTAATGGGATTGCTGGGTCAAATGAAATTTCTATTTCTAGGTCCTGGAAGAATCGCCACACTGTCTTTCACAATGGTTGAACTAATTTACACTCCCACCAACAGTGTAAAAGTGTTCCTATTTCTCCACATCCTCTCCAGCATCTGTTGTCTCCACATTTTTTAATGATTGCCATTCTAACTGGCGTGAGATGGTATCTCAGTATGGTTTTGATTTGCATTTCTCTAATGGCCAGTGATGATGAGCATTTTTTCATATGTTTCTTGGCCTCATGTATGTCTTCTTTTGTAAAGTGTCTTCATATCCTTCACTCACTTTTGAATGGGCTTATTTTTTTCTTGTACATCTGTTTTAGTTCTTTGTAGATTCTGGATATCAGCCCTTTGTCAGATGGGTAGATTGCAAAAATTTTTTCCCATTCTATTGGTTGCTGATTCATTCTAATGATTGTTTCTTTTGCCGTGCAGGAGCTGTGGAGTTTGATTAGGTCCCATTTGTCTATTTTGGCTTCTGTTGCCAATGCTTTTGGTGTTTTAGTCATGAAGTCCTTGCCTACGCCTATGTCCTGAATGGTTTTGCCTAGATTTTCTTCTAAGGTTTTTATGGTGTTAGGTCTTATGTTTAAGTCTTTAATCCATCTGGAGTTGATTTTAGTGTAAGGTGTCAGGAAGGGGTCCGGTTCTGCTTTCTGCTCATGGCTAGCCAGTTTTCCCAACACCATTTATTAAACAGGGACTCCTTTCCCCATTGCTTGCTTTTGTCAGGTTTGTCAAAGATCAGATGGTTGTAGATGTGTGGCGTTGCCTTCGAGACCTCTGTTCTGTTCCATTGGTCTATATCTCTGTTTTGGTACCAGTACCATGCTGTTTTGATTACTATAGCCTTGTAGTATAGTTTGAAGTCAGGTAGTGTGATGCCTCCAGCTTTGTCCTTTTTTCTTAGAATTGACTTGGCTATGCAGTTTCTCTTTTGGTTCCATATGAAGTTTAAGGTGATTTTTTTCCAGTTCTGTGAAGAAGGTCATTGGTAGCTTGATGAGGATAGCGTTGAATCTGTAAATTACTTTGGGCAGTATGGCCATTTTCATGATATTGATTCTTCCTACCATGAACGTGGAATGTTTCTCCATCTGTTTGTGTCCTCTCTTGTTGAGCAGTGGTTTGTAGTTCTCCTTGAAGAGGTCCTTTACATTCTTTATTAGTTGTATTCCTAGGTATTTTATTCTCTTTGTAGCAATTGTGAATGTCAGTTCGTTCTTGATTTAGCTCTCTTTAAGTCTGTTATTGGTGTATAGGAATGCTTCTGATTTTTGCACATTGATTTTGTATCCTGAGACTTTGCTGAAGTTGCTTATCAGTTTCAGGAGATTTTGGGCTGAGACAGTAGAGTCTTCTAAATATACAATCATGTCATCTTCAAATAGAGACAATTTGACTTCCTCCTTTCCTAGTTGAATACCTTTTATTTCTTTTTCTTGCCTGATTGCTCTATCTAGAACGTCCAATACTATATTGAATAGGAGTGGTGAGAGAGGGCATCCTTGTCTAGTGCCAGATTTCAAAAGGGAATGCTTTCAGTTTTTGCCCATTCAGTATGATATTGGCTGTGGGTTTGTCATAAATAGCTTTTACTGTTTTGAGATACGTTCCATCAATGCCTAATTTATTGAGAGTTTTTAGCATAAAGGGCTGTTGAATTTTGTCAAAGGTCTTCTCTGCATCTATTGAGATAATCATGTGGTTTTTGTCTTTGGTTCTGTTTATGTGGTGAATTATGTTTATAGACTTGCATATGTTGAACCAGCCTTGTATCCCTGGATAAAGCCTACTTGATTGTAGTGGATAAGCTTTTTGATGTGCTGTTGCAATTGGTTTGCCAATATTTTATTGAAGATTTTTGCATCTATGTTCATCACGGATATTGTCCTGAAGTTTTCTTTTCTTGTTGAGTCTCTGCCAGGTTTTGGTATCAGGATGATGTTGCTTTCATAAAATGATTTGGGAAGGATTCCTTCTTTTTGGATTATTTGGAATAGTTTCAGAAGGAGTGGTACCAGCTCCTCTTTTTATGTCTGGTAGAATTCAGCTGTGAACCCATCTGGACCTGGGCTTTTTTTAGTTGGTAGGCTATTAATTGCTGCCTCAACTTCAGCCCTTGTTACTGGTCTGTTCAGGGTTTCAACTTCTTCCTGGTTTAGGCTCGGGAGGATGCAAGTGTCCAGGAATTTATTCATTTCTTCCAGGTTTACTAGTTTATGTGCATAGAGTTGTTTGTAATAATCTCTGATGATGGTTTGTATTTCTGTGAAATCTGTAGTGATATCCCCTTTATCATTTTTTATTGCATCTATTTTATTATTCTCTCTTTTCTTTTTTATTAATCTGGCAAGTTGTCTATTTTGTTGATCTTTTCAAAAAACCAGCTCATGGATTTACTGATTTTTTGAAGGGTTTTTTGTGTCTCTATCTCTTTCAGTTCTGCTCTGATCTTAGTTCTTTCTTGTCTTCTCCTAGGTTTTGAGGTTTTTTTAATCTTACTCCTCTAGTTCTTTCAATTTTGATGATAGGGTATCAATTTTCAATCTTCCCTTGCTTCTCATGTGGGCATTTATTTCTATATATTTTCCTGTGGACACTGCTTTAAATGTGTCCCAGAGATTCTGGTATGTTGTGTCTTCGTTCTCAGTTTTGAAGAACATCTTTATTTCTGCCTTCATTTCATTGTTTATCCAGTCAACATTCAAGAGCCAGTTGTTCAGTTTCCATGAAGCTATGTGGTCTGAGTTAGTTTCTGAATTCTGAGTTCTAACTTGATTGCATTGTGGTCCAAGAGGCTGTTTGTTATTATTTCCATTCTTTTGCATTTGCTGAGGAGTGATTTACTTCAAATTATGTGGTCACTTTTAGAGTAGGTGTGAGGTGGTGCTGAGAAGAATGTATATTCTGTGGATTTGGGGTGGAGAGTTCTTTAGATGTCTATTAGGTTTGCTTGTTCCAGGTCTCAGTTCAAGTCCTGGATATCCTTGTTAATTTTCTGTCTCATTGATCTAATATAGACAGTGGAATGTTAAAGTCTCCCATTATTATTGTGTGGGAGTCTAATTCTCTTTGTAGGTCATTAAGAACTTGCTTTACGTATCTGGGTGCTCCTGTATTGGGTTGCATATATATTTAGAATTGTTAACTCTTCTTATTGCATTGATCCTTTTACCACGATATAATGTCCTTCTTTGTCTCTTTTGATCTTTGTTGGTTTAAAGTCATTTTTATCAGAGACTAGGATTGCAACTCCTGCTCTTTTTTGCTCTCCATTTGCTTGGTAAGTCTTCCTCTATCCCTTTATTTCGAGCCTATGTGTATCCTTGCATGTGAGATGGGTTTCCTGGATACAGCACAACAGTGGGTTTTGACTTTTTATCCACTTTGCCAGTTGGACCTACATTTTCTACTAAAATTTTTCAAGTTTTGATTCTGAAGCTCATTTTTTAATATGGTGTGAGGTAGGGATTCACTTTCACCTTTTTCCATATAGCTAAGCATGCTCCCAGCTCTGTCTTTGTAACAATCTCTTCATTCCCACTGACCTCACTTGCCACCTCTGTTATATGACAAAATCCCATCATGCATGATCTGCTTCTGGTCCCTCCATTCTATTCCAATCACCAATTTCTACTTCTATACAAATTCCATACTATTTTAATTGTGTAGTTTTGTAGTAAGAAGCAATACATAAAACAACAAGCCTCCTTCTCTGCTTTACTTTCTCAAAAATGTTCTAAAGAAGTGCAGGCCCTGCCAAGGATAGGAGAGTCACCCCCTGATTTGGGCTAGAGTGCTGAAAGACTAAATCCTAAAAGTAAGGGTTAATAAAAAATAAAACAACATTCATACAGAAGAACTAAGATACCCTTGAAGAAGAAAAGAATGGGAATTTTTTTCCTTACCAGCTATCAAGATTTATTATGAAAGATACAGTAATTAAGGCAGTATGGCATTCATATCAAAAGTACAAAATGGCACAGGGCACAGACTGGAGAGCCTAGATCCATGCATGAGTGAACACCGTATTTATGATAAAGATTGCACAGCATAGAAGTAGGGAAGGGTCATCTTTTTAATAAATGTGCAGGGAGAATTGGGCATTTATATAGGGAAAAAACTGAAATTGGATCCCTACCTTACAGAATACACAAAATCAGTTCTATGTGAATTACAGCTCTCCATGTGAAGGCAATGCTATAAAATCTTCACACTTAGTATAGGAAACTTGCTTCATAAACCTGAGGTAGAGAAGGTTTCCTTAAGACAAAATAAGTCATTAACTATAAAGGTAAAGATAGATAAACTCAACTCTACTGAAATTTAAAACTTTTATTTATCAAAAGATGCCATTAAAAAGGTGACAGGGCAATCCAGAGTGAGAGAAGATGTTTACAGCATATCTACCAAACAACTGTTCTTACAATATATAAAGATCTCCTATAAATCAATAAGAAAATGATAGACAATATAACTAAAAAATGGGCAAAAATCTTGAACATACTTTGTCGCAAGAAATCCAGAAGGCCAATAAAATTGTGAAAACATGTTTGACCTCATTAATAATCAGAGAAATACAAATTAAAACCACAGTGAACTACAATTATGTATATTCTATGATATACAATTTTGCATTTAGCATATGCTGATAGAAATGCAAACACCAGGCTCAGCATGGTGGCTCGCATCTGTAATCCCAGAACTTTGGGAGGTCCAGTTGGGTGGATCCCTTGAGCCCAGGAGTTTGAGACCGGCATGGGCAATATGGCAAAATCCTGTCTTTACAAAAAAATACAAAAATTAGCCAGGTGTGGTGACATGCACCGATAGTCCCAGCTACTTGGGAGGCTGAGGTGGGAGGATCTCCTGAGCCTGGGAGGTCAAGGCTACAGTCAGCTGTGATCATGCCACTGCCAGCCTGGGAGACAGAGTGAGACCCTATCTTAAAAAAAAAAAAAAAAAAAAAAAAAGAGCAAACACCAGAATACATGTACCCAAAAATGTTTGTGGCAGCATTGTTTGTAATCCCCAAAGTCTAGAAGAAAGAAAAAATGTTCATCAACATTAGAATAGATAAATAAATGTTGGTGTATTCATGCAAAGAAATAATATACAGCAATAAAGATGAATGCCCACAGTTATATACAAGTGAGTCTTTAATAAAATATTGCATGAAAGGAACCAGACCCACCCATTCCCAAAACTAAACATATATCTCATATGATTCTGCTGACACCAATTTGGAAACAAATGAAATATTACTAAATGGTAACATTTAGGGTCACACACAGTGGTGTGGTGGTCAAAGCAGAAGGCAAAATAAGAAACCAAGGCCGGTAAAGCTCAGGGTGGCTCCCCTGGGCAAGGAGACTTGGGATGCAGAAGGGCATGTGGGCACTTCTGTATGTGGGCAGAGTTACTTCTTGATCTCGGGGTGTTCCTAAGAATGCATCCACCTGTACATTTTTATTTTATGCATTTTTCTTTAAAAATATAAAATAATAAAAAGTTAAGGGTAACTGCTAAAATAATAGAAACACAATCTATATCTTCCGAACAAGTAGATTAAAAAAAAAAAAAAAAAACAGGACTGGGGGAAGTGGCTCACACCTATAACCCCAGCACTTTGGGAGGCCAAGGCAGACGGATCACCTGAGTTCAGAAGTTTGAGACTAGCCTGGCCAGCAGAGTGAAACCCTGTCTCTACTAAAAACACAAAGATGAGCCGGTTGTGGTGGCAAGTGCCTGTAATCCCAGCTACTTGGGAGGCTAAGGCAGGAGAATTGCTTGAACCCAAGGGCAGAGGTTGCAGTGAGCCAAGACCACGTCACTGCACTCCAGCCTGGGTGACAGAGCAAGAGTCCAACTCAAAAAATAAAATAAAATAAAAATAATAAATAAATAAAACAGGAACAAGGCTTTCAGGGGTGTCAAAATACTTAACAAAGCTGAAAGCAAAAAGTGGGCTAGGCGGGAGGGCAGTAGACAGAAAATACATGACACAACATGAGTGTCAGAGACAGGAAGTTAGTTCAGGGCATCAGGGGTTAGTGACTTGCCCGAGACCATGCAGGGCAACTGCCCCCTCAACACTCACCACACCGATCCAAGAGGAGAGAGAGGCCCCACCCCAAGGCAGTGTTCCATTCTGACTGTGTTTAAAATAAATATACGTGAATGGTGGCTGTGTATATGCATTAAGAAAGTTCTGGGATTATTTATCGAAATGTTAAACAGTCGTCATTCTGGGCGGTAGCATTCTGGGTCATTTTTTGACTTCCCACTTTCTACCTCTATTTCTGATTTTCAACAATTGATTTGTGTTACGTAGATTGCTTTTTAGGAAGTGGGGAGTAAGTGGAAAGGGAAGACGGGACCCTGGTGTGTAGATTACTGGGGACCACGCTGAGTTTAGACTTCATACAGTAGGAAGCTGTTCATAGTTCTTGAGCAGGGACGTGAAGGGACAAAAGCTGGGTTTGGAGAATATCTGTCTCCCAGTAGCAGAAAAGGAGTGTTGTGGGATCAGAAGCCAAGAGGTGCTGAAATGACCCTGAAGGACGATGGGGGAGAGGTAGATGGGGAGAGCTTGATGATGCAAGAAGGAAACGAAAAATGTGACCCTTTGAGGCCGAGCATGGTGGCTCATGCCTGTCATCCCAGCTCTTTGGGAGGCCGAGTTGGGCAGATCACTTGAGGTCAGGAGTTCGAGACCAGCCTGGCCAACATGGTGAAACCCCATCTCTACTAAAAATACAAAACTTAGCTGGACATGGTGGCGCACACCTGTAATCCCAGCTACTCAGGAGGCTGAGGCAGGAGAATTGCTTGAACCCTGGAGGTAAAGGCCGCAGTGAGCCACAATCATGTCACTTTGACCTCACTGCAACCCTACAAACTAGAACTATTGCTGTCCCTGCTTTGTAGAGGAGGACAGTGATGCTCAGAGAGGTCGAGTGACTTGTCTGAGACCATGGCCAGGGGATGGCGGGACTGGAACTTGAACTCTTGCCTCTACTGTATCTTGGGAGCTTGCTTGAACCCAGGAGATGGAGGCTGCAGTGAGCCAAAATCATGCCACTGCCCTCCAGCCTGGATAACAGAGCAAGACTCTCTCAGGGGAAAAAAAAAAAAAAAAGAGCCTTTGGATTCTTTCAGGACACTTGGGAGGGGAAAAAATGTGAAACATGGTGAGTTTCAGGTGGATGAGTAGGACCGGGGAGGAGGGAGTGTCAGGAAGTTGATGCTGAGTCTTGGGAGCTAAGAGGGAAGGACTGACTTCAATTAAGGTTAACCTCAAATGCTCCAGGAGAGTCTGTGGATTTGCAGCTCGAACATCTCTGGTGTGGCAGAGAAGGCGGGTTAGTAAGAGCACAGGCCACAGTGCATTGCCCAGGAAGTCCAGGTCACTTTCTGACATATCCTCCCTTTGACCTCACTGCAATCATACAAGGTAGAACTATTACTGTCCCTGTTCTGTAGATGAGAAGAGTGAAGCTCAGAGAGGTCGAGTGACTTGTCCGAGACCATGACCAGGGGATAGTGGAACTAGAACTTGAACTCACATCTGCCATGGACAAACCCCCACTTTGCTTTCCAATAAACAATTCCCGTAGAGGTGTGCCCACACTGTGGGACCGAAGAGCACAGAGGGTGCCAAAGGGCCGGAGGCGAGGGGAGGCGAGGGGAGGGGAGGGGAGGGGAGAGGAAGAAGCTGGTGCGGATGATGCTCTCTGCAAATTTGGCAAGCAAGTGAAGGTGAAGGCAAAGGATGGAGCAGGTTGTCTTGCAGAAGAGACCTACTCCTGTGTGAGCAGCAAGGACACAATGCATTCTGTCCCCTGCTGGTAAGGGGAGACATTGAGCTATCCTTCCTCCCTCTTGTAATTGAAGAGTCAGCGGTCCCAAGTGGTACCCAGCTCCCAAGATACAGTAGAGGCAAGAGTTCGAGTTCTCGTTCTGCCATCCCCGGTCATGGTCTCAGACAAGTCACTCGAACACTCTAAGCATCACTGTCATCCTCTACAGAACAGGGACAGCAACAGTTCTACTTCGTAGGGTTGCAGTGAGGTCAAAGTGGCACGATTTTGGCCATCTCCAGATTCTTTTCATCCCATAAAGCTGAAACTCTGTCCGGGTTAAACACCGAGTCCCGCCTCCAGCCCCCAACCCCCAGCAGCCAGCATTCTACTTTCTCACAACACCACACCACATTTGTACACCTTTGAGACACCGCAGGACGAGGGGGGCCATCAGACCCAGGCCGCGGGTTTGCAGAGAACCCATGGTCTGGAAGGTCCTCTCCTGACCCATCTGAATCCACAGTGCCCTCTGCGTCCCTGGATCCTGCTGGGAGACAGCCGGCAAGCTATGTGTAGGGGTGATCAGGTATTTATTATCCTACCTGGGACACTTTCCCCCAACACTTCAGCATGAACATCTCAAACACGCAGCAAAGCAGAGATGAGCTCACAGTGCGGCTCGTGTCCTCACTACCCGGAGGCCACGTGGACACTGGCCTTCCCTGCCCGGTCAGGAAGCTATCCGCCCATCCCAGCCATCCGTCCTCTTTGGCTTTTTGACAAATGACAGAGCAGATTCCAGAGTCCAGCCCCCTCCTCTATCTAGTATCTTAGTGTGCATATTGCTAGCTCATGGCCAACATCTGTTTACAGCTGCTTATATACTTGCTGAGTTCAGGCAAACGCACTTACCTGTGTAACCCCAACCCCTATCAGGGTCTATGTTACCACATCCCGAAGCCCTCCCTGCTTCCTGCCACTTCCTGCTCAGTCTCTGCCCACGCACACAGAGACCACCGTTCATCTGGGCTTTTTCTACCACCGGGGGGACCTGGCAGTGTGGGACTTGCAGACATGGAATTGCACGGGAAGCCCATCTGGGCAGGGCTTCCTCCACTCAGCACAGCCTTGCTGAGTTTCACCCACGTTGTCATTTTTCCCTTTCTGCTGCTGAGTGACATTCCACTGCACAAAATGCCACAGTGTGTTCATCCGTTCTCCCTTGGGTGAGCGCCTGGCCAGTCTCCGATCTTGAATGAAGCTGCTCTGTCCATTCTTGTGCCAGCTGCTACACCTTTAAGAGGAAAAGTGAGCCTAATTTATTTTTTGTTTTGTTTTGCTTTGGGGAAAGGGTCTTGCTCTGTTGCCCAGACTGGAGTGTAGTGGTGGGATCTCAGCTCACTGCAACCTCCACCTCCCAGGCTCAAGTGACCCTCCCGTCTTAGCCTCCCAAGTAGCTTGGATTACAGGCGTGCACCACCATATCAGACTAATTTTTTTTTTAATTTTTTTCTTAAGACAGGGTTTCACCATGTTGCCCAGGACAGTCTCAAATTCCTGGGCTCAAGGGATCTACCCGCCTCGGCCTCTGAAAGTGTTAGGAGGGAGCATAGTTTAAAGTTAAGCAGCCACCACTGGGTGAGTTGGAACTGCCCAGCACACCGGCACCCCGGGCAGTGCACAGAGCACCCTGCGGGGCCCGGTTTCCACCACTTGAGCGGGAACCTCCCAGTTCCACCCCTGTGGCATGGATGCCCTTCCTCTCCCTCCTCCCCAAACTCAGAGGTGAATGCACATCTTTCTGTCGCCTGGCTTCCCTCCAGACCTCGGCACCAGGCGGTTCTTCCACCCTGACCCTGTTGTCCAGGGCTCCAGCAACATCTGCTGATGATTTCTCTTTGCTCCTTCACGACACTCTTCCAGAACATATTTCCAGGTTCCCCTTGCTGGCTGCAGGACCGCCAGCTCTTCCATTCGTACAGAATCTTGGTGTCCGAAATCAACCACATCTTAGAGATGCTCCCTCCCAGCTTGGCCTTCTCCTGTGACCCTGAGTGTTCTCCCCAGCTGCCCTCTCGCTGGCCAGCTCTAAGGTTCAATGCAAAGAGTCAGGCTGCCCATGGCTGCCAAATCGCCATCTTCCCGTCGTCTTTCTCAGAGAGCCCTGCTGGCCCGTACACCTTCTCCTGCACCCTGCAAGCCATCGCCAGACCAGGGCTGTACACACAGGATGTCTCAAACCGATTTTGGTGAAATCGGCAAATCCATTTATCCTGCGTGAAGTCTCACCGTGCAACGTCCCAGGGGGAGACCCGGGAGCCCAGGCAGCCTGAGTGACTCACACAAGCCAGAAGTTTCTTCTTTAACAGATAAAACCTGCCTTGTCCCAAGAGAGGTCATCCTGTATTCACTTTCTAGCCTTGCAGTGACTTTGGGTTCCAGCTAACTTGGGTTCTGACATCCGAAGCTCCAGGAGGCGTATTTATATTTACATTTAGCTTTTTCGTGATCCCGACTGTGTGTGGGCCAGCACGCCTTAGCCACCGAAGGACTCCGATAAATATTTGTGGAAGAAAGAGAAGGTGGAAGGGAGGCCAGGACAGTGGCACGAAGGAAGAGAAAGGCCCAGGGGGTCTCCTGCAGGCGCACTGTTTGCCTGGCTAGTGGGTAAATATGTGAGTACCGAAACTATACACATTTTTTTTGAGACAGGGTCTGCTCTGTCACCCAGGCTGGAGTGCAGTGGCACAATCTCAGCTCACCGAAGCCTCAACCTCCCAGGCTCGAGCAACCCTCCCACCTCAGTCCCCCAAGTAGCTGGGACCACTGGCTTGCATGCCCATGGCTGGCTAACTTTTTTTATATATATAGAAAGAGATGGAGCCTCACTGTGTTGCCCAGACTGGTCTTGAACTCCTGGGCTGAACTGATCCTCCCACCTTGGCCTCCCAAAGTGCTGAGATTCCAGGTGTAAGACACTGTGCCGGGCCTACTTTTTTTTTTCCTTGATAATAACTCTAAGGGCAGGGCCTTAAGGAAAAAAGAAAAACAGGCGAAAGCACTTGGGCGAAAATTGGGATTCAAGCAAGTTGCCCACAGGAACAAGTTCAGCGTCGCTGAGCTCAGAACACAAGGCTGCCTCCCAGCTGAGAAGCTTGTGTCCTGTGTTACTCATGTCGGGATGTGACGGCAGCCTCACCAGGCCAGGAAGGGAAATCCACGCGTCCTCACGAATCAGCAATGCGGCCAGCGGCGGTGTCTCCATCCAGCCAGCAGTGGCTCCCCCAGCTCCCTGCTCTCAGCCGTGCCCCGTGGGCCATTCTTGACCAACTCAGAGTACTGAAGGCAATGCCGGATTTATTTTACAGGCAAATGCATTTCAATGAAACGAGCCCGCCTCCACCCCGCAAATCCTCTGTCAGCGCTCCAGAATTTAAAAGTGGGAAATTTTTAAAAGCCACAGCAAACGGCAAATGTTCAACCTGTCAAACAAGGTCCGTCACTAGACACACGCTCACTCTACCTCCCAGAGCTCCAGCCGCCCATCCGTCTCTCCCAGCCCACATGAGACTTAACCTTCATTTGACCTTCGAAAACCCACAGACACATAAACAGCACGAGATAACACACAGCCCTGAGACGTCCGCTCTGAAGGGAGGCTGGCTGAGAACCTCAGAGAGGGAAGTAGCTGCGTGGTTTAAATAGAGCATGTTAGTCGCTGAGTTCCAGCGCAGCCTCCTCCCAGCAGCTGCCTTGTGCTATATCATCAGAGCAAATGTGCTCTTGGCTCCAGAATCACAGGAAAAGAGTGCGATGGAGGGGTCAAAGTGATAATACCTAGGAGCAACGAAGCAGAAGCCGGGAGGAGGTGGAGTTCGAGGAACGCACTTGCAAAGCAGATGCTGCCGTGCCTTGCTTCGCAATTGTCAGTACCCTAAGAGCAGTACACAGACATTTCCATCACCTAAAAAACTCGAGAGAGTGAAATGCAACAGAGAAATCGGCTGATTTGGGCCCGGCATGGTGGCTCACCTCTGTAATCCCAGCACTTTGGGAGGCTGAGGCAAGCAGATCACTTGAAGCCAGGAATTAGAGACCAGCCTGAGAAACATACAAACTCTACAAAAATAAATAAATAAATAAAAATTGCAATTGGCCAGGCCTGGTGGCTCACACCTGTAATCCTAGCTACTCAAGGGTCTGAGATGGGATGATCCTTTGACGCCGGGGGGTTGAGGCTATAGTGAGTCGTGATTGCCACTGCACTCCAGCCTGGGTGACAAAATGAGACCCCGTCTTTAAAAAAAAGAAAGAAGGAAGGAGGGAGGGAGGGAGGGAAGAGGAAGGAAGGAAAGAAAGAAGTAAGGAAAGAAGGAAGGGAAAAGAAAACGAAGGGAGGAAGGAATCCACCTATTTATAAACGATCTGGAATTAGGCATTTCTGCTGAAAACGGGCCGGAGTTGAGCCAGTGACACCAGTGATAGAATTAGTCCCTGTGCTGGGTGGTCTGAGTGAGGATGTGTGGAAGTATATGGTGGACACATGCAATAAAACAATAACAAAAATTCAAAATGAAGATGAAGGCAGAGCAAAGCCAGCATCAGGAAGTCAAAATAAGTAACCCCGTGGCAATGCATGGACAGGACTTTCAGGAACCAAAAGCAGAGCATGGAGCGCGGGGATGCTGAGGTAGGGGCTGGGGAGTTCCACACTACCAAATCCTGAGGCTGCGTGGCCGGAAGAGTCCAAAGGAGTGGCCGAGGGACCCAGCAACATTGCTGCGTGGGCAGAGTTCACACAGCAGCCCAAGACCCTGCCCCTGGAAGGCAGCCTCCAAGGTCGGCCCTTGCCTGGCACCTGGCAACTTGGACCTGGGGAGGGTTCCCACCATTTCCAGAGCTGACACGAGTAGCCCCATGTGCCTAAAGTGGGTCAAGAGTTAGCACCAGAATTGTTAAAACCAATACGTTAGTAAAGCAAGCCACACCAGGCTTCTTGATAGCATTTCCAAAATCAATGCATCCTACGTGGAAACTAGATCGATTACCAACAGCAGCAACAAAAAATCAGCATTCACTTTGCCTCTGTGTTTTGGGTTGAACTGTGACTCCCAGAAGGATATATTGAAGTGTGCACCCCTAGATCTTGTGAATGTGAATGGATTTGGATAGTTCCTATACGATCTTTGCAAATGAAGTCAAGTTCAGATAAGGTCATGCTGGATTGGGCTGGGCCCCCACGCAGTGACTGTGCCCTCATAAGAACAGGGGAATCTGGACCCAGGGAGAAAGGCCCGGTGCTGACGCAGGCAGGGCTGGGGTGATTCATGCACAAGCCAAGGACTGCTGGCCACCGACGAAGAAAGGAGAAAGGCAAGGAGAGACCCTCCCCCGGAGCCTTCAAAGGCAGCATGACCCTGTGCACAGCTCGGCTGTGAACTGCCGGCCTCCAGATCCAAGCCGAGCACAGTTCCATGGATTTAAGGCATGCAGTTTGTGGTACTTGGTTTCGGCAGCCCCAGGAAACCTACACTGAGCGACGTAGTGTGGATGGAATGTCTCCTGCGTCCTCTGATGTCATGTCCAACGCTTTCTCCCCACTCCAGGTATTTCAAAGAGATGCACACGATCCAGCTTCCCTCTGTGTAGAAGTGAATTGGCTTCAGCAAACCAAGCGGGACCAGCCATGGTTTCTCACACCCTCCCCATCCATCGGCCACTTCTCTTCTTGCAAAGCAGAGCCTCTGACACTCAAAGTCAGGGCCGAATCAGTCAGGGTGAAAGGACACCTCCCATGACAGATGGGTTAGTTCTCAGTCACTGACAGCCTGGCTTAACGAGAAGCCCGTAGACACCCAGGATCCTCCCGACGGGGGATAAACCACACAGCTGCAAGCTTCACGGCAGCTGTTCCTGTGTAGGAAAAAACTAGTCTTAAGTTCTATATATGGGAATCAAAAGAAAAAAGCCTGTACCTCCAAAGCCCTTGTCCCGGGTGCTTTAAAATGTCCAAGACAGCCTTTGGAATCTCAATACCACAAAGCAGACTTTTAATTCACATACATGCCCAGAAGCACCAAAGAACTCACGGGAGGGTCTACAGCAAGCTGGCAACACGGACAAGTGGACAAGGGGATGGATAATTCACGACCCCATAAAAAGCTCCAAAGAAGTCACACTTGACTGTGGCCACAGCTCTTCAACATCGTGTCTAGAGATTCTCAGGGCCTCTCAAAAGGGATCTTAGAGCCCAGTTCCTCCATCAAAGGATTAGGAATTTTGTAGCCAGGAATGTGAACTGACACTCTCCAAGCTTCACAGAGGGAGGGGCAGAGCTAGGCTCCCGGCTCCCTGTGCCTTCCTCGCCCATGTCCAACCTGGCCCAGTGGGCCTGCAATCCCCACAAGAGCACTCTGTGTATTTTTTTCTTAATTGATACATAAGCGTACCTATCTATGGGCTACATGTGACAGCTGGGTGCATGAATGCAATGTGCATGATCACATCAGGGTAACTGGATACCCATCACCTCCAACCTTTGTCATTTCTTGTGTTGGAAACATTCCAAACCTTCTCTTCTAGGTATTTTGAAATAGACAATAAATGACTGTTGACTAGAGTCACCCTACTGGGCTGCAGAACACGGGACCCTGTTCCCTCCTATCTGGCGGTATGTTTGGAATGAACTCAGTTGTCTTCTCCTGCCGCCCCAGCCTTCCCAGCCACTTTGTGCATTTCTGCTCTCAGCCCATTTGACAGGTGGGGAAAAGGGCTCAGAGAGGCGAGTGATGTCTCAGCACGTGGTGGGGTTGGGCCGAGCACCCAGATCGGCAGACATTCTCCCACGCAGCCTGTGTCTCTGAATTCTGGGCAAAGGGTTTGATCCAGCCTGGAGGGCATGTGAGCAAAATCTTCAAGAAAGGCTTTCCTTGAGCTTCAGTGGGGGATATCTGTGACCAGGTGGAAGGGGTGCCTTCATTGTGGCACGAAGAAGGCAAGAGTGGAGGGAAGAGGAACGCATCTCATGCACTAGCCCTGGAGCCAAACGTCTCTGATTCTCTGTACAGCAAAGCCAGGCCAGTGATCTGGGGGCATCTGTGATAATTCAGATGAGGGGGCTCACCCCAACTGTGGTCACAGAGCCTGGCTGCTGCATGGGGACGCTCTCATGAGGTGTGAGTTCTCCGCAGTGGCTCTGCGTTATCCAGCAGGCCAGTGCCCAGCTGGGCTCATTCCTGGGTGTTAGCCTTCGCCTGGCCAAGGCCCATCTCCTGTGTCTCTACGGGACTTGGGGACCACTGCGGATCACCAAGTGTTCTGCACACCAAAGACACAGAGCACAGGCTGTGATCCTGCGATTTGAAACTCTGCCCAATGCGGGAACACTGGAGGTCATCTGGGCACCTCTGCCAAGGTAGGGATGGGCTCGTGGACTCTGAGGTCCCCATGATGAGACAGCAGAAGAGATTGTGCCTGCTCAGGCTGGGAACTTCTAGAAATAGGTTCAGACGTAGAACGCTTTGGGGAGGAGAATGGCAAGGGGCTGATGCCGGCCTGGCTTTACACTGGCTGGTAACAGGAAATGTACCTGAACTCACACGTGTCGGGACTTCCCTCGCGGTCACCCTGAGCTCTGGGTGTGTGGCGTGGCCGGCTGCTTGCAGGATGAAATGCAGGTAGGGGTTGGCAGAGGAGATGGCAGGCGCGGGAGGACTCGCCCAAAAATGCTTCCTCATCTTCCAACCCTCTGTGACTTATGGGGTCGTCGAGTCAGACAGGATCCCCACGAAGACCCTTTCCTTCAGCACTTTAGGAAGCGCCTCTCTTCCTGCAGTCCCAGCATGGCTCAGGACACCTTAGGGCACAGGGCCCAGCTCTGTGTGCAGAGAGAAAAGCCCAGAGGGAAGGGGGCCAGCTCCTCCGAGTTGAGGGAGGGCAGTGACTCCATGGGGAAGGAAGGGGGCAAAGTCAGAGGGAGTGAAGGCCGTGTGAGGGCGAAGCCAGGGGCGTGCTCCGGACCAGCCTGTGCTGAGGAGTTCAGGACTCTTGTCCCATTGGCTCCTTCCATCCATGCTCCAGTGGAGATCATAAGGCCCTGCTTTACAGGGGAGGATCAGAGGAGCTGGTGACTTGCCCAGCGACACACAGCATGGGGCTCCGGCCGGGGCAGCATCACGGATACCCTGCCTGCCCCGCACCCACAGTCTGTCTGAAATCCAGCACACACACCGGGTCGCTCTGTGTCTGCGTCCCCTTCCCGCTGGGATGTGGCCGTGCACAGTCGGGCAGCCACTGGCACGCACAACGCCACTTCCACACTCCCACACTCCCACGCCACGCCAGCCACAAAGAGACCACAGACCCGCGGCTGGGCCTTCCAGCTGGGCTGGGCCGCCGCCCGCTCCCCCAGCAGCAACCCTGGGAACGGAGGCTCCATGGGGAACTGAAAAACAGTGGCACAGTCCAGCTGGAGTAGGGGAGCTCGGCTCATGGGGACTCCGCCTGGGGACCCGGTGGAAGCCACGTCTATGTTCACGTTTTGCCCACCAGACATTCCTCCAACACCTGCCTTTCCTCGTATCAGCGCGCCCCTTGGGGGCCGGACCATGTCTTCCCTCCCCACCTGTCTATCCCCAGGCTTCCCACTGAGCCTGGCCACCACGAGACCGTGGGCTCTCCCCTGTCCATCAGCGCGCTGCAGCTGCAGACCAGGGCTCGGGGGCACTCAGAGGAAGACTGAGGGAAGAAGAGAGGGGGTCTCCGGGACCTCCTTTGGGAACCACGGTCTGGGGACCAGGGCCACTGTCCCACGCTCCCCGCCCTCAGCTCTGAGCTTCACACGGCGTGCTGAGTGCTGAACACAGGGGATTCCGTGGCACTAGGGAGAACGAGTTAGGAAACACGATTCTACCCCCCCTGCCCTTGCCCCACATGGGCATATGAGATGCGCCGCAGCAGCTGAGATGATCCTTCAATAACATTTCACCTCTCTTCTGGGACCCCCATCAATGCTCAACCTGCATTCAAGAACTGAGGGATCCTGTTGTGCTTGGTCTCAGGGGCACACCTGGTACCGTGCCAACTGCTCTTGAGTGTTCTGGACAAGTTTCTGGACCTGCTTTGCCGGGCACGCTGAGGCTCACCAACAAAGATGGCGGGCTGGGTGCTCCTGGCCCAGAACGGAGTCTCAGAGCGGCGCCAGAGCACAGCACAGCCTGGCCGCCCTGCTGCACTCCCTGCCTGCCATGGGGTCTAACTCATCTTGGTCCCCACTCTCCAGTGACCCATCCCAAGTTCCATCCCGGAAGATCTGGTACCCATCACTCCAAGGGAAGCCACCTGTGAACATGGCTCAGTGGCTTCTGAGTATCAAAGAACAGGACCACCAGCTGCCGAGGACCCCAGGGCACACTGGAAACTAAATCACAGGATCCAGCCTGTGATTTATCAGCCACGTCACCTGCCTGAGTCACCCCTGTGGCTACCGGAGGCCTGAGCAGTAAGCTAGGGCCCAGGCCTTCTCACGAGAGTAGGGAAGGATTGAACTCAAGGCCTCCTGAAGTGGCCAAGCTTGAAGATTTATGATTCTGACTTACATAACCACCAGGGCCCATTTCCTCATTTGAAATGGGGAGACTTGCTGAGGACCCCAAGGCACTTCCACTTCTCCACGGCAAAGCCATTCTCTGCAGAAGGCGTCGGAGATGCAGGCACATTCCTGGGAGCTCCAGGACATCACCTGGAAGCTGAGCTTCCTTCTGTCCTTCTGAATGCCTGGTGTCCACGCACTTTCTTCTAATTCGCCTCTTTCTTCTAAACATAGAATTTTCCTAATTCTCTTATTTGAGGTTTTACTTCATGATGAATTCTAAGAACAGCATTCACTTGTATTTTTTCCAGGAAACACTTTGGACTCCAGAGCCAAATACCAAAGCACTTCCACCCAAGTCCCTGTGGTCCTGAGAGCTTCGATAGAAACTTAAATCGGCTCAAAAGCCAGAAACCTGTTTTGAAAATAAGGTTTCTGCCTTCCTCCTATCGGCTTGGAAACTCGGGGGGTTGGGGGGTCTTTTAATTTCAACTTTTAGATACAGGGAGTAAGTGTGCAGGTTTGTTATATGGATACACTGTACCCCAGTAGTGAGCATCACAACCCATAAGTAGTTTTTCCTTTTTTCTTTTTTTTTTTTTTTTAATATATTTTTTTCTTTTTGAGATTAAGTCCTGCTCTGTCACTCAGGCTGGAGGGCAGTGGCGCGATCTCAGCTCACTGCAGCCTCCACCTCCCAAGTTCAAGTGATTCTTCTGCCTCAGCCTCCCAAGTAGCTGGGACTACAGGTGCATGCCACCATGCCCAACTAATTTTTGTACCTTTAGGAGAGATGGGGTTTCACCATGTTGGCCAGGCTGGTCTTGAACTTCTGACCTCGTGATCCACCTGCCTCAGTCTCCCAAAGTGGGGATTACAGGTGTGAGCCACTATGCCTAGCCTCCTTAAAAGCCAATAGGTAGCTTTTCAACTGATGCCCCCTCCTCCTGCTCCCCAGTAACCCTCTTCAGTGTCTTTCGTTTCCATGTTTATGTCCATGTGTGTTCAAGTTTTAGCTCCCACTTACAAGTGAGAACAAGAGGTATTTGGTTTTCTGTTCCTGCTTGAACTTGCTTAGGTTAATGGCCTCCAGCTGCGTCTGTGTTGCTGCAAAGGACATGTTCTCATTCTTTTTTATGGCTGCATACTATTCCATGGCATATAGTGCCGCATGTTCTTTATCCAGTCCTCCACTGATGGGCACCTAAGTTGGTTCTGTGTCTTTGCTATTGTAAATAGAGCTGTGTTGAACATACGTGTGCATGTGTCTTTTAGGTAGAATGATCTGTTTTCCTTTGGACATGTGCCCAGTCATGGGATTGCTGGGTCAAATGGTAGCTCTGTTTTCAGTTCTTTGAGAAATCTCCAAACTGTTTTCCACATGGCCGGACTAATTTACATCCATCCTTTTAATAGTAGCCTTTGAAATAATCTTTGAAGTCGAGAGTTTCACGGACCTTGATTGCGTCTGCTCCTCCCAGTTCCAAGGTGGGGGTCACAGTCCCCATTCAACAGAAGAGCCAGTGGTCTTGAGGAGCTTAAGGGACAGTCCCTGGGCCATGACACCACAGCCTCCAGTGCAGTGTGCCTCCCAGCTCTCCATCTGGTCTCCTCGGAAGCCCTGCCCCGCAGAGGCTAATTCCAGGGTCTGGGCTGAGACCAGCTCCGGGAGCTGTGCCTGCCACTCCCTCCAGCTGAGCTGGCACCACACACCCTGATCACCCCTCTAACCTGTTCCACAGCCACTGACACCGTTTCTAAAATCTGGTCTCGAAGAACAGAGTATGGGGTTGCAATGGCTTCTCGAGCCACAGAGTGGTGGTTCACCCCTCCTTTCCGCCCACTTTTCTATATGTGAATTTTACTCAGCTCACTGGGAAACATGAAAGATTCAGAACTGGAGTCAAAACAATGCAGTGAGGCCACTGGACGCTCCTCCAGCGCAGCAGGTCTTAGGGCAGGGGGCACAGACGATCTGGCACGGTCACTGCAGGTCCCAGGGCTCCCAGGAGGCTTTCTGGTAGACCTGTCTGCTCCCACGACTGTGATCTCTTGTGTAATTGTGACATAAAGTTGTCACACCTAGCAGTGGATGCCGTAACCCCACCACGTGTCCTCTGGGGTGGCACACCTGTGGCTGGCTTCAAGATACACCTCTGAAACTTTCCTAAGGGACCTTTGATTCTGGTTTCCCTGGGTAGGGAGTCATGTCCCCCAGCACAGGTGTGCTCTGCATCACAGCGAGAGGGTACGTGACTTGCAGCACAGCCGATTACGTTTCTAGACCCACAGGAGCCGTGAGGGCAGGGGAGCTGGCCTCAGCTCCCACCCGCTCACCAGAGCCCATTCCGGGCCCCTCATTCCAGCTCCTTGTCAGTGACACCGTGGCAGTGACGTGCAGTGGGTCATGGTGGAGGTTTTTATATCCTGTGATGAGCAAGCACTGGGCAATCGAGGCTTTCCCTGAGGGAGCTGATTGTTCCATTCACCAGCGGAAGGAGCCCTGAGCAAGGGCTGGGCTGCATTCCTCTCCTGTCCACAGAGAGGTGGGGCTCCACGAACCCCCAAACCCCTTCTGGTTTCTGAACCAATCTACTGCACAGCAGAAAGGGGCTCAGAGGAAGGGCCTGGAAACCCAGACTTGCTGCCTGGGCTTCCCTTGAGAGCTGCCTCTCCTGTTCTCCGAGATGGATCAGGCCCCCACAGGGGGCCTGCAGCTGTTCAGCATCTGTGCGGGGCTGTTTGACAGGCCCACTGACACAGAGCCCTCATCCTCTCTCTGCAGCCAAGTGGGACTCAGTCTGCCGAGGGCATTCCTGGTTGAGTATTTATTTTCTGCTTTTGATTTATAAGGGACACCCTCTCTTCCAGAAAGGCCGGGGGGAGCCTGGTACCCTGACAAGCAGCACCTGCCACTGCAGAGAAGAATCTAGAATGTGGGCCCCAGGGTGGCTGAGGTCGGGTCATCCTCTCCAGGAGACCTCGTGGGGTGACATTTGGTCCCCTGTCCCCAATCCTGCTCCAGAATCTGCCAGCCTCAAAGATATAGAACTGAGTAGAGACCCTGATCCCCTAGACCAGCACAGGGAGCCAGGGCGCTGACGTGGTGATCAGCACTGAACATTCCTCATGTCACAGCTTGGAATGCACCTGCCAGTGTTACCTGCACAGTCCCTCACTTTGAAATATCTGCTCAGAAGCCATAGCATGAACAGGCAGCTTCTTGGCAAGCTCAGGGTTAGACAGCAGGAACTGCATGAGGCACACGCCCCATAGCCTCTGCTGAGACGCCGGGGTCTCCCTCCTGCGATGTCCAGTCACTCACAGCCAGTAAGCCTGGGACACCCTGCAGCAGAGCTGACACCTGCTGTCCAGGCAGAGCCTGGCGGGACAGCTGAGTTCCTGTGCCTCCTCTGTGCCCATGCCCTCTGTGGTCCTGCCAGACCGTGCGTGCCCAGAGCCCGCTTCCAACTTTGGCCGACTTTTGTCTCCGCACTGGTCCAGTCTCCTGACAAATGTGTGAGTGCTGGTCAGGGCTGCCCAGGTTCCAGCGCCAGCAGTGGACACGGGGCACACCACGGACTGCCGCCCACCTCTGCGTGCTCAGCCTCAGGTCGGGAGGGTGCTGGGCTTGCCCGCTGGGACTGGAGGGCTGCGTGGATGACACCTGACAGGCTCGTGGAACAGCACCCAGGGCCAGGATGCACCACAGGAGGACCGTGGGCTCCTGAAAGGGTCGGAGCTGAGCTCAGAGGGTAAAGCTCTTTCCTTGTCACCCTGCCCTCCAAGTGGCCCAGGCCCTCCTCAGTGGACAGGAGCTCCTGAGCTCTCAATTCTTGGAGGTACATTGAGGGGCAGGAGGATCCCCCACACCCTGTCCCAGATACCCAGAGAAAATCCATGGCACCGCCCTGCTGGAAGCTGCTGGTGTTGAAATGGCTCCTGCACCTTCCGCCCTGGGCCCACAGCCACTCAGGGTCCTACTCGCTTCTCCACAAGGCGGCCGTCGCACGGCTGAGGGTCACAGCGCTCACCAAGCCCCTTCTCCGCTGAGCAGCTCCCATTCCCTTCGCTGCTCCTCACTCCTCACCGGCTTGCTTGGGTCTCTGGACTCCAACTGCACCCTCGCTGGTCAAATCCTGCTAAGTGGAGGAGTTTCTCCTTAGGCAGAAATCAAGAGTGCCACCCCATCTCCAGCCCCAGCGGCCCCCACCATTAAGCGCTGAACCAAATGACAGGAGAGCTAAAGTGGGGTCCGTCATTTCCATGCATTCTCCTAAAAGCAAAAGAGCTGGCTCTGTCTCCCCTCTTCCCCTTCTGCTGGCTTGAATGCAGACGTGATGGCTGGTGCCTCTGCAGCTGTCTTAGCGCCTGAGGTGCTGTGCTGGAATGGCAGAGAAGCATGAGAAGGCAGGCACTGCAGACCATGCCGCGGTCAGCCCTGAGCTGCTGCAGATGCCTGTAGAGCTTTCTTGTTTTATTATGTTGGGCAGGGGCTGGGGCGGGGGGGTCAGGGAATGGCCTGTCTAGAGAAAAAAAAACTTCCTCTCTTTTTTCCCTCATCAACTCTCCTTTCTTTCCTCTTTCCTTTTCCGCTTTCCTTTCTCCATCCCTTTCTGCCTCCCTCCCTCCTTCCTTCCTGTGATGCAGCCAAATCTGACTGTGATATCAGCTGGCACCGTTTCCCTCTCCTCTGTCTGGTGGACCAAGTGGAATAAAGTGAGTGGAGCCCTCCCACCGCCTTCTCTGCGGGAGAACGCCTCCCATCAGAAGAGGCAGGCTCCTTCCGCACGAGCCAGCCCCCTCCCTGGGTGGAAGGACAGCCCACTCCTCTGCCACCAGCCCTGGCTGGGACAGACCCAGTGAGCTTGGCCCCCAACCTCAGGCCTCCACTCAGGCCTGGCTGAGGGCGGAACAGCCCTCTCCCTCACTGACTCACTCACCGCTGGGGTAAAGGGGACCCACGTGACCTGTGCTGGAGCTGCATGCATCTGATTTCAAGAGTGGGAGTCGGGGGAAGGTGGCAGAGGTAAGCCGAGGCCTGGTCTGGAGCCTGGGTGTCACATAGCCGCCACCCCCCAGTGTCATCTGGGGTTTGGACAGCACACTAAACCTTGGTGACAGAATCTCCCCTCACTCAAAGGGAAGTGAGGAACAGTATTTAGCATCAGCCCAAAGTACCTCTCCCCAAAAACATATCAAAACAAAGGGAGGAAGCGCGCTTACTGTGGAGGAACCCAGCTGATAGCATGTGCACCAGGCACTGGACGCCAGAGCCATCGGCTGGGCAGGCCCCACCACGTGCCCCGCAGGTGCACTGAGAACATCCCAGCATCCCTTCTGCGCTTTCCCAGCCACGGTGCATCACGTGGGTCCCATCGTCACGAAACATCAGACAAAACCAAACTGAAGGGCCTTTGACACAAAACCAGTCTGTGAGACCCACACAGGGTGAGGCCACAGATACGAGGAAAGACAGTACTGTTCCAGGTGAGGGAGGCGGAGCTGTGGGGTCAGCCAGGACCCGCACCTGCACCCTGGATGGGACAAGACTACAGCGGCAGGTGCCCATCTACTGGGAAATCCAAGTGGGGTTGCTGGGATGGGGATGGGGAACACAGGTGTTTGAAATATCCATTTTTTTTTTTTTTTGACACAGAGTTTCCCTCTTGTCACCCAGGCTGGAGTGCAATGGCACGATCTCGGCTCATCGGGACCTCTGCCTCTGGGGTCAGCAGTCCTCCCGCCTCAGCCTCCCGAGTAGCTGGGATTACAGATATGTGCCACCACCACGCCCAGCCAATTTTGTATTTTTCAGTAGAGACAGGGTTTCTCCATGTTGGTCAGGCTGGCCTCAAACTCCTGACCTCAGATGATCCTCCCGCCTCAGCCTCCCAAAGTGCTGGGATTACAGGCCTGAGCCACCACGCCCGGCCTTCTCTCTGAAATAATCTTACAACCGTTCTGTAAGTTCAAAAGGGTTTCAAAATAAACAGTAGCAATAAATGGAAGGAGAAAAAAAAAAAAAACAAAGACAGGCAGAACAGAGAGCAAAGGAGCTGTGATGCCTCCTGAAAGGACGAGGGGGACAAACTCTGCTTCTGCCATGTCCTTGCTGCTGAGTCAGGATGCCTCGGGGACAGACGGCCAACAGGCACCTGGGAGGTCCCCCACTCACATCCCGCGTGCAAGGCGGCCTCCAGACACTGGCCCAGCTTCCTCAATGAGCAGACGGCTAGAAAGAAAGAACTGAAGGAGATTTAAGAGACACATCGACCTTTTTGCATCTGAATTCAAGTAAACTAACAAACCAACTTCAGGAAGACTTTCATCAGGAAATCAGTGAAACCTGACTGTTGCCTGGATGTTAGATGATGTAAAGGACGTACTGTTAAATGTACATGGAATGATGATATGGCTGTGAAGGTTTTTAGTTAGTTTGTTTTTTGAGTTTCGTTTGTTTGTTTAGGTTTTTTAGTTTTTGGTTTTTTTGAGACGGAGTCTCACCCTGTTGCCCAGGCTGGAGTCCAGTGGCATGATCCCAGCTCACTGCAACCTTCATCTCCTGGGTTCAAGCAATTCTCCTGCCTCAGCCTCCCGAGTAGCTAGGATTACAGGTACACACCACCATGCCCCACTAATTTTGGCATTTTAGTAGAGATGCGGTTTCACCATGTTGGCGAGGCTGGTCTCGAACTCCTGACTTCAGGCGATTGGCTTGCCTCGGCCTCCAAAATTGCTAGTATTACAGGCATAAGCTGCTGCACCTGGCCTGTTTGGGTTTTTTGTTGTTGTTGTTGTTTGTTTTTGTTTTGTTTTGTTTTGTTTGTTTGTTTTTTCCTGTTTGGTTTTTTGAGACAAGGTCTCACTCTGTCATCCAGGCTGGAGTTTAGTGGCGGGACCAGAGCTCTTTACAGCCTCAACCTCCTGGGCTCAGGCAATCTTCCCACCTCAGCCTCTTTGAGTACCCCGAACTACAGGTGCACACCACCTCACCGGGAAAATTGTTAAACTTTTTGTAGTGACAGAGTCTCACCATGTTGCCAAGGTTGGTCTCAAACTGCTGGGCTCAAGTGATCTGCCCACTGCAGCCTCCCAAAGTGTTGGGATTATAGGCACGAGCCACAGTGCCTGGCCAGGTTTCTTTTTTTTTTTTTTTTTTAAGTCTTCTTCTCTAAGACTATTTAGACACATTCATGGATGAAAGAAGACGATGTCTGAAATTTGCTAAAAACACCAGGGTAATACTACACAAATGTCATCAGCAGCTGAATGAATAAACAAAGAGTGATATATTCAGATATTCAGATGGTGGAATATTATTCAGCCTTGAAAAGGAAATTCTGATACACACTATGACCTGGATGGACCTTGAAAACATGATGCTCAGTGAAATGAGCCAAACAGAAAGGACAAATACCGTAATTCCACTCATATGAGGTTCCTAGAGGAGTCAAAATCCTAGCTGCAGAAAGCTGAACGGCGGTGTTCAGAGGCTGGGGGAAGGGGAATGGGAGTGAAATGTTTAATGGGGACAAAGTTTCAGTTTAGAAGATGAAAAAGTTCTGGAGATGAACATGGTGCTGGTCTCACAGAAACGTGAATGTGCTTAATGCCACTGAGGTGTGCACTTAAAGATGGTTGAGGGGGCCAGGCGCGGTGGCTCACTTTTGTAATCCCAGCACTTTGGGAGGCAGCCGGATCACGAGGTCAGAAGTTCAAGACCAGCCTGGCAAACATAGTGAAACCCCACCTCTACTAAAAATACAAAAAAAAAAAAATTAGCCAGGTGTGGTAGCACACGCTCATATTTCCAGCTACTCAGGAGGCTGAGGCAAGAGAATTGCTTGAACCCGGGAAGTGGAGGTTGCAGTGAGCTGAGACCATGCCATTGGACTCCATCCTGGGCAACAGAGCAAGACTCCATCTCAAAAAAAAAAAAAAAAAAAAAAAAAAAAGGATGGTTGAAATGGTAAAATTTAGGCTATTTGCCACAATAATTTTTAAATACCAGGGTGGGTGAGCGCTGTGCCAATTACCATTGAAACTGGGTGTGGAAGCCTGGGGAGACTTTTGAGTATCCACTGCATTTCTCTGTGTTTGAAATTTTCCATACAGAATGCTTCCTTTAAAACTTCACAGTAGGGCTCAGACTCTGTCTAAGGAAAAAAAAAAAAAACTTGAGAGGAAAACAGCAATCCAGATCCATCAGGGCTGACGAGGAAATGCAGGAAACAGCGGCATGTGAACCTCTCATGGGACTGTGGGGGGAAAGTCTGGCTGCCCAACTGTCTATGATATTATTTCAATTATATGCAAAATCGGCATTAGGGGAAAAAGTCTGGAAGGAAATATACCAAAATTACAATAGCTATTCAGACAGTGGGGTGGGCAGTCATGGCTTTTCTTTTTCTGAACCTTCTCTGGGAGAGTTCCTTGTAGAGTTTTTTTGTTCCTTTGTTTTTGTTTTTGAGATGGAGTCTGGCTCTGTCGCCCAGGCTGGAGCGCAGTGGCGCAATCTCAGCTCACTACAACCTCCGGCTCCCAGGTTCAAGCAATTCTCCTGTCTCGGCCTCCCGAGTAGCTGGAACTATAGGGGCTCACCATCACGCCCAGCTAATTTTTGTATTTTTAGTAGCAACAGGGTTTCACCACGTTAGCCAGGTTGTCTCAAACTCCTGACCTCAGGTGATCTGCCCACCTCGGCCTCCCAAAATGCTGGGATTACAGGCATGAGCCATCACGCCCAGCCCGCTTTAGAGTTTTATAAGTAAATTACATCCACCCAAGGCAGGAACAGGAGAGAGGAAGTCAGGAAGTAACCAGGGCAGGGATCTGTCAATAACACTCCGGAGAGCCCGGCAGCTTTCTGGGAGAGGCAGGCTGGCAGTCCAGCCCAGAGCAAGGAGCTTGCAGGGCTCTGCTCCAGCTGTCTGGCCCTCAGTTTGAAGGCTGGGCTCCCATCCCAAATGGACAGTGCTGGTCAAAATGGCAGTGAAGGAGGGAGCCAGTCTGCAAAGGAGCCGGTCCACCCTCCCACACGGGCCTGCGTCTCTGCTGCGCGGAGACCCCGCCATGCGCCTTCAAGCCTCTCCCATCCTACCCTCCCCGGCCCACATGCTGTTCTCTCAGGGGTCCACCCTTTGCAGCCACAGCTTGTTGAGGCCAATCGCTGCTGGCTCCCGGGGTTGCAATGGGCCAGGCAGGTCCCCAGAAGTGTCCCCAGCAGGGAGGGGACCTCAGCACCCACCCAGCTGCAGCAGGCCCTGTGGAAGGCGCTTCCTGCCCCTTCGCCTCCCGCTGCGGCGTCCATGGGCTTGTGGTTGCCTCGGCCCAATCTGGACTCCGAGTTGCTCAACCAGCCATGCTTTTCCTGTTCCCCTTTTCCCAGGCGGGTGCAGCTCCTGCCGGTGTGGTCCTGGCCTCTGCGGGCTCACCGCAGGGAAGCACGGCCCCATGCATGGCGGCCCCCAGGGCTGTTTCCACGTCTCTGATTGCTTTTTCCCTCCTGGGTTGCTAAACAGTTGATGAAGAAACCCCTTTCATTTGCTTTTTTATTTTGAGGAAGGAGCCGAGGCTGTCTGTCTGGGAAAACGCTATAATGGTCCTAAGGACAAGGACAAGCCCCCAGCAGACCCAAGAGCCGCTGGAAGCACCTCTCCTGCCTGTCCCTGGGTGATGGTGCCCAAGCGGGGGTGTGTAGTCATAACCGCTGGTGTTTAAGGCGACTTCCTGTTGACCCGAGGAGCGACTGCTAGCCCATCCCACCCTCCCGGGAGTCCTCCAAAGGCGTGTCGCTGTGAACCTGGGTGTGCTGACAAGATAACTGTGCTGGGCTCAGGGAAGCGAATGGCACCACTTCCCCGAGCAGGACCACCAAGCACCGTGCCAGGTGTCCACAGTGTCCACATGCCCCCCAGGCCACACAGATGTAGGGGAATCCTTTGGTGAGTGGAAACTCACTCCCGAATTCGCCCTTTTCAGAAGCAAATGTCAAGGGGCAGAAAAAAACACCTGCAACAAAGAACACCTGCACCCAGGAGATGCCCTTCTGGGAGGAGGGCGGGGCAAGATTAAGATGGGCTCCTGGGGAATGCGCTAGTCTTATGCCAGCTGATGGGTCCACAGGGGTTCACCGTGTCACCCTTAATACAATTCTGAGTGTTTGAAATCTTTTATAAGAATTTTAAAGCAAAAAACTTGACATATCATCATATAATAATCACGTCATTTTAAAGCAAAAAATCGTACGGTTTTCCTCTCTAGCACTGAGGAAATGGAAGGAAGAACGTTAGCCGTGTGGCTGGTAGTCTGTGTGGAAGACACTGGCTCCACCATTTATCCCAGAACACACATTCAGGACTCCAGTACCCAACACACAGCGTGAAGGCGAGGCGAGGCCCACCCTAACTCGTCACGTGGAATTGGAATCGTGGGTTGATGGAAAGTCCCACCACAGCCCCTTCAGCCTCCGAGGGCCATCTGACCCCAGCCACAGCCACAGCCTGTGTCACGCCTGAAGACCATCCCTCCCCTCCACCAGCCATGTAAAAGCAGCAACCCTGACTCGAGGAACCTGCTATGCTTTTCAAGCCCAAAGAAAGAAACCCACGAGCTGCTCAGACACCTGAAACAAACACTGACTTGGCTTTTGTGACCCTGAGTTCCACGAGGATCTTTATTACGTAAGCATCTAAAAGATCTGTTCTCTGGAAATAGACAAAATACATGATTCACTCACAGAATAAACAGCCCAGCATCCCACTGCTGCAGTCTGCAACTGTCTATCATTATTTTTATTTCAAAAAAACTCACGGAGGGTTTCATGGCCAGTGACCAACACGTCACCTCCACGAGCAGATGGGACGGTGGCAGCAGCTCCACAGGGAGAGAGTGTGAGAGAGCCTGGACTTGGCATGATAACTCGAGGTCCCTGGAGGTCCCCATGCCCTTGCCCACCCCCAGCCCTCTTCTGTGCATCTGGTGTGGGGTGTGGGCTGGATTCTGAACTTGAAAATACTGAGATTGCTTCAAGTTGAAAACACTTTCACGGGACAGGGAACTATGCTTTACAACTTACTTTTTTTGAGACAGAGTCTCAATCTGTTGCCTAGGCTGGAGTGCATTGGTGCAAGCTGGGCTTGTTGCAACCACCTCCCAGGTTCAACAGATTCTCTTGCCTCAGCTACCCAAGGAGCTGGGATTGCAGGCATGCGCCACCACGCCTGGCTAATTTTTTTATTTTTAGAGACAGGCATTCACTACGTTGGCCAGGATGGTTTTGAACTTCTGGGCTCAAGTGATCCACCCTCCTTGGCCTCCTGAAGTGCTGGGATGACAGGCAGGAGCCACCATGCCTGGCCCGCTTTACATCTTTACTGGTCACCTCTGTGAGCCTGAGGTCTTTCTGTCCGTGACACGGGTGGGTGGACTGGATCAGTGCAGAAAAGGTCACCTCACAGATCCAGGGTGTCCACGGCGACCCTGTGAAGAGCATCGGAGGTAGGGGTCTTTGGTCCCAAGTAATGGAAACCTGCCCACGCTGATGAAGCAAGGAAAAGAGACGTGCATGGACCCACAGAACCAGGAAGTCCCAAAGTGGACCCACTGTGAAGGGGTGCAGAGACTCAGCAGTGTGTATACACGTGTGCCCGTGTGTGCATGTGTGTGCATGTGTTGTGCATGTGTGTGTGCTCTTCGTGGGCATGCATGCATGTGTACATATGTGTATGTGTGTATGCATGTTTGCCTGTGTGTGCTTTGTTCATGTGTGTGCATGCATGTGTGTATGCATGTTTGTACACATGCATGTGTGCTTTGTTCATGTGTGTGCATGCACGTTTATGCATATGTGCATGCTTTGTGCATGAGCGTGTGAAGCCCACGGCCCAGTGAGGCCTCTGGACACAGGCCTCCGAGGGACTTAGTTGTGTTGCCTGGAGCAAACCCCTGCAGGAGAGTTTTTCTGTGTTTGCTTCAGAGAACGGAAACATCTCAGATAAAGCGGGGCCGCTTCATTCTCACGATCCTCCTCCCCACCCTCCTTTCCCAAGGTTGGTAGGGATCTCACATGCCTGTATTTCTTCTGCTACAGTGGAAGGCACTGTAAGAACCGTCTGTTGCCACCTTCTGTCTAACATTTGTCCGGAGAGGCTTCATACGGCGCAGACCCTCAGCAGCCTCTCTCCTCACATCCTGCATGTTTCCAAGATCCTCTCGGCTGATGGAGGTACATCTGCTGCTCCCAGATTCACTGTGGGATGCGACTCTCCGGTGTAGCCCTGTCACAGCTGGTGTCTTCTTTCCTCCCTCGATAAAGGCTTGGGCAGGGACCTCTACCCACAGCTACGCCTGGCATGGCCAGACAGCCTCCACAGCATGGTCACACCCGTTCACTCTCCTCCCACCTGCGTTTGAGACTGGGGGACATACTTCTACTCAAAACAGGGTGGGCAGGGGACCTGCAGTGACGAATGACAGAGAAGAGGAAGGATCCCACAGTGAAGCAGGAGCTGCGGGCACAGACACCCCACATTTGCACTGGCGCGGGGATGCCTGGGAGGAAAAGCCAGGCCGGCAGCAGCCCGTCCCATCAGGTCTCCCAGCCTGGAAAGGCTCGATACTTCCAGTGCAGGCTTCCAAGGACTTTTTAAACATTTTTAAAAGTGAAGTTTAGCCTGAAGATTCCTGGCACCTTGAAGGTCCATGAAGGAGATCCATGGGCCCGACAGCCTGGGTGCAGGAGACTCTGTGATCTTGCCCATGCTTCTGGAAGATGGGTGTCAGCTCTTATTGGGTTTTCAGGAGCTGGGAACTCTGAAAGTCAGGATTTGTGTGTTGGGTCAGGGCTCTTTCTGTTATGAATGACAAATAATAAAATAATCAAAATAAATAAATCCAGCCTAAACTGGCTTGAGTGAGAGCAGAGAACAAATAGAAACGACTGGCTCGCATAAGCAAAAGGTCCAGGACAACCAGGGCTTGCCAGCCACACCAGAAAACAGGGTCTCAAAGGCTTCACTGCCAGGCAAGCGCCCTCCACCTGGGGCCCTCCAAGCAGCTCCGCACACCACGAAGCAGAAACAGCTGTCCCTCAGCCCCTCCAGCAGAAGCCCTGGAGTCCAGTAAACCCATGTAGGTCATGTACCCGTTCGTGAACAAAATTGGGATGAGCAGGTGTGCTCCGGCCGGGTGCCACGCCCACCCCTGGCCTGGGGGATGCTAAGTCACCTGCCCCCACGTGGCTGGGCATGGGAAGTGCGAGTCCACACAAGAAACGCACACGGTTCTCCGCGGGAGAGGATACCGAGCAGGACGGGGCATTGGACATCCCTTGTATTCTGGAACAGGCACACTCCTGAGCCTCAGGCTAAGCTCTTGGGTTGTTTACTGTGGCCAGTCTGGACGAGGCCTGGTGACCCTGGTACCCTGTCTGCAGGCATATGCTGGGTGGGGGGGGGTGGCAGTGCCATCTGTCGTGGGCTGGATTGGGTCCCCCCGCCCCAGAAGTATGTTAAAGTTTTGGAAGTCCTAACCTTATGGATACGCCCTTACTGGGAAATAGGGTGTTTGTAGATGTCATCAAGTTAAGATGAAGTCATGCTGGACTGGGGGATCCTAAATCCAGTGACAGACGACCTTAGAGGAAGAAGCAGAGAGGGATTTGCAGGCACCAGGGAGACATCCTGGAGACAACACAGGCAGAGACGGGGGTGATATGGCTGAAGCGAAGCAACACCAGGAAGCACCAGAAGCTGGAAGAGGCCAGGCAGCCCCCCCGGAGCCCACAGAGAGCGTGCCCTGACGGTGCCTTGACAAAGGGCCCCCAGGACCATGGGGAACACATCTCTGTTGTTCTAGCCCCCCAGTGTGGGGCGGTTTATCACAACAGCCCCATGACACTGTCACACCCACTGTCCAGTCGTGCCATTGGCTCTGACCAGGTGGCGCACCCAGGCACCCCGATGCAGGTGCATTGTCACCCCGGCTCATATCCCTCACAGCCCCAGGCCACTGGCTCCTCCACACCCATGACGATCCCAACCTGGGGTTTTCCAAAAAGGCCACGAGGAGGTTTGAGGAAGTCATGGCCCCAGTGGCTGGGAAAGTCCTCTGGGCAGCCTCATGACTCTGCTTCCCAGGTGACCCCAGAGAGTCTGAAGACGTGTCCTCCCCCAAATCCCCAAGAGGCTCCTGATCAAAGGGAAAACCCCAGGGACCCCCCTCCAGCCCAGCACACCCACTGCTTGTGTGGGACGCCTGGGCAGAACCAGAAGCCTACATGGCCATCAGCCAGGAAGCCCAGACATAGAATGACTGCCTGAGTCCCCTGCTGGCGAAAGCCTCTGACCACACATGGTCACCTGCAGCTGGCACTCTCTGGTATCTGGACGGGCCTTGTCTCAGCATCCAATGGAGGAGCCAAGCCACAGCCATTCCTGGCCAAGTTGGCCTCAAGGGCTCACACCCCCTGAGCTCAACTCTTATCTGAAGTCTGTGCAATCAGCCAGGCTACGATGGCTCAAGGCCGAACGCCCAGGCTCTGGAAGTAGACAGACCTGAGTCTGAATCCTGCTTCTATCAGGATTGGCTGGTTTCCAAGGGCATTTGGAAGTTGTAAGGCCTTTCTTGGTGTCTCCATCTGGAACAGAAAACCATCCTTCCTATCTCTTAGGATTGTAGGAAGAGCTGAGGGGATGTACAACATAGGTGTTAGCGTGATTGTATGGGTACCAGGCATTCAGTAAGTGCCGACTGAATGCCTGACATGTGCCAGACAATATTCCAGGAGCTGAGGTTACAGGATAAACAGACACCACTGTCTTTAAGCTTATGAAGATGACAGAGATGATGGTGATGGTGGCGATGATGATGAGGATGATGCTGATGCTGATGGTGATGATAATGGTGATGGCAGTGATGAGATGATATGATGGTGATTATGGTGATGGTGATGGGGATGATGATGATGGTGATGGTGATGATAGTGATGAAGATGAAGCTAAGACTACTGTCTAGACCACAGGAGCCTCCTGAACAGGAACTGTATCTCACATTTTCTGTCCCCCTCAGCGTGTAGCACAGTGCCTTGCACATAGTAGGTACTCAAGAAATGTGTGTTGATGGACTTATCCTTCTTCAAGTTGCATTCAGCAAAGGAGAACCCTCTGCCCAGAGTAGCTCCAGCTGGCCTGCATGCAAAGTTCTTTGAATTTGTGTATTTTAAGATTGACTTGGGCTTATTTCATTCCGCTGTATATCCATGTTTGTTTTACTTATAAACAACAAGAACTTTTTCCAAAACTTTGAGTGAAAATGATGTCCCACGAAAACATGGCTTGTTTATATCTGTGGCTTTTGAGACACTAACCACCCCCACACACTCACTGACCCTCCCACCCCTAACCCCGCAGGCCGCCACCGCATGTGTCTGGAGGTCCACGGAGCCCGGGGCCAGATGCGCAAACCCAGGCTGCTAAGCTGCTCTGGAAAAAACACTTCTCTCTCCCAGCGGTGCTGGGGTGCAGCGAGCCTTTGAAAGCAGGGGTCTCTTCTGCCAGCTCAAGTGTCTCTCTGCAATCTGAAGAGACAAGGCCTGGACGTAACCACTGGATTCTTAGAGCCAAAAGCACATCCAAATAAGAAGGCCCTGAAAAGGTCTCCGGAAACTTGGCTTGCCCTTTAAAACCGGGTGTTTCCAGCATAGGGGCTGCATAATGGGCTGAACAGCAGCTGGATGGCTTGGATGCCGCAGTGGGGGTTCTGGTATCACGTCCGCCAGGCAGTCGGCAATGAGCCAGCGTCTCAGTGAGCCAGCACTATGTGCAGCCAGCACCGTGGGGTCCGCTCTGGAATCCTCGCAATTCCCAGGTGCCACAAGTTCTCTGATTAGGCCCCTTCCCAATGGTAGAAGGGAGCAAGAAGTGGGCAGGGCCCTCACCCAGGAAGTGGGGCAGCCCAGAGCTCCGTGCAGAGCTGGGCCCACTGTGGCCCCCCGCCGCCTGCCCGGCAGCACCCAGCCTCTCTGCCAATTCCCTGAGTTTCTATTTCCCAGTTCCTAAAGCGAGGCCTTCCTTTATTCGACTGCTGAGATGCGTTCTGCTCTGTTACACACGCTGGTCTTCAGAAGAGTGGGAGTGGAAGGCACGGCACGGATCATTTGATAACAACACGTGCTTAGAAGTAAATTGAAATGTACTGCGCAGATGGTAATGCTCTGACTGGGCGCAGAGGATGGACGCCCCGTCCTTCCCCCTGCAGAAGCATGGCAGAGAGGAGGAGACAGGTGCGGGGAAAGCCCACCCATCTCATTTTCTCCCTCTTAAGTCGGGAGGGAGCCCTACAGCCCGACCACGTGGGTCGTACCTCTCACACCAAGGAGGCTTGGTCTGCCTCCGAGGGTGCGCAGTGCCAAGAAGCCTGTACGGCCCATGAGTCTTTGGGAGATGCAACTTGTGGAATTTATGGAAATACTTTTATTTCTGTGTTAAACAGCAGTGTCGTGGAGCAAAACGAAATTTCCATGAATTTTCGAGATCAAGCACAAGACTTTTAAAGGAATTTGACCTGCGTGGTAGGACAATCGGGTCACTGCCCGGTAATCCAGAGGGCGCAGGCTCCCACTCCTGCTTCTCAGCAGGTGGTTTCAGAAGAGCGGTTAATGGGGAAAGCGGAGCAGCCGCCGGGGCTCCAGGACAAGCGCGGGGCCCTGGCGCCACCTGGTGCTCACGCGGGATATGACCGTCAGCTCCGCGCCGCGGGCCGGGAAGGTGGCCCGGCTTCAAATGCCGACAGGTGGGTAGAGGGCAACCTTGCCTTACGGACCTTCCCCTCTGCGACCCCTGCTAGCCTTTTTCAGAAGTTGGGCCCCATCCTTTATGAAAGGGTTCCTTTGGCCTCAAGGTGCTCACCTGTGGGCCTGTTAAGCTCAGATCCCTTCCCCTGGAGATTCTGATTCAGTAGCTCCGGGTTGGGGCCAAGAGATTTGTGTTTTCAGCCAGTTTCCCAAGTGACTTTCTTGATCAGGCAACGTGGGACGCAGGGTTGAACCTGCATTAGAACCACCTGAAGAAACCAAACTATAGATGCGTCTGGCATGAGCGCCTTGAAGCAGTTGCCCCAGCGATCCAAATGTGCAGCCTTCACTGAGAAACACTGGAGTGAAGGCCTTGGGCCAGCTTGCTGTTTTGTTTTGTTTTGTTTTGTTTTGTTGAGACAGAGTCTCACTCTGTCACCCAGGCTGGAGTGCAGCAGCGCGATCTTGGCTCACTGCAACCTCGCCACCAGTGTTCAATGGTTCTCCTGCCTCAGCTTCCTGAGTAGCTGGGATTACAGGCGCCCACCACCACACCCTGCTACTTTTTGTATTTTCAGTAGAGATGGGGTTTCGCCATGTCGGCCAGGCTGGTCTCAAACTCCTGACCTCAAGAGATTGTCCCACCTCGGCCTCGAAAAGTGATAGGATTACAGGCATGAGCCACCACACCCAGCCTGGGAATGGGATTTTGATTTTTTTTTTTTTTTTTTTTTTTTTTTTTTGAGATGGCGTCTTGCTCTGTCACCAGGCTGGAATGCAGTGGCACGATGTTAGCTCATTGCAATCTCTACCTTCTGGGTTCAAGCAATTCTTCTGCCTCAGCCTCCTGAGTAGCTGGGACTGCAGGCGCCTGCCACCATGCCTGGCTAATTTTTTGTATTTTAGTAAAGATGAGGTTTTACCATAGCCAGGATGGTCTCAATCTCCTGATCTCGTGATCTGCCCGCCTTGACCTCCCAAAGTGCTGGGATTACAGGTTCGAGCCACCGCACCAGACTGGAAATGGCATTCCTAACATGTGTCCCAAAATGAGGTGCTGGCCACAGCACAGGTCTAGGAGTGGCTCACCAGGTAATTGGATAGTTAGAGACTAGTGGACGTCTGAGTTAGCTCTTTCACTGTTGACCTTTGGTTAGGTTTGGAGTGGTGGCAAAGGGGCAAAAGGTGAGGAAGCTGTTTGAAAAGACCCTTAGAGGCTGCCCCAGGCTTCGGTTTGTACGTGCTTGTTGATTCAGTAAATACCATGTGCTCGGTGCTCTCAGGATACCCCACTGGATTGGACGGACTGAATTCTGGTGTAGGCGGATGAAATTCATATTCCAGCTCTACCTTTATTGGCTGTCTGGCCTTCTGGAAGTCACATAACCTTTCTGTGCTTCTGACCCTTAACTTGTAAAATAGGGATAATAACCCCAGGGGCTCTGGTGAGGAGACGATTCATGCAGGGCAGCATCGGGGCTCACAGCATGTCTGCGAGTCCGCGACCCTGCACTTAACCAAGAAGAAAGTCCTGGCCAGGCACAGGGGCTCCAGTATGTCATCTAATCACTTTGGGAGGCTGGGGCAGGCAGATCACCTGAGGTTAGGAGTTCCAGACCAGCCTGACCAACTTGGAGAAACCCCATCTCTACTAAAAATACAAAATTAGTCGGGCCTGGTGGCAGGCTGAGGCAGGAAAATTGCTTGAACCTGGGAGGTGGAGTTGCACTCCAGCCTGGGCAACAAGAGTGAAACTCTGTCTCAGAAAAAAAAAGGAAGAAAGAAAGAAAGAAATGAAGTCCTGGTGCACTGTGAGTTAGGGCCAAGCAGTGCCAGAGGCTACATGCAACTGAAGCTGGGGAAAGACACATTTTTCCAGCATGCTAAGCCTGCAGCAGACCCTTATAAACAGTGTGCTTGCTTTCAGGGGCTGTGCCAAGTCAGCGTCTGTGCAAAGAATTCTTGGCGGAGAAATTATGTTTCCAGCCTGTAGAGCTGTCACCTGCTGTAAGACATTCCTGCTGGCCACGACCGTGCAGAAGGCAGAGCCGGGCCGCTAGAGGAGAGGGGATCACAGCAGGCGGCCAGTGAGTAACGCGTTTGTCCAGAGCCATCCTGCAAGTCCCCTGCCTGTAGGCAAGTGCCACTGCAAGAAGAGATGCAGCCGGGCACACTGGCTCACGCCTGTAATCCCAGTACCGTGGGAGGCCGAGGCGGGCTGATCTCTTGAGGTCAGGAGTTTGAAACCAGCCTGGCCAACATGGTAAAACACTGTCTCTACGAAAAATACAAAAATTAGCCAGGCGTGGTCGCGCATATCTGTAATTGTAGCTGCTGAGGCGGCTGAGGCAGAAGAATAGCTTGAACTAGGGAGATGGAGCTTGCAGTGAGCCGAGATCATGCCACTGCACTCCAGCCTGGGCAACAGAATGAGACTGTCTCAAAAAGAGAGAGGGCGGGGGAGAGAGATGCATGTCTCAGAAAGAGAGAGAGAGAGAGAGAGAAGAGATGCGTGTGTCCCTGCCTTGCTCTCTGGGCTGGAGGAGCTTCAAGGAGAAGGAAGTTCGCTGAGCCGCAGGACCAGTTTTCTGGACATCCCGGCTCTGTGCGGGGAACAGGACGGGTTTTGTCTCTGTGAGCCCTCTGCTGTCCAGAGCTGAGAATGCAGCCCAGAGAAATGCAAGTCTTAACTCAAGACGCATGTCCCAGTGCCTCCCATCGCTGAGGTTTGAGAGGCCTGCAAGCTGGAAACAACGCTTTAAAAGGTGTCTGAGGCTGGGCGTGGTGGCTCACACCTGAATTCCCAGCACTTTGGGAGGCTGAGGCAGGTGGATCAGTCCAGCCAACACGGTGGAACCCTATCTCTACTAAAAATTAAAAATTAGCCAGGTGTGGTGGTATGCTACTTGGGAGGCTGAGGCAGGAGAACTGCTTGAACCTGGGAGGTGGAGGTTGTGGTGAGCTGAGATCGCTCCAAAGGACTGAAAGTAGGGACTCCCGCAGATACCTGCGTACCTGTGTTCCTAGCAGCGTGATTTGCCAAAAGGCAGAAACAACCCAATTTCCATTGACAGATAAATGGATAAACGAAATGTGGTATATTTTATTATACAAAAATGTGGTTTGTCTGTTCAGTGCAGTGTTATTTAGCCTTAAAAACGAAGGCAATTCGAACACATGCTACAACATGGATGAATCAGTTAGGCAACATGCTAGATGAATAAGCCAGACACAACAAAAGGCCACACACTGTGTGAACCCCTCATCTGTGGTCTCTAGAATGGGCAAATCGTACAGACAGAAAGCAGAATGGGATGGGAGGGGAAATGGGGAGTGAGTGTTTGGTGGGGACAGAGTTTCAGTTTGGAAGATGAAAATGTTCTGGAAAAAGTGGTGATAGTTGCACGCGATGGAACGGGGAATGTCCACAGTGCCTGAAAGCTGTATGCTTCAGAATGGCTACCCTGACACTGTCAGTAGGAAATAAGACAGAACAGTTTCTTAAAGGTAAATATGGCCAGGCTCAGTGGCACACACCTATAATCTCAGCACTTTGGGAGGCTGAGGTGGGCAGATCACTTGAGGTCAGAAGTTCGAGACCTTCCTAGCCAACATGGTGAAACCCACCTCTACTAAAAAAAAAAAAAGAATACAAAACTTAGCCAGGTGTGGTGGCACACACCTGTAATCACAGCTACCTAGGAGGCTGAGGCACATGAAATCGCTTCAACTTGGGAGGCAGAGGTTGCAGTGAGCTGAGATCACACCACTGTACTCCAGCCTGGGTGACAGAGTGAGACTCCATCTCAAAAAAAGAAAAGAAAAAAAAAAAAAGAAGGCACAGCTGACACTTTTAGGAACAGAAATGGACCACGTTGAAGGCAAATCATCCAGCAAGTTTGTGTTCAGTAACCCAAACATCAAAGGAACTCATGACCATGGAGAAAGCTATGATACTTGAAGCCTCAGGACTCCTCTGACCATGAGCTCCAGGAACACTCACAGAAGCCCTGGGGCTTGCTGAAGAGATCATGTGATTGCTGCATGTTTCATGTGTGCTGTCTTGTCAGGAAAATCAAGCGATGCATTTTGAAAATGAAAAAAAAATGGTTAAAACGGCAAATTCTATTTTATGTGTATTCTACCACAATTTGAAAAATGCATGTTTTTTACAAAATAATGGACTGCATCCAGTGGGATGGAGCACCATCTCTTCAGAGTGTTGGGATGACCATTTCACCTGGGCAGCTGCTTCTGGTGAGGGCAAGGGCAAGGGCAGTGGCGACCTCACCGCTGAGGGTTGAGCTCTAACCCTGAACTCTCTGGCTGTGAAGGGAGCTTCTTGAGCAGAGCGATGTGTGGGAGGTGTAGACAGCAAACAAGGCATGCAGGGTGCAGTTTCAGAAAAGGCAGCTCCATTTCCGGAATATGGGTCTATTCTTGGGGGACAAATCTCTGCCACTTCCCTGAGGGAGGAGGTCTAATGTCACCCACCCGCCACTGGGTGGCTGCCTGGTGCCCCCCACTGAGCTGCCATGTCAGGGCTGGGGTTTGCAGATCAGGCCCTCACCAGCAGCCCCTGGCAGGAGCCCTGGGGAGAGGAAGCTTCAGGGAGGCAGTTCGTGGCATGGCAAGAGTGATGCCGTCTGGGAGCAAAACTGCCACGATGACCAGTGCTGGCCTCCTGCGCGCTAAGCTGCTCCGCAGGAAGGTCTTTAAACAACGCTGTCAGCACTCATAACCCCTCCCAAAGATGCTTATCTAACCTCCCCCCGGCCACAAGTTTTGGCAAGAAAGTCTCATGGTCAGCTGCCCATGTCTTTACCTTAAACGCCTGCCTGATAAAGGTTACTTTCTGGAAGGCAGGTATGGGGATCCACTGTCTCATTGCCGTCCGTTCGTAAGTCCCTGTTTCTGTTCGTAAGTTCCCGTTATTTTTGCACCTGGCCCACACCTGTACTCTCAACGCTTTGAGAGGCTGAGGTGGGAGGATTGCTTGAAGCCAGGAGCTCAAGACCAGCCTGAGCCGCATAGCCAGACGCTGTCTGCACACAAAAAAATTTAAGGATGAGCCAGGCGTGGTGGCACATGCCTGTAGTCCCAGCTACTCAGGCAGCTGAGGCGGGAAGATTGCCTGAGCCCAGGAGGTCGAGGCTGAGTTAGCTGATTGCACCACTGCACTCCAGCCTGGGGGACAGAGCGAGATCCTGTCTCTAAAAACATAATTATTATAATTAATTAATTATTTCTGAGAAACTGACTTTGTCAGCCTCTTTCTTTGGGCTCCCTCAGCCTTTGGGGGTGGGTCTGCACAGACCTGCTCCCCGCAGAATAATTACCCCGTGCCCGGGCTACGCAGTGCCTCCGTCCCTGTGACGCGGTTCCTTCTCCGCAGCCCCAGCCTGCGTTCCCTGCTCTTGTTCCGAGCCCTGCTCATGCTCTCCTGATGCTTTGCCTGTCCCTCCACCCAGGATTTCAATCCATTACGGTGCAAATTCTTCATTGCAGCCCAAACTCACTTTCCCACACTTCTGGAAGGAGGCGGGGCTCAGGATAGCTTTTCTACTCACAAGAGCTCCCACAGGCGTTGTTTTCATTTGAGGTTCAAAAGCGTGGACCTGGCCTCGGGGATTTTGGGCTCTCACTTTCCTCATGAGAATCTGGATCTTGCCTGTCCTTTCTTTGCCTGTCCTGGTCGGTCCCCTTCTACTCCCAGCAGTTTCTCTGCAACATGGGTCCCCGCCCCAGACAGCGGCCCAGGAGGGTGGGTGTAGAGAGCGCTCCAGCCCCTTTGGGAGCCACTGAGGAGCCCTGCAATCATCTGTTTCTGCATGGGGTGGCCTCCCAGCTTCATGGGAGGGTCACCGTGCCTCCCAGGGAGTGCCCTGCTGCTGTATCCCAGGCCCACCTGCTGTGCCCCAGGTTCCTCTGCTGTCCCCTTGCTTCCCTTTGCATCCTGCAGCACCAAGGCAGATGCTGTGCCAGGCTGTGGCACAGGACTTGTCCCCACCCATTTGCATTCTTCAGATCATGGGGGGTTTGCGGGATATCTCCTCGCCTCATATTGTCTATTGGGTTTACAGTTTTGCTATCTAGATACTCCATCTTTACACGGGGATTCAGGGAAATTCACACACTCTGCCACCACCTTCCCTGAACCCCCGCCCCCTCTGTGTTTTAAACCAATTGGCCACCATTGTTTTTACTGCAGCATTCAGCCAGTGCTTGAGCAACTTTGCCTTCATGGTTTTCAGCTCCTTTGCTCACCATTTCTCCTGGCATCTCACTCCTCTTTTGAGTTCAGTTTTCTTCTTGCTGGGCCACATCCTTGAGCACTCTTCTCCACAAGAGCTTGGTAGTGGTAGACACTCTCCATCTTTGCCTGGAAATATCTTTATTTTTTTCTCTCCTCTTGGCTAAGAGCTTAGCTGGTACTATCAATCTCGAGGAAAGCACTGCTCCCTTAGCATCCAGCTTCTAGGATGGCTTTTAATGTGTCTGCTGTTCTCTTGCCCTATATAGGTAATCCTTTTTTTTTTTTTTTTTTTAAGCGGTGTTTTTTTTATGAGACAAGGTCTTGCTATATTGCCCAGGCTGGTCTCAAAACTGCTGGCCTCGGCTGGGCACAGTGGCTTACACCTGTAATCCCAGCACGGTGGGAGGCCAAGGCGAGTGGATCACCTGAGGTCAGGAGTACAAGACCAGCCTGGCCAACATGGCAAAACCCTATCTCTACTAAAAATACAAAAATTAGCCAGGTGTGGTAGTGTGCACCTGTAATCCCAGCTACTCGGGTGGCTAAGGCAGGAAAATCACTTGAACCCAGGAGGTGGAGGCTGCAGCGAGCCAAGATCACACCACTGCACTCCAGCCGGGGCAAGAGAGTGAGACTCTGTCACACACACACACACACACACACACACACACACACACAAAAAGTGCTGGCCTCAAGCAGTCCTCCCACCTCAGCCTCACAAGTAGCTGGGATTGCAGGCACAAGCCACCGTGCCTGGCCATGAAGTGTTACATTCTGGAGGGTAGAAAACTGACAGCTGGGAAGAAGATAAGCAGAGTTAAGAAGAAAGACGAGTCAGAAAGAGGGACAGTGTATCTTAAATTGCAAGGGGCTCTCCAAGTTTAGGCTGAGGGATGTGGTCTCTCATGGCCCCACATGGAGACGCAGTGTCTGGATGGGTCAGGGGCCTCATGTCTGAGGCATCTCCCCTTGAGGCCTGGGCCTGGGGAGACAGCGGTGGGGGGTTCCTCCAGCCTCTGGTGAGCTAAGCTCAGAGGGCTTGCTTGGCTCAAAGTCTTCCTGTTCCAATTTCATGCCTTTATAAAGAGCCTTGGTAGCCTCCCTGAGCACCCTGGAAGGGGCAGTCTAGGGGTGAAATGAGACCCCACACATCACCCAGAAAGAGCTCGGTTCTCCCCCTCCTGTGTCCCGCAGTCCATGTGCCCTGGCATCTGAGCGCTCCTGCCTGGCTCCTACCCTGCCTCCCCCGACAGTGGTTCTGCCTGGTGGTCGCCTTGCTGTCCTTTGAACACACCCGCCCCCTTGCGCCTCCCGCATTGCACCTGCCATGGCTGCTGAGTGCTGTGTCCACCTGCCAGCTCCACCTCCCCTCAGGTTTCAGCATGAGTGTCTCATCTTATCTTCACGTCTCAGCTGAAATGTCCTCTTCAGTGGCAGCTGCCCGACCAACCCCCACCATAGCCTTCTCTCCCTGCACCCCTTCCCTCAGCCCTGCTGGATCCTCTCCTTCTCTGTGCCTTTGTTTCACTGGCCGTCTGCCTCCCTGTGAGCCTGGGAAGGTGAAGGCCTGGGGTCAGTGAGTCAGCATCACATCACCCATGGCATGTGGGTCGTGACTCAGGAAGGACTGTGGGCGGAACCCAGCCATGAACCCCTGCGGCCTCCCAAGTTCCCACTAAAATGGCAGTAAAGGGATTTTAATTCTTTTCAGCATGAGGACAAGGAGATCACGGCAGACAGCCACATTTTGGAAACTGAATCCAATGGCCAAATGGCAGTTCTCTTAGAGGTCAAGAGCACGGGCTCCTAAGCAGTGGGAGGGAACGGCCAGGAAGAGCCTGTTCTCAAGCGGACTCACTCGGAGCCACTCCAGGCTAAAAGCAGAGGGCTTGTGCAGCAGGCCCAATCCCACAGGCAGACACCTCTGCCTCCACCCTGGGGTGACAGCTCCTTCCTCCCTGCCTGTCCTGAGGGAGATGCAGGTGGCGATGAGCCTGGCCTGCTGCCTGGCCCAGGGCAGGTGGCTGTGGCTCCACCAGTGCTCGCTCAAGGGTCAGCAGAGCCAGGCAAAGGGTGAGGGCCCAGGTCAAGCACTTCAGCCGCCGCACCCCACCCCAGGAGCCCACCCTCAGGGAAGGAACTGAAAATGGCATCCCCCAGAGGGCGGTTGTGGGCTTTTGTAGTTAAGCCATCAAGGGGCTCCCACTAGTCCCCACGGCAAGACTTCACAAGGTCCGGTAGCACCACCGCCGCCCTCCTATCCCACTCTCCCAGGCGGCTCAGCTGGCCCTTGGAGAACATGGGATCACGGGCATTTCCATGGCCCTGGAAGAGATGCTTGATTGATTGGGGTGTATTTGACCTGCTATTGATTTTGAACTTAGCCCAAACTTTCCAGCCAGCCAAGGTCCTTGTCCAGTGCACTTCCTCTCGTCAAGCTCTAAGGGCCCCATTTCCCTTCTGGCTACAGCTGGGCTTCTCCGAGCCACTCTCCCCCCTGGCCTCATTCCCACCCACCAGTGCTGGCACGACAACCCTCTGCCAGCCATCACTGCTGCTCCTGGCACACATGCTCCATTCAGAGGTTTGTTCTCTTCTCCAGACAGGGTCTCCAGTTTGGGAAGTGGTGCTTGGATGGGACAGGTAACCAGAGGAGTCCTGGAGGGAGCGTGCCAGGGACCAGGAGGATGCTGCTAAGACCGCCTTATTTGACACTGGCTTTGTGACTACATTTTAGATCAAAGAGCTGAGTAGCAAGGGAGCCAAGTAGGCTACAGACAGGCCACAGCAGATGGGGCCAGCACACACAACTCTGTCAGAGCTCAGATTGGGGCTGTCCACCCCAACCAACGTGTCAGCTGCAGGGAGGGAGGGACAGCCCCAGAAGAAAAGTGGTTCATACGCGGGGCGCAGTGGCTCACGCCTCTAATCCTAGAACTTGGAGAGGCCGAGGCAGGCGGGTCACCTGAGGTCAGGAGTTCAAGACCAGCCGGGCCAACATGGCAAAACCCAGTCTCTACTAAAAAATACAAAAATTAATTGGGCATGGTGGTGGCCACCTGTAATCCCAGCTACTCAGGAGGCTGAGGCAGGAGAATCACTTGAACTGGGGAGGTGGAGGCTGCAGTGAACCAAGACTGCACCACTGCACTCCGGCCTGCGCCACAAAAGGGAGACTCCTCACCAAAAAAAAAAAAAAAAAAAAAAAAATTGGTGTGTGGGAACTTCCGCCGGTGTGCGGTAACTTCCGCTGGTGTGCCTACTATCATGGGATTTTACTCATATAAAGATCTCTTGCCAAAAACCTCAAATTCCCCACATCAAGGGATTCTGTATTTTCAGTTTGTGTATGTCTCCTTATGCAATTTAAGACACTTGATTTTTGCCATTTCATTCGTACCCAAAATACATTTACTGCAGACCCCTGGCAGAAACCTACTGCTTTCCCTAGCTTTCATGCCGGCATGAAAGACCCGATGACAAGGGTTTCAGGTAAACTGGTCATTTATTAGCAGTGGTACTGTTTGGCATGACAGGTTTCCAGTAGAGGCATGGGGCCGCGTGGAGGTGACAGCCTGGCTCGGCACAGGACAGCATCTCTCACTTCTTCCACTCCTTCTTCTCGTAGTCCCACTTGGAGGCGAGGCCGTCGATGGGGTTCATCTTCAGGTCCAGCATCCTCTTGGTCTGCATGGCCACCCACTCTTTGTCAAAGGTGTGCGGGAGGGGGCCGTACACTACAGGGCGAGACGGGGTTATGGGCAAGACTGTCCCAGCAGCTTGTTTCTAAGCCAGTCCCTTCGAGGTGAAATCCTCCCGACACTGCAGCCACTCAACGTCCGCTCATCCACACGGTTTTCTATTTCTGACCACTGACAACCACGGGGATTTAAAATTATCCCTCTGTTTGTAAAAAGTTAGCAATGGAGTAAGCTAAAAGCAGAAGGTCCTCTCTAAAGGCTATGGACAACAAGGTCTAACGAACAGCCCATGGTCACCTGGGAGATCAGACTCAGGTCTGTTACTAACCCACGTCCGCATTCAAACCAAAAGTACAATATACCTATTCAGAATACAAAAACATCTGTTCCGCCTGAACAGAAAGAACCAGGAAGAGCTGTTAGAGTGAGTGCGCAACCCAGCAATGCCTAAACAGAAACTATCAGGTTGGAAGCCCCAAATTCCAGCTGATGAGATGTGGTCCTCACAACAGTTGACATGTCATTAAATGACAGAATCCCCTTCTTACTCGAACCTTCACAAAGTCATCTTTTGATAAATGACTGGTGAGTGTATAACCGCAACTGAAAATGTGGTATGCTGTACAAAGCGGTTAAAGTATTTCACCACGAAACAAGTCTGCCCGACCATGAATAATCAGATGCTGGCTTATCAACTAACCCCATGACTTCGATTCTGCAGGTCGCCAAGGCCTGGAAACCGGTCCTGAGATGAGCTCTGGAATGGAGTCCCTATCTCATGGCCTCAAGGTGGGAGGTCCCCCCACAGCCCCCCATTGGGTACTGCAGGCTGGAGGCCGAGTCCAGGCGCCCCATGCTTTCCAACGTCTCTACTCACCATAGCGCTTCTCCAGGATGACAAGAATCGCTGTGAAGCCGATGAAGAACATGGCCGCACCCACAACCGTCTTCCACTCGTTGGAGCCCCTGTTCATCTCAGCAAAGCTCTCCTTAAACTGAATGCGATACACTGGAGGCAAAGAGGACAGCCATTGACAGGCGCCAAGAAATGGGTCAGCAGCTCCCTCCTCTGCAAGGTTCAACCACTTCTCCCCAAGAGCACACTTGTGAAGGAGAAACCCAGAGGTGAAGGACACAGCAGCTGGGGCCACGTCACGTTCACATGCGTGCGTCACACATGTGCTGTGCAGGCATGTGACGGGCAGAGGAGGGAAGAGAATGCGTGGAGTCTGCTTTAGGTGGAAATTAAAACTACGAAATTATTAGAGTGACAGTGTTAGGGCCTATTTAATCTCGTTATTTTCACGCCCCTCTCATACCGAACAGTAAGCATTTTACTGAGTTTCTTTCAATAATTTCCAGTAAACAACGTCCTACCCAGCAGATATGCCGAGAGGCTAAATCCATCCAGCACAGCGAAGGGGGCCAAGCAAAAGAAGTCAGCTGGCAGAGCACACAAACTGGGGCCCTGAGACAGTGACCCAGAAACCCGGCAGAGCGGCCCCACCGTGCAAGACTGCTCTCTGGACAGTCAGCCCAGAAGTGAGCAGAGGCTCTCGCACACACACACTTGCGGGAGCTGCTGGGCTCGCCTGTGAGTCCCTTCAATACCCACACTCGACTTTCTCATCCATGGAGAGGCTGCTCCAGGAGGCCTTCTCCTTCTCCTTCAAGGCCTTCTGGCTGGCTGACAGGTGCCTGACATGGGCCACGTCAGGCAAGGGATAGTCACGCCGATCCACATAACTTGGGCGCGCATAGTCTTCGCTCTTCACAACACTTCCTGAAAAACACATTGGATAAATCTTTGAATCCGTGTAAGTTGAGAGTCACAAACAAGGTGATACAAAACCGAAACAAACACACGTGTGCACACCCTGAAACCCTCAGTCATCTCGGGGTCACAGCCACTGTTTCAAACAGGTGCAGGACTGTGTTGGAGGGTGCACAGAAGCATTTCTCATCACTGTAAACAAAAACCCACCAGAGGCAACTGCTAATGAACCCTGGGGCCAAGGTGGCCGGGGGCAGCTCTTCCTATGTTAACAGTTATCCCCCGCCCTGAACAGAGGACTGGACAAAATGAAGGCCCAACTGCACGGGACTCAAACTACGAGGAAGAACAAAAACAGGAAAACACTCAAAACGTTTCAAGTTCAGAAACAAAGACACGTGAAAAGATAACCACAACAGCACTGCTCAGGGAAAACCTGGGTCCAACCAGAACTGAGTGAGGAATCGTGCTAGCTCTGTGAACCGAGGATCATGGAGCTACTCATTCAAAGAGTATTTACCAAGCACCCTCTACAGGCAAGGCAGGGCTCTAGGTATCTGGGCTCATCTGTGAACAAATCAAACATTCCTGCCCAGTGGCACTTAACATTCTAAGAGTGGCAAACAAACAATAAACATAATGTGCAAAGCACATGTTTTAAAAAACGTACTCTGGAGAAAGAAGAGAGCAGGAGGGCACTGGCAACGTGTGGATGGCAGGAACTAAGAGGCAAGGTCCACGGGACGAGGCAGACCCAGAGCCCGAATGCAACGGCAGCATGCACTCAGAAGCCACAGAATGAGGACAATGCTGTATGCCTCCTCATGGAAATCATGCACACATACTCACACACACACTGACAAAGCCAGCCCCAAACTGTCACACATAGGAGGCAGGGAGAACTTCGTGAGGATTTCTGCTCTATCTGCTTGTGATTTTAGTGCCTTCCAACCAGCAGGTACCACAAGGAAAGTTCAGAAATCAGACAGCGAAGGAGTATCCTGGTTGTAGTGAAAGTCTTCCCCTGTTAAAACCTGTTTGTCACTTCTGTCCTATACCTGCAAGAACTCTGTTAGATCCTGATCTGGAGGCCTTATGCCCTGCGGCAATGCTTCCCCTCCATTAGCTCAGTCCCAGTGATTCCCATCTCCCAAATCATCTTCATAGTATCACATTAAGCTTCAAGCAAAGTCACATATAGAGTTCTCTAGATGTTTATCTTAGCCATGCAAATGACCAGGGTACTTACAAACTTATACGTGACCTCATCTTAAAAATGAGGTGGGATTTAAGGGACATGAGGTGGAAATGGCCAGAATTACTTTCTAATTTTAAAGCCCTGATTCTTTTTTTTTTTTTTTTTTTTTTTTTGAGACGGAGTTTCGATTGTTACCCAGGCTGGAGTGCAATGGCACGATCTCGGCTCACCACAACCTCCGCCTCCTGGGTTCAGGCAATTCTCCTGCCTCAGCCTCCTGAGTAGCTGGGATTACAGGCACGCGCCACCATGCCCAGCTAATTTTTTTTGGATTTTTTAGTAGAGACAGGGTTTCACCATGTTGACCAGGATGGTCTCGATCTCTTGACCTCGTGATCCACCCGCCTCAGCCTCCCAAAGTGCTGGGATTACAGGCTTGAGCCACTGCGCCCGGCCTAAAGCCCTGATTCTATGAAGTGATGTGTAAACTAAAAAGAACAGTTGTATACTGAATATTTTTATCAAGTTTAGCACCCCCAAAAGTTTCTAAAATTTAAAACACTCAGTTTACACGAGAGTTATTAAAAATAGATGTAAATATGGGTGAAGAGAATGTTCTAGAATCAAACATTCATTGTGGTACTAATGACAGAACTCAATGAATATACTAAAAACCACTGAAGCATACACTTTAAATGGGTGACTGTTACATGAAGTACATCTCATAAAGCTGTCGTAAATGCCGTGACAGGAAGACTGAGGGAAGAAATGCTGTTGTAATGATGTAAACCCTCAAAACCTTGAAGCAGGCAAACCTTAAAATTGCATCTTGCAGAATAAGAATAGCCAATTCCTGGTTTCAGGGGTTCTTCAGAGCTTCAGGCCTGGTCCCCCAAGGAATGAAGGGAAAGGCAATGGTTAATATACCAAACATTTCTTTTAAAAATAGAGAAAAACAAGACTCCAGATTCTAATGAATGTCTGTTGCTGCTTCCACATGGAAGGGTTTCTGCTGAGCCGCCGCTGGGGAGATCTGGTATATCTGGGCGCCCCTCACTCAGATTCGTCACCACGCAAATATCCCAACGGACTTCAGTGATGGCTGGTGGTATTCCAGACTGCTTTAATATCTTCTGCTGAGAACAGATTCGTGTATTATTCATGTATGACTTACGTATGTAATAGGCAAGACTTGTCTAAGAGCCTGCAGTTCGTCTTCACCTGCCTCCTAGGTGCTAGAGATACAGCAACGAGTAAGACAGCAAGGTCCCTGGCCTCAAAAGGCTTACACTCTAGGAGGCTGAGACAGTGATACTCAAATAGACACGCATTCAGGAGGCATCCAGCAAGGTGAGGTGACGGGGAGCTTCCTGAGAAAGGGTGGTCAGGAGAGGCTGTTCTAAAAGCACATTTGTATTGAGGGTGAACGACTGGACAGGAGCGATGGTCCACAGCTCAGAGCTCTGCTGGAGGAATGGAATAAGAACCGGGGGCTGGGGTGGGGAGCAGGTGGGGAGGGGCAGTTCTGATGGCAATTTTTGGTTTTTGAGTACATTATGAAGTAATGAGATTGGAAAGGCAGGCAAGACCAGCTCTAACCAGGCAGGGCATAGAGTTTACTGAAGCAATGAAAAGACCATGGGGATTCTCCGCCAGAAGCCCTCCCTGAACCCCGCATCGGGCTAAATGCTTCTACCCAGAATCATCTCTTTACTGCTCCTCCTCAGGTTGCAAACGGCCTCATGGAAAGAGTGTGTATTTCATATTCTTTTCATTCTCTATGCCTAACAGTGCCCCGTACAAAGTAGATAGATGTCAGATACATGCAAAACTAAATGTGCTGTATGCCAGACACAGAACTAAGCTCTACATGTACTTCAGGTGAGGACACAGATTCCCAAGCTTCAGTCCTTGATAGAAATGAGATGAAAACCCAGCTCAGGCTAAGGCCAGGCTCTTTCGTTTCCATTGCCGCTATAAACAGATGTGATGCAAATGGCTGGAAGTTGTGGGGGTGAGGTGGGGAGGGAGGTCATTAAAGTCAGTTCTGGTGCAGAAGATCTTTTGAAAGGGGTAGATTTTGAAGCTTAGAAAAGTGGAAAGGAAGAGAAGGATAAGGGGGGACACAGCAGTATAACCAGAGATCCAGAAGAGATTCAGTCCGATTCATACACATTCCTTCACCTAGAACCAAGCCTGTGAGAGTATCTGTACCTCTGTTGAAGACCCCCAAGAACAGAATTAAGGTCTTTAAAACTCCAGCACAGGGCCTTACACACAGCAGGAGCAAAATGAAATTAGCTCAGCCTATTTAAAAGTGAGAAAGGTCACACTTACCGTGTGCCCGTACACACGCCGAGGTGGAAATTGCTCGCTTGCCAACTAGGCTAAATACCCTGGTAGCCAACATTCTGAAAGAAAAAATGTACACCTTCTCTGTGAATAATGGCAAACAGCAAGGAATGAGTCTTCTTTTTTGCCCCGGAGCATTTTGGACCTAAATTCTTTCGTTTGCTTCTCCCCAACACAAATGATCCATTCTTTATTACTGACTCAGCACAAAATAACCTAGGATGAGGTTTTTCTTAGTAGCTGGCATACTTTTAAGGAGCTTCATTACAAATTAACTGCCATAACATATAGGTGCTTCGGGCAATTAACACGACATGGTCTTCTTAAAAAAACAAGGAGGCTGGGTGTGGTGGCTCACACCTGTAATCCCAGTACTTTGGCAGGCAGAGGCAAGAGGATCACCCGAGGTAAGGAGTTTGAGAGCGGCCTGACCAGCATGGTGAGGCCCCGCCTCTACTAAAAATACAAAAATCAGCTAGGCATGATGGTGCATACCTATAATCCCAGCTACTCGGGAGGCTAAGGCAGGAGAATTGCTTGAGCCCAGGAGGCGGAGGTTGCAGTGAGCTGAGATTGTGCCACTGCACTCCAGCCTGGGCGTCACAGCAGGACTGTCTCAAGACCCAAAAAAAAAAAAAAAAAAAAAAAAAAGGGAGGAGAGGCCAGGCCCGGTGGCTCACACCTGTCATCCCAGCACTTTGGGAGGCCAAGGCACGGATCACCTGAGGTCAGGAGTTCGAGACCAGCCTGGGCAACATGGTGAAAACCCATCTCTACTAAAAATACAAAAATTAGCTGAGCATGGTGGTGGGCACCTGTAATCCCAGCTACTTGGGAGGCTGAGAAAATCGCTTGAACCCGGCAGGTGGAGGTGACAGTGAGCCGAGACCATGCCATTGCACTCCAGCTTGGGCGACAAGAGCCACACTGTCTCAAAAAAAAAAAAAAAAAAAAAAAGGAGAAAAAATGTTAACAAGGTGACTGAAAAAGCTAGAGAGCATCAAAGCACTGTACTGCCGTGACAAGCTCCATTTTTCAGGGGTTGGTGGGAGGAGGTAACAGCTCACAGGGACGGTGACACACATCACATTCAATGGAGTATTTATTTAAAACCTAATACCGTATGTACGGACTAGAAGGGGAAATTGGAGAAGGCTGCCAGCACACCCAGGTCTACTTCCATCCCTGAAAAGAGCGGATAACCTAGTTGACCCCCGCCTCTCCAGGGCCCTCCTCGATTCAGGCCCATCTACCTTACACGGCCCCTTTTAATTCGACCCTTCGGAGGGCTGGGGAGTGATTTGGGAAAATACCATCCTTGGGGCAGAATAAACAAGCATGACGTCAGGGCTGAACGCTCGCGTCCAGGTTCTCTCCTCGGGCCTAGCCCTGGCGTGGGCAAACAGCTGGCACCTTCCAGGCTGGAAAGCCTAGCGCCGCCCGGGAGCCCCGCAAAACCCGGGGGAGGATGCAGGGACCGTTTGAAGGAGCACGGGCGGAGGCTGCAGGCACAGAACGCGGGTCCGCCTCCCCGCAGCCGGCGCCCTCGGCCAGCGGGCGCTCCAAGGTCAGAGCCCGAGGTCAGCTCGCAAACGCGGCGCGGCCGGGGAAGCCGGACCGGGCGCTTCGTGGCGGCCCAAAGGCCGCGGCGCAGCGGCCCCCAGAGCCTAGAGCCCCCGCGGGCCGGCCTCAATGTCACCCGGCTCGGAGCCCATCCCGTGCCTCCTGCCCGCACCGGGCGGCCGGGCTGCAGACGTGCAGACGCGATGGCTCCTGGCCCCCGACCCGGCCCGGCCTGGCGGCGCGGCACCGATCACCCACCGCCTCACCTGCCGTCGCTGCCCGCCGCGACTGCCCTCTACTCCCGGTGTCCCGCGACCGGAAGAGAGCCAGGCCGCGCCGCGGAGCACCACGGGATCGAGGAAGACTCCGCCCGCACCCGGCCGCGCGGAGGTTTCAGTGGAGCGGAAAGAGGGGGAGCGCCGCGAACGTCGTAAAATGCCGGGCCGGGTTGCTTTCCGGCAGGCACTGGAGACGCCGCTTTCCGGCGGCGCCGGGCGAGAAGCGCAAGGGTGGTCCGAGGCTGCGGCTTCCCAGGGGCGCGAGTCGCTTGTCGAGGAGCCGAGGCCCGAGCGGGGCCGGGCTTCTTGGCCGGGACTGAGGGGCCCCCACCAGCCCGCGGCCGCGCCATCGGTTGTCGCCGCCTCGTCCCGCTTCTCTGCTGAGGCACCGCGCGGCCGGGCAGCGGGTCCAGGCCTCAGCCGCGTGCCCAGGGGCCTCCGGGGCCCTCCCGGGTCAGCATGCCCGGGGTGAAGCTGACGACCCAGGCCTACTGCAAAATGGTGCTGCACGGCGCCAAGTACCCGCACTGCGCCGTCAACGGGCTGCTGGTGGCGGAGAAGCAGAAGCCGCGTAAGGAGCACCTCCCCCTGGGCGGCCCGGGCGCGCACCACACCCTCTTCGTGGACTGCATCCCCCTCTTCCACGGCACCCTGGCCCTCGCCCCCATGCTGGAGGTGGCCCTCACCCTGGTAAGCGCGGAAAGGGCCCTTGCCCGCCCTTGCAGGCAGCCTGGCCTCCCCCAGTCATCAGAGAGGAAGCTGGCCCGTGGCCGCCCTCCAGCAGGATCCCAGGACCCGCTCCCTAGGGTCGCCATGGCCAGGAATGGGGTCATCCACGGTAGCGCTTGGGTCTTGGCGCCGAAGAAGTAGCGTCTCGTAGTGGATGCTTTTAAAAACGCTTTAAGGCGGCTAGCTATACGTTAAGTTTCCTGAAATCGGTAGACTGTAGAAACAAGTCATCGTTAACTTGGTGAGGATTCGACAGAGTTTCCATGGAGGATTTCGAGTTGCAGGAAGTCTTCACGTTGTTGGGACGTTAAACGCTTAGCGTTTGGTTCTTGGCCCTTTGATGGAGGTGTTTCCTTTCCTGGCAAAGTGTAAATGCTGTGGTTCTTGGCTGTCGGTCCTCGAGCACCCCAGAGCTCAGGCACTTTTAGAAAGGTAGTGTAGCATTGGCATCTCAGGCCTCGCTCCCTTTGAATGTGCCTGAGCTTTGTGTAAGGAGAATTTGTCCCCGTTAGAGATGAGCAACTTATTTAGAATGTTTCCATGGCTTTTAAAAAGTTAAAAAATTTTGTGTGAAATTAAACAGCAGGAGCAGACGATCTATATCCAACACACTTTTATGTTTCTGCTTGCAGTGACCGCTTTATTGAAGTACAGTGGTGGAAAAAAAGCATAGCATGCAGGTAGACTAGTTGGTAATTGAATTTTAGGCAGCAGCTTTTCAGTGGCAGTGATGAGGAAGGGAAAAAGACCATCTATAAATTCCATCAAGTTGAAACCTGAAGGAGAGGTGAACTGTAGCCTCATACCTGCATACCTGAGCTGAGTTGCTGTTTGTTTTTCATTTAAGAGTAAACTGCGATGCTAAAAAATAGTAGCTAATTCATGCAAGAAGTAGCTAAGCTTGAGAAGGTATAAGTAAAATTTCTTTATCTGTGCTCCCCCCCCACCAAGTGAAACGAAGCCATTTCATAATCTGCCATTTCATAACTTAACCTAACGATGACACCCAAGCCAGTTCTGGGCAAACAAGAAGTATTTTTTGGCAAACAGTCCTGGCCAAAGGTTACTGGGCACATCTTTTCAGTTCCTGTTACAGTTAAACTTCATATCATTTCCAGGTAGGATTCAGATTATTCGAATACTTACATGATATTTATAAAATCGGCTGTTTTAGCTCTAGAAGAAATGTGCTGTCAGTGCTGCAGCACCACTGGGGAGTGTGTGTGTGCGTGTGTGTGTGTGTGTGTGTGTTTTAATCCAGGTCTTTCCAACCATCTTTTCTTTTTTTTGAAGATAGAGTTTCACTGTTGTCGCCCAGACTGAAGTGCAATGGCATGATCTTGGCTCACTGCAACCTCTGCCGCCTGGGTTGAGGTGATTCCTCTGCCTGAGCCTCCGGAGTAGCTGGGATTACAGGCGCCCGGCTAATTTTTGTATTTTTAATAGAGACGGGTTTTTACCACGTTGGCCAGGCTGATCTTGAACTCCTGACCTCAAGCAATTCACCCACCTTGGCCTCCCAAAGTGCTGGGATTACAGGTGTGGGCCACCGCACCTGGCCTTTCCAGCCATCTTAATTGGGTAAGAGAATTATTTGGATCCGTGAAATGCTTTGACCTGCAGGGAGCTAGATTCATCAGCAGCATTTATGCAGGATTATCCGCTTCTCCAGTAAATGTTTTTGGGTATCTGTTTTGTGTCAGGCCTGTGCTGGGGAGGGATATGGTTGTGGATGAAACGCAGTACCTGTTTACCACTTGAAGGTGTGGCAAGCCAACCAGCACAGTACCTAAACCTGACAGGCAGGGCTAAGTAAAAACTGGCAAGGGATTTGCTAGGAGTCAGCCAGCCTAGGCTTGGGCCATCAGGGCAGTCCGGTTGCCCAGAGAAGAGGGGTGGGGGAAGTTTGAAGAGAACGAGAAGGTGGAGTGTAAAGGGGCAGCGGGCAGAGAGAGTTGAGCAGTGGACAGGTTACTTTGTAGTGACCTTGTAGATCATGCAGACAATCTTTTAGATCATGCAGAGGCATTTGGGCACCATCCTGAGGACAGAGGGAAGCCACTGGGGGAGAGTAGCATGGTCAGATCTGTGTCTTCGAGTGATGGCCCCGACCTGCATCAGAGAGGATGCTGGAGACAGGAGTACACCCAAGACTAGAGGCAAGGAGGTGGCAGAACTGAGCGCAGCGTGTGTATGTAGAAGGGGACAGACGAGGGAGAGCAGGAGGAGAATCCAGAGGTCTTGGTGACTAATTGTCCATGGACATAGAAGGAAGTGAGGGTGACTCCTGGTTTGCTGGCTTGTGTTCTGGGAGGATGGCTCTGAGAGGACGGTGCGGGGATGCCATTCGAGGGAGGAGGCAAAGAAGCAGGTCTGGAGGAGAGGTGATTACTTCTATTTGGGGTATGTTAAGTTTGAGATGTTCAAATGAAGAAGTCCTAGTGTTGAAAGGTGAAGAACTGGTCTGGGTACAGAGGCCAGTGGTGTGCCAGGGACTTCTGAAGCCATGAGAGTTCATCCTGTCTATCACTTGGGGACTGCACAGGGAAAAACTCTCCATCCACATGCTTCCTCTGCTCTCACCACAACAATCAACACAGGAGAAGCCTTCTGTGATCTAACGTGTAGGAGTTTTCCCCATACACCGAGCAGCGGACACCAAGTAGGTGTCCCCGCATTGTGTTCTGACCCCACCTACCTGGAGATAGTGTCAGATCCCACAGGTTGAGGGCTCCGTGGCAGGTCCGGGCCTCTGGAACTTCTAACTCACCAGCTTCAGGTTAGGATTTCCATGGCCTCCTGTTTGGATTTGATTAATTTGCTGGAGCAACTGACAGAGTTCCGGGAAACCCTTATGTTATGGGTTTATTATGAAGGACACTGGAAAGGTTACAGATTAAGAGACATAGGGCAAGGTATGGGGAAAGGGGCATGGAAGCTCCCGTGTTCAGCTGCCGGGAAGCTCACCGAACCCTGTCCTCTTGGGTTTTATGGAAGCTTCATGATATCAACATTTTTCCCCCCAGGATCTAGTGGGGACCCTCTCCTGGGAGGGTCTTAAGACCCACTGTCAGCAAGGGGGAGGGAGGATGATGGAGTAGAAGGAGGGCAGGAGAAGGTGGGGCCCCAGCGCCCCTGAGGCTCAGGCACCTGGCATTCTAACAGAAGACTAACCAGGGCCGTCAGGAGCCAGGAATGGGGAGGAAAACCGGTATCTCTTACCACACCCCAGGAACGTGGCCTGGGGGACACTCTGGCTTTTATGGGGTGAGTGGAGGAGGAGTGACAGAGCAACTGAGGACCAGCCCAGGGGTGGGAGAAGAAGGTGTGGCTGCTAGCCAGGTAAAATCCTGTCAGAAACTTCCAGGAGCTTCTTAAGGAACTGGAACCTCACTTGGAATGTCAGCTGTCACTTATTCTAAGCGTTCTTAAGTAACCTTCACAGAGTTAAAACACTTGTGTTCCTACGATGGGCTATGAATGCAGTACTTGAGGGAATTAAACCTAGGACCTATAAACAACTGCATTTGAGTCACCTGTACATGAATTTTCCCCAGGGGAGCAGGGCTGCCTCCCAAACCACTTACTTGGCAGGGAAGATGCCCAGAGGGGACCTTGCCTGCCTCCTACCTGAGCGTGAAAGGGCACCGCAGGGGGCCGCTCTGACCTTGCTCCCTCACCTAGCTCCTAGTTACACTCTGCCCTGTAGACAGACACCCAGCTTCAGCACCTCCGCTGACCACGAGTCCCTGCCCAGCAAGTTAGGGCCACACTAGGCTCCCTGCAGTAATTACTCTTCAGCAGTGAAAACCAGCAGCCCAGGTTTGTCCTTGCCCAGCAGTACTTGTTCGTACTGAGTTCTTTTATTTATTTATTTTTTTGGTAGAGACAGAGTCTCACTCTGTCGCCCAGGCTGAAGTGCAGTGGTGTGATCTCAGCTTACTGTAACCTCTGCCTCCCAGGTTCAAGCATTTCTCCTGCCTCAGCCTCCCAAGTAGCTGTGACTACAGGTGCACGCCACCACACCCAGCTAATTTCTTTTGTATTTTAGTAGAGATGGGGTTTCACCATGTTTCCCAGGCTGGTCTTGATATCTTGACCTCAGGCAGTCCGCCTGCCTCAACCTCCTTAAGTGCTAGGATTACAGGCGTGAGCCACCTCGGCTGGCCCTGACTTTTCTTTTGTTGGCAGAAACTCATTGCCTCAGCAATTGACAGATACGAAAGACACCAATCCAGTGCACGTGGAATAACTTTCAGAGGAAAGTTGCAGAGGAAAATTTGCAGTTGGAGTCCATCCAAAAATTTTGTACTTGAATTAAGCTATTTAAATTTCCATTTAACTTTTGACTTAGTGACTTTCTAACCTGAATGCAATGAAAAATCTCAGTGTTTACTGCCATAGTTTATCAGGTTCTCAGCTACAGAAGATGCAATTTTAATGAAGCATCGGCTGGGCACAGTGGCTCACACCTGGAATCCTAGCACTTTGGGAGGCCGAGGCAGGTGGATCACAAGGTCTAGAGTTCAAGACCAGCCTGGCCAACATGGTGAAACCCCGTCTGTACTAAAAATACAAAAATTAGCTGGGCATGGTGACACACGCCTGTAGTCCCAGCTACTTGGGAGGCTGAAGTGGAAGAATTGCTTGAACCCGGGAGGCGGAGGTTGCAGTGAGCCGAGATTGCGCCACTGCACTCCAGTCTGGGCGACAGAGCGAGACTCCATCTTAAAAAAAAAAAAAAAAAAGCATCTAAATCCATGCATCTGTGTAAGTGAGGCCTTATTCTCATGGCTCTGTTCGTATTCAGAGAGCTTTGCATTAGAATTATTTTTGATAAGTGGGAAAGACCATAGGCTGTGCCTCAAAGGGCAACATTAGATTCCTTTGAACGGCTTTTCGTTATTTTCCATTACAAAAAATCCTTGCATTTCTGCATGCTTTTTTTTTTTAAGTACTTAACGCCTATTAACTTATTTATCCTTATAACCCTTTGACGTAGATAGTGAAGGAATTATTTCTAATAGCAGCAACCCATGAAATGCTAGTGGGAAAACTAGCTTGAAGCTGTTTCTCTGATCCCTCTTTGTCCTTTCCCCCGTTGATTTGTGGAGCAGCGTTCTGTGCGTTCTGTTTAGGTGACTTGCTTGCCTGCTGATGGGCCTCATCATCGTGATTTCAGGCCAGAATTCTTGCTGCAGCCTCCATGTGGGGCTGCCTGTGCTCTCTCAGCCGCTGCCCTTGAGCTCTCCCATGCCCCCTCCACCCTCCTGGCCTTTGTTCCTCTCCAGAATATTCATGTGCTACCCTGGGCGTAGGGAGGGCTGCTCTGGTTCCCCCTGAACTTCATCTTCCATCTCTGTCCCATTGACTTCCCAAGCTTTTTCATGGTTCCCACTCCTCCTCATTTCATAGAAAAATCAGCAGCTGGTTTGAGAAGAAGCGTTCCTTCTGAGTCAAAATAGCAATCCCTCTACTTCTCAGCTCCAAGGCCTGCTTTGTGCTACAGACAGGAAGGCTCAGCAGGTTACCCTCAGCTTGTTGGTTAGTGGCAAGTTACGGTCCCTGCCTTGCCTTCTGTACAGTTATTGTACAGTCACAGGGGCGTTGGGGGATAGTGCGGGTGTTAGCAAGGCTGCTGCAAGAAGTTAGTGCCTCTGGGCAGAGCCCCGTTGGGAATGAATGGGATGGCCCCAGCCCTTTTAATAGTTCTCTCCCATGTCTGGAACAGAAGGAGCTGAAAAGGGCATTGAACAGAGGGTGGTAGACTCCTGCCAAGGTGAAAATGACCTTTCTCTACACAAAGTAAATGAAATTACAAGAGCAGATGCAGAATGTGGAAGCTGTCTGTATTTATTATCAGTTTGACTACATTGACAACAGTCTCCACAGAGTTTTTGCCTGAACTTTTATTTTCATCTTGATTTTTCACAAGATGCACATCAGAGTGTGGGGTGTCACACAGCAAGACAGGGCCATGGAAATAGATCTGTTGGGAACAGAGGTTGAGTGGCTTCTCAGCCCTTGCCTTGCCTCGCTTCGGAGGAAGCCAGTTGCGTTGACTGTAGATGCCACTTAAATCCTCAAATGATCCTCCCATCTCAGCCTCCCAAGTAGCTGGGACTACAGGTGTGTGCCACCCTGTCTGGATAATTTTTAATTTTTTTTGTAAAGACAAGCTTTCACCATGTTGCCAAGGCTGATCTCGGACTCCTGGGTTTTCATGCAGGAGCAATTTGGGCTGAGGGCAAGATCCTGCAGCCACTGGAGACCTGGCTGCCCCACCCACACCCACAACCCCAGCACGCCTCATCCTCGTCCACCAGCTCACTCTACTCTCACCTGGCATCTGGTTCCAAATTATAGACCATCAGAGGAAGCTACCCTTGTTAGAACTTGTCCACCCTGCCGCTGTGTGCTGAGGCCTGGCCAAGTCTACGTTCCTCCCTTCGAGTTCTCCATTCCCTCGTTGATGAACTGACTATGTATGCCCCTCCCAGGCATACATAGAGCTAACTTGGTTATTCTTGTTTGTGTCATTCTAAAGGCAGGCTGGTGCTTCTGTGACCTGATTCACTTTTTAAGGGCAGGGCAGCCTCTTCAAAGAGGTTTGCTGGAAGTTTCAGGTCTTGATGTTTTTCTGCTGGAATTTGGTTGGGCTCTTGGAGTTTTTCTTACAGGAATTTGTCCCTCAACAGGCAAAATCTAAATTGAGAGGTACATAGTGTTTGTCACAGGAATCATCTTTTGTGCCAGGTGCTTTCTGTACTCTGAGAGCAGGTACAAGGTGACACCATATGTGTTTACTGGGCTACAAGCCCTGACCAGCTGGCTCCATCAGCCCAGGAAAGAGGTGGAGGAGCCAGCTGAGACTGCTGCTGGGGGTCTTTAGGAAGTTGTCTGTAGCTAAATAAAAGTAAAATATGTCCTGCGCTTTTCCTAGAAAACGTTGTATGGTGTCGTCAGCTGTGTAGTAACCCCCCAGATAATGTCAGTGTCCTAATCCCCAAGCCTTCCCTAGCAAAAGGGACTTTGCAGATGTGATTAAGAGCTTGGGGTGGAGAGATTATCCTGGATTATCTGGGTGTGCCTCATGTAATCACAAAGGCCTTTGTAAAAGGGAGCCAGGAAGGTCAGAGTGAGAAGAGAAGGATGATGGAAGCAGAGGTCAGAGTGATGTGGCCATGAGCCAAGGAATGCGGGCAGCCTCTAGATACTGAAAAAGGTAAGGAAAAGAATTCTCCCCTAGAGCGTCCTAAAGAAGCACAGCTCTGCTGACCCTTATAGACTTCTGATCTATAAGATAAAAAAAAATGTTGGCTAGTATCGTCCTTAGCAAACTAACACAGGAACAGAAAACTAACCAAACACCGCATGTTCTCATAAATGGGAGTTGAACAATGAGAACACATGGACACAGGGAGGGGAACAACATATGCCAGTGCCTATCAGAATGGGGAGCGAGGGGAGGGAGAGCATCAGGACAAATAGCCAATGCTCGTGGGGCTTAAAACCTAGGTAATGGGGTGATAGGTGCAGCATACCACCAAAGCACATGAATACCTATGTAACAACCTGCATGTTCTGCACATGTGTCCCAGAACTTAAAAATTTAAAAAAACATATGCTTTAATCAAGTACAGTTTATTTCAGAAATGGAAGAAATTGGGGAATTAGAAGTTACAAAATCCAAAAATGTATACATTATAAATTCTAAGAAAAACAATCATGATAATCTCAATGGATGGCTAAAAAAGCCCTCAATAAAATTTATTACTTTCCTTAAAAAAAAAAAAAAAATATGTTTTGTCTGGGCATGGTGGCTTGCACCTGTAATGTCAGCACTTTGGGAGCCAACGCTGGAGGGTTGCTTGAGCCCAGGAGTCCAAGATCAGCCTGGGCAACGTGGTGAAACCTTGTCTTTACAAAAAAATTTAAAAATTAGCCAGACAGGGTGGCACACACCTGTAGTCCCAGCTACTAGGGAGGCCAAGGTGGCAGGATCACTTGAGCCAAGGAGTTCAAGGCTTCAGTGAACTGTGATCTCACCACTGCGCTGTAGCCTGGACAATGGAGCGGGACTGTCTCAAAAAAAAAAAAAAAAAAAGTGTTGTTATAAGCCACTAGTTATGTGTAACTTGTCACAAGGGCAGTAGGAAACTAAGACAGTGGCCAATCTGTGAAAATAAGGGCAGCCTGCACTGGAGAGCATGGATAGGGACGCCTCAAGGAAGGACACACTCGGGAGGCCAGCTCAGGATGGCAGATGAAGGCTGGGATCATGGGGCGAAAGAATGAGCTAATCAGGGAACTTGACCAAAGTTAGAGCTGGACCCTTTGATAGTGGATAGAGATGTTTGTTGTAAGCACAATAGAAAGCTTCTGGAATCTGTTCCAGTCAGAGGTGATGGAAACAGAATATGAGTCGTTTGGGAGCTGTTTTCAGCAAAGTCACAGTGATAGCACCATTATAGATATTTTAGGGACATAATCCTGATCTTTTGGGTGGATAACCAGAATGTCTAGTTGGTTCACTGAGCCCTAGTTTTGACCCAATATGGTCATTCATGAGCTCTTGGGTCATTCATGAGCTCTTAGGAGGCCAGAAATGTCCTAATCCTGCACAAGCCAGGGACCCTTGAACTGTAACTGTCTTTTCTGCTTTTGGTCGCAAAAGAGACTCAGAGGCCCAAACCAGAATTCAAAAAAAAGAGCAGTAGGATTGTGTTTAAAAAACATACACACATTTTTAACCAGTTAATTCACTGCAAAAAAAAGGTACCAATTGTGTTTCCTCTTATGCAGACTGAGAATAGACTTTATTGCAGTGTATTAAAAATCCTTATGACAAAACCGAATAGCCTTTTGTTGTTTTTAATAACAGCCTTAGACCTGCAGAAAGCTACATGTGATAAGAAACATGGTATCATAAAAGCAACACCAAAATGTCAGTGGTCCGCCCCCATGCTCCCATTTCAGAGCACACCGTAGGGAATTCAGGACATATGCATATGTGCACCTCCCAACTTTGGGCCTCTTTACCGTACACCCCAGCTGAAGGGGATGTCGTGATGTGCTCAGAATGCTGACAGGGAGTATTAAAAGTCTTGCTTTGGCCGGGCGTGGTGGCTCATGCCTGTAATCCCAGCACTATGGGAGGCCGAGGCGGGCGGATCACCTGAGGTCAAGAGTTTGAGACTAGCCTGACCAACACGGTGAGACTGTCTTAAAATTTAAAAAAAGACTTGCTTTGAAAGGTACTGAGATTCCCCTTCGTGCTCTACTCTTGCCTGGTTGTGCAAACTTAGAACCTCTCTAAGCTTTGTTTCCTTAACTATGACGGATTGATTTAAATAATTTTAAGGATTTCTCAAGCCCCAGAAAGCCCCACTTATTTATAAGAGAAGGTGGGTAAAGATGATCTCCCCTCTGGCTCTCCACAGCACTGGACTAATTTAGTACCTGTAGACAAAAGGGCTCCCGCTGGGACTGAGGAAGACGCTCATTCCTTATGTTGGAAGTCCTGCCCTTCCTGACCGTTTTTTTCCTGAGTCCTATCCTTTCTTCTGGGGAGCAGGTTATGAGGATTAAGATTCTGTCCTATCTTGTCCCAGCACGTGGGGTGGGGTCTCTGATATTTTCTGTGACTTGATATTTAAGGGAGAATCATTCATCTTTTCCTGGTTTTTGTTTCTCTTTCAGATTGATTCTTGGTGCAAAGATCATAGCTATGTGATTGCTGGTTATTACCAAGCTAATGAGCGAGTAAAGGATGCCAGGTAGGTGGATGTGTAACCCTCTGCGGGCGAGAAAGTGTACGCACGATGGGCAGAGCCTGTCTCTCTTGTGCTTTTCAACCAGATATGAAACGTGTGGGCCCCACGCCCCTTCCCTCTGTGCTTGTTTATAGTATTTGAGGTGAACTGTGGTGTGGATAATTCCAAACAGAAATTCCAAACATTTCTGTTAACTTCGGGTTTCTGTATTGTGTCTTCTTTATTCTGCTTGAAGGGAATTCATACAATGAAGGTGACATTCGGGGCTCCAGTTTCTGTCCCTGCTCAGCTCTGCCTTGCCTCCCCTTCCCAGACCAGGGACGGTGTCGGGTGGAGCACTGGGACGGAATGCTGCTCTATTTGCTGGTAAATAGAACAGCCTTTAGGTTTAGGGTCAGTACTCTGATGAAAATGTGGTATTTGCTGCCCCCTTTATACTGGCTCCAACTTCCTTTTATCAGGATCCTTCCCCCACTGAGGCTGTCACTAATAACAAAGCTGAGAATTTTTCTATGTGACTGCGTCGTCTTGGCCCCAACAGAAAAGGAGATGACACACACAGGGATAATCTGAGAAGGGCTTAATAACCAGGCTGTTGACAAAGGCGTGGGCTGTAGAGAGGAACGCACAGGGATCGTGGATTAACCACGGCTGGCAACAATAGCCCTGGTCGTCCCTTGGCTCAAAGGGTAGGGAGGAAGGAGCTGGTTAACGAAGTCCATCTTGAGAAGAACCGTGTCCTTGGGCAGGTGGCCGCAGCCAGCCTGACGTGGCCTCCCATCGGAAGGGGTGGCCCACAGCAGTCACTACGTCATGTCCCTCTTCCATTTTCCTTTGGCAAGCCAGAGGCACAGTTAGAAAGTGTCCACACAGTACATCATGCGGGTGTGTGTCAGGCTGCCCGTGATGGCTTGCTCACATTTTCAGATAGAGCCGACCCTCCAGTGTCTGGGGAGATGGTGCAGTGAAGGGTCCTGGCGTCAGGTCCGCTTGCTCAGTAAAGATGAGAAGGTGAGCTTGAGCACTCTGGAAATAATACGGTGAGCTGGTGGCAGCATTGCTGTCACCGATGAGGCACCATTGCACTTTAGAAACACAATTCTCTTACCCTTGGAAGGCTGGGTCCAGGCACAGAACCTGAGGGAGACCGATGTCCTAGGAGTTGCTAGGCTCCAAGTAAGTCCTTCAGAGCGCCTTCCGGGTGGTTGGGAGCACATGGGAGCCCCAGGCACGCTTCCATTTTCCTTTGGCAAGCCAGAGGCGCAGTTAGAAAGTGTGCTTTATTGGGTCATTTTATTTAAGCCTCACAGCATTGCACAAGTGAAGAAACTCCAGCCAGAGAAAGTGGCTTCACAGACGCCAGCACGCTGGCTGCTCTGCCGCTTCCTCTGGCCCACGGGCAGCACTTGCCTGCCCTCCGCAGCGCATCTCTTCTGACTCTCACTTCTGGGACGCCCTCTGTTTGATACCACCTGCCTCCCTTTGTCAATGATTCGGTGTCTTCTGTCCCTCGCTAGCGAGAGCCTGCCCACAGGGCCTCATCCATCTTAGTCTTTGTTAGATGAAAGACTAGGCGTGGGCTGCCTCAGGGGCTGAACTGTGTGCTGAGGAAAGCATAACACTCTGTGCCTTGCCCTCACGTGGCTAAGTTGAACACGAAGGCAGGTGCAGGACAGCCACCCCTGCAGGGGGCTTAGTGGCAGAGGCCCAGAGACTTGCACCCTGTGGAATGATCCAAGAAGCCCCAGGGCATGGTGTCCTATAAAGCAGGCCCTCGAGAGTGGGCAGGGTCTTGTCAAGTGCAGACATGGAGACGAGGAGATCAGCCTTCCCAGCTGTGGGACAGCAGACACAGGTGGGGATGGGGCAGGGGCAGGGGCTGGAGCCGTGCCCACATGGAGGGAGATGCTAGGAAGTGAGGCTGCACAAGAAGGTTGGGCCACACCTGAGGGCTCCTCCGTGCTCCGAGGCGTTTTGAACTTCACCTTGCGAGCAGTGAGGAGCGTCCTCGGCAGGAAGGTGGTCCTGAACCAAGGAGCATCTCCCAAGGCTGCTCCTGCAGAAGACAGAGGAGACTGGGCAAGTGGGAAAGGCACCAGGTTGCCAAATGAGGGCAGGGTCTTCCCTCTCCTTAACCCCCCACCCACAAATTCATGCCTGGCATGGTCGCCCCACACGGAGCCGCGCAGGCTCTCCTGTCCTCCTCTCTGCATGCGCCTCGTCTGGCTCCCAGCCCTCATGTTCTTGCCTCTGTGCTGACCTCATTACAGCCCAGCCTGGAATCATCCTACTCAGACACAGTTTTCCTGCTCTCCATGCCTTCTTCTAGATTGTCCTCCCTGTCCTCACCTAGTCCACGTCCTTCCGCGTCCTCCAGGAGAATTTGCAGTCCTTCATGAATACTGAGTTTTCAATGCATCCCGAGCAGCCATTTGTCAGATCCGCAGAGAGGGTAAACCGCCGCTGGGGGTCTGCCCCTCTGGAATAGGCAGTCCACCCCTCGTGTGCCCCTGCTGTCTGAGGAGTAAGCCTCCGGTAGCTAATGCTGTCCTAGCCTTGGGCTCTATTGGGTCATTTTATTTAAGCCTCACAGCATTGCACAAGTGAAGAAACTCCAGCCAGAGAAAGTGGCTTCACAGAGGCCACACGGCTTAGGAGCTCAGGAGCTAGGATCTTGCCAACTTCTGACTTAAGTAGTTTTGTTCCTGTCTGGAAAACTTCACGTCTCTTCAGCCAGACCTAGCTGAAAATTTGCTCTTCTTCTTCTAGAACTATCACCTGATTCACAGCGTCTTGCAGCATGATTTGGAGGCGGGTAGACCTAGATTCAAATCCTAGGTGACTTTTAACCTCCATGGGCCTCCGTGGCCCTGTCTGTGAGATGGAGCTGAGCTCATGCCTCAGGGAGTAACCGTCAAGACAGCATGAAATGGCGCACAGTGTGTTTGGCCTTGTGCTTGCTTTACCATAGTGGCTGGTACTAGTGCTGCGGTGACTTTCTCAGTTATACTATTCCACTGTGGTGTTTATACCTTTTATGAATTCCCTAAACTTTAGGTCATTCCATCAAGTTTTATTCTATGATTCATTGTTCCTGGTGTTTCGCTTCATAGTTAGCGTTTTATATGGGCAGGTTTCAGTGCCCGGCGCGGGCCTGATGCACACGCTCAGAAAGCAGCTTTCAGATACACAGTGTAATACGGCACCTCCTTGCTGGCCTGCCGTGGTGCTAGTGGGAGGGGTGAGCAGAGTGGTCCGCCTTCGGGGTGGCGGCAGTTTGGCTGGCAGCTGGCTCTCCTGGGAACAAGGAGTTACCAACTAGCAGGACACAAAGTGTCGCAGTCTTCATTAGGGAATGAAGTGGGTCAGTGCTGGAGATGTAGTGTCTAAGACAGAAACGCAAAGGTGGCAGCTTTTTCAAATACTTGAACAGTTCATTAACTACAGATTTGTTTTAGGGGAGTGGGGACCGGAGTCTTGCTGTCATCCAGGCTGGAGTACAGAGGCACTGTCCTCGTTCACTGCTACCTCTGCCTCCTAGACTCAAGCAGTTCTGCCTCAGCCTCCCAAGTAGCTGGGATTACAGGAACCCACCACCACACCCAGCTAGTTTTTGTATTTTTAGTAAAGACAGGGTTTCGCCATGTCCCCTAGGCTGGTCTTGATCTCCCGACCTCAAGTGATCCACCTGTCACAGCCTCCCAAAGTGTTGGGATTACAGATGTAAGCCACCACACCCAGCCAACTACAATTTTGTACACTTCTTTTAAAATAATAAATTTTAAGCCAGGCATGGTGGATCACACCTGTAATCCCAGCACTTCAGAGGCCAAGGTGGGAGGATCACTGGAGCCCAGGAATTCAAGACTAGTCTGGGCAACAGAGCAAGACCTCATTTCTACAAAAAAATACGAAAATTAGCTGGACATGGTGGCGCACACCTGTGGTCCTAGCTACTGGGGAGGCTGGAGCAGGAAGATTACTTGAGCCTGTGCTGTTGAGACTGCAGTGAGCCATGGTCCTGTCACTGTACTCCAGCCTGGGCAATGCAGCAAGACCCCATCTCAAAAATTGGCAAATAGAAAATGTTGAGTTCTTGAGCATCTAAAATGGTAGTTTTTCTTTTTAATGAGTATTTCTTCACCCTCTTCCTGATAAAAGTCACCAAGCACATGCAGCGTTAAAAATATGAGGGATACCAGGCACAGCGGCTCAAGCCTGTAATCCCAGCACTTTGGGAGACCGAGGCAGATGGATCACGAGGTGAAGAGATCGAGACCATCCTGGTCAACGTGGTGAAACCCCGTCTCTACTAAAAATACAAAACATTAGCTGGGCATGGTGGCACATGCCTGTAATCCCAGCTACTCAGGAGGCTGAGGCAGGAGAATTGCCTGAACCCAGGAGGCAGAGGTTGTGGTGAGCCGAGATCGCGCCATTGCACTCCAGCCTGGGTAACAAGAGCGAAACTCCGTCTCAAAAAAAAAAAAAAAAAAAAAAAAAAGTATGAGGGAAAGGACTTTGCAAGCTCTTTGTAGCAAGTGGCCCTGCCTCCTGCTTTCCGAGTTCCTCAGCAAATACAGGAGCAGGTGTAGGTGTACATGGGCACCCTGAGGGCTGTGTAGCTGCTTCTCACCATGTGCCATCAGTGCCCTGGGGACTTGGCACTCACCAACTCCTGATCCGTACAGTGAAGCACTGCCTTGTCTCTGCATTAGGAGCTGCCATCATGCTGCTTTCTTAAATACAATTTGCTTCCACCTGGAAAACTTCCCTTTCCCTCTTAAGTCATATTTTTCTTAACACTGCAGATTTACAATCAGTACATCACTTTGTCAATTTTGAAAATAAAAATAGAATCATATAAGATAATTTGTTTTCATAAAACGTCACTAATTTTTTTAGCCTAATCACAAGGGAAGGACTGTAATTGTATATAGTGTGTGTTGCTGATTAACTCAAAAAAATTCATGTATTTTTATGGCTGTTAAATATGCATGGCTCTCAGTTCCTGCCACAAAAAGCTGAAACTCTTAATTCTGCAGGGCAGATAGGATGCACAGAAGGAAAGCTGCACCTTACATGGGCTCTGTGTTCTCAGAACTCCAGCGGGGTGGGGTTGGGGGTGGCTCATCCAGGGCGATTTGGCAAGGGCGGCATGTCTTCTGGGCACTGGAAGAAGGGAAGCAATTCAGTAAGGAGAGCTTGGTCTGGAGGGCCAGACAGGGAACAGTGTGAGTGAAACAAGAAGGGCATGTGAGGGAGAAAACGTAGGCAGATTTATTGAAGTTAAAGACACAGCATTGCCCCTGCGAATAAGCATGGTAGTTCAGTTCACCGTGAGGAAGGCCCGACTCTGCCAGCTGAGAATGGCAGCCTTCATCTTGCAGGCAGTGATGAGCAGTGGTCTGTGGGGCTGTGAGCACCAGGGGACGCGATGGAAGTTCTGTTTTAGGAAAATTCAGTTAAGGAAAATTTTCAGGTTACATCGGATAAGAAGAGCCTAAGCGTGGCTTGGTGGCATGTAGCTGTGTTCCCAGTTCCTTGTGGGGCTGAGTAAGGAGGATTGATTGAGACCAGTAGTTTGAGGCCGTGATCACACGTATAAATAGCCACCATGCTCCAGCCTGAGTGATAGAGTGAGACTCTGTCTTTTTTTTTTTTTTTTTTTTTTTGACACGGAGTCTCACTCTTAGCCAGGCTGGAGTGCAATAGCGCAATCTCAGCTCACCACAACCTCCACTTCCTGGGTTCAAGCAATTCTCCTGCCTCAGCCTCGCAGGAGGGAAGGGCAGAGAAAGGACCTGTGGTCTGCAGGTTGGGGAAGAAGAAAGGGAAAGTCGGCCTCAGGTTGGAGAGGCTGGAAACAAAATGCGTTGGCCTCCTGAGCTTGGTAGGTTCCCACAGGGAGGCTTTTAAGGGGCTAGCAATCTTTGGACCATCAAGCAGTGCTCAGGAGACTTCCGGAGTGCTGCTGTGCAGGCGAATGGGTAGACGGCAGATTGCGAAGAGCTGTGAGGAGGACGTGGAGCACGACCTGTTAAAGAAGTTCAGGAAACAGGCTTGGAAGGGAGGAAGGAAGTTGGACAGCAGCTAGAGGGAACCAGTTAAATGCTTTTGTTTTTCCCTGAAAATAAAGACTTGCACAGATGTGAAGGCAGAACTGGGGCCAGGGCACAGAAAGAATATAATAAGTAAGGCCCCCAAGGAGAAGGCCACTTCCTGCCACAGGTTGGAAGAACTGTGTTTGGAGACGTGGAGCAGGAATGGTGTAGGAGCCGCTCTGTGATTCACTCCATTAACTTCAGGTAGAAAGCTGTCACTCATAAGGGTTCGGTGGTGGCAGCGCCAGAGCCAGCCATTGAAGCTCATGAGCATGGAGAAGATGTGCAAGGCTGAGGATTCCTAAAGCGGGATGGACTGCCAGCTGCCCTGAGGTGGCTCTTGTTGCAGTGGTCAGGTTGCTCTGCTAGTGTGCAGATGGAGAAGGCGGGCCCAGGAGGCTTGGAGTTTGGCCCTGGGGCTGGCAGGCACCCAGCAGCGCAGTTTATCTGCCTGCTTCAGGCCACTCTCCGCTGGGTTCCTGGGAGCCTTCATTAGGAGATGCCCTCTCAAGATCCCCATCAGCAGGGCTTTCTGGTTGGAGGGAGGCAAAGACCTGTTTGCATGGTATGCCCAGTTGCCCAACAGCGCTCCCTATCCTTGCTGGCCACACCCATCACAGTGGGGCTGTAGTCACCAAGAGCCACTTGAAATGGGCAAAATGTATTTACCTGGCAGGAGAACATCCATTATCACAAAGCTGTCCTTCCCACGGCAAGGCTCATCCATTGCACTCCAGATGAGCTGACCCCTGTGGTTTCTTCATATGTGGGGAACTGCACTCACTCTCCCTGCAATAAAAATACATAAGTAGGCTGGGACAGTGGCCCATGCCTATAAGCACTTTGGGAGGCCAAGGCAGTAGAATCCCTTGAAGCCAGGAGTTCAAGACCAGCCTGGGCAACATAGCAAGACCTCGTCTCTACCGAAAAAAATAAAATTAACTGGGTGTAGTGGCATGTGACTATAGTCCCAGCTACTCAGGAGGCTGAAGTGGTATTGCTTGAGCCCAGGAATTCAAGGTTACAGTGGGCTGTGATTGGGCACTCCAGCTTGGGCAACGGAGCAAGACTCTATCTCTACCAAAAAAATTCAATAAGTAAACAGGTGAACTGAGCACCTGCAGCACGTTGGCTCTGCCAGTCTCTCTGTCATTGCTTGTAAAGTCTTGGTGGTGTGACTGTGCCTTTTGTAAACAGTGCTGAATGACATTGACTGGAAGGTGGTGGCCTGACTGTGTTTCTTTGGCAGTCCAAATCAGGTTGCAGAGAAGGTGGCCTCCAGAATCGCCGAGGGCTTCAGTGACACTGCGCTCATCATGGTAAGTGGCTTCTGTGCTGCCAGCGAGACCCCTGCGCCTCCTCTGACCCACCTGGAGCTTGCTCTGCAGCGGTTTCCTTCCCGCTAACCCCTTCACTCATTTACCTGCTTGAGACCATTGCCAACTCTTGCAGTTTCTCCCAGCTGCAGACCTAGGGCTGTCAAATCCCAGGCCGTGGCTCCTGTGCTCCCGCATCACCACACAAATTGGAGTGGGGTCCCCTGCCAGCTGCGCCACCACCTGGGAACCTGTTAGAAATGCAAATTCCAGGCACCCACCCCAGATGCCACCGAATCAGAAATGCGGGGGGCGGGGCCCAGCAGTCCTTGTTAACACACCTGCCAGATGATTCTGATCTGAACACGCCAAGTGTGAGAAGCACTGGATTAGAACAGCCAGCACAGCCTCTGGGGCGCAGGGAAGGAAGGCGCTTGTGTGTGAGCCGATGACCTCGAGGGCCTTGCTGAACAGCCTTGATTCAGACAGAATCCTAGGATGAGGGAAGAAGTCACGTTTGGAAGCTTCGCTTTTGTGAAAAAACAATGAAGGACTTGCCATTTCCTACATAACACAACGGTTTTTCTCGAGCCAGGCCCTCGTGCCACACCACGGACCGGCTCTGTGGGAAGAGTTCTGCCTAGCCAGCGTGGGTGCTGCCGCAGGGAGAGCTGAGGAAGTGCCTACCGCTGCTCTTCAGCTAGCATTCTGTTCACTCTCGTGTCCTTTGCCTTGTGCTCAGGTGGACAACACCAAGTTTACGATGGACTGCGTAGCGCCTACGATCCACGTGTACGAGCACCATGAGAACAGATGGCGGTGCAGAGACCCACACCAGTGAGTGCCGCCGCATGCTGCCGTGCTGGCTGGGCTCCGTCGGCACCGGCTACGTGAGAGCCGCTCTCGCCCGCCCCGCCCGTGTTTTCAGTTAGTGTTTTCTCCAGAGGCGTGAATCTGAGCATATTCCCTGACACCTGTAGGCCCCAGTGCTCCAGCACTTCCAGGCAGTAGAGGGAACTTCCCTCCCCGGACCCTAGGGCATAGACACTCTTCCCAAGGCCTTTGCTTTGATGCATCTGTGGCCACTCAGAAAGCTTCAGTCATCTGCCTCCAACTTTTTCAGAATTCCATGTGAAGGGTATCCCTTCTGTGTATGAACCATGTTTTCTGTGCTCTACGTACGTCTCCATGCGGTTACAGTGCCCATGGCTCTCAGTCCCCTGCGTCCTCCCTCCTCATTCCACTGTGCATGTGGCCGGCCTTCTCTCTCGATGCGGTTTACGAGCCGTCCGTTCTCATTGTTAGATGCTGACTTCTCCATGTTTGACCCGTAGTGACTACTGTGAAGACTGGCCAGAGGCACAGAGGATCTCAGCATCGCTCCTGGACAGCCGGTCCTACGAGACGCTCGTGGATTTCGATAACCACTTGGATGACATTCGGAATGACTGGACAAACCCAGAGATCAATAAAGCTGTTCTGCACCTGTGCTAGGCGGGCGTCGCTGTGACGGGGCTCTGGGCATTTCCACCACGTTGAAGGAGAAAACCTATTTTTAAATGTAAATAAAGTATCTTGTATCCTGTGTGGAAAGCTGACCATTTTAAGAAGTGGCGTGTGCCTTGAAAGGGGGCAGTGTTGAGTCGGTCATGTTGATAACACAGAGTCTCTAGAAGAGGTGCAGACATCCCGTCTGACGGTACCTGTGGACTCTCTCAGTTGTATGTTGCTATAATCCTCCAAATCAAAGCTCTTTCTGCTTGTGCAAGATTGTTCCTATTAAACAGTTTTAACTAACCTTTTATAATCTGGAGAGAATACTTTTTAAGGCTTTTCAACTATCTTTTTTAGAAAAAAAAAAAAAAAAAAAAAAGCCCACGTCTTATACTCCAATGAGTGTGTTTGTGAGTTTTTATCCTGTTTGAATTTTGATGTCGTCCAGGCATCTGGGATCAGGGTAGACCCGTGGAGTGCTGCCGGTGCTGGGCTGTTGGAGAAGCTCTGCATGGGTGTTTCTGTGGTAGGCTGGGCTGTGAGCAGCACTGCGCGCGGAGTCGGCTCACAGAGCCACTGTAGCTCCGCACAACGGGACTGACACCACTGATGCCGGAGAAGCCTTTATTGTTAGGGGCAAAAGCAAACATCTCTGGGAACAGGAGCTCAGCACGGTGTTTCCCAGTTACCCAGAAAGCTCACGTGCCTGCAGGCCCAGGAGAGGGGAATGATCGTTTCTTTTATATTAGAAAAAACAATATGTAGACTTCCTGAGTTGTACAGAGTAGCATCTGTGCTTTTATACTTAGAACATTTGGTCAAGTTTTCTAACCAACCCATAGAAAATTGAGAGGGAATCTTTATGGTACCTTTACCTTTTTCCTTTTTATGTGAATTATTTTGTACAAAGTTCGGAGAGTAGTACCTTTCCTGTCTCATTGGACTACACGGAGGAATTTGTAACAATTGGTGTGGCATATTGAAAGGGTTTGTGATACAGTAGTCACTATTTTAACACATAGGAAAAAATTCAGACGTCGCTACAATAAATGTGCTTTATTTAATCCATCAAATTCTCTCTTCCCCTTTCTTCTAATACCTCTTACTCTTGATTTTTTAAGCTGGCGTTCTTTCACGTGGGGAGCACAGGAAAGAGTGAGGTACCTGTGCAGCCCCTTCTCTCCCCTGCCCTTAGATGCCACAACGTCACAGCTGGAGCAAGGTAGGCAGTCTGTTCAGAATGGGCTTGGGTTTGTTTCATAAAGGGAGAAGAATCGCCTCCAGCATTTGCTCATAAGAAGCTGTTTTGTCCTGAGACTGAAGCAGGAGCATAGGCCACCTACAATGAGACGTCCGGGGAGCTGGCAGAGCTGCTTGGAATGCAGGTGTGGTGAAGGTTAGTTTAAAAATACACCCTTCCTAAAGCCCTGCAAGGTGGTTCTCCCTCTGTGCCGCCCGCCTGTAGAATTATTTCCCTTGGTTCTCTTGCCTCCCAGGAGCGTGCACTCTTCTCCATTTTGGATTTAGGCCAAAGCTTAAACTACATACTTATTCCCTGTCTATGGCTGAGTCAGGCTTACATTTTCTAAAGAAAGTGCATGAGATACCGTGAAGGGAAGGGTATATTTGTGAATAAGCCAAAACAGATCTCCAAAGTGCAGATACCTGCTCCTGTATTCTTCATAAAAATAGCAGAAGCCTCTGCGGAGCCCCTAGACCAGGCGTCCCCAAACTTTTTACACAGGGGGCCAGTTCACTGTCCCTCAGACCGTTGGAGGGCCGCCACATACTGTGCTCCTCTCACTGACCACCAATGAAAGAGGTGCCCCTTCCTGAAGCGCAGCGGGGGGCCGTAGTTTGGGGACGCCTGCCCTAGACCCTATGCTGACACCTCTCTCCGTCTCCACATACTGTGCTATGTAGCCTCTGCTGCCTCCCTCTTACCATCTCCCCAAAACACAGAGCCTGGCCCTGAGCTTAGGTTCTGCCTCGCCCCACCCAGGATGAAAGAACAAGCCTGTTACAGAGCCACGTGAACCTTCACACTCTGCCTTTTTGTGGAAAAGACTTGGAGGAGCAACACTGTATGTTTGTATGTTGAAAATTTGCCTGACAAGGCCGGGCGCGGTGGCTCAAGCCTGTAATCCCAGTACTTTGGGAGGCCGAGGCGGGTAGATCACGAGGTCAGGAGATCGAGACCATCCTGGTCAACATGGTGAAACCCCGTCTCTACTAAAAATACAAAACATTAGCTGGGCATGGTGGCGCGTGCCTGTAATCCCAGCTACTCAGGAGGCTGAGGCAGGAGAATTGCCTGAACCCGGGAGGCAGAGGTTGCGGTGAGCCGAGATCGCACCGTTGCACTCCAGCCTGGGTAACAAGAGCGAAACTCCGTCTTTAAAAAAAAAAAAAAAAAAAAATTTGCCTGACAAAATGTTGAAGCCAGGTCCAGCAGTGTCCACCTGGAGTTCCGACTACTCAGGAGGCTGAGCAGGAGGATGCTTTGAGCCCAGGATTTTGAGGCCAGCCTCAACAACTAGCAAGACCCTGTCTCTTAAAAAGCAGATAAATCTGAGAGGGGTTGCACCTACGTTCACGAACATTTACAGACACCTCCCTTTGGAGCCAGCCATCTGCTTCCAGTCATTCTGATGGCCATTTTCATCTTTCATAGCATCCATCCATTCAGTAAGATACATTATTAGTTAATATGAAAATGTCATTTTCTATTTCTAGTCAGGGTTACCTTTAAGAACCGAGGATAGTAAACATGAAAGATAGGCAGTAAGTGCATAAATACTTTAAAAAGTAATGCACTTACTGCAGAAAAACTTTGCTAATTCAAATGAAATTGGATTCCTGAAGAATAGGAAACTAAGAAATCTTAGTTAATTTAAGGGTTCAAGTCAATTCTCCATGGAAGCCTCCTCGATGTAAAAAGTCTGTGTATAATTAGCTGTGGTTTATTTTATTTTTAGTCAGGGTCTCATTCTGTCACCCAGGCTGGAGTGCAGTGGCAGGATCGTAGCTCATTGCAACCTTGAACTCCTGGGCTCATGTGAGCCTCCACTCTGTCCTGTTATTACTTGAATAGCTTGTTTTTCTGATGGTTGTCTTGAAAAACTTGTTTTTGCACATTGCGTTTCTCAGCTTTTCACACCTGCCTTTTGTTGTTTTGCATTCGCAAGTCGGCATTTCCAAAACCTCCTTTTTAGCGTTACACTTCTCTTGCCGCAGTAGCTACTTTATGGCGACCTGGTAAATGGAAGCAGAAAAATTGCCTTGAGCAGCAAACTATATACCCCGTAGACATTTTTAGCAATTTCAGTGAAGAGAGCTGAACTTAAAAATAGACTTCCGCTTTAGTAATTGACATTTCTTTAGGCTTCCCGTCAACTCTTAGTGCCTCTTAGGCATTGGACTTTTTTTTTTTTTTTTCACTTCAATACAAAGCCTGGTAGGAATTGTCAGGGTTGCCCTTGCCAAGTGCTCAGGTATGTGGTGTCTTAATCTGACTTCATTTCCATACATCTCAGAAGCCAGGAGATAATACAAATAATTTTATCCTCACAGAGTTGACTTGTTACTCCTTAAAATATTCACAGTATCCTTGAATGGGACATAATATCTAATCGAGTTTGCTATTCTAATCACCAGCTGGGCACTGTGGCTCATGCCAGTAATCCCAACAACACTTTGGGAGGCCAAGGCTGGTAGATCACCTGAGGTCAGGAGTTAGAGACCTACCTGACTAATATGATGAAACCCCGTCTACTAAAAATACAAAAGTTAGCCAGGTGTGGTGGTGTGCGCCTATAGTCCAAGCTACTTGGGAGACTGAGACAGGAGAATTGCTTGAACCCAAGGGAGGTTGCAGTGAGTCGAGATCACACCACTGCATCCAGCCTGGGCAATACAGCAAGATTCTGTCTCAAAAAAAAAAAAAAAAAAAATCTCCCGTCTTCTGAGGAGCCTTTTTTCCCCTTAGGATTAGCTTCTTAGAGAGGATGTTGCAGGTTTCTGAAGTGCTGCCACTGGAGAAGTGATCTGAAGACTTCTGTGGAATATGAGATCTAGCCCAGCTTTAGGACAGCAGAGAATCGTGTTCTTGTCTTTTGCTTTCAAAGCCAAGTGACAGGCACCCGCATGGCAGCCACTTGAGTTTGACTAGAGGAGCCCTTCGGCTCCCACTTGCTGTGTGACTTTGTAAAGCCGAATGGCATCCCGTATTTAGTGCTGACTGAAAAAGATGTAGATTCCATCAGTACACCTAAAGAATTGCAGTGCAGAGTAGTCATGACATCCTATGGGCCAGGCGCCTACCCTCAGCCCCCAGAGGCAGCCACCCCCAAGTTCCACCAAGCACCCTGGGTGCCTCCGTCACTGAGGATCTCGGTGAAACCTCAGAGGTGGGCCAGCCTTTAGCAGCCTCCAGGCTCTCTTCTCTGCCTGCCCTTCAGTACTAAGAATACAGACTCTTCTTCATGGTAGGACTTTCTCAAAAACAATCTTGCTCTTCGTTCCAACAGTGCCTGTCCCCCATTCTTTTTTCTTTTTCTTTTTTTTTTTTTTTTTTTTTTTTTTTAGACAGAGTCTCTGTGTCACCCAGGCTGGAATGCAGTGGTACAGTCTCAGCTCACTGCAACCTCTACCTCCCAGGTTCACGCGATCCTCCCATCTCAGCCTCCCGAGTAGCTGGAATTACAGCCGCCCACTATCACGCCCGGCTAATTTTTATATTTTTCGTAGACACAGGGTTTCACCATGTTGGCCATGTTGGTCTTGAACTCCTAACCTTAAGTGATCCACCTGCCTCGGCCTCCCAAAGTGTTGGGATTACAGAGGTGAGCCACCATGGCCACCATTCTTAAGATAACTGAGCAGAGCTGTGACAGCCCCTGCGGTTTCCACCAGCAGAGGGAGCTAGTGTGATGGGGGTTAGAGTCCTGTTCCCAAAGCCTCCTGGGGCACGGGTGTGAATCCCAGCTCTACCACCGTCTAGTTCTGTGGCCTTGGGCAAGTTACCTCCTAGAGATAACACCTGCTTGCACTTTTGCTAATACTTAGCAGATTAGAGCCACAGTGAAAAAAGTTCTTGGCTTGTTTGTTGTTGTTTGGTAAATACAGAATATTCTGTGGGCCAGACTGACCTGAGAGGTACTTATTCATAGCAAACCTTCAGTGAACATTTATTGAATAAGTGAATCGAACCGTTCATTCCCGAATTCAAGCAGTCTACATCGGCCCTCTCAGCAACCCTGTGATGTTTCCATTTGACAGACACACAGGGAAACCAAGGCCCAGGCTGCGCACGGCACATGGAGCAGACGCCATCTCTTCCTCAGCTTCTCATACTCCCCCCGTCCCCATTCTTGCCACCCTCTACCCCGTTCTGAATACATTTTCTTACTTTCTACAAAATCGATGTATGTTCATGGTAGAAAATCAAAGAGAAATGGCTGGACGCGATGGCTCTTGCCTGTAATCCCAGCACTTTGGGAGGCCAAGGTGGGCGTATCACAAGGTCAAGAATTCGAGACCAGTCTAGCCAACAAAATGAAACCCCGTCTCTACTAAAAATGCAAAAACTTAGCCTGGTGTGGTGGCAGGCACCTGTAGTCGCAGCTACTCAGGAGTTTGAGGCAGGAGAATTGTTTGAACCTGGAAGCCGGAGGTTGCAGTGAGCCAAAATCACTCCATTGCACTCCAGCCCAGGCAACAGTGCGAGACTCTGTCTCAAAAAAAAAAAAAAAAAAAAGTAAAAGGGGCCAGGCATGATGACTCCCCCTTGAAATCCTAGCTCTTTGGGAGACCAAGGTAGAAGGATCACTTTAGGCCGAGTTCAAGACCACTGTGGACAACTTACCGAAACCCCATCTGTACAAAAAATATTTAAAATTAGTCAGAAGTGGTGGGGCACACTGTAGTTTCAGCTACTCAGAAGGCTGAAGTAGGAAGATTGCTTAAGCCTGAGAGTCTGAGGCTGCAGTGAGCCATGATCATGCCATGGTGCTCCAGCCTTCAAGCTGGGTGATAGAGGAAGACACCCCCTCTGTCTCTCTGTCTCTCTCTTTGTACTTTAGGCTGTACTTCTTACTTTACTCCTGGGCTCAAGCGTCCTTCTCTCTCAGCCTCCCAAATCCCTGGGATTACCTGAGCAGCCACAGCCAGCAGGTTTTGTTTTGTTTTTTAAGACAGACTCCGGCCGGGCACGGTGGCTCAAGCCTGTAATCCCAGCACTTTGGGAGGCCGAGGCGGGTGGATCACGAGGTCGAGAGATCGAGACCATCCTGGTCAACATGGTGAAACCCCGTCTCTACTAAAAAAGTGCAAAAAATTAGCTGGGCATGGTGGCACATGCCTGTAATCCCAGCTACTCAGGAGGCTGAGGCAGGAGAATTGCCTGAGCCCAGGAGGCGGAGGTTGCGGTGAGCTGAGATCGCGCCATTGCACTCCAGCCTGGGTAACAAGGGCGAAACTCTGTCTCAAAAAAAAAAAAAAAAAAGACAGACTCCGGCTCTGTTGCCCAGGCTGGAGTGCAGTGGCATGATCTCGGTTCAGTGCAGCCTCCACCTCCCAGGTTCAAGCAATTCTGCCAGAGTAGCTGGGACTACGGGAGCACACTGCCATGCCCAGCTTAATTTTTGTATTTTTAGTAGAGGCGGGGTTTTACCACAGTGGCCAGGATGGTCTTGATCTTCTGACCTCCTGATCCTGTCGCCTCGGCCTCCCAAAGTGCTGAGATTACTGTCATGAACCACCACGCACCCAGCCATCACCCCATTTTTTAAAGAAAAAAAAAAGACATAAGTACCAGTAAAATATTAGAAAGTTGTGCAGATTCCTGGGCTCAGGTCCAAAGAATTCAGATTCATTGAGATTTGGGGCTTAAAACCTGCATTTTTAGCTGGTGGATTCAGGCCATGCTATAAATAACCCCTGATCTTTAACCAAAACCTGCATTTTACTATGAAGAATTTTACTATTATTATTATTATTATTGAGACAAACTCGCTGTGTCACCCTGGCTGGAGTGCAGTGGCACAATCATGACTCACTACAACCTCAGCCTTCCAGGCTTAAGCCATCCTCCCACCTCAGCCTCCCAAGTAGCTGGGACCACAGGTGCATACCATCACACCAGTTAATTTTTATAGAGACGAGGTCTTGCTTTGTTGCTTAGGCTGGTCTGGAACTCTTGGCGTCAAGCAATCCTCCCACCTCAGCCTCCCAAAATGCTGGAATACAGATATGAACTACCCAACCACACCTAAGATTTTCAGATATGCAGAAATAAAGCAATTTGCCTAATGGCACAAGCTCAGCCAGGAACTGAAGAATTGGGCCATACGGTTGAACCCTATGAAACTGCTCATTGGGTAGGTCAAAACCTCAAACATCAGCAATTTCATAGGGGTCGACCTAACAGAACTCAGGCCTCCTGAATGAATCCTGTTATCTGTCTCCACGGGACGCCATCTGATTTTCTTCTCTTTCAAAATGTATGTATTGCACAAAGAGCATCCAAATGTGATCTTGCTTAAGGACATTGGAGCAATGTGAAGCAAGAGTGTGAACCATCTCAGCCCTGGAGCCAGGACAGCAAGAAAGGACAGGGCTTTACACTGCTTTCTGTCTCCCAGAGCGTCGTACACATAGAAGACCTAGTTGTTTCTTGGGGGTTTGTTTGTTTTTTTTGTTTTTGAGACAGTCTCGCTCTGTCACCCAGGCAGGAGTGCAGTGGTGCAATCTCAGCTCACTACAACCTCTGCCTCCTGGGTTCAAGCAATTCTGCTGCCTCAGCCTCCCATGTAGCTGGGACTACAGGTAGGTGCCACAACACCCAGCTAATTTTTTGTGTTTTTAGTAGAGATGGGGTTTCACCGTCTTAGCCAGGATGGTCTTGATCTCCTGACCTCATGATCTGCCCACCTCGGCCTCCCAGGTGTGAGCCACTGCACCCAGTGTTTTGTTTTTGTTTTTTGAGACGAAGTTTCACTCTTGCCAGCCAGCCTGGTGTGCAATGGCATGATCTCAGCTCCCTCCAACCTCTGTCTCCTGGGTTCCAGTGATTCTCCTGTCTTTGCCTCCCAAGTAGTTGGGATTATAGGCACCCATCACACCAGCTAGTTTCTGTATTTTCAGTAGAGACGGGTGGGGGTTCACTATGTCACTATGTTGGCCAGGCTGGTCTCAAACTCCTGACCTCAGGTGATCTGCCTGCCTCGGCCTCCCAAAGTGCTGGAATTACAGGCCTGAGCCACTGTGCCTGGCGTATTTGTTGTTTTTACTTAATTTTTGAGAAGTTGAGTCTCTAATCTGTCATGTACTTCCTGCTTCCAGCAGGCAACTCTGTGACAAGACCTGTCAGCAGCCTCACTGGTCTCTGGGGCCCTTTCCTAGTCCCTGTGTATGCAGGACATGGCCCCAGAGACATGGTATTGATCCCTATTTCTTTCAAAATAGCTCTACATTTGTCACCAGGATAATGACTTGTTGGGTTTGGTTTTTTTGTTTTTTGTTTTTGTTTTTGTTTGTTTTTTCAAACAAAAGGTACAAACTAAAAAAGCAAAATCACCTAAAATCCCCTCATTTGTTGAATATCCTTCTAATCATCTCTTGCCTAAATGTTGGGATTCTTTATTTCTGGCTTCTGAGGTCTTGAATTTAAATTTGTTGATAGAGACGTGTGGTGGAACACTTTCCCTGGCAAGACTGTGATTCGTATTTTCAGGACTATGTAAACTCTTCATTTCCAGAACCGGTATTTCCCTACTACGTGAATATCCTAAATTCTGTTTGTGTCCTCCTCTCAGATGGATTTGGCAGAGAGCGTTTTTGAAAATAAAACTTGCAGCCAGGCGTGGTGGCTCACGCTGTAATTCCAGCACTTTTGGAGGCCAAGGCAGGTGGATCACCTGAGGTCAGGAGTCCGAGACCAGCCTGGCCACTATGGCAAAACCCCATCCCTACTAAAAGTACAAAGATTAGCCAGGTGTCGTGGTGGGCACCTGTAATTCTAGCTACTCAGGAAGCTGAGGCAGGAGAAGAGCTTGAACCCAGGAGGCAGAGGTTGCAGTGAGCCGAGATTGCGCCATTGCACTTCAGCCTGAGAGACAAGAGCGAGACTCCGTCTCAAAAATAAAAGAAAATAAAACTTATTGATATTTAAGAGGTACGCAGAAAAGGACACAAATCACAAGTGTATAGCTCAGTGAACGTTCACAAGGTGAACGAAAGAACAGGCTCCTGGAAGCACCACCACGCTCAGAAAACAGGTTCTAAGACGCCCCGGCACCCAGGAGCCCTGGTGTCCACACCTGGACTGGTTCTGCCTGGCTTCCAGCCTATGTAAATGGGAGCAGGCAATATGTATTCTTACTGTGTGTGTGAGATTCACCCGTGATGTGTTATGTAGCAGTCTGTTACTTTGTTGGATCAATGTACCCTCATTTATCCATTTCTATGTTGATGGATATTTGAGTTATTTCCAGATTTTGGCTGGTACAGATAATGCTGCAGTTAACATTCCTGCGCATGCCTTGCCACACACCTACGTGTGCCTTTCTTTCAGGATATGTAGACATGGGCTTGCTAGGGGTATGTGCGTTCACGTTTCAAGATCTGTTGCCAGTTTTACAAAGTGATTGTACCAGTTGAACCTCCTACCCACAGTGTCTGAGCATTCCCATTTCCTCCGATCTTCAGGACTTTGTGGTGTTAGTTTTTTTGTTTGTTTTTTTTTTTTTTTTTTTTTTTTTTTTAAACAGGGTCTCATTCTGCTGCCCAGGCAGGAGTGCAGTGGTGCAATCATGGCTCACTGCAACCTTGACCTCCTGGCTCAAGCAATCCTTCCACCTGAGCCTCCTGAGTAGCTGAGACTACAGGTGTGTGCCACCACACCCAGCTAATTTTTTTGTAGAGACAGAGTTTTGCCCTGTTGCCCAGGCTGGTCTCAAACTCCTGGGCTCAAGTGATCCACCTGCCATGGCCTCCCACTGGGATTACAGGCGTGAGTCACGGCGCCTGGCCATCCATCTTTCTGATTTTAGACATTTTGGGGGTAGGTAGCAGTATCTCACAGATTGTTGGTCTAAATATGAGAAGTAAAACAGTACAGCTTTTAGACAGTAACGGGAGGATATACTCATGACCTTAGGCTTGGTGAAGATTTTTAAGCAGGACACATAAATGAGAAGTGGTGCTAAGTTAAAATTAAGAATTTCGGTCATTAGAAAACACAGGATGGTGGAAAGGTAAATCACACAGTGGGAGATAGTTGTAACACGATTATCCAACGAAAGACTTCTTCCCAGAGCCGGGTGCCATGCTACACGCCTGTAGTCCCAGCTGATTGGGAGGCTGAGGCGGGAGGATCGTTGGAGCCCGGGAGTTTGAGGTTGCAGTGACCTAATCACACCACTGCACTCCAGCCTGGGTGAGAGAGTAAGACCCCATCTCAAAAAAAAAAAAAAAAAAAAAACTGCTTTCCAGATTAGGCATATCCCCAGTAAACATATGAAAATGTGTCTCACTAATGTCATCAAAGAGAAGCAAAGTGAAAACATGAGTCTGTTTTTGTTTTTGTTTTTTTTGAGACAGGGTCTCACTCTTTGGCCTAGCCTGGAGTGCTCAAGTGATCCTCCCACGTCAACCTCCCCGAGGGCTGGGATTCCAGACTTAGACGATGGCACCCAGCCGTGAGTCTGTTTTCTTTCCTTTTTTCTTTTTTTTTTTTTTTTTTTTTTTTTTGAGACAGAGTCTCACTTTGTCGCCAGGCACCAGGCTGGAGTGCAGTGGCACAATCTCGGCTCACCGCAACCTCTGCCTCCCGGGTTCAGGCAATTCTCTTGCCTCAGCCTCCTGAGTAGCTGGGACTACAGGCGCACGCCACCACGCCCAGCTAATTTTTGTATTTTTAGTAGAGACGGGGTTTCACCATGTTGGCCAGGATGGTCTCGATCTCTTGACCTTGTGATCCGCCCGCCTCGGCCTCCCAAAGTGCTGGGATTACAGGCTTGAGCCACCGCGCCCGGCCTTGTTTTTTTTCTGATAGTCTCCCTCTGTTGCCCAGCCTGGGGGTTAGTGGTGCAATCTCAGCTCACTGCAACCTCTGCCTCCCAAGTTTAAGCAATTCTTGTCCTTCAGCCTCCCAAGTAGCTGGGATTACAGGCACACACCATCACACCCACATCACACACACATCACAAAAATACAAAAATACAAAAATTTTTGTATTTTTGGCAGAGACAGGGTTTCACCCTGTTGGCCAGGCTGGTTTCCAACTACTGACCTCAAATGATACACCCGCCATGGCCTCCTGAAGTGCGGATTACAGGCATGGGCCACTGTACTCACCCATGTGTCTCCTTTGGATTTTTGTTGTTGTTGGGTTTTTTTGTTTGTTTGTTGTTTTTGTTTTTGTTTTTTTGAGAAGGAATCTCACTCTATCACCCAAGCTTGAATGCAGTGGCACAATCTCGGCTCACTGCAACCTCCGCCTCTTGTGTCAAGGAATTCTCCTGCCTCAGCCTCCCAAGGAACTGGGATTACCAGTGAGCACCACCACGCACAGCTAATTTTTTTGTATTTTTAGTAGAGATTGGGTTTCACCATGTTGGCCAGGCTGGTTTCGAACTCCTGACCTCAAGTGATCTGCCCACCTCAGCCTCCTGAAGTGCTGAGATTACAGGTGTGGGCCATTGCACCTGGCCATGAGTCTGTTTTTTAATGGGAAGAAAATGTTTAGAAGCAGAATCCTCTTTATGTGCACAATTCAAGTGCCCTGGTTACCCTGGGACAATTTCACATGTGTGACTGAGCATCAGATGCCTTCAGACAAACAGCAGCCTCCACTACCGCCTTCAGACCTAGGTCCTAATATTCTTGAAACTCCTGGCTTCAGCACTGTGAAACGCACGCTCTGAATGAAGAGACCTCCCAAACAGGCTTTGTGTGAGCAACATGGCTGTTTATTCACCCGGGTGCAGGCGGCAGGCGGAGTGGGTTTTATAGGCTTGGGGTAGCCAGTGGGAAGTTACAGAAGTTATGGTTTCGCAAGCTGGGAGGGGGTCGTAGGGTCTGGAGTCCCAAGGTTGACCAAGGTCAGTTACAAAGTCCAGTTGCCGATGAGGCAGGAGTAAGAAGAAATAGAAGAATGTCGCAAAGTAGGCGCCACAGGGGTTGATCACTGTTCCTCTTTTTATGGTCTTCCCATTACTTCAGAATTCCCAGGCAGTCAGCTGGAGTGTCCGTGCAGGTCACAGAGGTTACCATGCCATCCGTGGTGTGGTCAGTCGGCCTAAAAGACCTTACAAGTACCTGGCCTGGGCACACAGGCAGCAGTGGCTCTTGGTCTGAGGATTTCAGCCATGGATTTCTCCTGCACTATTGAGTGACTTTCCTCTGGGGGGCTTTTAAGAAAGGCTACTGCAGTCCCAACCTGGGTGTTGTCACCTCCTGCTGCCGCCGCCAGCCTGGCCTCCCATCAGTTCTGCGCTAGAGCATAGAGCAAGACCTCCCAGAATCCAATTGTTCTGTAATCACCTGTGATGCCTGGAATTCTCTCAGTGCCAGCTTTCTGAGGAGCTCAAAACCATTTGCAGATCCTGCTGGTAAAATGGCTGCCCTGAGGTCAGCTGAGCTCTGTGCTAAATTACTTTTGCAATATGAGGCAGTTTTCCAAACTGTGCCTGAGAATTCCAGAGACTCAGAACTCTGTACCCACTGGAGGCCCTGGGAGGAAGGTGCTGTTCAAACAGACATTCTGGGACTCCCCTGTCGGGGTGGTGGTCTCCATAGTTACGGGGATGTGCTTCACAGTGGGCAGACGCATCTGCACACGCAGCCACTCCACCTTCACACCTGGGCAGAGGGAAGCAGGCAGGACTGGGTCTGGGCAGGCGGGTAGGCTGGAAGTAAAGAAAGAAAGGATGTGTTTCCATTGGGGGACCCCTGGAGCAAAGCAGGTGGGGAAAAATCCAGGACCCAAAGAAAGTGACAGCTTACCTGGGTATCTCCCCAACTCCAGCGAGGGGTCCCCTGGATCACTTCCCATATGCACTTCCCAAGCAGCCCACCCTGGCACAGTCCTGGTCGTCCTGAAGAGCCCATGCCTTTCCTGGGCCTCCAGCAATGTTGGGCATAGCTGCTCTGAGCTGCCCCACCCAGACTCTGCCTTTGGTCTTACCCACACTGACTCACTGTCCTGTTACTCAGCCTTTTTGGGTGCTGTGTTTGGGATCATGGAAAACACGAAAAGTAGCCTGGGGGCTGCAGGCAGGGTTGAGACTATAATGGGGTGCAGGGCAGACCGCAGATAGGACGGAACATGAGTGCCTGGAGGGGTGGGGAGGTATCCCAGGGAGGACGGAGCCCCAAGCAAGAAGGGTTGCAGGTGGGGCTCCCAGTTGCGCGTCCAGGTGGCAGGGGAGTGACATCCTGTGGGAATTTGGGCAGAGAAGGTCAGGCGGGACAGGAAAGGCAGCTGAAACAGAAGGAAGCCCTTCCTGCCCCAGCCACTGCCCCCTGCGCCATGGTTCCACACAGCTTCACTCCCTCTGTGCCTCCTGGGGCAGCCCCTGGGGATGGACAGAGTCTGAAAGTGGGTCCAGGGCTACGGGCGACACATCTGATTCCATTTGCACCCCGATGTTTCCCATGCCTGGACATCTAGAACAGGCAGGGTCCCAGTGTGCATGGCAGAAGTGTGGGTGCTGCCTGTACAGGCTCCACTGAAGGGGGCTCCTAGGAAGGGAAGTCGCGCTCCATGAACCAAGCGGCCGTTTTTACACACATCCCTCATGGCTGTGCCGATCACCTAAGGCACCGAAAACATGCGGTTTGGGGCAAAGCCCTCTCTTCTGCCCTCAAGTTTGCCGACTTCCCACACTGCCAGCGTACCCTGTGAAACTCCTGGTCACAGGCAGCCCAACCACCTGGGGTCACTGATGAAAGACAGACCCCACCACCTGTGCTCCAGAGCCCCCGGGAGACCTGGGCTTGTGCGGCTCCAACCTGCCTCTGGCGGCCCCTGGCTTTCTGCGTCTCCGACGGATTTGGGTGGGAGGTGGAGCATCACTGGCCAAGTCTGGAGCTGAGATGAAAGCTCGTCATTTATTCTGCCTGTTCCTAAGGGTGTTGTTGGCTGGGGCAGGAGCTCTGCGAGGCTGGCCCATGTGGTCGGTGGTCGGGGCACCCAGCAGTTGCTGTGTCTCGGGGAAGGAGCCGCACAGGCTGGGCAGGTCCCCCAGCCATGGCCTCCACCTGATCTCCCTCCACCACAACTCACTATCCCACCAGCCGGGAGGCCATGTTTTCCTGGTGGCACACTTGACTGCTTGGCCAGAGCCTGTCTTTTCCACCCAACGGAACAGGCCTAGCCCCCCACCAACCCAGGCTCTGTCAGGATATGCTGCCTGCAACCGGGAACGTGCGGGGGCTCCCTCCTTCCAGGTGCCCATAGCCTGGGAGTGAGCACAGTCATCAGGGCCTGGGCTGGCCAACAGCTTGGTGCTCAGCGCTGCAACCTCCGCCTCCTGGGTTCAAGGAATTCTGCCTCAGCCTCCCAAGCAGCTGGGATTACAGGCATGCACCACCATGCCTGGCTAATTTTTTGGTATTTTTAGTAGTACCTGAACTGCTAGCCCAGGCCTTGGACAGGGGTTTGGACTTCTGGCTGGGGGGTGGGTGCCCTTGGATGTAAGGATTGGAGAGGCCAAGGAGCAGACAGTTTAGGCCTCACCAGGGCCAGGTGACAGCCCAGAACCCCGGGAGGGAGGACGCAGCTGGCATGACAACCAGATGTTTGCTGCAGTCTCCCTTCCTCCCAGGCATCTGGCTTTCAGAGCCATGCGGCTGAGCATCATCGCCTCCCGGCTGGCAGGGTTTTGTCTTTTGTCCTCTGTGGTTCCCTCCTCTCTGGCCATGCTTCTCCTGTCCTTGGCTCCCTGCCTCACTTGGCCGTGACATGTCGGGGTTCCCTCTTCCTCCCAGGAGAAGTGAAAACATCTGTCCACACAAAAGACTATGCTTAGGTTTGCACGCATGTGCACAGCAGCAGCAGTATCCACAGTAGCCAAAAAAATGGAGACAACTCAAATGTCTCTGAACTGATGATGGATAAACACCACGTAGTCCATCAGCACAGTGGAGTATTGCTCAGCCGTAAAAAGGACTGAAGTGCAGATCCACGCTGCGACATGGCCAGCCCTGAAAGCATGGCGCAGGGTGAAAGGAGTCAGCTACAGGAGGCCGCTAGCACATGAGGCCCTTGATAAGGACTCCCTCTGTCGGAAACTGGCTGGTCCACAGAGACAGAAAGCAGACAAGAGGTCGGCCGGGGCTGGAGCAGATGAGGGCAGCAGAGGGTAATGGCCAGATGTTGAGGTTTGCTTTGGGAGCGATAAAAATGGTCCGGATTTAGATACTGGTGATGGCTGCGCAATTCTGAATACACTAATAATTACTGTATACTGAAAAAGAGTAGATTTCATGGTACATGAACTTTATATCTTTTTTGGGGGGGAGGGGGGGGCGGTTTGAGACAGTCTCACTCTGTTACCCAGGCTGGAGTGCAATGGCGTGATCTCAGCTCACTTCAACCTCCATCTCCTGGGTTCAGGCGATTCTCCTGCCTCAGCCTCTAGAGTAGCTAGGATTACAGGCATGTGCCACCATGCCCAGCTAATTTTTGTGTTTTTAGTAGAGATGGGATTTCATCATATTGGCCAGGCTGGTCTTGAACTCCTGAACTCAAGTGATCCACCCATCTCAGTCTCTCAAAGTGCTGAGATGACAGGCGTAATCCCACCATGCCTGGCCATGAGCTTTATCTTAATTTTAAAATAAGGTGGAGCACGGTGGTTCACACCTGTAATCCCAGAATTTGTGGAGGCCAAGGCTGGCAGATCACTTGAGGTCAGGAACTTGAGACCAGCCTGGGCAGAATGGCAAAACCCCATCTCTTCTCAAAATACAAAAATTAGATGGGTGTGGTGATGTGCATCTGTAGTCCCAACTACTCAGCGACTGAGGTGGGAGAATCACTTGAGCCCGGGAGGTCGAGGGTGCCATGAGCCATGACTGCACCACTGCACTCCGGCCTGTGTGACAGAGCAAGACCCTGTCTCTAAATAAATAAATAAATAGTGGAGCTTCAGGAACAGAAATCTGGGAAGGGGGCATGGGGAAGGGGGAGCCCTCCTGGGCTACCTGAAACCCCAGTATGGGGATCACCACCAGCCACCACCTCTCTCCCACCCCCGTGTTGAGGGTCCCCAGCTGGGTATGGGGGCGACTGCATTCTGCTTTTCCTCCCTGAGGTCCAGCCACAAAGAGCCAAGGCCACACACAGCTAGTTCTCATGGGGAGACTAGAAACTCTCCTCTAAGCCTCTCAGGTTTGCAAGGAAGTGAAACCAGCATCAGATCCAACCTCTCCAATAAATCCAGTGCAGAGATCAGCTCCTGCCCAACCCCCGACACACAGGGAACTCACTGGGTCTTGAGCAGCTCAAGACTGCCAGAAACTCCCCCCTTTTATGGAAATCATTTCCCGAATCTCCCATACTGACCCCAGTGCCACCCCAAGGGTCCCCCAAGATCCCCAGCCGTGCCTTCCCTGGGACACACTCCAGAACTGGGCTCCTCTTCCCCTGGCACATGCTGCTGTCAGTCTTCTTCCTAGGTGGAGGCTTGGTTCCCCCACCACGTGGGCGTCTCTCTTCTGTTTGGGCTCCAGTTGGTCCATTCCTCTAACCTCAGGCAGACACTGGGATATGGAAAAGGGGATTAAAGCTTCTGACAGCCACCAGGGCCACAGCAAGGCCTGAGCTTCAGGATAATTTCCCTTCTCTGCAAAGGCCAGGCATTTAGTCCGAATGGGCAGAGTCTGGAAGGAGTGGGCCGGGGAGAGCTGGGGATCAGCCACAGCCCAGATGGCCCAGAAGAGCGAGTGACTGTCCCCAACCTGAGTGAGATCCCTGAGGCGCAAGGTGGCCGGGGATCTCTTATCCCCAGAGGTAGGAGGGAAGGTGGGTGGGAGCCTGGGAAGGGGCTCCGGGCAGAGCTGGGGGCAAAGCAGCCTGGTCTTCCGCCTTGCCCCAGGTCCCTGGGAGGTGTGGGGGAGAGCTTCCTCCTCTTTGCCCTCACTCTTCACCTCCTCTCAATACTTAATGCCACGTTCTGGGTGCCCACTGTGTGCCGAGCACTTTTCTGTACCCCTTCTTGGTGAATTTTGAAAGATGTTATCTTGAGTTTCTCATAGCAGAAGTCATATGTAGTCTAGTTTGTTTGCAATGTAAAGATAACAAAAATCTATACAGAGAAAGCAGTAGCTGTGCTGTGGTTTCCCTCCCACCCCCACCTCCGCCCCCACCCCCACCTCCACCCCCACTCAGGCACGTTGGTGTGTGAGTCATTCCAGCTGAAATTAAATGAGATATTGAAATGAAATGGCATGTAGAGAAGAGAGTTCATTTTCTTCTCACCGTTGGCTGGCAGTGCCTAGAGGGAAGATTGTGTTCATTTGATGCACAATTCATTTGCTGGTGGAGGAGAATTTGCTGCCGGGAGAGAATTTCTGAGCATCCAGCTTTTCTCTGTGGAGCTGCAGGGGAGCCGTAACCACCCTCCATCCTCAGCTGAGGCAGCCAGGGACTCCTGGGGAGGTTAGCTGGCTCTCCCAGCTCCCAGGACAACTTAAGGACAGACGCTAGGACTCAGGCTTCCCCGTTCTGTGCAGACACTACCCTGTCAAATATATATATATATATATATATTTATTTATTTATTTATTTTGAGACAGAGTTTTGCTATTGTTGCCCAGGCTGCAGTGCAATGGCTCAATCTTAGCTGACCGCAACCTCCGCCTCCTGGGTTCAAGTGATTCTCCTGTCTCAGTCTCCAGAGTATCTGGGATTACAGGCATGCGCCACCGCACCTGGCTAATTTTTGTATTTAGTAGAGACAGGGTTTCACCATATTGGCCAGGCTGGTCTCTCGAACCCCTGACCTTGTGATCCCAAAGTGCTGGGATTACAGGTTTGAGCCACCGAGCCTGGCATCAAGTATTTTTACAGCTGGAAGATGGAAAGATGGGGTGATTGGTTGTGAGGTCCTCAGCAACCTTTATAAGTAGATGCACCCTGGTATGCTGGGCGTGCCCTTCCAGAGAGACTGGGCCACACTGGGAGAGGGCCCAGCCCTGAGGCTCGGCTGTGAGCCATCAGCAACCGGCTCGGGTCCCACCTGCCTCTGGAGGAGTTAGCCCAGCATCAAGCGCCACAGGGTGATCTGGCGCCTGTAGACTACAATTTTCAATCTCTGGAAAAGAAAAGAAATGAGCATCACTTAAAGCAGTGTACAGAAGGGGGTAAAAATGCAAATTTGGAAGCTGGCTGAACTCAAATCCTGGCAACACCACTTGCCTAGCTGGTGACTCTCAGCAGCTTCCTCAACTTCCCTGTGCCTCAGCGTCCTGGCTGTAAAATGAGTGTCTACCTTTTATGCGTGTTGTGCTTAGGTGGCTTTTTGGTGTCCAGCCCATAGCCAGCTCTCACTAAATGTCCAAGACTGCTAGTAATGAGGGCCTTCCATTTCCAGATGCTGCTCGTTAAAACTTGGATGCATTTTTGTCCCACATAAAAACAGTACCACTGACACAGGCACTATCATCCCACTGTTCAGATTTTCTTTTTTTTTTTTTGAGACGGAGTTTCGCTCTTGTTACCCAGGCTGGAGTGCAATGGCGCGATCTCGGCTCACCGCAACCTCCGCCTCCTGGGTTCAGGCAATTCTCCTGCCTCAGCCTCCTAAGTAGCTGGGATTACAGGCACGCGCCACCACGCCCAGCTAGTTTTTTGTATTTTTAGTAGAGACGGGGTTTCACCATGTTGACCAGGATGGTCTCGATCTCTCGACCACGTGATCCACCCGCCTCGGCCTCCCAAAGTGCTGGGATTACAGGCTTGAGCCACCGCGCCCGGCCTTCAGATTTTCAGATGTGGAAACTAAAGCACAGAGAAGTTGGGTGGCTTTCTCGAGGTCATTCATTCATTCTTTTCTTTTTTTTTTATGACAGAGTTTCACTCTGTTGCCCAGGCTGGAGTACAATGGTGCGATCTCGGCTCACCACAACCTCCACCTCCTGGGTTCAAGCAATTCTTTTGCCTCAGCCTCCTGAATACCTGGGATTGATTACAGGCATGTGCCAGCACACCAGGCTAATTTTTGTATTTTTAGTAGAGACAGGGTTTCACCATGTTGGCCAGGCTGGTCTCGAAATCCTGACCTCAAGTGATCTGCCTGCCTCGGCCTCCCAAAGTCCTGGGATTACAGGCGTGAACCACAGCACCCAGGCCTAATTCACTGTATTAATTGAAAGGAGTTTTCCGTTTTTATTATGAAATACTTCAAGAATGAGAAAGTACAAATAGACTTTCGCACCCACCCGATACTTACCAAAGGTGCCATACATTGTCGTATCTGCTTGATTGCTTAAGGGATGAAATGCTCTGAGAAGACCCTCTTTATCTTCTCTGACCTGGGTTGTGGTTTTTTTTTTAGGCAATGAGGAGGTTTCAGACAGAGTTTCATTCTTGTCACCTAGGCAGGAGTGCAATGGTGCTATCTCGGCTCATTGCAACCTCCACCTCCAGAGTTCAAGCAGTTCTCCTGCCTCAGCCTCCCAAATAGCTGGGATTACAGGCACCCTCTGCCATGCCTGGCTAATTTTTGTATTTTCAGTAAAGATGGGGTTTTTACCATCTTGGCCAGGCTGGTCTTGAACTCCTGACCTCAGGTGATCCACCTGCCTCGGTCTCCCAAAATGCAGGAATTACAGGTGTGAGCCACCATGCCTGGCCTTAACCTGCCTTCTTCCCCTTCTCAGAAGCACCCCTCCTCCGCAGCCGGCCAGCGTCCCTCCCGGGTGGTCCTTGGTGTTTTTCCGTGTACTGGGTGCTGCTGTGTGTCTCAGACACGCTCGTGCTGGATGTCACTGTCCAATTCTGCTTTCCCCCACCCAGTACGTCCTTGGCTGTTTCCTGTGGGTTCAGGTGGACCTGGCGTGTTCCTTCTGGCTGTGCGGTGGGCTTCTGCCATGTGAACAGGCCGTGATAACAGGCCACAGCTGGTTTATCCATGCTTCTGATGAACATTTACTTCCAAGTGTGCAGTTTCACCAATGATGCTGCAGTTGCACCCCAAGCCCGCCTCTTTGTGCTTGGGTGTATGAGTTTCCTAGGGAGAAGGACCTTGAAATAGAGTTGCTGAGTCTAAGGCATGGGCTTTCCAGAGCTGCCCAGTGCCCTCCAAGAACCGCCCCCCTGCCACTCCCAAAGCAGAGGTGAGTTCCAGACGCTGCAGCCTCAGCAGTGGAGTGGAATCTCGTAGTGGTTAATGCATTAAATGCCGACTAGCATTCTGCAGCTGGCCCGGCCCAGCGCACAGTTACCAAGGGACAAACCAGCAATCCCAGACAGGAGATTCTAAACAGGCCCATCTCCGCTCTCCAGCGCTGTAGCATTGACCAAGCCTGGAAATAGATCAAGGTCAGCTTCCCAACTAGGCAGAAATCCCTTCAGTAAAGGATCTGGGTTTCACTGTGTTTTGTATCCCTAGACCTCAACTGTCCTGACTGGCAGCCACCAGCCACAGGTGGCTCCAGAGCCCTTGCCCTCTGGCTGGCTCAAGTCAAGGTGTTTTTTATTTTTATTTTTTGAGATGGAATTTCACTCTGTCACCCAGGCTGGAGTACAATGGTGCAATCTCAGCCCACTGCAACCTGGGCCTCCTGAGATCAAGCGATCCCCCTGCCTCAGCCTCCCAAGTAGTTGGGGTTACAGGTACCTGCCACCACACCCAGCTAGTTTTTTTGTATTTTTAGTAGAGATGGGGTTTTACCATGTTGGCCAGGTTGGTCTTGAACTCCTGACCTCAGGTGATCCGCCCGCCTCAGTCTCCCAAAATGCTGGGATTACAGGCGTGAGCCACCACGACCAGTTCAAAGTGTCTTTTAATGTGAAATACACACCAGCTTTCCAAGACTTCAGACAAAAAGAAGAGAAATTGAAATGATCTTATTAATAATTTTAATATTGATGACATGCTGAAATGATAATTTTTGGATAAATTGGATCAAGTGAAAGATGTTATTACAGTGAATTTCACCTATTTCTTTTTACTTTTTTTTTTAACGTGGTTACTAGGAAATTGTATGTAAGTGGCACTTGGGGCTCAAGCTAGATTTTTATTGGATTTAGGCTTTGCCGGCCTGGCACCCCACAGAAGTGCCCAGGAGAGCTTCATAAATGGACAAACGGACGAATGAATTAAGTGAATACCTAAGTGAATGAAGGAGTGTGGGAGTGGCCAGACCCTTGAGAGCAGGACCACGGTGCGTCAGAGTCCCCGCTGGCCCCATTCCTGGTGTTCTCAGACCGTGCAGAGAGGCAGGTCCCTTGGTGAGGGTCTGACACCCCAGGTGAAATGAGTGGACTCATTGGGGTAAATGAAAGATGTTATTACAGTGAATTTCACCTGTTTCTTTTTACTTTTTTACTTTATTTTTAGTAGAGACGGGGTTTCACCGTGTTAGCCAGGATGGTCTCCATCTCTTGACCTCCCGATCTGGTCGCCTAAGCCTCCCAAAGTGCTGGGATTACAGGCGTGAGCCACTGTGTCCAGCCTACATTTTTTTTTAACATGGATTTTTTAATGGGCTGCAGGAGCCGTGCCCATGAAGGACAGCCTGAGCGTCCTCCAGCCAACCTATCCCCTCCGCTGGGCAGGGCCTCACAATGGCCAGGAAGCAGCATCCTGCAGAACAGCTCAGGCCCCTCTGGGGTCTGGTGTGCACCCCCGGCCCCTCCCAACCACTGACCGATGCATGTGACACCCCCACGCTTCTAGCGCTGCCTCCAGTGTGTTCATGCAAAGCCCACGGGCGCCAGGACCACACCGTAGCAGGCTTTGAGCCTGCCCTCAGCCTGCCCCTGAGGCCTCACGGAAGAAGAATGTCAAAGCTGTGCTCAGCCCCCATGACGCGGTGCTCAGGCCAGCCCAGGCAGGAGCCTGCACACCACAGTGCCCACTTAGGCTCGAGGAACGTTAACTAACTTTGAAGCTGCCAGTCTGAGCAGCTGAGCCAGGCAGGCTTTAGTAAAAGAACGCTAAGGCTTCTAACCCTGCAGCCTCCGCTTCACCCAGGCGCAGATGGGGCACGTGGTCCAAATTTCGGGAGGGGAAGCTCGCTGGACTCAACAGCACTCCCCTCTCTTTTTAAAGATGTGCGGAAACCCTGCCCATTTGGAATGTTTGGGAAAATAGATTTTACTTAAGCTTCCAGGTAGCTGACTTTTAGCCCTAGAAGCACAGTGCTTAATTGACCATGGTAATGGTTTAGGGGAGAAGTGTCTAACAATGGCATTTGTCCTTTTCTTTATGACAAATGGTGGCGTAGGGAGGTCCGAGGCTAGACTCTGTTGGACCAAAACGCTCTTGGCACTACTGGGCATGGAACACTGGGCTGGGGGTCTCTCCACAGCTCTCCCCAGCAGCCACACCGTTTGGATGCTGGGTCTCATTTTCACAGTTCTTCATTCTGGCTCCTGCTGCATCAGGGCAGGGAGCAGTGTTCAACCTCCTTCCCTGGGCCCCTCCCCCACAGCCTACCTACACCACCTTCAGACAGCTGCTTCTGCTACGCCCAGCTGGAAGAGCCAAGCTTATTCAGCATATGTACAATTAGGCCAAAAACGGAGCCAGGCAGGGCGGCTCACACCTGTAATCCCAGCACTTTGAGAGGCTGAGGCAGGCAGATCATGAGGTCAGGAGTTCAAGACCAGTCTGACCAACATGGTAAAACCCCATCTCTACTAAAAATACAAAAATTAGCTGGGCGTGGTGGTCCTCGCCTGTAATCTCAGCTACTCAGGAGCTGAGGCAGGAGAATCGCTTGAACCCACAAGGCAGAGGTTGCAGTGAGTCAAGATGCCACTGTACTCCAACCTGGGTGACAGAGCAAGACTCCTCACACAAAAAAAAAAAAAAAAAGAAAAAGAAAAAGGAAACCAGCTAGGCCAAAAGTTTGGGTCAGCTCTTGCTGGGTGGACTTTGGTGCCAGGCTTTGAGTCCCCCCAGACTCCTCTGCTGCCTCCTGATTCTCTGTCGAGGTGCTGATAGTGCGGTCCCCAGGCATGCCCTCACATAAATGGCATTACTGTCCTTCTCAGGATATAATTGGTCTATGAACAGAAATGCCTGTTGCTCGAAGGCAGCAAGTTGCCTACAGACAGCAAAGTTCCAATCTTTGTGTCTTCGAAATGGTTTCAGCTACTTCCTGAATTTGGCAGGAAATCATTAATTCAGCAAAGCAAGCTCACCCATGGGCTGAGGGGGGCGCAAGGCTGAAATCTGGGAGCTGCACTTAATCCCCATCCACTTGGCCACAGACCCGTCCCCACCTATACCCCACCCACCCCACGTCACAGGGACTCACTTTACCTCTCCTCTCCCCCACACACCCATCCCACCTTTCCATACCCACGGCATCAACCCATAAGCAAAGCTGGGGCCTCCCACTCTCTTGTTTTGGGAGGTCCCACTCCTGATCCCAGCAAGCTTATAAAAGAACCCCACCCACTTACACCATGAAATACCATTTGTTCTGGAACATTTTAAAAAATATTTTTTTCCCATTTCCTATCAGAGTAGTAATTTGATGAAATATATATATATATATATATATATATATATATATATATATATAAATTTTGCATTTGAAATTATTTGGCTATAGATAACTTATTAAATGTCATAGTGGGCCGGGCGAGGTGGCTCACACCTGTAATCCCAACACTTTAGGAGGCCAAGGCAGCCGGATCACCTCAGGTCAGGAGTCAAAAAAAAAAAAAATGATGATAGGATATAAAAGCTTTGTCATTCTGTGTTTTTATTTTATTTTATTTTGAGACAGAGTCTTGCTCTGTCACCCAGGCTGGAGTGCAGTGGCACAATCTCTAATCACTGCAGCCTCCACCTCCCGGGTTCAAGCAATTCTGCCTCAGCCTCCTGAGCAGCTGGGACTACAGGCATGCGCCACCTCGCCCGCTAATTCTGTGTGTTTTTAGTAGAGACGGGGTTTCCCCATACTGGCCAGCCTGCTCTGGAACTCCTTACTTCGTGATCCACCCGCCCCAGCCTCCCAGTGTGCTGGGATTACAGGCTTGAGCCGCCACGCCCAGCCGCCTCTCTTTATTTCTTTACGGTTACAAAGCAATCTTTTGCTTTTAGTTTTGGGAGTTTTTCCTTCTCTGGAAAAACCCTTTATAGGTTCCTGGAGAGCTCACCAACCCAGGCATTGCCCACCTCCTGGCGCAGCCCCCTGTCCCCTGACTGAGTACTCTGCCCCACCGGGCCTGCAGAACACGCACTCACCCCAGCAGCAGGTGGAGCCAGCTTCCCAGGCAGCCACTGATTCCGCCGCGCGCCCCTGCTGAAAAACGCCTCGGGTAGCCAGCTCCTGGCCTCGGCAGAGTCGGGAGTCCAGACTCCAAAGCAGGACCTCAGCGCCTGCAGGTCTCCGCGGACCGCACTGCCCACGCTCTTGGGTCCCGGCCGCCAGCCTCCTAACCGGCCGATCCTGCCCTCCCTGCCGTCCCGGCCTGCCCGCTCTAACCCCAGCCCTGCCGTCTGCCCCTCTGGCCCCTGCACTTTGCTTCCACACCCGCCTCACACACACCGTCAGTCATGGTCTCTGCCCGGGGCCCAGACTCCATGAATCGGGGAGGAGGCCTGGGGGCGGGGGTTCTTGCTTGTCTGTTTCCCAAACTGCCGGCACCTGACCGCGTGTCCAGCACGTATGAGATGCTCGGGAAGTAACGTCGGGAATGAGGGAGGGAGTGTGAGACTGCCATGGCTCTTCCTGTCCCAAGCGTGGGCTGGGAAATTCGAGATCTGACTCCTAATCCCAAATGCCTCCTAACCCACGGCAGGGGGAGGGGGGGGGACCTCCGGCAGTTTGCTCCCTACGTGACAGCTTGACTCTCCTCACCTGCGACATTGGGGCGCCCTCCAGGACCCGGCACGGCTCCCCGTCCTCTCCAGTGCCCCGCCCGTCTCTTTTCCCACCCTTCATCTCCTTCTGCTGTGTGGTGGATTCTGCTTTCTGGCTTCCTTCCTTCTTTCCACTGAATCTTCTTGTTTTCTTAGCACCCACTTTGCCCTTGCACCTCCTTCCCGCAGTAGGCTGCCCCCATCCCTCGCAACTAGAGGCCAGGCTGTTCATCTTTTTGTATGTGTTTTTGAGACAGGTTCTTACTCGGTCACCTGGGCTGGAGTACAGTAGCTGGATCATGGCTCACTGCAGCTTTCAACTCCTGGGCTCAAGTGATCCTCCCACCTCAGCCCCCAAGTATCTGGGACTACAGGCATGTACCACCATGTCCAGCTAATTTTTTAATTTTTTGAAGAGACGAGATCTTGCTATGTTGCCCAGGTGTGCAACTCCTGGCCCCAAGCCATCCTGCCTAAACCCTGCAAAGTACTGGGGTTACAGGTGCACACGGCCATGCCCAGTTATGTTCCTTTCTGCTGCAGAGCCAGCCACTGGGAGTGCAGGGCCCATGCACCCTCGGCTCTGCTGCAGCAGTGGGGCTGCCTGGCATCTGCGGGTGATGTGGAAATGCCAGGGCCTGGCTGCTGTGCTGGGTGAAGCGCCCCTTCCTCCCTTGGCCCTCATGGCTACACCTTGGGGGTGTGGCCATGGTGGCTGTCATTGTTGTCATTATTGTTGTATTACAGCCTCACTGAGTAGGCATTTCATGCCATAAAAATTCACCTGTTTGGCCAGGCACGGTGGCTCACGCCTGGTATCCCAGCACTTTGGGAGGTCAAGGCAGGCGGATCACTTCAGGTCAGCAGTTCCTGACCATTGTGGAGACCAGCCTGACCAATGTGGAGAAACCCCATCTCTACTAAAAATACAAAAAAAATGGCCAGGCACAGTGACTTACACCTGTAATCCCAGCACTTTGGGAGGCTGATGCAGGTGGATTATGAGGTCAGGAGATCGAGACCATCCTGACTAACACAGTGAAACTCCCTCTCTACTAAAAATACAAAAAATTACCGGGTGTGGTTGCATGCACCTGTAGTCCTAGCTACTCGGGAGACTGAGGCAGAAGATCCACCTGAACCTGGGAGGCGGAGGTTGCAGTGAGCCAAGATCATGCCACTGCACTCCAGCCTGGGCGACAGAGCAAGACTCCATCTCAAAAAAAAAAAAAAAAAAATTAGTCTGGCATGGTAGTGTATGCCTATAATCTCAGCTACTCAAGAGGCTGGGGCAGGACTCACTTGAACCTGGGAGGTACAGGTTGTGGTGTGCTGAGATCACGCCATTGCACTCCAGCCTGGGCAACAAGAGTGAAACTCCATCTCAAAAAAAAAAAGAAAAAATTCACCTGTTTTAAGTATACAATTAGTTTCAGGGAATCGACAAGTCTCTCTGCCCCTTTGCAGTCCCTCTTCCTTCCCAGCCTCGGTCCCAGGTCACCACCTGTCTGCTCTCTATCTCTAAACACTTGCCCGTTCTGGACATTCCATAGACATGGACCCATCCGGTATGTCGTGTTGTGCGTCTGGCTTCCTTAAGCATCGTGGTTTTTTTTTTTTTTTTTTTTTTTTTTTTTTTTTTTGAGACAGAGTTTCGCTCTTGTTACCCAGGCTGGAGTGCAATGGTGTGATCTCGACTCACCGCAACCTCCGCCTCCTGGATTCAGGCAATTCTCCTGCCTCAGCCTCCTGAGTACCTGGGATTACAGGCATGCGCCACCATGCCCAGCTAATGTTTTGTATTTTTAGTAGAGACAGGGTTTCACCATGTTGACCAGGGTGGTTTCGATCTCTTGACCTCGTGATCCACCCGCCTCGGCCTCCCAAAGTGCTGGGATTACAGGCGTGAGCCACCGCGCCCGGCCGAGCATCGTGTTTTTGAGGTTTATCTACATTGCAGCATGTATCGACACTTTATGTATTTTTATGGCAGAATAGTACTTCACTGTAGTCCGGGCATGGGGGTTCACATCTGTAATCTCAGCAATTTGGGAGGATGAGGCGGGCAGATGGCTTGAGCCCAGGAGTTCCAGACCAGCCTGGGCAACATGGTGAAACCTTATCTCTACAAAACTTACAAAACTTAACTGTATTTCTGTATACCGAATGCTGTGGTGCTGTAGCATGCCTGCAGTCCCAGCTACGTGGGAGGCTGAGGTGAGAGGATCACTTGAGCCCGGGAGGTGGAGGCTGCAGTGAGCCAAGATCACACCACTGCACTCCAGCCTGGGTGACAGAGTAAGGCCCTGTCTTCCAAAAAAAAACCTCTGTCATCTGGCTGAACCCTGTTTTGTTTATCCATTCATTCATTGACCCACAACCCACAGTTGTGTTGTTTCCATCTGTGGGTACTGCGAGTCAAGCACATATGTCCAAGTCTTTGTATGAACATGTGTTCTCTTGCGTAGTACCTAGAAGTGAAATTGATGGATCGCGTGGCAAATAAATGCTTAACTTTCTAAGATTCTGCCAAACTGTTTTCCAAAGTGGCTGCATTATTTGACATTCCCAGGGGTGATTTAAGCATTCTTACACATCCTTACCAATATTTGTTCTTTTCTTGTTTTGTAAATCACAGCCCTCCTCGTGTGTATGAAGCGGGATCTCACTGTGGTTTTGATTTGCATTTCCCCGATGACTAATGACGTTGAGCATCTTTTCACGTGTGTCTTGGCCATTTGTACATCTTCTCTGGCAAACTATGTACTGAAATCTTCTGCCCAGTAGTGTTTTTGTTATTAAGACAGGATCTTGCTCTGTTGCCCAGGCTGGAGTGCAGTGGTGCGATCATAGCTCACTGCAGCCTCAACCTGCTGGGCTCAAGTGATCCTCCTGCCTCAGCCTCCCAAGTAGCTGGGACCACAGGCACACACCACCATGCCTGGCTAATTTTTTCTTTGTTTTTGAGATGGAGTCTTGCTCTGTCACCCAGGGAGGAGAGGAGTGCAGTGCTGTGATCTTGGCTCACTGCAACCTCTACCTCCGGGATCAAGCAGTTCTCTCTCTCAGACTCCCGAGAGGCTGGAATTACAGGCACCCGCCACCATACCCGGCTAATTTTTGTATTTTTAGTAAAGACACAGTTTCACCGTCTTGGCCAGGCTGGTCTTGAACTGCTGACCTCATGACCCACCCACCTCGGCCTCCCAAAGTTCTGGGATTACAGGTGTGAGCCACCGTGCCTGGCTTGCTTGACTAAATTTTTACTTTTTGTGGAGATGGGGTCTCCCTATGTTGCCCAGGTTTGTCTGGAACTCCTGGGCTCAAGCTATTCTCCTGCCTCAACCTCCCAAAGTGCTGGGATTACAGCTGTGAGCTACTGTGCCCAGCCCAGTCTTTTTGTTTTTCTAAAGACAAGGTTTTTGCAATTTTTATGACGTGGCTGACTATTCCTGCGACTTCCCCTCCATTAGGGGGCGCTTTTGTGCTGGGTGCAATGGCCTGGGCTTGCTCAGGTCTGTCTCCTGTCGTCCCCGTAACACCCGGGTGGCCACAGTGTGGGACTGATCCATGTCCACCGAGGAACAGCACGGTGAGTGTCTCAGATCAGGCTGCCTGGGCGGGAACCCAGGTTCTGACGCTCACCTGGGGCAAGTGAGGACATCACTCCACACATCAGTCAATTGCTCTTCAAAAGGGGAATCAAAATAGTCCTGGCCTCTGAAGTCTATGCAAATTTCACCCCTCAAGCAGTGCCTGGAACTTAGGCAGCTCACGACAAACACTAGTTAGGATTCGTCTGGTTGCCTTAATTTCCGCGGTGAATTTACACTCACTCCGTCTTCACGACAGTCCACTGAGTGGGGCTGCTCAGCCCCTGCTGGGGCAAAATACTGAGACTCAGAGAGGCCGAATGGCTGCCGTGGCTTCAACCCAAGCTGGGGGATTCCAGATCCCCTGCCACCTCGCTCCCCCACAGCTGCTCCCAGGAAGACAAAGTGAGGTTCACTTCATCCATCTGAAAGCTCAGGCAGAGGCTGTTCTGATGCCCCTGGCCCCACGCTGATGCCGCTGAAGAAAACAACGCGTGCCAGGGGCTTGGGCATAGGGCTCCGTCATGACAGGCTCAGCTCTCGCGGCTGCAAGAGGAGCCCTTGGCCCTGAGGGAGGCAGAGCTGTGAGGACATGGGGTGGGGTGAGAGGACCCTGGGGTTTGGGAACACTCAGGAGGCTGGAGAGGGGCATGAGGAGGGGGCATGAGTCTCCTGCATGGACGGGAGCGTCCCTGCCTCTGTGACCATCAGAGTCCCCCCACCTGACTCTCCTGAGGCCTCTCTCCCCAGAGCCTGTATTTCTTGTTTGTTTGTTTGTTTGTGACGGAGTCTTGCCCTGCTGCCCAGGCTGGAGTGCAGTCGAACGGTCTCAGCTCACTGTAACCTCCACCACCCCGGGCTCAAGCAATTCTCATGCCTCAGCCTCCCGAGGAGCTGGGATTACAGGCATGCACCACCAGGCCCCGCTCATATTTGTATTTTCAGTAGAGACAAGGTTTCACCACACTGGCCAGGCTAGAGTGCAATGACATGATCTTGGCTCACCACACCTCTGCCTCCCAGGTTCAAGCAGTTCTCCTGCCTCAGCCTTCTGAGTAGCTGGGATGACAGGCATGCACCACACGCCTGGGTAATTTTGTATTTTAAGTAGAGACGGGGTATCACCATGTTGGACAGCCTGGTCTCAAACTTCTGACCTCAGGTGATCCGCCTGCCTCAGACTCCCAAAATGGAATTACAGGCATGAGCCACCTTGCATGGCCTCTCTTTTTATTGTTTTTGAGATGGAGTCTTACTCTTTTGCCTAGGCTGGAGTACACTGGCTTGATCTCAGCTCACTGCAGCCTCCGCCCCTCAGGTTCAAGGCATTCTCCTGCCACAGCCTCCTGAGTAGCTGGGATTACAGGCACCTGCCACTACACCTGGCTAATTTTTTGGGTTTTTTTTTTGTTTTGTTGTTTTGTTTTTTTTAGTAGCGGCTCTATTATATTAGCCAGGCTGGTCTTGAACTCCTGACCTCAGGTTATCCACCCACCTCGGCCTCCCAAAGTGCTAGGATTCTTTTTTTTTTTTAAAGATGGGGTTTTGGGGCCGGGCGCAGTGGCTCAAGCCTGTAATCCCAGCACTTTGGGAGGCCGAGGTGGGTGGATCACGAGGTCAACAGATCAAGACCATCCTGGTCAACATGGTGAAACCCCATCTCTACTAAAAATACAAAACATTAGCTGGGCATGGTGGCACGTGCCTGTAATCCCAGCTACTCAGGAGGCTGAGGCAGGAGAATTGCTTGAACCCAGGAGGTGGAGGTTGCGGTGAGCCGAGATCGCGCCATTGCACTCCAGCCTGGGTAACAAGAGCGAAACTCCGCCTCAAAAAAAAAAAAAAAAAAAAAAAAAAAAAGATGGGGTTTCACCATGTTGGCCAGGCTGGTTTTGAAATCCTGACCTCAGGTGATCCACCCACCTCAACCTCCCAAAGTGCTAGGATTACAGGCGTGAGCCACCGTACCCAGGTAAGTGCTAGGATTACAGGTGTGAGCCCCCGCACCCAGCCTGTAATGAAGAGAAAAATGTCTTATTGAAAAAAAAACTCAAGCAAATACAACAAATTGGTTTGTGATTGTTGGGTGGTGAAGAGGTGAGCATACCTTTTCTCATGCTCTAGACTTTTTCTGGACATTTCTTTTTTTTTTTTTTTTTTTTTTTTTTTTTTTTTTTTTCTTTTTTTTTTTTTGAGACGGAGTTTTACTCTTGTTACCCAGGCTGGAGTGCAATGGCGCGATCTCGGCTCACCGCAACCTCCGCGCTCCTGGGTTCAGGCAATTCTCCTGCCTCAGCCTCCTGAGTAGCTGGGATTACAGGCACGCGCCACCATGCCCAGCTAATTTTTTTTTTTGTATTTTTAGTAGAGACGGGGTTTCACCATGTTGACCAGGTTGGTCTCGATCTCTCAACCTTGTGATCCACCCGCCTCGGCCTCCCAAAGTGCTGGGATTACAGGCTTGAGCCACCGCGCCCGGCATTTTTCTGGACATTTCAAATAGTTCAAAATCTAACTACAGCTAAAACTGATTTAGAAATCTAATCAGTCTTAAAAAGCTTAAGGCAAACATTAACTCAGAATGTGTCTGTGCCTGGTACTTAGTAAGAGCTTTCGACCAATCTATTGCTGTATAACAAACATCCCAAAACTTTGTGGCTTAAGACAATCGCCATTTTATAGTTTCTCCCAGTTCTGTGTGGCCTAGGCTCTGCCAGGTGGTTTCTGGGCACCTCATGATACTGGCTGGGGCTGCCGTCATGTGATGGGGCTCTCCTGGGCTGGGCATCCAAACTGGTTCCACACATGGCGAGTGTTAGTGTGCTGGCCCTCATGGGCAGAGTGCTGAGCTGCGGGTCCCCAGCGAGTCTACACCCAGGCCCTCCTGCTGGCTTGGGCATCTCAAGGCACAGTGGTTGGGGTCCAAGGAGCCTCCTGTCTTAGTCTCTATGGGCTGCTAATAAAATGCTTAGACCAGGCCATTTCTAAACAATAGACATTGATTGCTGAGAGTCCTGGACGTTGGGAAGTTCAAGATTAAGGCAGTTTTGGTGTCTGGTGAGGTTTTGCTCTCTGCGTCAAAGGTGGCACCTTTTGGCTGCATGCTCGAAAGGCCGAAGGGTCAAGCCCCCATCACCCCAGGCCTCTTTTATAAAAGAAAAAAATTGGCCAGGTGCAATGGCTCATGCCTGTAATCCCAACACTTTGGGAGGCCAAGGAGGGCAGATCACTTGAGGTTGGGAGTTTGAAACCAGCCTGGCCAACATAGTGAAACTCCATCTCTACTAAAAATACAGTAATTAGCAGGGCATGGTGGCGGGCACCTGTAATCCCTGCTACTCAAGAGACTGAGGCAGGAGAATTGCTTGAACCCAGGAGGCGGAGGTTGCAGTGAGGCGAGATCAAACCACTGCTCTCCAGCCTGGGTGACAGAGTGAGATTCTGTAGCGAAAAAAGAAAAAAAAAGCCATAATTGCTTTCACAAGGGCTCCTCCCACATGACCTAATCAGCCCCCTAAAGATCCCTCCTCCTAATGCTATTGCAGTGGGGATCAGATGTAACAGCTGAATCCTGGAAGGACAGAAACATTCAGACCATGCCACCTCCAGAGCAAGCATTCCAGGAGGGCGGAAGCAGAGGCCACTCCTCAGGACTCCACTGGCAGAGCCTTGCTTCTGTCCCATTCTGCTGGTTGCCCAGCTCAGGGCCAGCTGAGTTCTAAGGAGTGGGGAGGGAGAAAGATCTGCAGCTACTTCTTTTTTTTTTTTTTTTTTTTTTGAGATATAGTCCCGCTCTGTCGCCAGGCTGGAGTGCAGTGGCACAGTCTCAGCTCACTGCAACCTCCACCTCCCAGGTTTAAGCGATTCTCCTGCCTCAGCCTCCCAAGTAGCTGGGATTACAGGCACCCACCACCAAACCCAGCTAATTTTTGTATTTTTTGTACAGATGGCGTTTCACCATGTTGGCCAGGCTGGTTTCGAACTCCTAACCTCAGGTGATCTGCCCACCTCAGCCTTCCAAAGTGCTGGGATTTCAGGCATGAGCCACTGCACCCGGCCCCAGCCACTTTTAACCCTCCACCCTGCTTAAGAAACCATTGTTGAGGCCAGGCAAGGTGGCTCATGCCTGTAATCCCAGCACTTTGGGAGGCCGAAGCGGGTGGGACACGGGGTCAGGAGATTGAGACTGTCTTGGCTAACATGGTGAAACCCCATGTCTACTAAAAATACAAAAAATTAGGCATGGTGGTGGGCGCCTGTAGTCCCAGCTACTCAGGAGGCTGAGGCAGGAGAATCACTTGAACCCGGGAGGTGGAGGTTGCAAAGAGCTGAGATCGCACCATTGCACTCCAGCCTGAGTGAAAGAGCAAGACTCTGTTGAAATAAAGAAAAAGAAAGAAAGAAAAAGAAAGAAAGAAAAGAAAGAAAGAAAGAAAAAGAAAGGGAGGGAGGGAGAGAGGGAGGGAAGGGAAAGAAAGGAAAGAGAGAGAGACAGAAAGAAAGAAAAGGAAGGAAGGAAGGAGAAAAGGAAAGAAAGAAAGGAAAACAATGTCACAGGTGCACCCACACGTTGGTGGAGACGTGGGGAATTGTGAATGGAAAGAGGGTCTCCCTCCTAGCCCCACTCCCCACCCTGCAGGACCCCTGGGAGGTGATGCAGAGTACCCCCTCCCCGCCGTCCCGCCCCCGGCTCGGGTCCATGGCGAGTGGGCGTGGCTGCGTGGTGCTCCTCTCGCTGTGTCCTGAACCCGGAACTTGCCTGGGAGTTTTTCTCCTTGCACCTGCCTGGCTTCCTCCAGTCACTGGCTCAGAGAGGCTTTTTCTTGCCCACTCTGTCTACAGTTTTGATTCTCCACCCTCACCCTTTATAGCCTTCGCTGTAAACGTTTTCTCCGTAGCAATCAGGCGCTGGTGCCCATGAGGCAGGGTTTGGTCTGTCTTGCTCAGCCGCTGTTTTCTCAGGGCGTGGAGCGCTGCCTGATAGGCACCAGTAAATGTGTAGAGCTCTTATGGGACTGTGTGCACAGGAAGCTGCTCTTCCAACCTTTAATCCCCAAGGGGAGAGAAGGGAAGAAATTGCCCTAATTCTTCTTCTACTTCCTCTGCAGACCCAGAGTCTCCCAGGTCTGCGAGGGAAGGACGGGACTCAGAGGGCTTTGGTGCCAGGGGCCAGCTTCCCGCCCCGCTCCCACACCTAAAGAATCCCAGTGGCTCAAGCCTGTAATCCCAGCACTTTGGGAGGCAGAGGCGGGTGGATCACGAGGTCAAGAGATCGAGACCATCCTGGTCAACATGGTGAAACCCCGTCTCTACTAAACATGCAAAAAATTAGCTGGGCATGGTGGCGTGTGCCTGTAATCCCAGCTACTCAGGAGGCTGAGGCAGGAGAATTGCCTGAACCCAGGAGGCGGAGGTTGCGGTGAGCCGAGATCGCGCCATTGCACTCCAGCCTGGGTAACAAGAGCGAAACTCCGTCTCAAAAAAAAAAAAAAAAGAATCCCAGTCTCCAGCATCTGCCCTTCCCCGCACCCCAGCGGATTCCGATCACAGCAGGTGTGGGGCTGCAGCCCCGGCCTTGCCTCCAGGTCTGCAGGTTCAGCGCTCCCTGCAGCTCTTCCCAGGTGGTGGTGCAAGGTGAGGCTGCTGAGCGGCACTCTTCTCCCAGAGCCCCTGGGTCCCCACCACCAGCCCCACCCCAAGATCAAGACCAAGTTCCTCAGGCAGGCACCTCTCCTGGCTGCCAGGAAAGTAACATGCAGGTGGGCCCTCTGATCCTAGATTCAAACTTCTCTGTCAGAGATGACTATTAACATCACCCAGGTCAGCCTCAACCTCCCAGGCTCAAACAGTCCTCCCACCTAAGCTCCCGAGTAGCTGGAACTACAGGCGTGCGCCACTGTACCTGGCAAACTTTTTGCACTTTTTGTGGAGACGGCAGGGGTTGTGAGGGTGAGGTGTCTCACCATGTTGCCCAGGCTGGTCTCAAACTCTTGGACTTGAGCAGTCCTCCGCCTCAGCCTCACAAAGTGCTGAGATTACGGGCATCGGCTACCACATCTGGCCTCACCTGGGGTTTTTACCTAACACCCATACCTGGCTTCCACCTGGGCCAATTAAGTCAGAGCCCCTGGGTGATGCCAGGGCCTGGGTGTTTGCTCTATTCACTTTATTTATTTATTTGTCAGCTCGCCGGGTGCTCCTGGCATTCAGTCAGGGCAGGGAACTATTGGGAAAGAGGGTATGGTGCTCCCAGGGGACGGGTGGCAGTGTTGGGAAACATTTTTTGGTTGTGATGACTTTGAGGGACAGTGCTCCTGGCACCTCGGAGGCAGAGACCAGTGATGGTTCTCAGCACCCACAGTGCGCAGGACAGCCCCCAGCACAACGGGTGACCGGCACAGATGCCCACGGTGCAGACACCGGGAAATTGACCCACTGTTCTCTCTCGGCAGCAGCCTCCTGGGGGAAGAGGCAGATTAAACCGGATTCTTTCCGTTCCTCATCTCAGTCTGTACAGTTGACAAGACACATCCTCCTTGGCCTCCGCTCATTAGTGCAGCGTCCCCTCCCCTGGAGCTGAGGCTGGAGCCAAACTCCCCAGGGATGAGCGGCTCCTGTCTCCACTGGGGGCAGGAGGGCAGGAGAGCGCAGGAGTGGAGACCCGGCAGTCTCCACTCCTCGCTGGCTGGGAGACCCGCAACCTGTGACCTCCCTAAGCCTACGGCCCCACACCTGAGAGGGTTGCCACGAACAGGCCACCTGCACAGTGAGGGCCGCTGGCACAGTTGGCACCAGGTTAAATACAGAACCTGATAAATAAGTAAATCCCAGGTTCTCCTTTGCGGAAACTGAGGCCCAGAGACAAGCCCATCTCTATCAGTGTCACCGGCCTGCACCATTCCAGAACAAGAAGGCAGGGTGAGGGTGCCTGCCTGCTTGTCATCCCTAGGGACTTCCGCAGCCACTGTTAGAGGAGATAGTTCATAGCAGCTCTGCCCCAAAGCTCCCTGGGGAGGAGCAGGACATGGGACCCTCAGCAGCCCAGGAAACGGCCCCTTGGGACCTCCAGGAGGGGCTGCACTTCCCCAGAGACCCACTGACCCCCTTGAAGGGCTACAGCACAGGGAGCCCCTGGGAAGGGCAGGAACCGGCAGTGCAGGGAGACAGATAGGAAGCAAATCTTTGCCCAATCCTGAAAGGGAACCTGGCTCCAGGGCAGACACGGCTGGGTTGTGAGGTGACTGATGGAGGAGGGAGTGCTTCGCTGTCGGGTCTCAGAGCCTTAGCTCTTAGTCGCCTAGGTTTGTCCATCTCAGTTCCTCAGGAGCCTAGATCACTGCCTCCCCACACCCAAAGAGCCAGCACACAGCCAGGCATGATGATTTGCCCACAGCCAGCTTGCTGAGCCCCCTCCCCCTCATGCCCTGAAGCCTCTGAGCTCTTCCTGGCTTTCCTACCCCTCCCTCAGGGATGTGCCCTCAGCAGGGAGCCACCTGCATAGGCCTCCTCCAGCCCTGCAGCTGGGGCAGCAGCTTTGATGGGCACGCCCGCCAGCCCAGCACGGGCCAGCGGCAGGTCCCATCCTGCCTCTGGAGGGTGGAGACAGTAGAAGGAAGGTGCTGCCCCAGGCCTACCCTTGTCTTTGTTAGAAGGATGGGAGTGGGGCCCATGATCCATCTCCTGCCTGTCAGTCAGGGTAACCTAAAGATCACCCCATTTTGGGGAATGACTCAAGCAACAGTACACGGCTAGGACGATGACTCCACTTCCTGCAACTCTTTGCCACATTCACTAAGGCAATGTCACTTTCCTGCTCTGTGGCTCAGTTTCCCCTCCTAAGACTCCAGAAATATACAGGGCCCAGGGTGTGGAGACCTTGGGCTTGTAGGGTGGGGAGGGTACCACAGGCTTATGACAATGACATGGAAAGCACAGGGCAGGCATCTTTGTGTTCCTCCTGCCCCACTGGACAGAGGTCCGCAGCAGCCTCCACACAGGTGGGGCTGACGGAGGGAGTGTGCCTCCTAAGAAGCCCATCTGAACAAAAGACTTCTGTGTCCACATTGCGGGGAGCTGCGGGTTCCTCTCGCGGGTGCTCAAGGTCAGCACCAAACACCTGCAGCCACCCAGGGGGCTTGGAAGCAAGCCCTAACCTCCTTGTAGACTGGACCCCCAGGTTTACCCGGAAGTGGGGTGCAAAAGCTTGCGTGGAGCAAAAGGGAACCCCCACAGCTGGAGCGACAGGGAGGGGGCACTGCCTACCAGTCCCTGGGGTCCTGCACCAGGAGAGGGCGGCTGCAGATGGCCAGGTGGGGGTGCTCCCTGTTCGCATCTGGGCGGCGGGGTCCACTGAAGCCGAGCCCCCCAGTATAGGAGGAAACCTGGTGCTACGTTTCACCACCCAGGGCTGGGCAGGGTCGCAGGGAGTCCGGCACCCAGCCCCGGAGAGGGGCGCACGGTGGGCAGCCCTACGGGCCGCGGCCCAAACTTTCCCCGGGACGGCCCAGGGCCTGGCGGGAGGAACCAGGCGAGCAGCGAGGAACCGGACCGCCGCCGAGGGCTCCGGGCGGGTCCTAGCAAGCTCCAGGGAGGCGGCGGGCGGGCCCGCTCCGCCCCGCGCCCAGCCGGTGCAATCCCGGCGCCCGCGGCCCGGCAGCTGCAGTCAGCGCCGCCCTCCAGGAGTGGGGCGGGACCGCGGGAGGCGCGCGGCGGCCGGTGCGCCGGCCGGGCCATGACCCCCGCTGTTCTCTCTTGCAGACTCGTCGCCGCGGCCCCCCGAGCCCGGCCGCAGCCGCCACCGCCACCAGCGCCCGGGCGTGCCCTGCGCGCCCCGGGCGCGGCTCCGCAGTAAGCCCACCAGGAAGGAAGCGGTGAGTGCCCCGCGCCCCGCGCCCGCCGCCCCTTCCCCGGGACGCCCGCCTCTCCAGAGCACCGCGGCCCCGGCCGGGAGGCGTCCACGCCCAGCAAGGCAGCCCGGAGGGCGGTGGGGGACCCACGCGGTCCCTGGCGTCCCCCCAACTTCTTGCAGACTTTGCCGCGGAGACACAGGCTTTGGGAAACTTGGGCCGGCTCCGGCCGCGCTGCAACTTGCACCGGCGATGGGGGTGTGTCCCCGCGCGGAAGCCTCCGGTTCCCCCCACTCCCCACCGGCCACCCCGCGCTGTCACGAGTTCCTTGGGAATGGACCAGAACGCCATTCCTGAGAGCTGGAAGGCAGCCCGGCGGGGGGCGGGGGCAGGAGGCCTCCCGAGGAACCATTTCCCCTCGATCGAGTATTTCCAAATCTATTATTTATAAACCGCCTCACTTAGGGGCGCCCTGCGCTCCCAGGGCATCAAAGCAGGTTTGCAACCGCAAAGGGCGACCCGTGTGAACGCACCCGTGCCTTCTCCTGCCTGTCTGCGCTCGGGTGGAACTGGGGGAGGCCTCAGTAAAAAGGGTACCCGCAGCTCACCCCAGGGATAGGCGGTGGGCGGGGTACGGGGGCGGCTGCGACTTCGCTCAGACAGCCTCTGGCTGCGAGGCCCTCAGGGAAT